>NC_134138.1:23580775-24190954 GCF_033958435.1 Carettochelys insculpta | reverse complement strand
ACTTGACTTCCATAGGGGATATTTGAAGAATAAATTAGTTATAGAAATGTAGTGCTGGAAGGGACCTCGAGAAGTTGTCTCGTCCATACAGTATTGGGTAAAATTATCACAATTTGGCCCTGAGTGTAGGTATCTCTTTTATGTAAAGAATAATTATGCAGTATCTGAAAGACTCCTGCAACTGTGCTACAAATACTTTGATAATCTCATATTAATGCTCATATTCAGTTGGCAATAAAAGCCTACAATATAAGTGGTGAAAGATTAAAATGCAGTTATGGGCTTGGTTAATATTCAGCACATTAATGACGTTTGGTTTAAATGGGTAACTTGCAAGCAATGGCTTTTAAACTATTTAACTTCAGTGATCTGTTACTGGCAAATCTTTTAAAAAAGAGAACAATGGGTCAGTGGAAAACTAGGGAATCTTTTCCCATCATTAGCCTATGTCTTCTGTCTTTGTGATCAGAATGAAAAGCAGAGAGTTAAAAAGAACTGCCACCTGCTTTTATTCCTGGTGTGCTTGAGGAATTCCAAAGTAGATATAGTAACTTGGAAGAATCACTATAAATTCTTGTAATTCCCCATAGGCACATATAAACCAGTGTGATGGCAGATAAAAGAATGCTGATTATGGAAGAGACTCGTTAATATTCTCTCCTTTTTTACTATCTTAACCCTTTGGGGGAGTTCACAATCACTTAAGTCTTTTATTTTGGCATCAAGGAGTTTGAGCAAATGCTGAATAACATCAACACAATACATTAATTGTTTTATTTCTCATTATGAAGCCATTAATGTCCTTGTTCAAAGAGGCAATATTGCTCAAGGTAATTCAGTTATTCTGTGCTAAAGATTCTGACCAGAAGGATATTCAAAGAGTCGCAGCCACATTTTTTTAATTCAGATAGATCAATACAACTGAGTTACCAGGGGCAATCCAAGTATCTCAGCAGTGCCACGGTTGGGTCAACCTGAGCAAGCCTTATGGAAGCAATTCTGCTCCTAATGAATCCCATGTTAAAACTCCCAGCAGCTTCAAAAGTATAGGCTCTGCCCTCAGGCTACTTGCCTCCCTTCATGTTAGCTTCCTGAATCTACCTGGGTCATTGGTATTTTGCTCTTTTTACTGGGAGAAGTTTGTTTGAACTTTCCTGCCACTGTGTGTTAAGGAATTTATTCAAAATAATCAGCAGAGCCCCCTTTGACACACTTCTGAATCCAGCTTCTCAACTTCAAGCACGCAACTGTCTGTCTAAAAAGGCCTCTTGGCCTCCGCCCCTTCTGGCCCCATTGAGTGCTACAGTTGAGTATTCAGGTCAGTGTTGCATGTCACTGAGGTGCTAACAATCAAACAGCCTCCAAACTGCCGCTCTGATACTGTGTCTTAAATCCTGCTTGCTTAATGTTTTAGTTAGAGACAATCAGGAACAGCCAACATGGATTCACCAAGGGCATGTTGTGCCTGATCCATTTAATTGCTGTCTATGGTGAGATAACAGGGTCTGGGGATACGGGGAAAATGGTGGATGTTGGAAGGCAATAGATAAGATCTGGAAAAGCAAAGTGGTTAGCTTAGGAACAAAGCTGGGCATCTTGAAAATGTGTGTATTCAACAGCATGTTGTAGGGATGTGAGACATGAGCGATAACGAAAGATTTGAAGAGAAGGATATTGGCATTTAAGAGGAGTTGTTATAGAAAGATCCTGAGAATAGGATAGATGCAGAAGGTCACCAATGAGAAATTATACAGGAAGATACAGCCGAAAGAGAACCTGCTGCAGAGGGTTATGCAACAGAAGTTACAGCTATTCAGGCATATCTGCCGAATGAATGACAAATGAAAAATCAAGAGCCTGGTATTCGGCATAATGGATGGTTCGAATAGGAGAGGCAGACCCCCTGCCCAGAGAACTGGTAGATGATCTAGTAGATTGGTCCAGAGCTAGTCTACAGAAACTAAGCCACTCTGCACTGGACAGGGAAAGATGGAGGGAAATAGTGAGAGAGGCATCAGACACCAACGAGCGCTGAGCCCATGGTTGATGATGGTGATGATGAAAGCACTACCCCAATGCAAGTGATCATTAGTTCCATTGACATTTATTCCAGCTGAGACCTGCTTCACCTTCCCTGCTCTGGACAGTTTGTAGCCAAAGGCCACATTCTACAGTATTCTTTGTTAGCAGGGATCCCCATGTCTGCCTAAGCACAGAAGCAGATCTCATTGTTGGCCAGGGATGCTAAAAAGAAATTCATAGAATGGGTTCCAACTGAAAGTCTAAACACATAAAGATGAGCAAATACATGGTTAAGGCAGTTAAACAAGCTTAGCATGCCCTGGAGTTGGGAAATCTTTAAAGACACATTAGACTTTTAATAATAGTTGCATCTAGGGGCAGACACACTAAATTCCCCTAGTCTTACAGGTGTCATGACAGAGCAGAATTCGGGTAGATGAGAAAACACGCAACTTCTTAGTGAAATTCGTAGATATAGTTTTCATTAGTTTGGGTCTCATACACAGTGCACAGAATTAACAGAATGGCTTCTGCTGACGTAAGCAGTCTCTGGTTCAAACCCTTTGTGGGGTGTAATCATGACTGAATGAACTTAACTTAAACCCTTTTACTCCGAGTGGAGCATAGATCATCTACAAGTCTCCTCTGTGTCGTTCTGTCTTGGGACAAAACTCCTAGCCGGCTCCAGGAGTACCCCAGTTATCGTCCTTCAGTCTCAGTAGATCTCCTCCATGCTGTCTGAGGTCTTCCTCTTTTGCCTTTTCCTTGTGGGTTCCATTTGAGAGCTTGACAGATTATGCTGGCTGGTGTTTTCTGAGAGTGTGGCCTAGCCATCCTCACTTCCTTCTCTTGATTCGTACGTCAAGAGGTTCTTGTCCTACTCTGTTCCAAAACTCCTCATTTGTGACTGAACGAACCACTTGTTAAAATAAATGTCATATGGATTTGAAGATACCCAGCATTGTAAAGCTATGTCTGCACAGCAGCCTTGTTTTGGGGTAAAATATTCCAAAATAGGGCTGCTAAACACAAAAATATATTTTGAAATAGCACTTAGCTATTTCAAACTACACTGTCTGCACACATCATGGGTATTTTGAAATAAGCACTATGCTTTGTCTTAACAGCACCTATTTCAAAGTGCAACTTTTCACAATGAAATTTACTGATTTCAAAATAATACACCTGCTATTTTGAATTTAGTTTGAAATAGCGTGTGTGTAGTGTAGATGACAGCAAAGTTATCTCGAAACAACTTAGCTGTGTGACCTTAGGCTAAAAGAGCTATCATTAAGTCATCCTAGCCCAGGGGTCTGCAACCTATGGTCCTTTAAGAACTTTTTTGTGGCTCCCAATGCTATAATTGCAAAGTTGAAAACAAAACTGGTTATTTTTGATATATGGTGAATGTCTAAAAGCCCAAAAATGCACAATTCATATCTAAATAGCAAATGATATGTGATCTTGAAATGTTGGGTAACTCCCTCTAGAGTCCTCCAGAGAGAGAGAAGTTCAGGATTGAAAATCAGGAAGACAGTTGTACAAACACACGTAAAGTGTGAGGAAATAAACTACGTAAAAAGTTTGTGAATGTCCTGCAGTAAACATGTATCACATTACAATCATTGTGTGTGTGCTGTTCTTCAAATAAGGGGGTGACAAAAATATGGTTTGATGTTATTTATTAAGGACCATCTCATATTCACATGCGTTGCAGCTCTTGAATTATGGATTTTTTATCAAATTGGAAACAAAAGGCTCTTGCTATTTTGGTTGTCAACTCCTAGTCTAGCCTTATATAGTCATGTAGAGAAGGACCTGGGAGAGCCCCACTTAGCTCCCCATCCTTTTTACCCAAGAACAGAAGAGAGGAAAGAGGAAGGTATTTGTACTTCAGCAACTCTTGCAGCACCCAATGCCTCCCTGAGCTGCCCTAGGCATGGCTTGCAGTGCACATGCTACGTTTTGTTCAGAACTGAGCCTAATGTATGTTCCAGCCCAAATATATTAGGGCCAACATAGGAACATGTTCCTGGGCTCATCCTACCAGAATCCAACGCAAATTTCCTCAGAGCAGAATTTTCTCAAATTGCAACTCAAAAGGTGCTGTCCGAGCCAGCAAAACTCCCTGCTGGATTGAACTCTTTTTATAAAGATGGTTGGGCTAAAAAGGATTTCTTATTTGCAACATGTCCCCCACTACCTTATAGGAGAATCAGACATAGTTACTGCTTGAGTACAACTGTCTGTGTTCAAGGATTTAATTGAACTAATTCCAGATGGGATAATTCAATTATGTAATTTGGTCCTAGCCTTAGCTAATGAAACAGGTGATGCTAATTATTGTGCAGGAGGCCCATTGGTACAGTCAGAACTGTATTGGTTTTTCCTCTTAAAATAAATAGCATGAAATATCAGGGAAACTTACTGAGCTATCGATCTGAATCCATTTAATGGAAAACTTCCTAGGCTTTCCTTATTGATCTTTATTTTCTCATTGATTTTTTATAACAAACAATTGATGTGGATTCTATTACATATTGGCTACGTCTACACGTGAAGCCTACATCGAAGTAGCTTATTTCGATGTGGCGACATCGAAATAGTCTATTTCGATGAATAACGTCTACACGTCCTCCAGGGCTGGCAACGTTGATGTTCAACTTTGACGTTGCGCGGCACCACATTGAAATAGGCGCTGCGAGGGAACGTCTACACGCCAAAGTAGCACACATTGAAATAAGGGTGCCAGGAACAGCTGCAGACAGGGTCACAGGGCGGACTCAACAGCAAGCCGCTCCCTTAAAGGGCCCCTCCCAGACACAGTTGCACTAAACAACACAAGATCCACAGAGCCGACAACTGGTTGCAGACCCTGTGCCTGCAGCATGGATCCCCAGCTGCCGCAGCAGCAGCCAGAAGCCCTGGGCTAAGGGCTGCTGCCCACGGTGACCATAGAGCCCCGCAGGGGCTGGAGAGAGAGCGTCTCTCAACCCCTCAGCTGATGGCCGCCATGGCGGACCCCGCTATTTCGAAGTTGCGGGACGCGGATCATCTACACGGTCCCTACTTCGACGCTGAACGTCGAAGTAGGGCGCTATCCCCATCTCCTGAGCCATGTCTACACGTGCACGCTACTTCGAAGTAGCGGCACTAACTTCGAAATAGCGCCCGTCACGGCTACACGCGTCGGGTGCTATTTCGAAGTTAACTTAGACGTTAGGGGGAGAGATGTCGAAGTCGCTATCCTCATCAGGAGATGGGGATAGCGCCCTACTTCGACGTTCAACGTCGAAGTAGGGACCGTGTAGTCATTGCGCGTCCCGCAACTTCGAAATAGCGGGGTCCGCCATGGTGGCCATCAGCTGAGGGGTTGAGAGACGCTCTCTCTCCAGCCCCTGCGGGGCTCTATGGTCACCGTGGGCAGCAGCCCTTAGCCCAGGGCTTCTGGCTGCTGCTGCTGCAGCTGGGGATCCATGCTGCAGGCACAGGGTCTGCAACCAGTTGTTGGCTCTGTGGATCTTGTGTTGTTTAGTGCAACTGTGTCTGGGAGGGGCCCTTTAAGGGAGTGGCTTGCTGTTGAGTCCGCCCTGTGACCCTGTCTGCAGCTGTGCCTGGCACCCTTATTTCGATGTGTGCTACTTTGGCGTGTAGACGTTCCCTCGCAGCGCCTATTTCGATGTGGTGCTGCGCAACGTCGAAGTTGAACATCGATGTTGCCAGCCCTGGAGGACGTGTAGATGTTATTCATCGAAATAGCCTATTTCGATGTTGCTACATCGAAATAAGCTACTTCGATGTAGGCTTCACGTGTAGATGTAGCCCTGATGAGGATAGCGACTTCGACGTCTCGCTGCCTAACATCGAAGTTAACTTCGAAATAGCGCCCGACGCGTGTAGCCGTGATGGGCGCTATTTTGAAGTTAGTGCCGCTACTTTGAAGTAGCATGCACATGTAGACACGGCTATTGTGTCCATGCGTAATTTAGTTTATTTGTGGAGCTCTTACCCTTATCTATGAACAATGGAAAACAAATGAAACGGCTAATTGATTGTCTCTATCTTCTACTCATTTGTATTTGCACTTAAGGGATTTGTTGGAAATTGCTATTGCCAAAATCTAGATTGCCAATTCAAATTCAGCTTAGGTTAGTGGTAACCAAAAGTTTATTGTTATCTGATGTTTATCTAACAAGAAGCTTGAGTGCTGTAGTGAGGAGCATGCACTGCGGAGGCATTCGGAAGTGCAAATGTACGTTTGAACTCTAGCTCCATTTGTGGCTTTTGGTGGCTTTTTCCTGTCACTAAAAATACTAATACTTTGTTTTCCACAGGATGTCTGATTACTGTACACACTACTGATCACAGACTCCCAAAGCAAAGGCTCTCTGGTATTAAACCCAGTTAGGACTTCTGGGTGAGCACAGCTGATGTACAATGCCCTGTAGCATGGAGCTGGGTCTAAGAGTGGCAGAATTTCAAAATTCCACCCATGGAGAGATAAAAACAGGAAGCCTGAGTATTGAGAGGGCACACTCAATACTGCAGGGGACAGAGATGCAATTAGCTCTGTAATGGTGCGTCTACACGGGCATTCCTCTTTCGAAAGAGCTATGCAAATGAGACAAATTGAAAATGCAAATGAGGTATACATTTGCATAGTTGGTGTCTCATTTGTATATTCTAATTTCAAAAGAGCGTCTTTTGTAAGAAGAAAGCCAGTGTAGACGCTGCTCTTTCGAAAGTAAACCCCATCTGTATTCTAATATTTTGGATGTCTTCTGCATTTTCAAACATTGATTTAAATTAAAACAGAACACAAAGGCTGTGGCCACACTTGGCCAAATCTTCGAAAAGTCCATGCAAATGGCCAAATTGAAGAATACTAATTGAGGTGCTGAACTGAATATTCAGTGCCTCATTGGCATTTGCACGCTTCCGGCCGTGGCGCTTCGAAAGCTCCGCTTTCGAATGCACACGGCTTGGCGTGGCTACACGGGCGTCCTTTTCAGAAGGATCCTGCACATTTCAAAATCCCCTTAGTCCCTTCAGCTGAGAGGGCATGGTCATTTTGAAGATTTGTCCAAGTGTGGTCACAGCCAAAGTGTACAGTGCTTACTTTATATTTATGTTTGCTTGCAAATATTTGCACTCTAAAAACCAAACCAAATTTTATTTTTAAATTCCCACATTGCAGGTAGTCTAGTGAAATCCCTTTATCATGAAAGTTGAACTTAAGAATAGGAATGATTGTACCAAGGCCTGCATCCAAAAGAAGAGGTTATACCCTCCTGGTCAGTTACAGAGGGAAGAAATAAGCATTATTGGTCTCTCCTCTTTTCTGTCCTTCTAGGTCTTAGAAAAGCAATCAGGTTTACTAACTTTTTAGCTGCACAAAACTGAAACCCTCTCCTTCTCCAAGGTCCCATGCTGCCCCTTTACTGAGGACCCACACTGACTCCATCCCCAACCCCCGGTGCTCACTGTCCCCCACCTTCACTCACTTCACCTGACTGGGGTAGAGAGTTGGTGTACGGGGCGAGGGGAGGTGAAGGGTCCGACTGGAGGTTTGGGATCTAGGGTGGAGCCAGAAATGAAGGTTTCAGAGTGCAGGAGGTGACTCCAGGCTTGGGCAGGGGTTCAAGTTGCAGGCTCTGGTGTGGGACCCTGGATGAGAGAATGCGAATGTGGGGGTTCTGACCTTGGGTAGGAAGTTGGGATGTGGGAAGGTGTGAAAGCTCTGGGAAGGAGTTCAAGTGTGGGAGGGGACTCAGGGCAGGGTGGTTGCGGTAAGGGACAGGGTGCAGGGAATGGGATCCAGGTACTGTTTGCCTCAGGGGTCCCTGGAAACTGTGAAATGTCCATCACCTCCTGGTTGGAGGTGCATCCAGGCAACTTTTTGTGGTGCATGCTTCTTCTGCTTTTGGGTGCTGCGCCAGCAGCTTCCATAGCCTGCAGTTCCCAGCCAGTGGGAGCCATGGCACCACCACATGGGGAAGGAGGAACAGCGTGTGGAGCGATGCTGTCTCATTAGCACAGTAGTAATACATCACAGGGCTCAAAAAAGAGCTAGATAAATTCATGGGGGATAGGTCCGTCAATGGCTATTAGCTAGTATGGGTAGGAATGGTGACTTAGCCTCTGTTTGCTGGAAGCTGGGAATGTGTTACAGGGGAGGGATCACTTGATGATTGCCTGTTCTGTTTATTCCTTCTTGGGCACCTGGCACTTGCCACTGTTGGAAGATAGATTACTGGGCTAGATGGACATTTGGTCTGGCCCAGTATGGCTGTTCTGAACATTAAAGGTCTCCCCTCCTCCCACCCCCAAAATAAGTACTGACTGTGCTGTATACTGGTAGTCTTAAAGCAAGAACACATTCTCCCACATTCCCCCCCCAAAAATGCTATCTTGGTTAGTATTTAGTATTTATAGTTCTGCTGCTGAGTTCCTGGAGAAACAATGAAAAAGTTTGTGCAATGACCGGGTGCCAGTCCCTTTAAAAGGGAATTCAGCTACCAGTGTTTCCTCAAATTATTTTCTATCACAAAGGAAAGTCCTGAATTTCAAAAAACATGAAAAGGAAGAAATCTGTCTAGGATGAGAAGCCAGAAGATAAGGATTATGTTTCTGAGAGTTTTTCATGAGTTTTTTATGTGTTGCTGGGACTCTGCAGGAAAGGGTTTAACTGCCTTTCATGAAATTTGAGGTACAGAAGATCAAAGCTGTTTGCTTTTTATCCTATGCCACCCCAAAAGCACATTTTACTCGCACACTATTTTGACAAAGTAAGAGTTTTGCAAGACACCACATTTTAAAGACCTTATCACGAAAAGGTAGATGATCAATTTATTGCCACTGTGCAGGGTCTGCTTTGCAGAGATCTGCCTTCAGATATCTTGGATTAACTGTACAGGTGTCAAATGACAATTAAAGCCATTAATAAGCAGACAGGCCAAATTAAATTAAGGTTGTTAACAAAAGCCTTAACTAGCCTATTTGGCCAGAAATCAAGAGTGATGTGTTTGTACAACCAAAGTCTGCTCAGTAATCATAGTCCATGGACAGGTGTTCGTGACATTTGGAGGTGGAGAAGTCCCCCTGAATACAGAGTGATTTGACTGTCTCTGCTGAACTTGCATAACAAAGAGCTTGACTCTTTCACACACGTGTAGCTAGAAATAAATTTACTGTCTTGGGCACTCAAAATAAATCTGTCCCATGTATGATTCTGAGTACAGAGCCTCTTTGTTCTCACTTGAGGGCCTAAGATGACTTGTGTGAAGAGCAGAAGAGAAACCACACCATGCACATTTCTGGGGTAATGTTCAATGTTGTGTATTCCATTAGTTTGGTAATATAGCCTCTACAGTGACTGTTTATCCCCGAGTCTCTCTTACGGGGCATGGCTGCGCTGCATCAGGGAGTGAGCCTCCCAAATAGGGGCCACAAATTCACACAAACCAGGTTCTCGTTAGTGTGCTAGACATATCTGTTGCTATGTAGCAGCTCAGGTCCTGACATCTAGGCGTGCAGGTGTAGACAAGAGTTTTCCTCCCAGCGCAGGTGGTGGAAGCAAACTTTATGGACAACAGTATTATGCCCAGTTCAGAGTTCTCCCTCTTAGGCTATGTCTACAGAACAGCACTATGTCAAAACACTGTATTTTGAAATAACATGCCTACACACAAAATAGCGTCCAGCTACTTTGAAATAGCATTGCTGGCTCCATAGTGTTATTTTGAAATAGTGTCATTGGAGCCCATTATAGCTTACTTTGAAACAGTGCTATTCTATGTCTTAACAGCACCTATTTAGAAATAGCAATTTAAAAAATAGATATTATTCCTTGTGGAATGAGGTTTACTGGAATTGGAATAGTGCAGCCGCTATTTCAGTTTTATTTCACGATAGCCTGTCCATTGTTTGGATGCTGCCAAACTTATTTAGAAATATCTTTACTGTGTAGAAACAGCCTTATAGGCCTCCTTGCCTTTTTGGCATCAGGTGTGGCTGTGACTCAGTTTCTCCTCTGGTCTGATGACTCTTTCTTGTGGTGGGATTCATTTGGTGGGATTCATTTGGATTTCTTCAGCATTTTTGACCCTTAAGCCAAACTAGGAGTTCTCCTTCTCTGGGGTCACCAAACTACAAACACAATATGGTCCTTTAGTCACCTGGGTTCAACAATCTTTCACCCCACTGATACAGAACTCAGTAGTCACTCTGTCTTTCCAGACCTAAACAGCCTTTTACCCTGTCATGCAGGGCTAAACTGTTTCTTGGCTGAACCTTCCTTGGCCTGTCCCTGGCATAACTGAAGCTGGGGAAAGTGTAGAAACCACCTCCTGCTGTTCTTGGATCACCTCCTGTGGCTCCTGAACACACATAAGACAGGATCCAACAGCAAACCTCAACTTGTTGTTCCAGTACTTTTCCTTTATGTGTTTTCTCCTTCCCTGGGGTCCCTGTCTTATCTCCTGCCTCCTTCTAAGCTTCATCCTGGGGCCTTTCCACCACAGTCCAGCCTCAGCTAGCTCCCTCAGTGAAGAGGCTCTACTCAAGATCTTCCCCTTGACTCCCCTAAACACAGAGTCAACAGCTTATATTAAGGTAGCTTGGCATTTGAAAAAGTTCAGAAAAAGGGCAATAAAAGTTGTTAGGGGTATGGAGTGATTGCGATATGAGAAGAGATTAATAAATCTTGGACATTTCAGCTAAGAAAAGACGAGATTAAAGCTGTGGCTACACTAGCATACCCCTAATAACTTTTGTTGCCCTTTTTCTGAACTTTTTCCAATGCCAAGATATCTTTTTGAGATGAGAAGACCACGTCTGCACACAGTATTCAAGATGTGGGCATACTATGAATTTACATAGAGGTAATAAGATATTCTCTATCTTAGTCTCTATTCCTTTTGTAATTATTCCTAACATTCTGTTTGCTTTTTTGATTGCTGGTACACATTGAATGGATCTTTTCAGAGAACTATCCACAATGACTGCACGATCTCTCTCAAACAGTAACAGCTAAATTAGTTCACACCATTTGATATGTATAGTTGAGATTATGTTTTCCAAGATGCATTACTTTGCATTTATCAATATTGATCTGCCATTCCACCTCCGTATTTGCCCCTCTCTTCAGATCATTTATGAATATGTTGAATAGGATTTTGAATAGGATTGGTCCCAGTACAGATCCCTAGGTGACAACATTTAGTTGCCTGTCTTCATTCTGAAAACTGACCATTTATTCCTGTTCTCTTTTTCCCCATTCTTTTAATCAATCATCAGTCCACAAGACCCTTCCCTCTTATGCCATGACAGCTTACTTTGTTTAATAAGGACCTTATCACAGGCTTTCTGGAAAACTAAATGCACTGTATCCACTAGACCCCTTTGTCCACATGTTTTTGACCCTCTCACAGAATGCTGTGCTATACTCTTCTATCTTTTCAAGTTCAGTCCTCACTCTGTTTCAGGGTGGGGATGGGGGGATGTGTAGTTCCTGCAGGACTTATTTTCCCCAGTGCACAACATGCGCTACTCCTGCTCTTGAAAGGGAGGAGTTACATATGTCCTGCAATGAGAGAAAAGGGTTCAAAGTGTGATATTCACAGCAGGAACCAAACAGACTCAGCTCTGACTATCAATACCTCCTGGGCCATCAGCTCAGAGAAACCAGGCAGCAGTGGAGGACTACAACAGAGTGGTTTATTCCTGTATAATAGAATGATTGCTCTAAGTGAGCTCTAAGTTGGAACGAGACATGTTTCCACCTCTGCTGTGTGCTCAACATGGAAATTTTCCATTCAAGCAGGTACTGAAGTTAATGGGAATTCTTATATTTCCAACAGGTTATTTAGATACAATGAAGCCAGTTGGATTCCTCATTGTCTACCAAGACCAACTCTGAAATGCTATGGAACACCAAGGCCGAAGATGTGGCAAGCCAAAATATAGGGTACCAATGGACTCTGCTTCATTGGGCAGCAGAGGCAACTCCAAGGAAATGTTGCTCCAACACGTCCTCTCCCTCTGTTACACATTATCATGCACCATATGGGTTTATGTTTTAAACTGAAATAGTGTCACCAGGTTTCATGGTGCCACCCCAGATCCTGGTCACTGGCATCAACTTGACCTCGTGCTGGTACACCGGTAACATCTCAGTGCCGTCAAAATTACACGCATGTATCACAGCGCAGATTCTGACTCTGATCACTCCTTGATCATCAGCAGAGTGAAAATCTTCCCAAAGAAATTCTATATGACAAAAGAATGTAATAAGCCAAAAATCAATACTTCAGTACCAGAGATGCACTGAAATCCTTGGTCTTCACAAATGATCTCACTCACAAAATGGAACACAAACCTGACCAGCAAACCATTGATGAGACATGGTCTATGCTGAGAGATGCAATATAAGAATGTGCCAACTCTGCCTTTGGAACATGTAAATTCTCTAACAAAGACTGGATCAATGAAAATGCTGACGGTCTTAGGCCTTTTCTTGAAGAAAAACACAAGGCATGTCTGAATAACATAAAGAGCTCATCTCAAAGCACAAGAGATCAACTTTGACATGCAAGATCTGCTCTTCAGAGAGAATCCAGGTGATGTGCAAACAAGTATTGGTCAGATCTATGTTCTAATATTCAAAAGGCATCTGATTTGAGAGACCTGAAAACCTAACACTGCTCAAGTCTTTATTCCCATGAGCCTACAACACAATCTGAACTTTTCAGCCTCATCCCAGCTCTTCCGGAAATGTCTGAGCTAGGTGCAGAGCCTACGGAGGAAGAACTTTCTCAAACTTTCAATGCTCTCTCCAGTGGAAAAGCACCAGGCAACGACAGAATTCCAGCTGAAGTCCTGAAAGCAAACAAGGCTGTGCTCTTCCTCTTCCTCTGTGATTTACTCCTAAAATGTTGGAGAGCAGGAGATGTCCCACATGACATGAAGGATGCAAACATCATTACTCCCAATAAAAATGAAGGTGACAAAGGCTGCAACAAATACAGAGGCATCTTGTTACTGAGCATTGCAGGCAAAGCATTTGCCCATGTTCTCAAACGCCTGCAGAAACTCTCAGATCGAGTCTATCCAGAAACACAATGTGGCTTCTGGGCTGGCAGGTCAACACTAGATATGATTTTCTCACTTCAATTACAGGAAAAATGCAGAGAACAAGGAAAGCCATTATTCATAGCATTTGTGGACTTAACAAAGGCATTTGACACAGTTAGTAGATCAGGACTATACAGTGTATTAACCAAGATTGGCTGCCCACCGACCCTACTCAAGCTCATAACATCCTTTCACAAAAACATGAAAGCAGCAGTGCAAGATGATGGATCTACACTGGAACCGTTTGCAATGGACAGTGGAGTCAAACAAGGCTGTGTTCTTGCCCTTACTCTCTTTGGCATATTCTTCTCAGTTCTACTAAATTTCACATTTCAAAACTCACACAGCGATGTATTTCTCCACACAAGATTCAATGCCTGTCTCTCTACAGCCTGGCAAGATTGCAGGCCAAAACTAAGGTCAAGAAAGTCCTAACTAAGGAACTCCCCTTTGCACATGATGCACATCTCATTCCTCATAATGAAGACTCACTACAGTCACTGATGGATTCTCTATCCAGAGCCTGCAAGTTGTTCTCCCTTAACATAAGGATGAAGAAAACTGTTGTATTCACTCAAGGTATACCTCAGTGATCCAGTGTCATTCTGGATAAAAGCCCATTGGATGCGGTTCAACAATTCTGTTATCTTGGATCTACTGTCACCACAAACCTACCCATGGACAAAGAACTGAACATCAGAAATGGGAAGGCAGCTACTATTTTTGGCAGACTTATGAAATGAGCATGGAACAATCCTCAGATGACAGTGAAAACAAAGATACTAATTTACCAGGCATGTTTATTGAGTATCCTACTATAGGGTTCTGAGGCATGGACCACCTACTCGAATCAGGAGAAAAAATGGAACAGCTTCCATTTAACTGCCTCCGCAGAATTATGAATATCAACTGGCAAGATAAAATTTCAAATACAGATGTCCTGTCAAGATCTGGCATACCCAGCCTCATAGCTATCCTCAACAGCAGAAAATTGCTATGGCTTAGTCATGTGTGAAGAATGGGTGATGAATGTCTTCCCAAAGAAATCCTCTTTGAACTGTCATGTGGGTTGAGAACAAGAGGAAGACCAAAGCTAAGATTCAAGGATACGTGCAAAAACGCCGTGAAAAAATTCAACATCGATCCAAAATCATGGGAATCTGCATCAGATTGAAATAACAGGTGACGATTGCTATGACAGGGCACATCATCCTTTGATAATATATGTGCAAGCACACAAAAGAGCTTCGTCTTAGAAGAAATAACTCTCAGACTCAAGAATTTAGAAATAGACTGACAATCAGTTATTGCAATCGATTGTGCAAATCCAATATTGGATGGATAAGTCATGAGAGAAGCTGCAGATTCAAATGCTGCCCAAAGATCCTCCCCATAGCTGCTAACCACAGTCTCTCAAGATGAAAAGGGGCCATATATGGGTTTATGTGTGCATGATGAGCTTTGCATTAGTCCAGCACTCTCTCTCATCCATCAACATCCATAATCTGGCATGATTGTTAGTTAGCCAGATGTCAATTTATCATGGGTGTGACCAAGTTTCCTGTGGTCCCATAAAGTTTGTTTACAGTCACCAGTCCTGGCTCTCAGTGTTCTGCGCTGTTATTAAGTTGTAATTTACCCCTAAATGTCTAAGAGCCCAGTAAGCAGTGGAAGTGTTGGTAATGTGCTAGACAATATTCACCGCCTGTAGACTAGAAAATTATCTTTTTTGGCACTGGTCAGGTCCCAAGGGTGCTAGACTAGGGAGGCTCAACCTGTACATCCTTCTGTTACTTTTAGCACTACATCTGGGCTATCTATTGCACACCATTTATGGAGCTTCTAAAAGACTCTATGAAGAGTTGCATTGACTTCTGTGCTTCCCAAGTTATTCGTTTCAGTAGAACTTATGACAGAGGTACGCTCTTTCAGAAGTGTCCTCAGTGTGGATACTCAAGGGCTTAGTCACTGCAAATCTATATTTTGGAGCAAGGAAGCATCTTGAAAATGACAATTTTCGCCTTGAGAGATCCTTTGCCATCCCTGGACTGGCTCTGAAGAAAGCATTTTGCTGTAAATATTGTAATGAGATCTGAACAGATGTTTCTGCTGAAACACTGTTCCATGAACCAAAATGAAAACCAACTTTGAGAAAGGGCTGCTGGGATTTACCTCATATGTTTCTATATTAAGGAAATCTGGGATTTTCAATGTAGTTAAAATAAATGTTGATTTTGGTAGTGAGGGAATTTTTTGGTGTATTCTTTAGAAAGGAAGATTGGTCCAGTGATTAGGAGCACTATCTTAGCTTTAAGAAACCTTGATTCAATTCTGTGGGCTGCCTGAATGATCTCAGGTAAATCACGTAATCTCCCTGGTTCTCAAGTCCCCATTGGTAAAATGGGGATTAGCACTACCTTGAAGGGGTGTTAAAAGATTGTGAGACATTCAGATCCTGAGGTAGTGGAGACCATGTAAATACCTTAGTTAGATAGCTTGGGATGAATGTGCTACGTTTGGATAAAGTGACCATAACCCAGTCTCAGAGGGTAACCATGTTAGTCTATAGCTTCACGAATAATAATCAATCCTGTGGCACCTTAGAGACTAACAAATATATTTAGCTCAAGAGCTTTTGTGAGTAAAATGAAGATGAAGTGGGTTGACCTATGTTTTTGTCTCTAAGGTTCCACAGGACTGCTTATTATTTATAAGCCAGTCAGTTAAACACCGTGCTCAACCAGAAGAACATTTCCCAGTCTGACCAAAATGCCTTCAGCATCCAAAACACCTTGCCTGTATTTGCTGCTCTCCAGCACACACATAAACTAGGCCTACCTCACTGCTTCTAGATACTGGTTTCTAGCACTGTGGATACTAAATCCATGCACCAGGATTTTATAAAACGTCGGCATGTATTTAGCTTTTGGTGAAGCTGGTCAGGGTGTCCAGAAAGTCAGTGCTAATATGGGAGTGTTTAATGTATTTACGGGTAGTAGCTGATGAATTTGTTGTGAAAATTTATCAGGGAGCTTAGGTCACCTGTCCAGAGGATGAAAATATCATCAGTGTTTCTCAGGTATAACATCGGTTTTGAGCTGTATTTTTCCAGAAATTCTTCTTCAAGGTGTCCCATTGAGAGGTTGGTATATTCACCTCACCCACCCCACCCTATGACAAGGGAGGTGTTTAAAAACTACTTCACCTTGTATGGCCTTTTTAAAATATATGCTAGGCACCAATATTAAACCATCTTTTCCACTCTCTGCTTAGCTGTGACACTCTGAGTACATTTCCGAAACCTGAAGATCTCTATCAAAACAAAAAAGCAGTCCAGTAACACTTTAAAGACTAACAAAATAATTGATTGAGTGATGAGCTTTTGTAGGACAGACCCACTTCTTCAGATCATAGCCATACCAGAACAGACTCAATATTTAAGGCACAGAGAACCAAACATAGTAATCAAGGTTGACAAATCAGGAAAATACGATCAAAGTGAGCAAATCGGAGTACAGAGTGACAGAAGGGGAGGGGGGAGTCAAGAATTAGACAAAGCCAAGTATGCAAAAGAGCCACGATAATGAGCTAGAAAATTCCCATCACGGTTCAAACCACATGTCAATATGTCAAATTTGAATATTAAAGAGAGTTCAGCAGCCTCTCTTTCCAAAATGCTGTGAAAATTCCTCTTCAGTAAAAGGTAAACTTTCAGGTCATTAACAGAATGGCCCACTCCATTAAAGTGCTGACTGACCGGTTTGTGAGTCAGGAGTGTTTTTATGTCTGTTTTATGACCATTAATCCTTTGTCTAAGAGAGTTTGAAGTCTGTCCAATATACCAAGCATCTGGGCATTGTGGGCACGTGATGGCATATATGATGTTAGTTGAGGAACATGAGAATGTGCCCATGATTCTGTGAATAACCTGTGTAGGTGCAGTGATGGTATCCCCAGAATAGATATGTGGACAAAGTTGGCAATGGGCCTTGTTGCAAGGAAAAGTTCCAGGACTGGTGTTCCGGCCGTACAGACTGTGATTGTTGGTAAGAATCTTCATAAGGTTGGGAGGTTGTCTGTAGGAGAGAACAGGCCTGTCACCTAGGGCCTTCCGGAGTGTGGCATCCTGATTAATGATAGGTTGTAGGTCTTTAATAATGTGTTGCAATGGTTTGAGTTAATGGGCATAAAACAGACATAAAAACACTCCTGAATCACAAACCTGTCAGCCAGCACTTTAATGGAGTGGGCCATTCTGTTAATAACTTGAAAGTCTGTGTTTTACTGTAGAGGAATTTTCACAGCAGTTTGGAAAGAGAGGCCACTGAACACTCTTTCATACTCAAAATCAACACATTAACACATGGTTTGAACTGGGATGGGAATTTTCTAGCTCATTATCGTGGCTCTTTTGCATACTTGGCTTTATCTAATTCTTGACTCCCCCTGGCCTTCTGCCCCTCTGCACTCTGATTTGCTCACCTTGATTATATTTTTCTGATTTGTCAACCTTGATTACTGTATTTGGTTCTCTGTTGCTTAAATATTGAGTCTGTTCTGGTATGGGTATGGTCTGAAGAAGTGGGTCTGTCCCACGAAACCTCATAATCTAGTAAATTATTTTGTTAGTCTTTAAAGTGCTACTGGACTGCTTTTTTGTTTTGATAGTATATAGACTAGCACGGCTATTTCTCTGTTATTGAAGATCTCTGTATAAGCTCAAAAACTTGCTGTCTTACCAAGAGAAGTTGGTCCAATAAAAGACATGACCTCGCCCACCTTATCTCTCTAGTATCCTGTAACCTACATGGTTGTAACACCACTGCATACAACAACAGATATTTTATTACCATAGCATCTGAGAATCTCAGAAGTTTTTATGGCAGAAATGAGCTGTGTTCCTTTTCAGTCTTCAGAGAAAGAAGTTGAACAGCAACAGGCTTTGTATTCTTGTGTGTGTGTGTGTGTGTGTGTGTGTGTGTGTGTGTGTGTGTGTGTAAGAGAGAGAGAGAGTGTGTGAGCGAGCGAGCGAGCGAGAGAGAGAGAGAAGCATGTTGAGGGACAGCAGAGTCAAAAAGCTGAATTTCGTGTGTAGTTCTAGGCACTCTCATAATCAGAGTTTCCACCCTAATACAGTCCCAGCTTTAAGGCAAGGTGAGCAAGGCAATTGCCTTAGGCCCCAAGACTTCAGGGCCCTGTGTTCTCTGTGTGATACTATATCATCTACTACCCAATGGCTAGGCCCTGCTGTCAAAGTGATGTCTTGGCCCAGGGGGAGGACTATTATGCTGGTCCCTAACAGTGCAGGAATTAGGTGCTTCGTGCTCCCTCTTGGCAGACAATTCTGTAATCAATGTTGCCCCATGCTGAACGCCCTGCCTGAGGGGCTTTTACTCCTGTGGGCTATCAACTGCAACTTTTCTGTTGCAATGGGCCATGGACAGGTTTCTCTCAGGCTCTCTCTCAACAATATTTCACTGAGAACTTCAAAGGTAAGAATGGGGACCTTGCGATTGATTTGAAATTTGGTAAGGAGTCATTGTAAAGCACAGCATATGGCAGACTCTGTTCTCATGGGATGTGGGACCTCAAATGTAGCCTTCTGCCTGCTGAATAAGCTGAAGCTTTTATACTGCCTTCAGTCTGAGTCCTGGGTGGAGCTTGCTGGGCTAGGCTAGAAGTGATGAAAGCCTGGATCCTCTTGTGGTAAGACCACATCTGCATGGCGTAGGACAGATTGCTTCACTTATGCATGCTGGTCAGGGATGGCAAAATGTAATGGTGTGTTCCAGAGATGTTTTCCAAAACATCATAGAACCTCCTTTGAGAAATGTGTATTGTTTCTCTGCCAGTCCTTTGTCCCTTCTTTGGCAAGAAACAAAAATTCGTCAGAGTTACTCTCAAGAGCAAAGCTTCAGGGCTAACACTTGCCAGATATTTAGAACCACAGGCTACTTTCATCCATATCGAACTGAGCACCAATGACTGAAGGAAGAAAGACCAGGCAGAGGGATTTCATTCACTGAATATGAAAGAGTCAGTTCCAGACACCTAAAGAAGCAAACACTACAAGAAATCAAGTATCAGAGGGGTAGCCGTGTTAGTCTGTAGCTTCGAGAACAACAAGAAGTCTTATGGCACCTTATAGACTAACCGATATTTTGGAGCATAAGCTTTCGTGGGCAAAGACCCACTTCATCAGATGCATGAGTGGTGGTGGGGGGGTGGCGGTGGGTTCAGAGGCGTATTTAAAGAGTGGGGTCCCAGTAAAAGGGAGGACCAGCTGGACAGTCTCTCCGTTAAAGAATAACTGCACATAAGTCAGATATCAGGAATGGTAATGTACAGAAGCCTGTGGGGGAGCACTTCAATCTCCCTGGACATTCAGTGACAGATTTAATGGTGGCAGTCCTGAAACAAAGAAATTTCAAAAATCAAATGGAGAGAGAAATCTCTGAGCTGCAATTTATTTGCAAATTTGACTCCATTAACCGTGGATTAAACAGAGACTGGGAGTGGCTCGCAGCTTAAAAAAACAGCTTCTCTGCCCTGGGTGTTAATATCTCCCCATTAGAGTCTGACAAAGGCTCACATCCCCCTGGCTGATCTAACTTTTTTTTTCCTCTTTTGATAAGCACTACTGATACCAGGCCATTTCCATCTTGCTGAATAGACCTTGTCAGCTCTGACCCTTCCTTTTACTGGGACCCCACTCTTTAAATACCCCTGTGAACGCCCCCCCCCCACTCATGCATCTGACAAAGTGGGTCTTTGCCCACAAAAGCTTATGCTCCAAAATATCTGTTAGTCTATAAGGTGCCACAAGACTTCTTGTTGTACTACAAGAAATGTAAAATGCTAGGCTGCTTGAGAGATGTATCCTTTATCTAATTTCTTCCTGTGTGAAGCTCCTTTTGCTGTGGCAAGATGCAATGCTGGGCAGCCTATCAGCATCATAACACATTAAATCTAATGCGCGGCAAAGAGGACATCCCAGTCATGCTTGCTATGCATGGAATAATAAACAATAACAGAGTATTTTACATTTATATGGCATTTTTCTATTCTGGAGGATTATAAAACTCTTTACAAATTTAAACTGCTCTATGGGTTATGTATAGAGATCCACTTCTCTCATCTGTGAGACACAGCCAGTCTTATGAACAATGCAATAAAAGTCAGGCTTTAGGTTTTTATCAAAGAGCACCATGAATAGCTAATGTAATTAAAAGTGCAGCAGCAATGTCATTTCCCGACCAGGATGCAGGCAGTATGGCTTAAGGGCTGGAGCTAGAATCAGGAGGCAGTCCAAGTCAGAAGGCAGTGCCAGAGGGCAGAGGAAGGGCCAGGTGTCATGTTACCAGGAGATAAGGATCTGAGGGGTGGGAGTGGGAGAGGTTTGATGAGGACGCCAGGCTGTCAGAGTAGACAGCAGGAGTAGATAGCACCAATGAAGCATCAGAGGGAAATATTTTTCGATACCCTATTTATGGACTGGGACCCACAAAGATTTTAAGTGCCTAACTCCTGTTTTTAGGAAACCCACAAAGCAGCTGCTCCTTAACCCTGAACTCACGTGATGCTGATCTTTTTGTCTCTGGCCCTGTGTTGCAGCTTCAGTCTTGGCAAATGGGCTCATATCTCCGCATATGAATGTGTGCCACTGACTAAGTATTACAACCCTGCATATCTGCAGATATCCCCTTCATATATGCAGAGAGTAGAGGGGATAGTGGAGTGGCTACTCGTGCAGGGCTCTTCCCTCACTGCCAGGCAGGAATGGGGGTGCACAAGGGCATGCGACTACACTGACATCAGGGAAAGGTTGCAGTAAACTGCAACCTCAGTCTTCTCACAGGTAGGGCCAAGTGCTGGTCCTGCCTGGCTCCCTCTGCCCCTGGCCAAATGAATACTGACATGCAGGGCCCCAGCCCTGGATCCCTGCTGCCCTTTACCCGTACTCTGTGCTTTCGTGTGGCCTGCCTCCTGGACATCCCTTCCTCCTCCTTGTTCATCTGTGCTCCCTCCACCCCAGCTTTGTCACACACAGGCAAGTAAAATCCAAATCACAGGAGTTGAGCCTGGCAGATGCAGACTGGATTTTTGGCATCCACACAGGGCTCTACTCATAATAGGAGGCCAGATATCAATCTCCCACCGAAGCCCCAAAGCAATTCACAAACTGGGAAAGACAGATATGTGGCTGCCCTGATAACATGTATAGGCCTGATCTGTCCTCAGCCTAGCTGTAAGATCTGGCTCCTCAGGTGAGTTCATACATAACATCATGTGGGGTGGGGAAGGGAAGAGGAGGAGGAAAGTTTCTTCCTTATAAACTGGCTGGATAGAGTACCTGCTCAGTGTATTGAACCCTTAGGTACAAGAGCCTGTCCTCCTCAAGGGGAGGAAGGATTTGAATACGAATTAGACCCCATCACAGGAGATGACACCACTAGGCAGTAGCATCACTCTCACTCTTTTTCTGCGCCAACTGAGAAGTGTTCCATTGTCTAACTGAAGTGGAAGAACTTCAGTTGGAGAGGATGAGCACTGTGCACATCAGACTGTTCCTTAGCCGAGGGCATGTGCCTACGTTGTGGTATCCTAATTTTACATTCGCTACAAAGAAAAACCCCACAGCAATGGATACCCTGAACAGCAACTTTTTTGTTTGGTTGGTTGTTTTCTTTTGGGAGGTGAGGGGTTAGATAGCCCTGAGAAGTGACTTCTACCATAGCCAAGGGAAAGGCGAGGCTGGTTTCAGAACTACTCCAGGCACTATGCTAAAAACCAGAATTCTGGCAAATACCCTGACAACAAAAATTGTCCTCTAAGAATCTACAAGTTAAAACCAATGTCATAAACTGTAATGAAAGGTACTATAGCTAAGGAGGTAGAATGGGTGGGAAATATTTCTGAGGGATGCAATAAAGGGGATAATTGTCAGCATTGTTCAGCAACATGGAAAGGACTGTTCCTTGTGCTATCTCAGAGCGTTGGTGAGAACAGTGATGGAAAGCCACTCCACAGAACAATGTGGCTAGTAATTATTGGGACTGACTCCTGCGCTCTTAAAATATGAATAGGGCAGCATGGCATAGAAACTAGAGAAGCTCCCCATGAAATTGTGGCTAAGCAAAGGCATAAAGATATAGCTGATCAGACTAGGAAATTAGTTCTCCAATCCCAATTGTAGAAATTAAGCTTTCCTTTAAAAACAGGTTTCTGTTTCTTACTCTTCATAAAAAGGGATTGATTCAGAGGGAATTTCAAAGTTCTGGCTTGGTATAGGCTTATAACAGCTTTTCTTTGTTCATGTGTATGTGTGTTTGTGTCTTTTACAATGTTCATTCCCCTGCCATTATGGATGTAGCCAAATTCAGAAAAAATATTCTCTCCACATCAGCTGGGCCAAGCAGAACAGTGAAGACATGAGAAGCTGCATGATTCAGCTTTGGGGATTTGGTGCAGAGGATTTTCCACATTTCACATGGAGTAATATTGCCATTGTCTGGAAAAAGTATCACCACACGTGCATGCAATTCACATTCTGGTTTAGCCCTTTTTTCATTCAGAGGTTCAGTGGGGAATAGAATACAAAAATAATCATGACATTTGTCAGTAGAGGCCACCCTTTGCAATGGGAGATCAAATAACGCAATGATTTTCCAGAATGATGGTTGACTCTAAAAAGCTTGAGGGGACATATATGAGTGACAGTAGCTTTCCATTCACTTGACAGCTGTGCGTTAAGGTCTTTGGAAAGGCTTTACAAGTGTATCCTGCTCAGTGACTGGCAACAAGGACATGAAAAGATTTGTGTTTTATTTTCTGGACTTTCGCCCAATGTTTTTTGTGCTAAAGTTCCACAGAGACATTATTGATAAAAATGCAGTGCACTATTTTTAGAGAATGTTCTCTCTGTTGAAGAACAGGATTCCAGGTTCTGCCACACTTCGTACAATGCCTACAAGTTGCAATCAGTATTCAATGAAAGCAGCAGGGGGCAGGTGTTCAGTGGGAGATGGGATGTCCAGTACTTATGGTGAAGGGGAGAAAGAGATGGAGGAGGTGGGAATGCCTGGTATTCACTGTGATGTGTCAGTTGATGAGCTCTTTTTCTCTGTGTGGGTCTGTTGCTGCAGTAGTCAGGTGATCTTGCCAATTGTACTCCCCTCATTGCATCATAGTAGCCACCAACTAGAAGTTACCCTCCACTGAGCACAAATACTGTGAAGGGAGACCGAGCCGTGATTTCTCAGTCTGGAGGAGACAGAGTTAGGTACAGGAAGTTCTGGTGCATCCAAAATGTAGTGAAAATAATTGGCTTTTTGAAAATCTCAGTAATTTTTTTGGGAAAATCAGTAAAAATTGAAAATGAAGGGCCTTAAGAATGGTGTGGAGTGAAAGGTACTCAGATGCTACAGTGCTGATGGTAGCATAACCACCTATTTAGAATAGCACAGAATGGTAGATAAAAATACCGGATAATATATAAAGTACACAAAGTAGTCATGTCCTGTCATCACAGAGACTTTCTCGAAGAGAATGTCACACTATTTGGACTTTGCAATGCCCTGGTAGCATTCCAACACCTTTTGGACAAAGTCCAAGCAGACCTATACTTATGATGCTATTGTTCTTGGAAAAAGCGTACAGAGAATGCTAAGTAGGTTCCAGTCAGTTTTTCTGCACTCATTTACTGCTAAACTAAAGCCAAAATCTGTTAAATATTGTTTATTGAGCATCGGGTCTCATATATATTGTACCTAATCTCTGAGACAGGGATTGCTATTAACCTGGGAGACATTTGCAAAACCGAGTAGCCAATTGCAGGGAATGGTAAGAGGAGGTTTGGCCAAAACATAGAGGTTGAACCTTTCTCATCTGGCACTCTCGGGACCTGACTGGTGCCATATGAGAGAATTTTCCGGACAACGGGAGGTCAATATTTTCTAGCACATTACCACACCTGCTTACTGGGCTCTTAGAATACATTTGGGGTAAATTACAGCTAAATAACAGCACAGTACACTGAGAAACAGGACTGGTGGTTGTAAACAAACTCTATGGGACCACAGGAAACTTGGCCATACCCATGATAAGTGGTCGTCTGGTCAAATAAAATCATGTCGGGTTACAGAGTTTGCCAGATGAGACAGTTCTGGATTAGAGAGCTTCAAACTGTATCTCAGAGCCATCGAAGTCCAGATGCCATTGACAAAAATTTGATGGACTTTATGCAACACCAAGAATGAAACTGAGCAACATGGATTTCCCTTGCAAGTACCTGAAACCCCCATTAGGGGTCAGAGCAGTGGTGGTGTAGCGTGGCATCTCTGACAGGTGTACCAGCACATTCACTGTTCCATCTGAGGTATTTGGAGCTAGGAATGTAAGAGGTTAGATATCAACAGGCCTGCCAATGGGGGCCAAAAAAGAGTAGCTGCCTCCAGGCTGGGCATTTCAAAGTAGTAGCGACAGTGACCAGAGCTGCTGCTCCCCTTTGAAGTGCTGCGGCATCACAGCTCTGGCTATGTGCGGCTCTGAGGGGGGAGGCACAGCACCAAGGTCCAGGTGGTGCTGAGAGCTGACTGCGCTGGGCCATGCCCCTTCAGCTCTTAGCCCTTCCCCTTCCGGTGCAGAACTGGGCCCCCCTCCCTCCTTGCCCCAGGGCTGCAGCAGCTGTCAGTGCAGCTGGTTGTCATACAGAAATAAAATGGTCATGGTATGAGGGCTTGTAGATAGCCGAATGCTGAGATGACCAGATGGGTGGCTGAGCACAGAGTTGGATTATTATTCCTCAATGGAACCTATAGTGGGAGTTCAGTTCTTGGGTGAATGAATTTTGCAGGCACCAGGAAGTGTGTGTTGGGTAGCTTTGGTCGCGTCGTTGCTCTGGTGGCATAGGGAGCAGAGTTATTCTGTTGGTTTCCATCCCACTAAATATTTGTTACCCACCCTTAGTTTCAGTTTATGTCATTAGAGAACACATTTTGGAGGCACGTGGCTTACTTGGGGGGAATTTATGATTGTTTTATAAATGAAAATGTACCTTT
Source organism: Carettochelys insculpta (assembly GCF_033958435.1). Taxonomy (NCBI): domain Eukaryota; kingdom Metazoa; phylum Chordata; order Testudines; family Carettochelyidae; genus Carettochelys; species Carettochelys insculpta. Next base: position 24,165,740 of record NC_134138.1, on the reverse strand, counting down.
TCTTCTGGGGGTCTCCTTCCAACTGGTGTTTTGTTTATTCAAGGTATTTATTTTTAATCCTCTCAATGCTATTTTTTCCTGTGATGTTACGGTGTTGGCGTATAAGCTTTACCCAGAGGAAGCAACACATTTTGGTCTAGTCTACCTTGCATCCATGTAACATTTTTTTCCTTAGAATTCCAAAATCAGGCAGTTATTGACAAAGTAATAGGCATCATTGGGGTGTATGGGGTGTCCAGGGAGGGGTAGCACCTCTGGTGTGGGGACTTGTCACGTCTCTTTGGGGGCAGTTTGTGCACCTTTGGTCCCCACCTGGCACCCAGCTCTCATCTGTGGCTCCAAGAAGCTGTAGCATGCAGCGGCCACACCCTGATAAACCACTTTGACAGGCGGGCTAAACCAGGTGAGGGTAGCCAGCAGGTCTGAAACCCATGGTGAGATGGGAATTGCCTATCCCAGAATGCAAAGTCGGCCCCAGCAGATTGGATGGATGAGATCAACAGCAAGATCCAATGGCCAGGAAGACGGTTCTGCAACACTCTGTGGAGAGCGAAGGGCATGACAAGGCACCAAAGACAGCATGGCCATCCGCTGCAGCCTAGGAAGTCCCAGCCGTCACAATGTTTCCGACCACTGGAACCAGGCTTCTGAGGCTGAGAGAATGGAACTGCCCCGGGCAACAGCTTTTCCACTTTAAACATTCTCCCGCACAGGTTCTTTGCACATTCTCATCACTTACAAATAGGTATCAGAGCTCCTAAGACAAGACTCCTTGCTGGCGCATGAAGGCCAAATGTTGTTGCTTGAAGGCCCTGCAAAACGAGTAGCTCAGACACAGAAGCTATATCTAGGTGTGAATTCCTTTTTCAAAAGAGGAATGCAAATGAGGAAAACTGAAATTATTTGTGTAAAATCTTGTCAGAAGAGATTCTTTCAAAAGAAAAAAAGCATTTTTTTTTCCAGAATAAGTGTTCCTTTGAAGACAGGATTTATTTTCAAAAGAACCCCATTTACACTGCTGGTTTTTTTCAAAAGAATCTCTTCCGAAAAAAGATTATGCAAATGAAGCATGAGATATGCAAATCAGTGCCTCATTCACATTACCAATTTCCCTCATTTCCACTCCTCTTTCTAAGGAAGAATGAACATGTAGACGCAGCTAGAAAGTCTGGTCTACCTTCCACACTCTCCCTTTTCTTTGATGTCACATTTTTTTCTTCTTTTCTCCTTTTTCTTTCTCTGCCTCCCTTTTCAGCAGTAATAATATAAATGAGAATTATGTGAACAGCAACGTGAGGGAAGGGGCAGCAGGACTGAAGCACATGTTCCAAGCTTCTGAGTAGAAGAGAAAAGAGGTTGCAGGAAGAGGGCATAGACTGGGGCTCATATCCAGAGGGGTAAGTCCTGCAATTCATCTTATTTATTTATTCTGAAGGATGAAAATACACACAGGGCACCCAGTTATTATTTAATCATATAGATTATATCACACACATCTAATCTGCCTCGCACTTTAAGAAGAGCAAACCACAAACAAACCAATACCTGAACTGCCATCTCATAGAATCTCTCTCTCTAAGCCCCGAGAGACACCTGAGCCTAGCACATTATGTAAAGGTTAACGTACCTGGGATATTTCAAGCCAAGAATGGGCCAAGGCCATCTGTCACAATTAGATGAATTATTTAGTGTGAATTGAATGGGGAAGGAAGGTAAATGCTATTGGAGAGAGATCTCAGAGTAAAGGGAAGTAATACATTTCTCTCTGGTTCCCCAATACTCTAATTTCTGTGTTTCTGACAGTGTTAGATTTAGAGTTATTGGGCCCTGCGTTCAGCTTCATTTTGCCCCTCTCACCTAGGACTCAGACAAGAAAAGGAGCGTGTTCTCTCATCTCCCATCCCATTTTTCATTTTTTTCCCACCCCTACTCCTATCTAATATTAGGAAGTAGTCTCAGAAGGGCTAGCCATGTTAATTTGTAGCTTCATAAAAGAGAAGATGCCTGAAGCACCTTAAAGACTGCTTTAAGAGCTGATGAAGTGGATCTTAGCCACAAAAGCTCATTACTTAATAAAATTGTTAGTCCTTAAGGTGGTACAGGACTGCATGTTTTTTCATAACAGAAAGCAACTAAAATAACTGAAAATACAGTCTAACTTTTTTCACAGAGCACTTGAAAATTGTTGAAGGTCTCAGTGGAAGACTTAATGATCTTTCCAAATGTTGTTTGTACTGTAAGCTATCTACAGTAAACCCTCGATTTAGTGGACTAATAGAAGGTGTCCATTAAAACTAAAAGTCCATTCTATAGAGGGTTCATTGCCCAGCTGCTGGTCCTGTCCCTCCCCAAAATACCCGCAACTCACCAAAGGAGCCACCACCATGGGAGGAGCTGCCAGAATCTGCTGCCACCGGAGCAGCTGGCTGCAGCTGGAGCTGCCAATCCCACTGCCACAGGGCTGGAGGGACCCCTCTGCCATGCAGCTGGGAGAATCCCACCATGTGTAGCTGGAGCTTTCCAGCCATGGCTGGGACCCTGCTGCCATGTGCCAGAACTTTCCCACCATGGCTGGGGGGACTCCATTGCCATGCGGCTGGAACTTTCCCACCGCACATGGCTGGAAAGACCTCAACATGTGGCTGAAAGAGCCACTGCTTGCTGGAGCCACCACATGTTCCTCCCTCTGTCAGTGGGGCAAGTAGGCGAGTGATGTCTGCCTGCATATGTGCCCCACCCCTGGTGGGAGGAGCACGTGGCGGCTCTAGTGGTGGTCCAGGCCATCATGGAGGGTTCAGCCATGGCAGACCCGGTAATTCCCTTATTATGGCGGGGGGGAGGTGGGGGGAGGGTGAGCTTTAGGATTTTACGGACCCCAATTAAGCGGGCTTCAGGAACAACGGGGAGGGGTGGGTGGGCTGGCAGGCATCTGTTGTTCCCACAGTCCACGAAATTGGAGACCATAAAATTGAAGGTTTACTGTATTGCAAAGTGTTTTAGTTATAAGTATTTTATACAAAAAGCCAAAACAAAACACTTTAATAACCTTTCCTCAGTCCCCCTGACTGGAATATGCTCAGACCAGTTTGGAAACTTCTTGTCTAGAAGAAAGCTTGTATTTGCATTACACTAATGTGAAACGTGCAAAAATAAAAAGTACAGACAATATGCATCAATTGCTTTATCATTTTCCCCAGCATGACTTACAGGAGGGGCAATTAAAATCTGCCTGGCAGAATACCATGCGTAAGAATTGGCTCTGAGCAGATAAACAATTAACCAAAGTCACATATTTTGATCTCTTGTTGGGGCCAAATCCTGTTCCACTGAAATCAAGACAAATTTGGCTACTGAGTTCAGTGGGAACAGGCTCTGACCTTTGGAGAGCTGGAAACAAAACCACTCAAGCAAGAGTTATGTTGCTTATACCACACATATCAACCATTGTTGATCCATGTCAGAAATGAGAAAGTCGGCAGATGTCTGATATTTGTCCATTGCAAGGGAGAAATCAGCAATCAAAGAGGCCAGAAGAGTCTAAGTGCAATATCCAACTCTTACCCCCACATAACCCGCTGCCCACACCACTCGGCCCCCTCTGCTGTATAGGGCTCATTTCCCTTCCTCCTTCATAGCCCACTGTGCCCCTCCGTCTGTGGGCCTAGTGGAAAGCTAGATCTCACCCTGATCCAAGATTGTGTGGTAGTGGTTGAGGTGAGCTCTTGGGCATCTGTGTTCCTTGTTGCTTCAGGAGTAAAATTTCCATTCTGTCAACCTCAAAGTACCACAAGAAAGTGGAAGGTGAGGGAGGCCTCTTTAGGCAGGTACTGAGTCACTGACCAAGAGGGACCAGGACCTGGGCTGGGAGAGATCAGAGATGAACCTCAGAAAGGGGCAGTCCTAGCTCATGCTGAACTATCTCAGGTTCCCCCGGCATGGGTGGCCCCATCCAGGTTGGCTCTTCTTGCTGGTGTCCTCAAGCATCTCTGCCCCACCGCTTCCCTTTCTGTATGAGGAAAAGTCCACTAAGTCAAGTGTAGACAGAGCAGGCAGGGTCTATTGTAAGCTGAGAGTTCCTTACTTGGCCTTTCAACTTCACTATTGACGTGTCCCTTGCCTTCATGTGCTGGCTAAAACCCTTATGGGCATGAGCCCAAGGACAAACATAAACATACAGCACAAACCTGGAAAATGAGGTTTTTGTTGTCTTTGCTTTGCTTCTCCAGTGTATTGTCCCCCTGTTGTTGGTTGCCCTGTGCCACAGCACCATTTGTTTCATAGTGAATCCACCCCGACCTGGTTTCTTTGGGGAATGGGATTTTAATTTAATGCCATGGCAAAGGCTGCTGATTAGTCCAATGCTGGGCATTTACTATCCATTAGCTAAGCAGCACAGCACCCTCTGCTCCTGATACTAATTACTCTGAAAATTCCAGACTGGAATTGTCTGCAGCCAGAAAGCCAGGCTAATTACATCTAGGGGAAGGGAACACACCGTTGGACTGGTGGTGGTGGTGGGGGGTTATTTTCTGGTGCACGCTTGAACAAGGTTATTCTGCAATCATAAATGCTTTCTGACATCTGCCCCTTGTTTATACCCCAACATGGGAGCCAGAAAAGGAAACCAGTGCTGTAGAGAAGGCAAATGGGGTAGATCTCTTCACAAAATGTAGGCAAGAATAACCAGAAAGTATCTTCCAATTAACTTACTGTGAATCCTTTAGGAAACATTTAGAGATAAAACAAGGGAGTTGGGCATTAATATTGGAGAGACTTGCTGCTAATAACAGAAAAACAACACCAGTAAGAGCTACACTACTCAAAACAGACCGTGATTGATTTAATAGAGAAGAATGTAAGAAAGGGAATACTGGGTCAGACCAACAGTCTATCTAGGTCAGTGTCCTGTCTTCCAGCACTGACTAATGCCAGGTGTCCCAGAGGGAATGAACATAGTAGAACACATGGAATGTAGTGGAGAAAATACAGCGTGTTACCAGTAAAAGCATACACGTGATAAAATTCCACATCAGCTGTAAATAACTAGGGTTCAGACCCAGCCAGAAATTAACAGAATTGAAAATAGAGTAATGCTGAGAGCAAAAATCCATGCATGGACACTGGTAATGAATAGAAGACTGCAGATATCAGTTTGTGGAACTATATTATTCTCATGAACCTCAAGGAAAGTAGAAGTACATTTAATGGGATCAAATTTACTGGTGACACCAAAGCTAGAAAGGAGCAAAACCTAGGAGAAGAGAACTGAAAAACTCAGCAACCAAGAGACTTGGGGCCATCTGCTCATTACAAACCTTCACTGCACCTATCTCATGCAGGGTGCTATTGGTGGTATATTCTTATGAAAGGTGATGTTACACAGAGCAGTCAAGAACTTGTGAAACCAATAAAAGTTGTACATTTAACCACATTTAAAGGCTTTTTTAATAACACCCTGAAAGGTTTCCATCCCACGAGGGTTTTAAAATGCAACTCAGCCAACAAACTGTGTGGTTTCCATAAAACCTCCTGTTTTTAGCTTTTCTGCTTCCCCAAAGGCTTATCTAGTAGTGACAAACATTTGGCAGGTGCCTGTTTAGAGAGAGAGAAAATATTGGAGAGTTTTATATATCCCAGATTTCTCAGAAGGGCATCCCAAGGACTTTATTATGTTTCTTTATAGGGTAATGTGGATGTGTCTATTTTCTTCCTGGTAAAAGTTAAGTCCTTTAAGCAAAGAAGCTCTTTTTAGCTGTATCTACATACTGAGTTTTCCCAACAGAACGTCTGTCTACAGAACACGTCCACACCTAATAGAGGAGCCCCCTGTGAATGCCCTCTGTCAACAGAGAGTGTCCAGACTGCCCAGCCCTCTGTCGACAGAACAGCCAACTGGAAGCTCTGCAAACAGAGCAGCCTGATCAACCAGAAACCCTCTATGTCCACAGATGGCCCCCCAGAGTTTCGACACTATTTTTTTTTTTGTTGACAGAGAGGCACTATGCCTCGTACGGTCAAGATAGAACTCTGCCTGGAAGACTTCTGCATTCTGTCAACAGATTCTCGACAGAACGCATTATAGTGTGGATGCTCCCTAGTTTTGTCGACAGAAGGCTTCTTCTGTCACCAGAACTTTGCAGTGTAGACCCAGCTTTTGTGTAGCAACTCACTCCACTGCTGAACCCTCTGGCCAGCCCTTTATTCTGAATTTAATTGTACACGTTCAAATTCTCTCACCCAGCACTCTTTCATCTGGCAACATCCCTCATTCGGCAGGACAAAGGATGTTACTGGACCAGAGAGTAGCCATGGGACCCCAGCTGCGGGAACCCCAGCATCCCCACGGCTGGGAGCTGGTTGGGGTGCAGAGCCAGGGACCTCTGCCTGACCAGGGTAACCCTGGCAGCCCCACAGTTGGGATCTGGCTGGTGCTCAGAGACCTGCTGGCAGCCCTGTGTCTGGCAGCCAGTTGGGGCATGCCCAGCCTGCAGACCTGCAGCTGCGGGGATCCCTGCTGGATAGAGGGGTGGAAGCCCAGTAGCACTATGGGGAAGACCTGCAGGAGCGGGGATCCCATCTCCAGGCAGCTGGCCTGACCTCTCTTCTTCTGGCAGATCCTCTCATCTGGGACCACTCAGGTCCTGAGGGTGTTGGATGAGGTAGGTACAAACTGTACTTGTGGCATAGCCCTCAAAGAGACCGCAAGGAAGATTATTGAAAGTGGAAGTAGCCAAGGCTCTGGAAAGTGACATCCAAGTCTAGTAAATTTCAACTTAAAATAGAAAAGTTATGGGAGGCTTCAAGGACAGATGGGCCTGTGGATGCTTGAGGGATGCCAGAGTCTAAGGTGGAGGATGTCAATTGAAACCTCTCAGGTGTGCAGCATCAGAGGCCCCACAGGAAAAGGAAAATGAGCCTCCTGTGCTCATATTATTGTTCCCCAGATTTTGTGCACCAAACTGGGGTCCAACCCACACTTGGGGGGGGTCCTGCTCCTGATCCGAGTCCTGGCTGTGAGCTCCAGCAGGTCCTGGCCACTGGTCTCAGTGCCTTTGGGTGTCCTGGCTGCACAGCTATAAGTCCCACAGTCCTGGCCACTTGGGGACTCAGCTGAAAGACTTGGATCTCCAACTTTTGGCCCTGCACCCAGGGCCCTCCAGCCACTCCTAGCAGTTGTCCCAGCCTGGGAGGGGAAGTCGTGGATGAGGTAAGGTGAAGGAGTTTTGCCTTTCCCTCCTACCTGCCTCCCAGGCCCAGCTGGACTCTTAGCGTCTGAAGCAACATAACATGTTTTGCAAACAAGACATTTGCTCTCTTGGAGGCAAGCCACGGGGGAGCTGTGTTGCTTGAACCAGGTGTTTTCTAAGAGTTCATGTTCAAGGACTGGGAGGAACGATGTGCTTTCACTAGAGATAGATGTGCTGAGCTAGTTGAATTATAGCTGATTGTTTTTCCCATAATAATGTGCTCTCACTTGGTTATAAAAGCTGTGGGAATAATAAACTCAGGGCCTTCAGTCTTCAGAACTGTTGGTCCCCTGCTGTCTTTATGTTTGTCTTTGTGTCTCAATCCTTCGCGGTACCTCGCCTCTGGGACCTGGGAAAAAGAAATACTACAGTAAGGCAAGAAATCGGGGGCAACTCAGCACCACCACTCTAAAAATTGTTCCAGCACCACTGATGGAGTTGTTTTGTCAGTGCCTTAGGAACCCTGACTTAGTTATCGTTTTCTTTGTCACCAAAACTGTCACGAGATGAATCTCTTTTTCTTGGATGATAGAGACGGCAAGTAATTTTGGATTAGCATCAGTGAAAAATTCTGTACTATGCTTTCTAATGACTAGGTGCTGACAGCCATCAACTTAACTTTCTTCCTGCTCATTTTAGCTGATAAAATAAATGCCTTGTCCTGGAACAAAAGCCCCACACAATCCCCATGACCAGATGTTAAGGGAGAAGGTCTGAGTTTGAATCCAGATCTGCATCAGCTGACTCCCCATGGATAACTTTTATCTTTAAATAACGGACTTGCCCTTTTATGACTTGAAACATCTCTGAAACATTAGGCATTCAAAATCCAAGCCAAATTCTGGGCTTTGGGTTCATCTCTGCATACTCCTTTCCCCATCTTTTTAAAAATATTACTGTGAACGATCTCTAGATCTGAATCTATTATTATTAGCTATTACACTACTTCCTAATGACCCCAATCAAGGTCCCATTGTACTAGGCACTGTACAGACAAATAGTGGAAAAACAGCCTGTTTTCCAGAGACCTGTCAGTCTAGAATTGCTTATGTAGTTCCACCAATGTAATATCTGAGTGCCTTGAAAGATTTTTTAAGTAGAAATAACAGTGGCATTATTTTATTCATGCTTTCTTCCTCCTAGCCTGTGGGAGAAATAGCTTGATTAGGATTATTCCTTTTATGTGAGTGCTGTGTGTCTATTTCAAGAGATTATTGAAGGGATGCTGAAATCAAAGAAATTATTTTTTCAGTTAGTTCTGGATGTGATGAGACTTATGTCTTGCAGGTTTCAAGTCCAGACCCAGTTCTGTCTCCTGTACTGACAAGACTCCTGTTATTGGTCAACACTTTCAAGGTCCCCAACATTCTACTGGAAGACAGCTGTCAGGAGAAGTCATATTTGAAAAGGGACAGGTGATCTCTCACACCCAATTCAATGCAGGGCTTTGAATATCAGAACAGTGATCTCAAACTGGACTGTAGTTCATGGGGCGGGCCAACACAGGAGGGAATAGCACCAAGTTTCTCTGCATGCAGTGACCTGCATTGCTGGCCTGACGTACTGCTGTGTTTTTGCACCAGTTAAAACATGGCACAGTTGCATCTGAGAGACACCATTCCTAGAACTAATGAGCTTCACCGCTCATGTCTGGATGTCATGAATGGGTGGATCACTGTGGTCAGGCGCAGAAGAGCTGCATTCTTCTGCTCCTCTGAGAGGTTCAAATCAATTCACCTTTGCTTTTAAGGCTATCTGACTGCAGTGTGTGTGTATGTACAGGATTAGTTACAAAGCAAAATACAGTACAACACTGAAGCCATTCCATATCCTTAAAGTGACAAAATTCACTAATTTTGCATCACAGCTTTGCTGCTGCCTCTGCTATAGTACAGTACCGCCACCCTCATTTTCTAATACAATAATTTTCTTACAGTACAGTCATACAGTAAGATAAAGAGAAAAGACAGCATCTAATGATGACATCAGTAGCATCAGATAACATCATATGTAGCATAGAGAATTGACTAATGAATCCTCTCACCACCCTGTAAGGCCATATTTTTATGTCCATAATAGAGATGAGGACAATTAAAGTGGAAATGTTGAGGGCTGGATTTGGCATCACTGAAATTAATACAGGTTGAACCTCTCTAATCCGGAGTTTATAACAACCAATAACAGCCATAATCCAGAATGATTTTAGTTAGCTGGATGACCACTTATCATGGGTGTGGCCAAGTTTCCCATGGTTCCACAAAATTTGTTTCCAGCCATCAGTCCTGGCTTTCAGGATTCTGAGCTGTTATTTAGCTGTAATTTGCCCCAAATGTCTTCTAAGAGTCCAGTAACCAGTGAAAGTATTGGTAACATGCCAGACAATATTGACCTCCTGTAGTCTGGCAAATTCTCTCATTCAGCACCAGTCTGGTCCTGAGGGTACAGGACTAGAGAAGTTCAACCTATAGTTGATTTCTTCCAGAGTGAAGATCAGGTTCTGAATGATTTGTTAAGGCCAGAGTGAGTCAGCCTGGAAGCAGTGAAGAGATGCTCAGACAGCTCTGGAAATGTAGCATCTCAACCTGCATAGCAGTAGGATAACACCACCCATGCCTCACAAAGTACACCTCCTATTCAGTTAGGCATTCTTTTTGCAAAAAGTTTGGGCTTGTCCTGGGAGCAAAGGTTTCATGTACTGCCAACACTTCTATTAAGGGGGATCTGTCAATCAAACTGACAGATAAAGTTTGCCTGTGGCCTTAGTTCATTATTTTATCAAGCACCCAGCCATGTCAACCAATTAAAGATTATGTGCGGCCAGTTGAAAATAATTGTACGTGTTAGTTTTCCCCAGCGACTGTAATATCAAATCCTTGAGAGAATAGCGGTTTGTGAGAGATGCCAGTTGCTTGCAGTTTCATCCCTTTCCAGCTCTGCATTTTATATGCCTATCAAGGGATTTCTGTTTCAACATGGCATCTTTTTATTTAATAGATTCCTCTGTCCCTTTTCTCATACGCAGAGATTATCTGCGGGCTCCCCTAACCCTGAGCCATGTTGCCATGTAATATAAATTATTCAGAAGGTTTAGTTTTTGAAGAGGGCAATAATTACATAACTTAATTCCCAGATGAAATACACACTGAGAACTTGAAGAGGCTCCACGAGACTTCCTTCCCCTGTAGTGGAGTTTTGCTGTATATATTATACACATGTGCTAGTTCTTTTGAAAGGGGAAGCCTCAGTTCAAAGTAAAGCGTGGCACGTCTACACACTCTTTCGGACATGCAATCAACGTTAGGCACTGCAGGGATGAAAACCGCTCTTCCAATCAGAAAATAGGAAGAGGCCGCTCCTTCGACATCTTTTGAAAACAGATGAGTGTAGATGCTCCGCATCCTGCTTTTTGGAAAGAGGGGGGTCCACCAGGGTGGCGATCAGCTGTTCGGTGGAGATGTGCTGCCTAGACCTTGTGGGGCTTTATGGTCTGTGCATGCAGTGGCTCTTTAAGCCACATGGACCAGGCAACCCCATTGCAGGAAGCTGAGAGCGTGCAGGCAGCAGCCATCCCATGTGCTACCCCTGCATGCCTCAGCCAGACCCCCAGTGGCCATCGGGGTTGAATGGCCCCCAGATAGCTACGCGAGGAGGCCCAGGGAGCCCCCTCTGAGCACACCCAGGGCTCCCAAGGGTTCAGCCGGGGTGGAAATCACACTCCCTCCTGGATGGAGCATGAGCTCCAGGACCTGCTGGGGCTCTGGTAGAAGGAGGTAGTGCCCCGGGTCATGGGCACAAAGCAGTGGAATGTGGCTGCTTTTGCCCAGTTGGCTGAGGGCCTGAATAGCAGGGGTCACTCTGCCCGCGCTCCAGACGAAATGAGAAGCAAGGTCAAGGAGCTGCAGCAGGGTTTCAACTGGGTTTGGGACTCAGCCAGCCATTCGGGGGCCACCTCCACTTGTGTCCCTACTATTGGGAGCTCAGGACCGTCCTGGGCCCTTGAGACACCTCCTCCCCGCTGGCCCTCCTGGACACCTTGCCCAAGGAGTCCCAGCCGGGAGAGAAGCAGGAGCCAGGACCATCAGCCAGTACTACAGCACCAGCACCAGACATGGAGCCAGCTTCAGCTGGGGACTGGTCCAGTGAGGAGGGGAAACTGGTCATTAACGTCCCCTCCTGCACCTCCAGATGGGTATTGGTTGGACGGCCATCCCCCAACCTTGCTGATGGACCCTCAGGTATGTACCCAACAGGGCACACACTTTGGATCATGGGGCTGGGGCACCATACATGACTGGGGGCCCTCCACACCCTTGGCAGATGGACCCTCAGGGCTCAGCTGGACCATGGCCCCGGGGCCCACGAGGACCCAGCTGGACCATGGCCCCGGGATGGTGGCACAGCTGCCAGTGCCCATCAGCTCCTGCTCCCATTGACAGCACCTGCGGGTGAGGTGGGGGCAGACGGCATAAAGGGGACACCCACAGAACCACCATCCCCATGGATGGGGGATCAGGGAAGGGGACATAGCACCCACAGAGGGATGGGGCGCATAGGCAGTGGGGCAGGGGTTGGTACTCACGGCCTGTTCCTCTCTTCCCCCGTTTCTGCAGCTGCACCATCTGAAGGCCAGGAGAGCCTTGCCCCATCAATGGTCCCAGACAGCCCCCCGGAGGCAAGGGACGGCGACTGACCAGAGCCACCACCAGTGCCAGCATGGCCTGGTCATAGCAGAGCCAGAGGCCACCATGTCCCTAAATGTGGAGAGGAGCTCCCCGCAGGCCGCCCAGTGCCAGATAGCCTCCCAGTTCTTTAGTCTTCTTTGACCCCCACCCCCACCCCAACCCCCGACATGATATCTGTAAAAGCTCGGCAATGGTTAAGTACGGAGGTGAAGGAAGCTGTGTGCCCCAGTGCGCAGCTCTGGCAAGAGCTGGCTGCACTCCGGCAAAAGCCGGCAGCGGCAGGCTATTTAAAGAGCCTGCTGGAGAGGCTGCCTTTAAACAGAGCCCATGTGCTAGGCAGCCTGTGTGCTGTTTCTGGCATGCCCTGATGCCAGCAGCTGTTGAGAAAAAAGCCAGGGGGTCTCTCACACGGCTGCCAGTTTCCCAGCAACAGGGCCCCTGTACAGATGGCCCACAGCTCCCTCGGATAGCAGATAAGGTACATAACTGGGTCCCAGAACTCCCTCACGCTTTCCGTCCACTCCCAGCCCCACCCCTGATTCCTGAGTCCTGCACTTCCTCCACCCAACCCCAACCCCATGCGCTGACTCCTGTCCCTCTGCCACATGCAGCAAATCCTAGGGTGGGGGAACCAACCCTCCCTGCCCCCCCAACACATCACCTCTTTCCAAGGGCTACTAAGGCACTTGAATACCGTTGTTTTGGGCAGATAATTCAGCAATTAGCTGGCAGAAGCATTGTATCTAATTCCTATCTAAAAGAAAGAAAAATAAATATTAGATTCATTCAGCTCTATTCTGACATCTTATGGCCAGTCACTTAAGGGACACTGGCCGCATACGCTTAAAATTTTAATGGATATTCTTACTTTGTTACTAACTCTGTGGAAACACACAGACACACACACACAGTCAAGACTCCTGGACTCTGTCTAAGCTCTGAGAGGAAAGTGGGGCCTAGTGGGTTACAGCCGGGAGCAGATGTGTATAGTTTTTATATAAAAACATAAGAATGGCCACACTGGGTCAGCCCAATGGTCCATCTAGCTCCGTATCCTGTCTTCCAACAGTGGTCAATGCCAGGCACCTCAGAAGGAATGAACAGAAGAAGTAATAGGCGTGTGATCCATCCTGTCACCCATTCCCAGGTTCTGGCAAACAGAAGACAAGGACACCATCCGTGCCCATCTCGGCACGTAGTCGTTGATGAACCTATCCCTGAACTTATTTTGTTCTTACTGGGACCCTGTGGTAGTTTGGGCCTTGTCAAGGCTGATCCTGCTCCTGAAACTCCAAGTGCAGAAGGTCAGAGTCCACAAGACACCTTAAAAATACCTTGCCTCTGTAGGCTTCTACTTAAAAGCTTCCCAAGGTCACAGATTCCCTGACCCGGGAGGAGCTGCCACCACCAACTGAGAAACCGCACCCCCACATTTAAAACCCAGGAAGACACACTTGGGATCTCTCCCTGTGGGGTAACCCCAAGCTCTTAACCCTCCCTTAGGAGAGAGCTTGAAAACAAAGAGGAAGAAATTAAGCTGCAATCTGATAGCTGACCTTTCAGTCTTGGTCCTGGATCTACAGATACTTCTCTAGGACACAGGACTCAAACCATTGCCTTTTTTTTTTAAAGAAAAGGCGATTTATAACAAAATAAAAGATAAAGTATACAAAGAAAGTGATGAGGGATACTTGGTCGCTGTGTGTTCAAGAACAACTTAAAAAGGGTAGATAAAAGCACAGGGGATTCCATTTAGAAGTTACAGTGTACTTGGAGGGAGGGGGAGGAGTACATCAGCCAGCCTGAGAAGCACTAAACTCAAAATAACAAAATAACCTGATCGCATCTCACTAAACATTTCCTTTCTACTTGTATATCTGTATGCCCAGGTCATGTTGTGGCCTGAATATTTACTGAATTCATTAAGTCCTGCTTAGGATCAAAACATCTCTGTCTTTCTCCTCCAGCCAGACAAAAGAAAGATCCCTCAGCAGGTAACTGCTTCAATTCAAAAGATCCTTCTCTCTTCCTATTGGCTCACCTGGCTGCTTACCAACAGAGAACCCACTGTCTCTGGGTTTAACACTCTACAGGCATTCATTCATGACAGGTCTTACCACCACCCCGGCAAACATTTCCACAGGTTGGCCATGAGGAAATAATATCTTTGATTTGTTTTAAATCTGCTGCCTATAGATTTCATTGGGTGACCTTCTCCTTTACCAAATACAATATATAGCTATATCTATCTTTCTATATATATACATATTTAGATGGGGTGACAAGATCTGCATGCATTATTCAAGATATGGGCATCCCAAGACTTTGTATGGAGGCAATATATTTCCTGTCTTATTATCTATTCCTTTCCTAATGATTCCCAATATTCTGTCAGCTTTTTAGATTGCCATTGAACACTGAGAACGTGTTTTCAGGACAGTATCCAAAATGATTCCAAAATCTCTTTCTTGAGTGGCAACAGCTAATTTAAACCCTATCCTTTTTTTATGTACAATTGGGATTAAATTTTACTACGTGCATTACTTTTCATTTATCAGCATTGAATTTCTTCTGTCATTATGTTGCCCAATCACCCAGTTTTGTGATATTCCTTTGTTAACTGTTAGCCAGCAGCTTTGGTCTTAACTATTCCGATTAATTTTGTATCATCTGCAAATTTTGCCATCTCTCTTTTTACCCCCTTTTCAAGATCATTTATGAATAAGTTGGACAGCCCTGGTCCCAATACCTATCCCTGGAACACACTATTTCTTTCCATCCTTTGTTTCCCATCTTTTTGGTGGAGCACCTGGCAATGTTTTTATGACCATTTAACAATCTCTCATTTACTTGAATGACAAGCCCTTTGTTATAGAGCAGGGCAAACTCTGTTGCACTTAAGGTGCTTGCTCTAGCCCCAGACACAACTCGTAAGCAGCCCTCAGGTATGAAATTCAGCAGTTCAGACTTTGAGGGGGGAGTGCAGCCTTTCTAATCCCACCTAAAATGGCACTCCAGTGCTGAATTTTTAAGAAACAAGCCAGAATAAGCCCACCCAGTCCCCTGCTGTATGCAGGTGTAATGGGAAAAGGAAGGCAGAAGGCAAAAAACCCAGGAGGGCATGTTACCACACATACCTCCTCACGCATCACATCCGTTCTAGGTGCTACTACAACACTGCTGTTAATTATAATAACATTATGTATCATTTACTTTGTGAACATGGCTCCAGTTTTGATTCTTTTTGTTTTAGTGGGGAAGGCAGGTTAATTCAACTATGGCTTTAAATTCACGTTGAAGAGGGAGAGAAACTTCTGCTCACATGGGAACGTAAGATCCAGCGTGCATCTTAAACATGGAGGGTCTGCTTCTTCCCCACTCCCCAGCCCTGTTTTTTACACCAGTGAAGAGTCATAGATGTTTGTGGTGTGATTCTGAGTTTATAGTGGTGTAAGTCAGAGAGAACTTGGGCACCAGTCAAGCAGCCAAGAGCAGGATCTGTTGTAAGTTTATGAAAATGAAGCAGTGAGCAGAGACTAGGTCATGTTTCATGCACAAGCCTCAACTGAGAGCAGTAGCTTTGCACAAGTGCATCTGAATGGATTGGCTCAGCATTTTCAGGTAATCAAAACAGTGAAAATAACTCTTTTATGGTAAAGGTTGTGACTATGTTCACCTTCCTGGGGGATCTCTATTTACATTAGGAAAAAAAAATTAGTCCCTGGAAAAATAGAGAAGAACACTTATTCAAGATACAGAAAAATAGACCACTGATTGTCTTTTTCACCAAGGCAACCACTTTGTTAATTAGAATGCATCAAAGGCATGAATAAGCCTGCAGCACTCAAGACAAAAAGATAGCAATCAAATCAGGGATGATGTTGCTGCGCTGTCATGTTCAATATTTTAAATCCTGAAGACCAATCTTCAGTAGAGCGCTAGTATGACTGGGATGCCAACATAATGTCATTCAGATAAGGCACTGAAGACTGAGCTAATTAACAGCAAAGCTAACAGTGCATTTTTATGAGAAATGGGTGAAAGACATGAAGTTTGGGTAGGACAGAAAAGTTCCTAAAGTTTGAGGATTTTTATTGAAGTGTTCTCTGTTAAGTCTATCAGATGGGCTGCCACAAGGTTCAGAGGTAAAGGCATCCAGAACCAGACATTTTCCCATTGTTTGGGGATGTTTGCATGTAGGGATATGGTTTAGGCCCATTTCTGTGTATTTCCTTGCCACATTTTATACCATCTGAAGTACTATTGATTTCAACTGATCAGCACCAGCACAAGTGTTTTCATGCAATGACTACTATTGTCATTTGGTTATAAAACGGGTGACCTCTGGAGTGGAGGAAATATTCCATGTATTTTTATAGCATAAAGATACTGAAAGAAAAAGCAAAACTAGGGCTAATTATATTTTAATTATATATTCAGGATAAACATCTTGTAAAAACATGACCTGGCAGCAAAACAACAGAATCTTTACATGTCAGATTCTTTGTAGACAGCAAATCATTTGGCAAATTCAATCTCCTGTGGTTCCTTTCGCTAACTAATCTATGCAGCAACTCTGGTGAGTTTCTGGATTTCAAAAATACACAGCAAGCTCCTGATGCATACACACTGCTGATAAAATATTGGGAGAAAGGTTATACTTTGCTTAGGGGAAAGCTAAATCCAGCTTTATTGGTGTACTCATGTAGACTCAGAAGATCAGTGCTATAAATGAACACTGACAATCTTTAAAAAACATCTAAAGTACTAAAGCAGATTATTTTTGTTTGTTGATTGTTATAGAACATTCTGTTTTATCATGTCCAAAGAGCAAAACCATCATTTCAGTTTGAATAATGTACTTTTACATTAATAGAACAACAAAAGTAAAGTTCCCTTGAGAAAACTCATGGCATGTTTCTCCACTGACTGTTGGGATTGGTTTAAGACTATGTCACACGGTGGGGAAATGCTAGCAATTTACAGGTGCAGGTCACCAAGGGCATCAAAGTTTTAGATCCAAAATGAGCATGGCAAAGAATTTCTCCAATCCCATACAAAGAGTGTCACAGCATTCTTCCAGAAGGGTAGTGCAGTGGGGTGAAGGCTACTGTTTTTGTTGGATGAGAGGAATCAATGTTCAGCTCTGCAGTGGCAAACTCTTCATTCTGTGTGATACAGTGTGACACTAAATAATTTTATATAGCGTCCTTCCTGAAAGCCGTCTTTGCTTCATATGTTTGAAAGTGCCTCCTTTCCCTCTCCTAGTACAGAGATGTATAATGCCAGACATGATACTTTTCAGCCACTTGACAACTGCTTTGGTCAGCAAGACCCATTCTGTTTCTAGCTGGTGCTGACAACTTTATCATGGTGTTTACTAAGGCATATGTGTGCACAGTGTGACTGTCCACAGGAAGGCTCAAACCTGGGACCAGTGAAGCTTAGGGTGGGTGCTTCCACAGTTTGAGCTGAAAGCCAGCAGGACTTAGCTTAGTCTGTAGCGGACACTTTCTCTGTAAGTGGTCTAGGTACCACTACAGGAGACAATGAACCACACCTAGATGTGTGAGTTACAACAGCACCTGCACCCTTGTACCCACAGCTGTGTTTCTCCCCTTTGTGTGGTAAGTGAGGAAGCTCGGGTAACGCTCATTCCTAAAGATACATTCCTGCTTGGACTCACGCCCATTGCCAGCAGATCACTTATGTCCAGCCTCCACAGCACATCAGGTTGGGTTTGAGTGCTAATGTGCCACCAACTGCATTCAACACATGTCTTTAGGTATCCCTCCTGCCGGTGGGCCCAGGAGCCACCACAGCTCTCAGGTCAAGGTGTGGAGTGGCTGACTCTAGGCCCCTGGAAGGGGCAGGGCCTCAGGCAGAAGGGGCGAGGCTGGGGGGCAGTCAGTGCCCCATCATCAGCATTCAGCGTTTTGCCAAACACCCAATGCAGCATTCTGGCAGCAGTGCTAAGGGGCCTGGGGCTCTGGCCACCACCAATGGTGCAGTAGCAGTGGCAGTAGCCAAGAGCACTGGGTCCCTTTGAATTGCTCATGCCTGGGACAATTGCTCCCTTTGCCCTTACCATCGGCAGGCATGTGTCTTGCTTATGTTGCTCCAGGATGTTTACAGGCATATCATACCCATTATTGAGGGCTGTAGCCAGTGGCTGGTGTTTGTGTGGTATATTGATATCATAGTACCACTTTCCATGGAGAGAGGTCTGTCTTTGGCTGACCACATTACTGGCTCTGTTTGTTAGTTTCTTTGCCTGTTACTCTCTTGAGATGTTCTTGCTCCTTTAAGCTGATCCTAGATGGGCAGAGTAGGCTATGCCAACGTCTAGCCTGTGCTGGCAGCGCAGTCAACATTTTTCACAAACGTGATTGTGTGATTTTGTAAAGCTGTGAGGCTCCAGGCACACAGTACTGAGCAAGTGGGGGCAGTGAGGCTCTATAAAAATGGCTTCCCAGACCCATTTTCACCCCCAGTGAGAGCCAAATTATACCTTCCCTGCCTGCATGCCCACAGAGGCGGGTAGAAAGCCACTCCTGTCTCAGTGTATTCCCAACTGGGAGCCAGAAAAGCATAAAGGGGAGGGGACAGTTTGCTAGGAAGAGGAGACTCCTTCTATGCACCACTAGATCTGCACTGGAAAGGAAGCAGTGTTCCCTGGGCTCTACCCCCAATAGCAATTTAGGACAATGGCTCGAGATGCTGCTGCTCAAGCACCTCCACAGCATGTCTCAGCCTTGCAAGAGGCATAACAGAGCTGTCTGATGGGCTCTCTCTCTCTCTCATATGACAGCATTCTGTCCTGAAGTGGTATTCTTCAAAGCATTGTTTCTCCCTGTCAAGTTGTTGCACATCTAAGGCAAGAGGCTCTTTTGCAGAACTGCTTCTACTCTCAGGCAAGCTTTTTAAATTATATTGTCACCAAAAACTCACTAAAGACTCCTAAAATTTTTCGCCACATTCTTTCATGCCATTTTCCAAGAGATTTGTGGGAATATAATTTAATGTTTGTAAATGTGGGAAATGTCTGGCTTTTGCCTTTCTCTATGTGGGAAAAAAAAGAGTTTTGATTCATTTTTAATGGGAATTCTGGAAAGTCACTCAAATGTTTGAAAGTTAGGAGGTAAAGGGTGTGACCTTCCCGGGTCAGAGTGTACATGTCGAAGAATAAAGCTGAGGTGATGTAATAGCTGCAGTCGCATTGCTATCTGTGTAATAGCAGTTCTGGTGAACAAAATAAAGGTTAAAAACACAAAAAGAGCCCCCTCCCCCCAAAAAAGCCCAAGATTTTCAAAGCAACTAGTGATTTTGAGTGCCTCAGCTCTTAGGCACCCAGGTAGATCCTGAAAAAGTGAAGAGCAACCATGAAAAACCAGGCCCCTTTGAGATGTCTCAGCATGGACACCTCAAAATCAAGGTACCAAAAATTGTGAGTCATTTTTGAAAATCTTAGTCAGTGTAAACAAAGGGAAAAACAGCTAAGCTCAGTAATCCAGTGGAAAGCTACAGAGTTGCCAGCTACAGTTCAACTGTCAGAACCCAACTCTGCCTTTGTTTACATCACAAACTTCAGTGGTGCCACATGCACCAGGATGGAACCAAAGTTTAGAAACAGAGAGAAAGAAATTTTTTTTTCCTTCTTCAGTGCAGGATCTGGTTTTCCCTGAAGGATGCATTACTTTACAAGAAGACACGCACACACACACACACACGATGAGAGTCACAAAAAATGAGAATGAGCAAACTATTCCAGAGGCAATGGATGAAGCTAAGCGGAAAATTGTGTAGGCCTTTTCCAAAAAGGGAGTTTTGTTGGTGAGTGTTTACAGTGCTTTGAAGTAGAAATAGCACTTTCTAAAGCAGACAACATGAGCTTCCAATGGTTGTATAAGACAGTTAACAGATTTAGAAATCCTGAGACAATGAAAATGAAGATGACCTTTCCTCCTCTTTCAGGGGCAGAAATTTAAG
Source organism: Carettochelys insculpta (assembly GCF_033958435.1). Classification (NCBI taxonomy): domain Eukaryota; kingdom Metazoa; phylum Chordata; order Testudines; family Carettochelyidae; genus Carettochelys; species Carettochelys insculpta. The sequence continues at coordinate 24,145,822 of NC_134138.1, read as the reverse complement.
AGCTTTGCTAGATTTGCAGAGTTTCGACATAATAAGATTTGAGACTATGGCAAAGGAAGAAGTTGAGTGCTTTATCAGAGAAAGCCTATTAGGAAAGGCTTTCTAGTTGCACATTGGGAAGAGCCAGACCCAGGAAGTGTAGACATTTCTAAACCACTAAAAAGCTATGCCTCCTAGTACTGCCAGACTGTCCCTCGCAAGTACCGTCTTCAACTGAAATATTCAGAGAAAGTCATCTGAATACTTTCCACCACACAGGATGAGAAAAAAGAATAAAATCATGACCAAAAAAAAAAAAGCAGCAGAGACTTTCCATGCCAGAAGGAGACCCAGTGTTTGGCAAATGGAAGAAAAGGAAAAAGACTGATCCTATTCAGAGTAAAATTCATGGAAATAACTGATATTAGGGGCCAGAATCTGATACTCTTACTCAAGTTAGGAAGCATTTTATTCCACAAGGGGCCCAATTTACTTGACTAGCAGGGGCTGGATCTGCAAGGACACATGGGAACTTGCAGTGCTCCTCACTTTTTGGCGTTGTGCTACCCAATGGAATTCCCAAGGGAGGCACGTAGGCTCCCTTTACAATACCTGGGGATAATTCAGTGCCTTAGGAAGGAATCCACAACAGACAGCATGCTCAGTGTGGAGCCCCACATAATCTGACCAATAGGAAATGCCAATCATAGTGGTGTGACCCCAGCCCTGTCCCTCATACGGATGTAAGTGTGTAACTCTGGGTCGGAGTTTGACACTTCAAACTGCTTGGGCTTCACAGTCAGACCCCTGTCCTGGTTTCAGGCACCGAAACCCTTTCTTGTGAATAATGACACTGTTGGAAGATGTAGCTGTGGTGTCCCCTTTTTAACTATCAGCAGAGCATGCATCCAGGGTGTGGGAGAGCCTGATTCAGTCCCCTGCCCTTTCTAGTTTTGAGAAGGGACTAGAACTTGGGTGTCTTCTCTTTCAGGATAATACCCTCTGGGCTTTCTGGGTCTCTTTCATTCTCTCATGTTGAGGCTCTTCCAAGCTGCATAAATAACTAAATAAACTTTAGATTAACAGGCCTGTGTCTTCTACATCCCTGGTAAATGCACTAACCAGTGGAGTGTAGAGTCATTCTGATTCAGTGCCTATTAAGTATTTGTAAAGATTGGAACAGCTTCAACAGAAGAGACTGAGAAAAGTAGCACAATCCAGAACCCAGGGCATGCTCCTGGGAGTGGGAACACTCTAGTTCATGTTCTTTTTCCACATTCAGCAGAGAAGTGAGTTGAAACAGTGTCCCAGCTCTGGGGTGAGAGGTCTCCCTGCTGGCCTGAGTTGTAAAGACAGTGCATCCTCTGGAATTTAGTGTGAGGTACAATCTGGTGGGTAGCTCCTGAGACAGCCTACTGGCTGAATAGGAAGGGGAAATGCTTAGTTGGAGGATGACATTGGATTTAGGTGACTGGCACCTGGGCAGCTAGAATGAGATGGCTGTGAGGATGCTCAGATTTTCAAACACCTAAGCTGCGTCTACACGTGCACGCTACTTCGAAGTAGTGGCACCAACTTCGAAATAGCGCCCGTTGCGTCTACACGCGTCGGGCACTATTTCAAAGTTAACTTCGACGTTAGGCGGCGAGACGTCGAAGTCGCTAACCTCATGAGGAGATATGAATAGCGCCCTACTTTGACGTTCAACGTCGAAGTAGGGACCGTGCAGACGATCTGCGTCCTGCAACGTTGAAATTGCTGGGTCCTCCATGGCGGCCATCAGCTGGGGGGGTTGAGAGATGCTCTCTCTCCAGCCCCTGCGGGGCTCTATGGTCACCGTGGGCAGCAGCCCTTAGCCCAGGGCTTCTGGCTGCTTCGGCGGCAGCTGGGGATCTATGCTGCAGGCACAGGGTCTGCAACCAGTTGTCAGCTCTGTGTATCTTGTGTTGTTTAGTGCAACTGTGTCTGGGAGGGGCCCTTTAAGGGAGCGGCTTGCTGTTGAGTCCGCCCTGTGACCCTGTCTGCAGCTGTGCCTGGCATCCCTATTTCGATGTGTGCTACTTTGACGTGTAGACGTTCCCTCGCTGTGCCTATTTCGATGTTGGGCTGAGCAACATCGAAGTTGAACATCGACGTTGCCGGCCCTGGAGGACGTGTAGACGTTATTCATCGAAATAGACTATTTCGATGTCGCAACATCAAAATAAGCTATTTCGATGTTGGCTGCACGTGTAGACGTAGCCCTAGAGATGTCACCAGTGGACATTTAGGTGCCCAGAAACTTTAGACACCTTCAGAGTTAGGTAACAAATGAGCAGAGATTTTGAATATCTCAGTGGTCCCTAAATGTTGGAATTAGGTACTGAAAGTGGCAGCTGTTACCCAAAATTAGGCCAGCTACTAAGCTTAGGGAGGACTAATGGCCCACTGGAGTTTGGCAGAAAGCAACATGTTTATTACAATGATAACTAAGCTCAAGAAAAGTGTGGGGGAAGGCGGTCAGAGTCACACTCGCACTCCCAGGCACTGCAGATATCAGGATTCTCTCAGGACAAGCACGGCACTGCAGATGTCAGGATTCTCCAGGGCAGGAGAATGTCTTCCCGAGGCATCATGGAAAGCGATGGGGTGAACCACTGGCCAGGCAGTCCAGGCGAAGGGCCTTCCCAGGAGGTGCAATCTTGTGAATGCGCTCCTGAGCATCTGGCTCCTTCCCCTGCTAAGGACCTGCTCATTCTGGTCTATGGCTAGAAATGACTTGGCCATGTCTGGTTGGTCAAACCCCCCCACCCCCAGGTAGTGCCCATGCATGGAGCATGTGATATCTACCTGATCAGGGTCTCTGCTGCTGAGTGTCCCATGCTTTGAGCATGTAATAGCTACCTGATCAGGGTCCCAGACCCCTTTGCCTACCTGGGAGCTCTGCCAATCTGCCATCTGCTTAGACAGTCCATTCATCCCCACATACTTTCCAGGAGACGGTGCAGGGAGAACCATAGCCCAGGCATTCAGTGAAAGACAGGAGCGGGGTGGAGGTGTAAAAAGCTTTTTAGACGTACAGATCACTGCTGCTCCTATAACAGCAGCTAGGGCCCTGACACGGTTTTGTACATCTAGCCCAAAGCCCTATCCATACAGAGTAAGTTGTCTACCTCTGTGTCAAGATGATACATAGTTATGCCATGGAATAGAGACCTAAAAATCGCAAGGGTAAACTAATGTGAGAAAAAATCAGACATCAAGAAGCCAGTTTTCCTCATAGAAGAGACTTGTCTTTTTCAAAATATAATCTGTACTGCTTTTTAAACTCTGGAGAGAAAACCATACCTAAAATATTTTATTTTGGAGTTTTTACATGTGATAGTTTAAGGGAGTTATTTCAGAAAGTGTCTGGGGGCCATTTGACGCCTGTCCATTTTTAAAGAAGCTATTGATAGTCACCAGGTGATGCTATTACAGATAGTACATTCCGATCAGAAAACTGGGTTATTCTGAAGTTGTATCTTATGGAAAATGCTGTTTGACAGCTGCTCATGTCTCTAACAACTTCCATTTAACATGAATAGCTCCTTTGAACTAGCAAAACAAGCAAGCAGTCATATAGCACTTTAAAGACTGACAAAATAATTTATTACGTGATGAGCTTTCGTGGGGCAGACCCACTTTAGCCATAACTTCTGCCAAGAGGTTATATCTGTTCAAGAGAACAAAATATTAGATGGGGCCAAAACACTACAGCAGAGATAGTGATTAGATACAATTCTCCTGCTAAAAGCCATGAGGAACCCTCAGAGGAAACTATTTGTAACCCACAGCAGAGGAATAATACCACTTTTGGGGGTTCTATTTACGGGTGTAATTCCAAGTGAGTGTAGGATTTTACTCTAAAAAGGGTAAAATGAAAGTTGTAAGAGGGGCAAACAGAGATGTAGGATGGTTTTTGCTAGCTATAACCATCCATCCACCAGCATTTTGAGGTAAATCATATAGAGATATTCCCTACAATGGCAGAGGAACCTCTAATGCTAATTTTATCATTCCTACATAACAAGTGAAGTCAATAAACTCCGATATCATCTTACTTTGAATTACTCCCAGATACTATTTTTAGATTCTTCTCTCCCACGATTTTTAGATGCAGAAAGTAACATCTGCTTCAAGTACTTCACATATTGTTAGTCCTCAAGGAGCTCTTACTCAGTTCAGCTGATTCAATGGAGTTGAAAAAAGGAGGATGAACATGAGACACTGGGTACCTAAGGCATGTTCATCACTATTGTTATTTTTCCTATAGTGGCAACTGGCCTCTCGGCAAAGACTGCTTGGCTTGTATAATGTATCCACATAAATTCAGCAGCCTGGCAAAATTCTACTTTTTCAGTCACATGTCCAAGAAAAAGATTATTCACCTTAAGTGAGTAAAATAGTTTCATTAGGGTAAAGGTGGGTGAGTAGATTTTCTGCCCGAACTGATACAATTTTGCAAGTGTGCCATAAAGTTTAATATCTTACATAGTACACTCTATACGGCTATGTCACTGTGTCAGTCCATAAAGGAAGGGTGAGTGGGTGAGACTGTTTGCAGGGCTCAGACAAATATGTCTGAAAGTGTTGGACATGCTAGATTACAGGGCATATTTTGTTCATACATGCTAGGAGCAGTAATCCTAGGAACATGCACTATAAAAGGAGGTGATCACACAGAATGTTTTTTTGCTACGTGCTGCTATTGAGCATAGCACTTCATCTGCTCTCTTTCATTAAGGGTGCATTAGAAACTCTGACAGTATGTGGGAAGCTATGCTTCTGAAGAGCTCTGAGACCAGCAAAGATTGATTTGCAGGTACAACCCAGGCACAGAATGGAATGAAATGCTGCAACAGTCTTAGCAACTGCAAAACGTACTAAGCGCTCCTATTATGTCAGCCCTTCATGGAGCCAAAAGCTAAGTGATTTGGAGCAATCTGAAGATGATGTCTAAGGTGACCAGATCATTGAATCATAGACTCCTAGGGCTGCAAGAGACCTCAGGAGGTCACTAAGCCCGGCCCTCTGCCTAAAGCAGGCACAACCCTAACTAAATTATCTCAGCTCGGACTTTGTCAAGACAGGACTTAAAAATCTCTAGGGATGGAGGTTCCAACACCTCTCTAGATAATGCATTCCAGTGCTTCACCACCCTCCTAGTGAAACAGTTTTTCATAATATCCAACCTAGACCTCCCAAACTGTAACTTGAGGCCATTGCTCCTTGTTCAGCCATCTGTCACTTCTTAGAACAGCCTCTCTCCATCCTCCTTTGCATCCCCTTTCAGGAAGTTGAAGGCTACTATCAAATCCCCCCTCACTCTTCTCTTCTGCAAACTAAATGAGCCTGTGTTGTGTCCCTTAGCTTCTCTTCATAGGACATATGTTCCAGTCTACTAATTATTTTGACTGCCCTCCATTGGACCCTCTCCAATGCGTCCACATCCTTTCAATACTGTGGGGACCAGAACTGGATGCAATATTCCAGATGTGACCTCACCACTGCTGAATAAAGGAGAAAACTTCTCTAGATCTGCTGGAAATGCTCCTACTAATGCACCCTACTATCTTGGCTACAAGGGCACACTGTGGACTAATATCCTCCTCTCTTCCACTGTAATCCCCAAGTCCTTTTCTGCTGCATTGCTACTTAGCCAGTCAGTCCCCAGCCTGTAAGAAGGCTTGGTATTCTTCCATCCCAAGTGCAGGACTCTGCACTTGTTCTTGTTGAACCTCATCAGATTTCTTTTGGCCCAATCCTCCAATTTATCTAGGTCATTCTGGATTCTTTCCCTACCCTCCAACATTCTACCTGTCCCACTAGATTAGTGATATCCACAAGTTTGCTGAGGGTGCAATCTATCCCCTTACCAGGTCATTAATAAAGATACTGGACAATGCTGGATCATTGGGGCATTCCATTTGAAACTGGTAGCCAGCCAGACACCAAGCCATTGATCACTACCCATTGGGCTGAACCATCTAGCCAGCTTTCTTTCAACTTTACAATCCATTTATCCAAGCCATATTTTCTTAACTTGCGGACAAGAATATTGTGGGAGACTGTATCAAAATCCTTGCTAAAATCAAGGTATGTCACTTCCATTGACTTCCCCATGTCCACAGAGCCAGTTACTTCATCATAGAAGCTAATGAGACTGGTCGGGCATGACTTGCCCTTGGTGAATCCATGCTGACTATTCCTGATCACTTTCCCCTCTTCCAAGTGTTCAGAATGGATCCCTTGAGGATCTCTTCTATGATTTTTCTGGGGACTGAGGTAAGTGTGACTGATCTATAGTTATCTGGATTGTCCTTCTTTCTGTTTTTGAAGATGGAAACTATACTTGCCTTTTTTCAATCATCCGGGACCTTGAAGTGAAATCATAGATAAGGTATAGAAAACCCGCTATGCCTGTGGCTGCTAGTCTGACCTTGAAGTGCAATCATATCATAGAAGTGGAAGGAATCTGAGAGGTCATTGAGTCCAATCCCCTGTCCTCACAGCAGGACCTTTCACCATCCCTGACAGTTTTTTTTTTTGTAAATACCACCTGCTCCAGATACTTGAAAAACCCCTCAAGGATTGACTTCAGAGCACTGGGATTACAATGTCTCCCAATCTCTATGTGTTTTCAAAGGCAATGGCCAAAGGTTCTGCAACGACATTTGCCAACTCCCTCAGTGCTTTTGGATGTGTTAAATTTGGACCCAGGGATTTGTGTATGTCTAGCTTTTCTAAATAACGCTTAGCCTGTTCTCCCCACACTGAGGGCTGCCGACATCATTTTGATATTGCGTGACTTAGTGCAGTAGTCTGGGAGCTGACCTTGTCCATGAAGACAGAGGCAAAAAAAGCATTAAGTACTTCAGTTTTTCCCACATTATCTGTCACTAGATTCCTTCCCTCATCCCCACACCTTCGCTAATTACCCTCTTATTGTTAACATGCCTGTAGAAACCCTTCTTGTTACCCTTCCCATTCCTTGCTAGCTGCAGTTCTAATTGTGCTTTTGCTTTCCTGAGTGCTTCGCTGCATTCTGCAGCCATATATTTATACTCTTCCTTCGTCATCTGTCCAAGTTTCCACTTCTTGTATGAGTCCATTTTGAGTTTGAGGTTGCCAAGGATGTCTCTGATAAGTCAAGCTGCTTGCCTACTATGTTTGCTTTCTGCACATTAGGATGGCTTGTTCCTGTGCCTTCAGCAAGACTCCTTTAAAATACTGCCAGTTCTCCTGAACTCCTTTCCCCTTCGTATTAGCTTCCCAGGGGATCCTGCCCATCCATTCTCTAAGGGAGACAAAGTGCACTCTTCTGAAGTCCAGGGTGTGTATTTTGCTGTTCTCCTTTCTGTATTTTGTCAGGATCCTGAAATCTATCATCTCATGATCACTGCAGCCCAGGTTGCCACCCACTTCTGCTTCTCGTACTAGTTCCTCCCTGTTTGTGAGCAGCAGGTCAAGCTGCATATGGCTCCTGGTCAGTTCCTTCACCATTTGTACCAAGAAGTTATTTTGAACATTCTCTGGATTGTCTGTGTACTGCTGTCCCAATATTAAAGGGGACCATGCTAATATTAGGAACAAGCACTTATTCGTAAAGTCTCAATACTCTGTTTTGTTTTGATTGATAGGCAACAACTACACTGAAAAATGAGTTTCAGGTGAAGCTCAGGAACAAGGGATGAGTTTTATTTGGTGCTATGATTAACTTAATGTAGGATAGAGATTTCTGAGACAGGTTATGGTATCCTGCTAACTACCCCCTATTTGAATCCTAAAGTCTGGAGTAGGCCTATAATCCTATAGGTCAGAAACCCAGTTAGCATGACTGGAAGGTTATCCCCGCTTGCCTGTCCCACCCCCCATGTCACTCACAAGACCCAGGGAAGGTCGTCCCAACTCGGACAGGGCCTTGGAGTTTGGAGGGAGGGATGGTTGCCCCCGCAACCACATTTCAAGAAGAGGCCATGCAAGTGAGAACCAGGACATAGCACCATCCCATTTGCTATCCCAGGCTGGTACTCAAAACAAATGTGTTATTGCTCTATGCTGTTACTGTCTCTTTTGCTTCAATCTGCTAGATAAGCACTCTTGGATGTGTCTGTGTGAAGGTGCCATCATTGCTCTTGTAGATGCATGTTCCATCCAATTAGACACAGAGATGTTATTGCATGTCTGTTTTGGTTAAGTAACTTGTTAAGGAAAGCCACTTGTACTAGAGATCACAAGTTCTATAAGCAATGGGCAGGGATACTCTGTAACCTTTTTAGATTATTGGCTCATTATGCTCATTTTGTCTTGCTGCTAGGACCTATCCAGGCTTGGGTAACACCCATGCTGTAGTTTCCCCACTCCCTGCCCACCAATAATCTATATAATCAATTGTAACCTATTGTCTGGCAGTGCTTCACTGAGTCCTGATGGGTGAAGTGACACTCCACCAGCACTGTGTGTAATAAACTCTCCTGCTTGCTTCATACACGGGGTCCAGACTTTGTTCCAACACTTAAAAACTGTTCAGCTGAAAATAAGCATTTCTTTCAAGAGCCACCTATTTAATTTGCTTGACTTTCAGTAGAATTTATGCATCTAAGTCTTGCGAGTGTTCATGAAAATCCCCACCAGGTTGTGAGCTTTTACTTCTCAGATGAAATACTTATTCATAGCTATAAAGCACTTCTTTTCTGATGCTGAGCACAAATCACATTAAAAGAAAGTGGATATTTTTTCACCATAACTGGAAATCACATCCTCCCTCCCCCGCAGTCCAGTGTGGGTACTTACCTATGCTAGCTCAGCTAAAAATAGCAGTGGGACATTGCGGCAGCGGGGGCGGGGGTGTGTATGTGTCGGGCTGGCTGCCTGAGCACAGACCCAGGGGATGTGGTAGGTTTGGAGCCAGGCAGCCAGTCCAAACAGTTGACAATATTGCATTGCCCACAGTTCTATTTTTAGCATGCTAGCTTGCAGGGCTGCCCCAGGGTGCAGAGCCCGAGGCAACCCTCCACAGCAGGCCCTGCCCCTGCCCCTGCCCACCTTTGTTCCGTCCCTCCCCACTCCACCCCTCCCCATGCCCCACGCTTGCACTGACTCTTTCCACCCATGCTCTGTCCCCTCCTGCCACCATTGAACCCCTTCCCCCAAGAGCCTGCCTCATGTGACACAGCCTGGGGGATAACTAAGGGGAAAGGGGACCTCCAGTCACTGTAGCAATGGGAATTAGAGCTACCTGGCAGCCTGCTCTGCCCCACCACCCTTCCCAGCCTGTTGTGCTCTGCTTCACCATGGTGGTGAGCCCGAATCCAGCCCCAGACCACTCCCCAGAGTGATGCAGGACTTGGGCTACGTCTACACGTGCACCCAACTTCGAAATAGCTTATTTCGATGTTGCGACATCGAAATAGGCTATTTCGATGAATAACGTCTACACGTCCTCCAGGGCTGGCAACGTCGATGTTCAACTTCGACGTTGCTCAGCCCAACATCGAAATAGGCGCAGCGAGGGAACGTCTACATGCCAAAGTAGCACACATCGAAATAAGGGAGCCAGGCACAGCTGCAGACAGGGTCACCGGGCGGACTCAACAGCAAGTCGCTCCCTTAAAGGGCCCCTCCCAGACACACTTTCATTAAACAGTGCAAGATACACAGAGCCAACAACTAGTTGCAGACCCTGTATATGCAGCACGGACCCCCAGCTGCAGCAGCAGCAGCCAGAAGCCCTGGGCTAAGGGCTGCTGCCCACGGTGACCACAGAGCCCCGCAAGGGCTGGAGAGAGAGTATCTCTCAACCCCCCAGCTGATGGCCGCCATGGAGGACCCCGCTATTTCGATGTTGCGGGACGCGGATCGTCTACACGTCCCTACTTCGATGTTGAACGTCGAAGTAGGGCGCTATTCCCATCCGCTCATGGGGTTAGCGACTTCGACGTCTCGCCGCCTAACGTCGATTTCAACTTCGAAATAGTGCCCAACACGTGTAGCCGTGACGGGCGCTATTTCGAAGTTACTGCCGCTACTTTGAAGTAGCGTGCACGTGTAGACGCAGCTTTGGAGGAGCAGGCTGAGGCTGGGGCCAGGGCACTTCCCATTGCCACAGTGGAGCAGAGCACAGCAGGCTGGGGAGAGGGTGGCAGGGCAGAGTGGAGCAGGCTGCAAGGCAGCTCCAGCTGCTGCCGCCATGGTAAGTTCAGGGGGGCCTGACCCCTGCTGCTGCCCTGTGCCAGGCCCCTGCCAGATAATCCCAGGCCATCTTGGGCCATGTGGGTAAAAGCACAGTTCAGATAGCTGCTTTGTGCTGCCCCCATCAAAGAGCAGGGCCTGGGGTGATGCCCCTGAACTGTCCTATGTATAGGACAACCACGGTAGCTTTACATAAAAACATAAGAAAGGCCATGCTGGGTCCAACCAAAGGTCCATCTTGCCCAGTAACCTGTGTTCCGGCAGCGACCCTTGCCAGATGCCCCTGAAGGAGTGAATAGAACAGGTAATCATCAAAGGGATCCCTCTCCTGTCACCCATTTCCAGCCTCTGACAGATGGAGGTTAGGGACACCATTCCTACCCATCCTGGCTAATAGCTATTGATGGACCCAACCTCCATGAACTTATCTAGTTCTTTTCTGAACCCTGTTAAACTCCTGGTCTTCAAACATCATCTGGCAAACTGTTCTACAGGTCTACTATGTGCTGTGCGACGGAAAACTTCCCTTTGTTAGTTGTGTTTAGTTGAGCTGATGGAAGTTTGTTGGCCACCCCCCTCCTGGTACAAAGGGACCTACACCTCCCAGCTACAGTGTAGGCATGCTCAGTGAGACCTGTGCTCTCAGGTCAGTTACAGCAAACATAGCTAGCAAGAACATCTGTAACAGCAACATGTAGTGATTTTCATTAATGATACAATATTGGAAGAAAAGGAGAAACTTCAAGAGCAGCACTGAAAAATCTTTTGGCAAGCTCACTCTAGTCTATCTGTACTACTCGCTCAACAAATACAATTTTTCATATAACTCTGGAAAGTTAATCAAAGCACCAAAGACATACCCATCTGTCACATGATAGTAAACTGTGTGCCAGTAGCAATACAAAGAAAAACACAATTATTCTTCTTAGAACTCGAAACATAAACACACACTACTGGTACCAAAAGGCTTATGAAAAAGACAAGACAGATGTCCCTATGTTATTAATATACGGATGCGATTCTGTTTACAATTAAATATCTGATATTCAGATTACCAAAATCAGTGAGTATTGTATCAAAATCTGGAAAAGCATCATGTTACTAAACATACTAGACAAAATGCTGCCCAAAATTGTATTAGCCTGTTGGAATTAGAGCCAGAAAACCACAATTTATATTCATATTAAACTGACGAGTGGCTTGACTAACATAATCAAAGACAAAATAGAATCAGCAATATAGAGTCTGCAATGAAGTAGTGCTATGAAAAAACACTGACAACTCAAAACATTTTTCTGTCAAGGGGAATGAGTAGGATGGTTAAAAGTTGTCAATTCATATTCCAATAACTGAGGGTAAAATCATCCATCTGATACTGTTAAAAGCTATGATCAGAACTCTGTAAATATGTAGAAGAGTGGCTATGAAGACCACCACGCAAAATTCACCCTCACCCAAACCTGAAAGGAAATCTGGTCTGACTGGATATCAGAAAATACTGCCTATTGTTGAGATCTACCATAGAAGACTGTGATTCTGTAAGGAAGAGGTGGAAACCCTGTACTTTTAGTCCTTTAAAACTAGACAAAGGAAAAACCTGGAAAACATACCATAAGCAGCATTCCTATATTGGGAGTGGAAAACTGGATCTCATAGTGCTTTGCCAGCTCTAAGAAGACCTGGGATGATAGATGGAACACACATCCCTATCTTGGCACCAGACCACCTTGCACAGAATACATAAACTTCAAGGGATACTTCTCAATGGTGTTGTGGGTGTTGGTGGATCACAAGGGCCATTTCACTGTCCTTAGTGAGAGATGGTCAGGCAAGTTGCATGATGAGCACAGCCTTAGGAATCCTGGTCTGTTTAGAAAGCTGCAGAATGGAACTCTGTTCCCAGGTCAGAAAATCATCGTAGGAGATGTGGAGATGCCAATAGTGATTCTGAGTGATCCCTTGCTTACCCCTGGCTCCCTTGGTTCATGAAGCCATACACAGGCAGCCTGGACCACAGTAAGGAGCAATTCAACTATAGGCTGAGCGAGTGCAGAATGGTAGTAGAATGTGCATTTGACTATTTAAAGGCTAGATTCAAGAGCCTCCTGACTTGGACAGGCCTCAGCAAAAGCAACTTTCTCCTTATGATGGCAGCCTACTGTGTGCTCCATAATATATGTGAGAGTAAGGGACTGGAATTTCATGCTAGGATGGAGGGCCAAGGCAGAGCACATGGCCACTAATTATGAGCAACCAGGCACCTGGGCAAGAAGGAGAGTACGGTGAGGGACACTACTAATCAGGAAGGCTTTGAAAAACAGCTTTATGAATGACCAGACAGTGAGATGACAGTCATGTCAGTTGCTCTTAAGGACATGACAACTCTATGATGTGTACTGGCTTTTAAACCCTGTAAGCTCCACCACTCCCCCTATGCAACATAGCAGTAAAGACAGTGTTTTTGAGAGCTTAATAATTTTTATTTAGGGGACAAAAGATAGCACAGTAAAGGAGTTCATTGCAGGGTTTGGAGTGGGTAAGCAAGAGCAAGAGGCATTGTGCAATCACTGGTGGGGGAATGTCAACCTTCTCCTCTGAGAGGCATCCTGGGGAGTGGAATGAAAGACTCTTTCTCGCGCATTCAGAGGTGCCAATGGGAGGAAGGTAGGGAACATGGTGAGGAGGGCAAGTGGTTCATCTTGGGCTGCAGTGGGGCTCTGTGCTCCTGTACAAGGCACCTCAGGAGCTCTGTTTGCTGCACCATCAGCTTCAACATCTCTTCCTGGGTCTGGACTTCACACTACCTGAGTGTTCTCCTCTCCTCCCAATCTGCCCTCCTGTCCTTCAGCATGGTTCTCCTCCAGGCATTTAATTGTGCCCTGTCTCTGCGGGTGGTTTGCATGTGCTCTAGGAACATATCTTCCTGTGTTGGTTTTCTCCTTCAGATTTGTTCTAGTCTAACAGCTGCAGGGGAGTTGGGAGCGGTGGTCAAAGAGCCTGCTGTTGAGCACACTGCAACAAAACATAAGTGAAGGCCAAATACTAGGGAGATACAGGTCCTGTAAATGAGATAAGTTTTACAACACACTAAGTAATTTAATGAAAGAGCCTTTGTGGCACATGATAGAGATGTGTTATGTACAAGACAAATTTTGGATTTTAAGCGTCTTCTGTGCAGTACATGCCACATAGAGGTCTTAAGGGACCTGCTTAAGGGACCAGATGCTCCATTTGCCTGTTGACCATTGTGGTTTTCCTCCTCTTCCTCATCCATCATGCCTTCTCCACTTTTGCTGGAGGCTGCCTGGTGGGATCTTTTGGGAGGTATCCACAGACACTTTGGGGACCATGGTTGGGTCATCCCTAGTAGGGTTCCATGAAGCTGATCACAGAAGCAGCATGTTTATGGCAAAGACCCAGAATGTCCATTTGCTTCCTTTGTTTTCTGGTATGCCTGCCTGAGCTTATTTATTTTCACATGGCACTGCTGGGTGTCCCTGATATATCCCTTTTCCCCATGTCCTGTGAGATCTTGGTATAGATGTCTGCTCTTCTGTTGTTGCAATGGCATTCTGCCATCACAGCTTCCTGCCCTCCCCCCAGAGCAATAAGATCATGGATCTCCTGCATACTCAATGCTGGAGCTCATCTGCGACTCTGAGAATTCATGGCCAGATGTGCTGCTTGAGGTGTGCTGCCTGCTGTGCTCACCATGCTGGTCAAATAGGAAAGGAAATTCAAACTTTCCTGGACCATGTACTGCACATCTGGAGAGCAGTGGAGCTGAAGTTCTGGCCAGAGTGGAACCATTGGGGCACGGTGGAACACCTCCAAGAGGCCGAGGACTCCCCTAAGGTCCACCACGCAAGGTCAAATTTTGTGATACTCCTCAGGAAAAGCAGGAATATCAAAGTTAGCCTTAGGAGCCCTTAAAGTTGATTCAATGGACCCTGCAGTGTGGACTGATTGCTCAGAAAATCGAGCTAAGTCAGCTAAGGTTGACCTAAAATCCTAGTGTAGACCAGGCCTCAATAGAGAAGGCCCAAAAACTGACTTACCCAAAGTCACACAGAGAAGGTCAATGACTGCCAGGAAGAGCTCATGTCTTCTGTGCTCCAGGCCAGTGCATTACACACTCTTCCTGTATCATAAAAAATAGGTACTGAAGCACAGGTAGTTACCCAGCATAATGGGCTTGTCTACACTATAACCTTCCTTCAAAGGAAGGATGGTAATTAGGGTGTTGGGCATTTACTAATGAAGTGCTGATGTGCTTTTGCATTAAGCAAATTCCCCTCCCTCCCGCTGTGGCAACTTTGAAGTTGTAAACTTCGAAGTACTGGCACGTGTCTAAGTTGTAAACATCGAAGTACCGGCACGCGTCTAGCCACGGCTCACCTGCTGGTACTTCAAAGTGCCAGGGCAACTTTGAAGTCCCCTTACTCCTCAAAATTTTGCCCTGGCACTTCGAAATACCAGCAGGTGCGCCGTGGCTAGATGCATGCCGGTACTTCAAAGGCACTGCAGGGGAGTGCGGGGGGTGGGCATTTGCTTAATGAAGTGCTGCCTATGCAAGGCAGCACTTCATTAGTAAACTCCCAACACCCTAATTACCATCCTTCGTTTGAAGGAAGATGGTAATGTAGACAAGCCCAATGTGTTGCGATTTTCTGAATCCTTTGATTGCTACTTTCTGTACTGTAGTTGCTTGGCAGGCAGCTCTTTACTGTGCAGTGGCTCACGAGTCCTGGATCACTGGCATTGGTAAGAAAAAAAAAGATGGAGGATTTTTATATTGAGACTAAAGGAATTCAGCTGTTATTAATTTCCCAAAGGGATAGCTGGGATAGCTGAAAAATAGGTCAAATGTGGGGCCTTTCTCAGGTGTTGTGGAATTACATCCAGTTAGCTGTGTCATTCTTTAACAGAACATCATTGGTCAGCAACCTTTATTAGCTGCAATAGACCTCAGTTAGTAACATGAAAATTAATTGTCCAATTCCCATCTAACTCACAAAGCTATGCATTTAATGTTGTGGCTTGTTTTTTGTTGTTGTTGTTTTTAAATTGGCTGTACTGTGGTATGTAGACCTAAAGAAGCCTGAAAATGGCAGTGCATAGGACCCAGGGCAGAATGAGTACATGAGTATTTGAGCTGCAGACAATGCAGAGACAGAGCTTTCTTGCATTGCTCCAGTTATCAGTCGATATACACTACCCTGGTATAGGCACATGAAGAGAAATTGCAGGAATCCTAATTTAACCCGGAATGAGATACACTAACTCTTGCTGCCTTTAATGTTATGTTTTGCTATACAAATGTCTACATAACTTGGAAATCACCTTGATGTAGAAGATAGAAATACAATAGAAGATGAGATCACGGAACCACTGTACCAAATTCTGCCAGGAGCAGCATCATCCTTCTAAGCAGAGCCAGTATCAAAATGCCACCCCATAATTCAAAGAGTGCCAAGCATTTGGACAGTATGTGTCTGAACCTTGAGGCTCTGACCTATCTTTCCTTCCAGAGCAGAACATTGTGAAGTTTTGCACAAAACCCCGCTCCACCCAAAACCCACCAAATATGGTCTGAGTCTGATCTCATTTAAATGTAAATCAGGAGTAACGCTCGCATCAAAGTAAAAATGCAATAAAATGGACCTGAAAGATCAGAATTAAGCCCTGATGTCCTAGTTAATCTGCCTGGAACCAAACATAAGGCATTTTAGTCATGCTGGAAGCTGCAAGGGCACTGTGGGATGAAGACTGTACTAGAACAGAGGTGAGCAAACTTTTTACGTTGGGCTCCACTTTTTGTCCCTACAATTAGCAGGTTCCCCCCCCCCACTGTCTCCTGTAATCCAAATGCAGGTAAATTTCAGCTATGTTCATAAGGAAAAAAACCCAACAAACCCCTTTTGGCATGTGTAAGAAAATAAGTATGAAGAATATAAGAACTTTTCTAATCGGTGTGCAAATGTGACTACACGTACATAAAAACAATAACATACTTCAACCTTTTTAGTGAGATTGCTGAGCCTGAGACCCAGAAGCCAAACTCGCAATGCCCCCTTACCAAATTTGACAACCCCCCAGGGGGTCTGCTCCCCACTTTCTGCATCTCTGTACTAGAAAATAACAAAATCGATATTACAGATGCCGTGGCATTCTTGTGGGAATTTGGGTTTTCCCTCCTGTCCTTAGCTAATATTTCCCTTGTCCCCACCTTTATGTGTGCCAGTTGATTCGCTCTCTCTCACTCCAGTGATGGCTGCTTTTTAGCTGTGGTGTATGTAAATAGCTTGTATTTTGGATGTCCACTGGACAAAGAGTCTTATATAAATATAAAACAATATTAAACTTCTGAACGTAATGGATCAGATTCCCAACTGGTGTAACTCAGCTATGCTGAATTATTGCTGCTCAGGAACTGGTCCATTATTTTTTATTGATATACAGAGACTTCTTCGTCTGTTTCCCTCACAAGTCCCTTTTTTAATGTTTGCATGTTATGCTTCCATTTCTCATTTTGATTTCATCCAGGATGTGGCTACCAAATGCTAATCTGTCAGCTAGCCAAATAACTCTCCTGGTTCCAGGTGGATTTGCATTCCCCAGAAAAGGAATAACTTAAACTTAATTTTTCTGCAAGGTATCAGCTGCATCAGTGGCTCAGATCCTTCTTGGCCTTTTCTCATCTGACAACTGCTGTTAATAAGCACCTCTTCTGTTTAGCCATAAGATTCAAGTATAATAGTTGTTCTCAAAGCTGCTACAAATCCTATTCCTAATTAGACTGCAGCATAGCACATCCAAGATTATTTTTTCCTCTATCTCAAGAGGAAACACTAGTCACACACATCTCAAAATTGCCTTATTCAATACATTGTTCACACAGCATGTGAATGTAAGCAACTTCTGTTCTCAGGGTCCCAGCTGTCGTGCTGAGCTTCTCTGCCACACAAGACAATGGTGTGTGCTATTGCTCTCGACTGCTTGAGTTCTTGGAAATACTGACACATCTTGTTTTTTATATATTTTTCTACTTGTGTCCTTAAAAATGGGGTTGTCCATTAATCAGTTAACTCAAATGATTAACTCAAACCAAATGTACAAGGTAAGAAAAATGATCAATATCAATCATAGTTTTAATTGCACCATTAAATTATAGAATACCAATTTAAATGTATTGTAAATATTTTGGATGATTTTCTACATTTTCCAATATACTGATTTCAGTTGCAACACAGAATATAAAATGTGCCTTGCTGATTTTATATTATTTTTATTACCAATATCTGCATTGTAAAAAGATAAACAAAAGAAATAGCATTTTTAATTTACCTCATACACATACTGTTGGCAATGTCTTTACTGTGAAATTGTAACTTACAAATGCAGAATTACTTTTTGTTACCTAACTGCACTCAAATACAATGTAAGATTTTAAAGCCTACAACTCCACTGAGTCCTACTTGTCCAGACAAATGCGAAAACAAACAAGCATGTGTTTACGAATGCGGGAGATAATGCTGCCCACTACTTACAATGTCATCTGAAAGTAAGAACGGGCAAGTTTTGGGCTTGATGATGATCCCGGACAATGCAATCTGTGCACCATCATTTTCAATGTTGAAGACAGGTGCTACCAACAGAAGATTATTTTCTTTTAAGGTGGTTTGGGTTCTGCATTGGAGCTTCTGCATTGGAGCGCTGCTCTTTAATACTTTTGACAACATTCTCCACACCTTGTCCTTCTCCTTCCTACTTCATGTTCTTAAACCTGGGATCAAGAGCTGTAGCTATATTTAGAAATTTCATATGGGTACTTTGCTTGGCCATGTCTACACGGCCCTGGTCTTCAGCTCCGCTCCCAGCAGAGCTATGCTAAGTAGGTTTCTGGAGATTGTAAATGGATTCCTATTTGCATACTCACACGACTAATTAGCATAGCTGTGCAAGATTTCGCTCTCGGCAGAGGGGTCTGCCGGCAGTAAAGCGGCCATTTAGATGTGCCTCTGCAGGCTAAGCCCACTCTGTCACCAGTCTGGGGGGGTTTAACCTGAAGAGGCACATCTACACAGCTGCTTTACTGCTAGCAGACCCCTCTGCCAAGAGCGAAATCTTGCACAGCTATGCTAATTAGCCGCATGAGGATGCAAATGGAAAACCTGCTTAGCATAGCTCTGCCGGCAGCAGAGCTGAAGACCAGGGCTGTGTAGACATGGCCTTTGCGTTTTTTCAGCTTTTCAGTGAAAGTGTTCTTAAATCAAACTACATACGCGGGAGTCATCATTCAAGACTGTCATAACACAAACTATATGGCAGAATGTGGGGAAAACTCTGGAGTGGGAGACATACAATTCTCTTCCAAGAATTTAGTCAAAAATGTACTCAACATATTTTCTAATGAGTGTTATGAGCAAGGAAGCATGTCCTCTGGAATTATGGTCAAAGCATGAAGGGGCATATAAATAGTTAGCACATCTGACACATATATACCTTGTAACACTGGCTACAACCATGCCGTGCAAATGCTAGTTCTTGCTTTCAGGTTATACGTATGCATGAGGCCTCCAATCCCTATCCTTTTATCCATACTGTCACACACCACTAATTTAGGTGTGCCTCATTTCTTATTGGCCTAAGTTCCCCCTAAGTCTCAGAACATCTACATTAATGAGCTACCATAGCAACTTAAGGTTATTACAGCTAAATATCTTGCAGGTCTCAGGCCTGTGGGCCCTGTGTTACAAAATTAATTAATACTTTATATTTCACTTCTGTAACTTAAATATATATTTTTATTCTTGGTTATGGAAGAGAGACGTGGGGAGGAGAGGGTCAGAAGGACAAGTACTAGGTGAAGCTTGTTTCAAAGTAAAGAGACAGAAAGTGGGAAGGTTGGAACAAACACTCTGTCATCACTGAGCAAACAAATGCTGGGGTAACCTCCCTTTGGCTCATGAGAACACCTTGTCAAATCCTGGAAGAACACGTCATCCATTTCTCTGGGATCCAAAACACTCAATTTGACTCCAGTGCATCACGCTGGTGACTTTTTTTTGGCATGTACAGCTCTTTGCCCCGCTATTTCCAGACAGCAGTCGGGAACCTTTCTGAAGCCGAGTGCTGAAATTTGACCTTTTGACCTCCACGTCTGGTTCCAGAGCTGGTGATACTTTTTAAAGTCACTACTAGCACTATTTACAACAGCTTCATTAATAAATGAATATAGAAAGACATAGAGCTTTTCCTTTTAGTGTGATCCTTGGCCTTGCTTTGCCTTGGTGAGTTCTCCGATTTCGGGCTTGCGGTCCTCTGGGGGATGTCCTAAGTGCACCCGGCCATTGAAGCTGATGATGAAGGCCTACAAGGGCAGGCAGGATCTGGTGCAGCAAATTGGCATGTCAAACACATGGGGAACTTTACCAAGCTTTCTGAAGGGGGGGTTCTGTGCTCTAGTCCCGGAGCAGTTACATAATATGCAGCCACTCATGGACTGGGCCATGCATGGGTCACTGGCCAGCACGTTCCCCTGCTCAGGCTGGGACAGAGCAGAGACTCCTTTCAGCCACTCTCCAAGAGCACTGGCCTGTCACAGCCAGCTTTGCCCTCACCCCCACCCCCAGCACTCTGCATCTAAGGGAGGGGGCGGGGTGCGAAGATACAGGATCCGCCCTCCCTGCCTCTACTGCTTGGGGGCTAAAGCCCCATGCTGTCCAATCCCTGCTTCCAGCCCCACTGCAGAGAGGGGTCTCTTCCTCCAGGCAGGGCCCCACCCCAGCAGGCACAGCCTCCCTCCCTCCCAGCAGGGCTGGAGGTGACCCCTCCCCTGAAAGCAGTGGGCCACAGGGCTGAGACAGTGGGTGGCAATCAAAAGGGGTCAGCCAGCCCCCTACCCCCCACCCTTCTGGGACCACAACCACCCATGGGCCCTCAGCCATTGAGCTGGGCCCCACATCTCCCAGCACCCCACCCTCTTGAGCCTAGAGGGCTCGCCTACCCCTCCTAGAAGGGCTCGGCCAGGCCGACCCCCCCGGCTGCCTTCACCTTGTCCTCAGAAGGGACAGGTTGTGCTGGATGTCCAGCAGCAGCAACTCCCCACGCTTCACATAGCAGCAGGGCCTGCTCCCCACCCGCACCCCAGCATTGCCACCGGGCATGGCACCAGGTGCAGTCCCCCAAGCATCAGCCCCCCATGCCAGCAGCACATTCACCCCAGCCCAGCCACACCCCACCACTAACACCTAGCTGGGCACCCCTGGGCTGGACCCCTGGACCCTCCTGCTGCTGCTACCTGCAGGCTGTACCCGGGGTGGGCTGGCTGTGTCTCTGCTCCCACCGCTGCCTCAGCCCTGCGCTGCACTGGGGGCTCCAGCTCTGGCTCTGGCCTCAGCGCCACGTTGTGGCGGTGGTTCTGGGGCAGGGCTGAGCTGTGGCTCTGTGCGGCTGATAGTCAGCTTGCACGCCACTCCTCCATGGCATGCCTACTTGTTGCATTCCCGAACCAGTCACTTTGCTGATTGCATAAGGACCCGCCACTGTGCAGCTTGTCTGTTCGGGGCTGTCCCGCCAACTTTGCTTACTATAAACACATCCATGTTAGTTTAGTCAGTTTCTGCCTCCCTTATTTACATGAGACACTCCCAACAGTTAGGTGTTTCAGGAATTCATGGTTTTTTCCTGGCTTTTCCATCAGTCAGTCGTTCCCCCACTTTCACAGGCCTTGGGAGGCAGACCAGTCCTTGCCCACAGACAGCCTGCCAATCTGAAGCAAATCCTAACCAGCAACTATACACCACACCACAGTCACTCTAACTCAGGGACCCATCCATGCAACAAACCTCGTTGCCAGCTCTGCCCACATATCTACACCAGCAACACCATGACAGGACCTAACCAGATCAGCCACGCCATCGTGGGTTCATTCAGCTGCACATCTACCAATATAATTTATGCCATCATGTGCCAGCAATGCCCCTCTGCTACATACATCGGACAAACTGGACAGTCTCTACGTAAAAGAATAAACGCACACAAATCAGATATCAGAAATGGCAATATACAAAAACCAGTACGAGAGCACTTCAATCTCCCAGGCCACACAGTAGCAGACTTAAAAGTAGCTATCCTACAGCAAAGAAATTTCAAGACCAGACTCCAAAGAGAAATTGCTGAGCTACAATTCATCTGCAAATTCAACACCCTCAGCTCAGGATTAAACAAAGACTGTGAATGGCTGGCTAAATACAAAAGCAGCTTCCCCTCCCTTGGTGTTCACACCTCCAGATCAACTGCTGGTAGTAGGCCTCATCCTTCTGGACTGAGCTAACCTAGTTATCCCCAGCCTTGCTCTGGCTTATTTATACCTGGCCCTGCAGATTTCCAAGACCAGCATCTGATGAAGTGAGTCTGTGCTCACGAAAGCTCATGCTCAAAACTTTTCTGTTAGTCTATAAGGTGCCACAGGACCCTTCGTTGCTGTTACAGATCCAGACTAACACGGCTACCCCTCTGATACTTGTTCAGGCTTGTCTCAGGTCAGTTAAATTAGATTTGTGAGGAAGTCTGCTCAGAACTATAGGGAGTTCTCTGAACAGTGGGGCCAGCAGCCTCATGGGCAAGGTGGGGCCCTGTTCTGGGCCCCCGGATGGGGCGGGGCTGGAATTAGGCATCCCTCAGCACTGCCTGGACCATGGCACACAACACCCCTTCCCCTCTGCCAGGCTCCTATGCTGCCTGTAGCGTGGTATGCATTGCTCTGGTGGTGATTGAAAGGGCTTGAGGGCCCTGGCTGCTGCCGATGCTGAAGTAACAATGGTGGCAGCCAGGGGCTCCGGGCCCTTTTGTGTTACTAGCACCAGAGCAACTACACTGTCCTCCCACCTGTCGGTGGGCCTGTCTTTGAATGTTCAAAGACCCTGCGGTGGCTACCTCTGCTTTGCAGGCTGGAATTTCTAATAGGCTTGGCTGCTCGCTGCAGTTTTTCTTAAAGATCCATGGTTTGGGAAGGGAGGCACCATGAGAGCCGCCAGCTCCCCAGGCCTGTCCTGTTATAAAAATTCCAGGAATATGGCCCATCAAGGTTGGCACTGCTAGGCATCCCCAAGGTCCCAGTGTCCTGGAGTGTGTGTAGTGGTCTTCTCCACACAGCTCTGGGTTCACAGAGGTATTGAGGGAAGGGTGGGCCACACTGCATTCTATTTCCTCTTCCCTTTCCAGTGTAGCAGTCCCACTATAACTGCTTCTACCAGAAGTCTGTCTGGCTTTGTTCTGCAGTTTTTCTGCCAAGGCTGCATACCAGGCTGAGGACATATAACTTAACCCTTTTTTCAAATCTGATCTGACTGTATGTCTTGCGATCCTTGCCTTGATCCATCGGTCTCCCTGTTCCTCTTCATGAATGATCTAACATACTTACCATACTGCCCTTTATGAATACATCATTGTCTGCTTTCTTGAACTCTTTATTTGACATCATCTGGACTGCCCATATGCTCAAAGTTAGGTGCAGGCATAAGATTTTGCAGTATTGGGACCAGTGCCTATGAGGTGGGACTGAAACAGCAATTAGGCCTTGTGCTTGTCTCTCTGAACAGGGGTGAATTTCATGCAAAATGTGCCTTTGTTTTGTACATTGCTTCAAACAGGAACATTCCACTAAATATCTGCAATCCCATGTATAGGCCATCTTAAACTGAATTGTGGGTGTATCCACTACTATAGCATATGAGAGATAGCAAGCAGCCATGCCCCAGGGTAGATTGGAGAGCAGCATTACAACCAGAGAAGTCATGGGAGTTTCTGGGGAGAATGGTTTGCAGTGTCTCATAGACAATATCTACATTACCTGGAAGATGGACCTGCTCAGGGTTGATCTTTCAGGGTTCAATTTCATACACCTGGTAGGGACACTCGAAATTGACCTATGAGGGGTCATCAGCTGACCCCCGTAGTCCTCAATCTCACTATCATGAGGAGTAAGAGAGGTTGCCATGATAAACCCTCCTGTCTACCTTCCTCAATGAGGGTGGCCAGCCAAGCAGATTGCAGATTAGTTGATTCTAGCTATGCAATTGCTGTAGTTAGAATTGCATATCTGCAGTCAACTTACCTGCCTCGTGTAGACCAAGCTTTTATGTCTCTGCTGGATGGATATCTAGTCTGAGCTCCTGCTACAGCTGCTTATTGGTACGTGGGGTAATGGCCCATGACCTCTCATAGAAATCTTTGGTAAGGCCACCTAACACTGCCAGCATCAGTAGCTGTGCACTCCTGCCGTAGCCAATTACGACTTTCTCCAATGCACTTTTGGACCCTACATCCTTTTGGGCTTCCACTTTGGGGGATTGCAGAGCTTTACCCGTTCACTCAGCTTGATGCTGCTCCCACTGAAGTTAGTGGAAAAAACGCTCTTTGGGAGTGAGAAAAGGGTCAAGCGCATTAGATGGAAACAGTGTTGATTTACCTTCAGATGGTGCCTTTCTAAATTAGCAATCCAGGAATGTGAAAGGGAGTCCAGCAGCAACGGTGGTCATGTTTTAGGATGTTTAATTACTTTTTAATTTTCTTCATTTTAATGACTTTTTATTTCAGCTGAACATTTCTTCTCATTCACCTTTCCTCATAGTCTGCCTGACAATTGAATGGCAGCTCAAGATGCTGCAAATGGCATGTGTAATAGCAGCAGCGCATAATCTTTAATCCAAGACCATCTTGAAGTTCTTGGCTCATTGGATAATGCAAACAAGGATGATCAAAAGATTTTTGACTGAACCTGACTATTTCCTGACAACAGCATAGGAAAAGATGCCAACGTTTTACATTTGCCAGTCATGATATGGGGAAGACAAAGACAGACCCTTAATCAGCCTGTAGGCTGTAGAAAAATCCATTTTGATCATGCTGAAAAAGTCAAACGACTGCTGTATCAATTTTGTTATTTCCACATGATGCAGAGACTGAGAATATAAATTCATCCCAAACTTTCATATCTTGAGCTTCCTCCCCGGAGGACAGTGAAGAATGGGCAAGAGGGGAAAAATGATAAACATGATTGTACAAAGAACTTCCAAAAGGAAGGATGAAAGCCAAATGTTGAAAGCCCACTGATGTTTCTTTTAGTCTCTTCCTTGAGTGAGTCCTGAAAATCTCAGTTATCCATCCCCCACCCGCTTCCAGCATATTGATTTTATGGTTGATGGAATTCATACAATTCACTCCTGCCTTGTATGTAGTGTAATCCTTAAGTTTTTAAGTGTGCTTTCTTTAACCTGGCCTAAACCAAGCAAGCAGACTTCTGTCTTCACAAAAGCTTACAAATAAGAGTTGACAAGCTGATATTCTCGACAAGCTGATTCTGCCAAGGGAACAGATAATAAAAAAAGTAATTATGTTGAACAAACAAGATAATATTGGAGAAGGCAGTAGCTAGGCAAACTGGCTGACAAAAGCATACAAAAATCAGAGACAACTGCTGATTTTTAAATGTTAATGAATTTATTTCTCATAAGGGAGTAGCTAAAATTGTCAGCCTAGCACGTTACACGTTCTGATATTGCTGGTGGATAGGCACAGTGCTCCAGCTATCTTGCTAGGAAACAAAATGAATCATGATCAAAGTAGGTTTGCGGCTGTGGATATCATCTTGGACTATTATTTTTCTGATTGGAAAACTTTCTATTCAGCTCTCCAGTTAGGGCAGGCAAATTTTAAATAGGATCCATCTGTTAGAACTCAGGAGTTTATTTCCAGATGATGCCTACAGCTCATCTTAATGTTCCTTTGATCTCCAAGGAGGCTAACTTTGCAGCATGGGAGAAGGCTGGGTCACTTTCTGCCATAATGATTGGAAGTGGCCATTTAATTTCCCTCATTGCTCAAAATATCCTGGAGTAACAGGAGAGAGGTCATTTCAGCATGGACAGCAAAAACTCCTAGTTTCTAATCTCACAGTAGTTATGTCACCAATTATTCTGTGTGGCCTTGGGAGTGTCACTTAGAAATGAACATTGGAGAGTGGATCTTGGCACCTGCTAGGTGGAAGATCTCTCTGGAAATGGGCAAGGGTGGATGTCTACTGAGGAAGAGGCTGTATAGGACCTGGCTTAATTGCTGTGATTCATGTTGAATTACTTACGTTTTGAAATTAGGGCTTCAGGAATCAGACTGGGACTGAAGCACTATCCCATGGGGCTGAAGCCATGAGCCCTGGAGTCTCTCAAATGGGGCTGAAGTGGCAAGTACCTGTGAAGCTGAAGCCCTGAGTCCTGGAATGCCCAGTGATCTGATGCCAGGCCTCTGGCAATCCTGATTTGGGTTGCATTCCATCTATTGACTACCCTGCCTTACAGTAGACCTCCAACTTACACGGAGGTTGTGTTCTCGCACAACCCCACGTAAGTCAAATTTTGCGTTACTCATGGGGAGCAGGGAAACTGACCAGAGCAGCAGCACTGATCAGTTTCCCTGCTCCCCTGAGTAGTGGTCAACCCAGAGCCAGGTGCCAGCTCCCCACCACCCTGAGTTACTTTAAACCAAGATACGCACAATTTGAGTGCACTTATCCTGGGGTTCTCTTGTACATTATTGTAAAATTGGAGAATGTATGAAATGTATGAAAATGCTTACAAGTTGTCAGTGTAAACACAACCAGGAGTCTGCATAATCACTGATAAGTGTGCATCCCCATCTGAATCACGTCTGGACCTTTGAACCCTTTGAGTGTTACCATTTATTTCACTATCCACTTGCCCTTTTATTTGAGTTTGTGTCTCTGAAGATAGTGTCTGGGTTGTTGATACTGAGGCTGCATCTACATGACACTCCTATTTCAAAATAGGATATCATATTTCAAAATAACACAACCACACACAAAATACATTTCAAAATAGCATTTCCGGGTCCATAGATCTATTTCAGATGAGTGCCCTTGGAGCCCATTATGGCCTATTGCAAATTAGGCATTACTCCTAAGGGAATGAGGTTTACCACAATCGAGATAACGCACCTGTTATTTCAAATTTATTTTGAAATAGCATGTGTGTCATTTAGACAATGCCAAAGTTATTTCTAAACAACTGTTCTTATTTTGAGATAACTTGGTGATGCAGACATAGCCTAAGCTGGGTAAAGTTTCAATTTCCATTTCCACCGGGTAGTATTCTACTGCTGCTGAAAGAAAACTCAGTGCTTATCTGAGACATTTTCTGTTAGGCACATGATTACATCTTTTGTTCAATAGCTATACAACAGAACATATTTTTTTGTTTACAGTCTAAACGTGAGCTGGGCATATGCCTAGGAAAGAGTACTGTGGAATAAAATCTGTGCGTTAGAGTGGATCACAAGCTAAATATGCATTAAAATATATTTTTCAGAAATATGCATTTCTGAAAAAAAATGGAGCATCATTTTGGGATGTATTAGTAGGAGTGTTGTAAGGAAAACATGAGCAATAGTTCTTCTGCTCTACTCCACTCTGATAAAACCTCAACAACTGAATTGTGTCATGTTCTTGGTGCTACATTTCAGGCAAGATGTAGACGGAATGGAGAAAGTCCACAAAAGAGCAACAAAAATGATTGAATGTCTAGAAAACATGACTGCTTTGGAAAGAGTGAAAAAATTGGGGTTGTTTAGTATGGAAAAGAGAACACTAAAAGGGGACATGACATCAGATTTCAAGAACATAAAAGGTTATTACAAGAAGGATGGTGAAAAGTTTTTCTTGTTAACCTGTAAGAATAGGAAAAGAGACAATAGACTTTCATTGCAGCTAGGGCACTTTAGGTTGGACATTAGGGAAAACTTCCTAACTGTCAGGGTAATTAAGCAATAGAATAAATTGCCTAGGCAGATTATG
Source organism: Carettochelys insculpta (assembly GCF_033958435.1). Classification (NCBI taxonomy): domain Eukaryota; kingdom Metazoa; phylum Chordata; order Testudines; family Carettochelyidae; genus Carettochelys; species Carettochelys insculpta. The sequence continues at coordinate 24,118,761 of NC_134138.1, read as the reverse complement.
GAATCTCTGTCACTGGAGGTTTTTAAGAGCAAACTAGACAAACCTCTGTCAGAGATGATTTGGCCAATATTGATGCTTGCCTTTAGTTCAGGAGAATGGACTGGAAGACCTCTTGAGGTCCATTCCAGTCATATGATTTTAGGTGAATACTTCCACCAACTGCCCAAAGACTTCTTACAGAAATCATAGAATCATAGAATCATAGAAGAGTAGGACTGGAAGGGACCTCGAGAGGCCATTGAGTCCAGCCCCCTGCCCTCATGGCAGGACCAAGCACTTTCCAGACCATCCCTGAAAGCCATCTATCTAACCTCTTCTTAAATATCTCCAGTGATGGAGATTCTACCACCTCCCTTGGCAATTCGTTCCAGTGTTTGATCACCCTGACAGTTAGGAACTTTTTCCTAATGTCCAACCTAAACCTCCCCTGCTGCAATTTCAGTCCATTGCCTCTTGTTCTATCCTCAGAGGCAAGGAAGAACAAGTTCCCTCCCTCTGCCTTATGACACCCTTTTAAATACCTGAAAACTGCTATCATGTCCCCCCTGAATCTTCTCTTTTCCAAACTAAACAAGCCCAATTCTTTCAGCCTTTCTTCAAAGGTCATGTTCTCTAGACCTTTGATCATTCTCGTTGCTTTCCTCTGGACCCTCTCCAATTTCTCCACATCCTTCCTGAACTGCGGTGCCCAGAACTGGACACAATACTCCAGCTGAGGCCTAACCAGCGCAGAGTAGAGCGGGAGAATGACTTCTCGTGTCTTGTTCACAACACACCTGTTAATGCATCCTAGAATCATGTTTGCCTTTTTCGCAACAGCATCACACTGTTGACTTATATTTAGCTTGTGGTCCACGATAACCCCCAGATCCCTTTCTGCTGTACTCATTCCTAGGCAGTCCTTTCCCATTCTGTATGTGTGACACTGATTGTTTCTTCCTAAGTGGAGCACTTTGCATTTGTCCTTATGAAACTTCATCCTGTTTACCTCAGCCCATTTCTCCAGTTTATCCAGATCCTTTTGAATTATGACCCTATCCTCCAAAGAAGTTGCAACCCCTCCCAGCTTGGTATCATCTGCAAACTTAATAAGTGTACTTTCTATGTCAATATCTAAATCGTTAATGAAGATATTGAACAGAACCGGTCCCAAAACAGACCCCTGCGGAACTCCACTTGTTATACTTTTCCAGCAGGATTGAAAACCATTAATAACTACTCTCTGCATATGGTTATCCAGCCAGTTGTTCACCCACCTTATAGTAGCCCCATCTAAGTTGCATTTGCATAGTTTATTGATAAGTATATTATGTGAGACTGTGTCAAATGCTTTACTGAAGTCTAGGTATACCACATCCACCGCTTCTCCCTTATCCACAAGACTCTTTATTCTATCAAAGAAAGCTATTAGATTGGTTTGACGTGATCTGTTTTTAACAAAACCATGCTGGCTGTTCCCTATCACCTTACCACCTTCCAAATGCTTGCAGACGATTTCTTTAATTACCTGCTCCATTATCTTTCCTGGCACAGAAGTTAAGCTGAGTGGCCTGTAGTTTCCCGGGTTATTCTTGTTCCCCTTTTTATAAATGGGTACTATATTTGCCCTTTTCCAGTCTTCTGGAATCTCTCCCGTCACCCACGATTTACCAAAAATGATTGCTAAAGGCTCAGATACCTCTTCTGTCAGCTCCTTGAGGATTCTAGGATGCATTTCATCAGGCCCTGGTGATTTGCAGACATCTAATTTTTCTAAGTAAATTTTAATTTGTTCTTTTGTTATTTCAACTTCTAAGCCTACCCCTTTTTCACTAGCATTCTCTGTCAGGCATTCCTTCAGATTTCTCAGTCAAGACCGAAACAAAGAAATCATTAAACATCTCTGCCATTTCCAAATTCCCTGTTACTGTTCCTCCCTCCTCACTGACCAATGGCCCTACCCTCTCCTTAGTCTTCCTCTTGTTACCAATGTATTTGTAAAAAGCCTTCTTGTTTCCCTTTATGTTTGTAGCTAGTTTGAGCTCATTTTGTGCCTTAGCCTTTCTAATCTTGCTCCTGCACTCTCGTGTTGTTTGCCTATATTCATCCTTTGTAATTTGTCCTAGTTTCCATTTCTTATACGATTCCTTTTTTATTTTGAGATCATGCAAGATCTCCTGGTTAAGCCAAGGCAGTCTTTTGCCATGTTTTCTATCTTTCTTACACAGTGGGATAGCTTGCTTTTGGGCTCTTAATAATGTCCCTTTGAAAAACTGCCAACTCTCCTCAGCCGTTTTTCCCCTCAGTTTAGCTTCCCATGGGACCTTACCTACCAGCTGTCTGAGTTTACCAAAATCTGCCTTCCTGAAATCCATTATCTCTATTGTACTTGTAATGAGTCAGTATGGCCTCCTGTGGACTCAGAGGCAGAGAAGGCTGCGCAGAGGCCCTGGTGGGCGGGCCCGGAGCCAGAGCACCAGAGGCCCGCCCCTCAGAGGGCGGGGCCCAGGGCTAGAAGAGCCAAGGGCAGGGCTTGGGACCCGTTAAATCCTGGGCCTCCAGGCAGGGAGGAGGCGCCTGTATGAGCTCCCCGGCGCCAAGGGCATAGGGCCTGTCACCGCCCTGCCCTGCCAGAGGAGCAAGCCCCCAGTGGCTCCGAACAACCCCGGATCCAGATGCCCCAGGGGGACTACCCGGACTTCCCAGACCTGCCAGGACCCTCACGCCGGCGGAGACCCCCCGCCTTGGAAGAAGCCCCAGGAGCGGTCTGCCCCAGAGTCCCGACGGATCCCTACAGCCCTCAGGCCCAGGATCGCCTCGGGTCCCCCGTGCTACTGCCGCCCGACTATCCCAATGACATTGAGATGAGCGACTGGCCGGAGCCCCCGAAGGTGAATGATCTGGAGGAGACCGACCCAGAGGGACCCACTGACCAGATGGACTGGGACCTTCTGCCAGTGGAGGTAGAGGTAGGAAGTGGCCCGGGGAACGACGCTCCTGAACCCATGGCAGTGTGTTGCGGCCTGGATCCCCACTGCCCTGGTCGTGTGTGAGCGACCCCCAGGGCCCCGGGCCAGGTCGCAGTGGAGTGGGAGGGCCTGCGACGCCCTACCCCCTCCTCGAGAGGGCCAGCCCACGCTGGGCCTGCGCTTAAACCCTTGGGTTGCTGCCCCGCCCCAAACTGAGGGCTGGGGCCTGTGCTAACCCCTTGTGCTGTTGCCCCGTCCCAAACTGAGGGCTGGGCCTGTGCTGAAACCCCTGTGCTGTTGCCCCACCCCAAACTGAGGGCTGGGCCTGTGCTCAAACCCTGTGCTGTTGCCCAGCCCCAAACTGAGGGCTGGGCCAGAATTGTACTACTATTGTGAACTGCTGCCCCGCCCTGGACTGAGGGCTGGGCCGGTGGTGTATTGTAACAGTGAACTGCTGACTGCCCCGAACTGAGTGCGGGGCTGGAGTTCTAACCCCTTTTTTGGGTGCCGCCCGCCCTAGGCCAAGGGCTGGGCATTTCGGGACTCTTACAGTTTTCCTTTCTACCCTTCCTTAGAATTGTGAACTCTATGATTTCATGATCACTTTCACCCAAGCATCCTTCCACTTTCAAATTCTCAATAATTTCCTCTCTTCTAGTTAAAATTAAATCTAGAACAGCTTCCCCTCTGGTAGCTTTTTCAACCTTTTGGAATAAAAAGTTGTCTGCAATGCAGTCCAAGAATTTATTGGACAGTCTGTCCCCTGCTGTATTAGTTTCCCAACATATACCTGGATAGTTGAAGTCCTCCATCACCACCAAATTCTGGGCCCTGGATGATTTTGTTAGCTGTTTAAAGAAAGCCTCATCCACCTCTTCCACCTGGCTAGGGGGCCTGTAGTAGACTCCTAGTAGGACCTCATCTTTGTTTTTTACTCCTCTGAGTCTAACCCAGAGACTTTCAACCCGTCCATCTCCTACGTCCATCTCCATCTCTGTCCAAGTGTGTACATTTTTAATATACAAGGCAACACCTCCTCCCTTCTTTCCCTGTCTGTCCTTCCTAAGCAGGCTGTACCCTTCAATACCAACATTCCAATCATGAGTATTATCCCACCAAGTTTCTGTGATGCCAACAATATCATAGTTGTATTCATTTATTAGCACTTCCAATTCTTCTTGCTTATTTCCCATACTTCTTGCATTTGTATATAGGCATCTCAGACATTGATTTGGTCTTGCCTCCCAGTTTTGCCCTGGCCCTCTTTTTACCCTCCCAGTGTAGCCCATACTCCCTCCCATTTCAAATTCATCTCCCATGTATTCATGCTGTCCACTTACCTGCAGGCTTTGCTCCCCTGCCCCCATCAAACCTATACAGAAACACGGAGACTTGTTTGGTAGCTGAACGGGTAGAGGACCTGGCAAGTGGTTCCCTATAGACACGGAAGAAAGGGGGGAGGAGTTGCCTTATATATTAAAAATGTACACACTTGGACTGAGGTGGAGATGGACGTAGGAGATGGACGTGTTGAGAGTCTATGGGTTAGACTAAGAGGGGTAAAAAACAAGGGTGATGTCCTGCTAGGAGGCCGCCTACCCCGGTGGAAGAGGTGGATGAAGCTTTTTTTAAACAGCTAACAAAATCATGGAGGGCCCTGGATTTGGTGGTGATGGGGGACTTCAACTACCCAGATATGTGTTGGGAAACTAATACAGCAGGGCACAGACTATCCGGTAAGTTCTTGGATTGTACTGGAGACAATTTTTTATTCCAAAAGGTTGAAATAGCTACTGAGGGGAAGCTGTTCTAGATTTGATTTTAACAAATAGGGAGGAATTGGTAGAGAACTTGAAAGTGGAAGGTAGATTGGGTGAAAGTGATCACGAAATCATAGAGTTCACAATTCTAAGGAAGGGTAGAAGGGAAAACAGCAAAATAGAGATAATGGATTTCAGGAGGGCAGATTTTGGTAAACTCAGAGACCTGGTAGGTAAGGTCCTATGGGAAGCAAAACCGAGGGGAAAAACAGCTGAGGAGAGTTGGCAGCTTTTCAAAGGGACAGTATTAAGGGCCCAAAAGCAAGCTATCCCGCTGTGTAGGAAAGATAGGAAATATGGCAAAAGACCTCCTTGGCTTAACCAGGAGATCTTGCATGATCTCAAAATAAAAAAGGAATTGTATAAAAAATGGAGATGAGGACAAATTACAAAGGAAGAATACAGGCAAACAATACAAGAATGCAGGAGCAAGATTAGAAGAGTTAAGGCACAAAATGAGCTCATACTAGCTACAGGCATAAAGGGAAACAAGAAGGCTTTTTATAAATATATTAGAAACAAGAGGAAAACCAGGGACAGGGTAGGGCCATTGCTCAGTGAGGAGGGAGAAACAGTAACAGGGAACTTGGAAGTGGCAGAGATGCTTAATGACTGCTTTGTTTCGGTATTTGCTGAGAAGTCTGATGAAGGAATGCCCAACATAGTGAATGCCAGTGGGAAAGGGGTAGGGTTAAAAGCAAAAATAAAAAAAGAACAATTAAAAATCACTTAGGAAAATTAGATGTCTGCAAGTCACCAGGGCATGATGAAATGAATCCTAGGATACTTAAGGAGCTGATAGTGGCGGTATCTGAGCCTTTATCTATCATCTTTGGAAAATCATGGGAGACAGGAGAGATTCCAGAAGACTGGAAAAGGGCAAATATAGTGCCCATCTGTAAAAAGGGGAATAAGAATAACCCAGAAAACTACAGGCCAATCAGCTTAACTTCAGTGTCAGGAAAGATAATGGAGCAGGTAATTAAAGAAATCATCTGTAAGCACTTGGAAGGTGGTAAGGTGATAGGGAATAGCCAGCATGAATTTGTAAAGAACAAATCATGTCAAACCAGTCTGATAGCTTTCTTTGATAGGATAATGAGCCTTGTGGATGGGGAGAAGAGGTAGATGTGGTGTACCTAGACTTCAGTAAAGCATTTGATACCATCTCGCATGATATTCTTATAAAAAACCAGGCAACTACAATTTAGATGAGGCTACTGTAAGGTGGGTGCATAACTGGCTGGATAACCGTACGCAGAGAGTAGTTCCTAATGGTTCTCAATCCTGCTGGAAAAGTATAACAAGTGGGGTTCTGCAGGGGTCAGTGTTAGGACAAGTTCTGTTCAATATCTTCATCAATGATTTAGATATTGACATAGAAAGTACTCTTATTATATTTGCAGATGATACCAAGCTGGGAGGGGTTGCAACTGCTTTGGAGGACAGGGTCATAATTCAAAATGATCTGGATAAACTGGAGAAATGGTCTGAGGTAAACAGGATGAAGTTTAATAAGGACAAATGCAAAGCACTCCACTTGTGAAGGAATAATCAGTTTCACACATATAGGCTACGTCTACACGTGAAGCCAACATCGAAATAGGCTATTTCGATGAATAACGTCTACACGTCCTCCAGGGCTGGCAACATCGACGTTCAACTTCGACGTTGCGCGGCAACACATCGAAATAGGCGCTGCGAGGGTACGTCTACACGCCAAAGTAGCACATATCGAAATAAGGGTGCCAGGCACAGCTGCAGACAGGGTCACAGGGCGGACTCAACAGCAAGCCGCTCCCTTAAAGGGCCCCTCCCAGACACAGTTGCACTAAACAACACAAGATACACAGAGCCGACAACTGGTTGCAGACCCTGTGCCTGCAGCATGGATCCCCAGCTGCCGCAGCAGCAGCCAGAAGACCTGGGCTAAGGGCTGCTGCCCACGGTGACCATACAGCCCCGCAGGGGCTGGAGAGAGAGCATCTCTCAACCCTCCAGCTGATGGCCACCATGGAGGACCCAGCAATTTCGACGTTGCAGGACGCGGATCATCTACACGGTCCCTACTTCGACGTTGAACGTCAAAGTAGGGCGCTATTCCGATCCCCTCATGAGGTTAGCGACTTCGACGTCTCGCTGCCTAACGTCGAAGTTAACTTCGAAATAGCGCCCGACGCGTGTAGCTGCGACGGGCGCTATTTCGAAGTTAGTGCCGCTACTTCGAAGTAGCGTGCACGTGTAGACACAGCTATAGAGTGGGGAGACACTGTCTAGGAATGACTACAGCAGAAAGGGATCTAGGGGTTATAGTGGACAACAAGCTAAATATGAGTCAACTGTGTGATGCTGTTGCAAAAAAAGCAAACATGATTCTGGGGTGCATCAACAGGTGTGTTGTGAACAAGACACGAGAAGTCATTTTTCCGTTCTACTCTGTGCTGGTTAAGCCTCAGCTGGAGTATTGTGTCCAGTTCTGGACACCACAGTTCAAGAAAAATGTGGGGAAATTAGAGAGGGTCCAGGAAAGAGTGACAAGAATGATTAAAGGTCTAGAGAATGTGACCTATGAAGAAAAGCTGAAAGAATTGGGCTTGTTTAGTTTGGAAAAGAGAAGACTGAGGGGAGACATGATAGCGGTTTTCAGGTATCTAAAAGGGTGTTATAAGGAGGAGGGAGAAAATTTGTTCTTCTTGGCCTCTGAGGACAGCACAAGAGGCAGTGGGCTTACGCTGCAGCAAGGGACGTTTAGGCTGGACATTAGAAAAAAGTTCCTAACTGTCAAGGTGGTCAAACAGTGGAATAAATTGCCAAGGGAGGTTGTGGAAGCTCTATCGCTGAAGATATTTAAGAACAGGTTAGATAGATGTCTATCAGGGATGGTTTAGACAGTACTTCGTCCTGCCATTGGAGCAGGGGGCTGGACTCGATGGCCTCTTGAGGTCACTTCCAGTCCCAGTGTTCTATGATTCTGTGATTCTATAGCCGCGTCTACACGTGCACGCTACTTCGAAGTAGCGTCGCCAACTTCGAAATAGCGCCCGTCACGGCTACACGTGTTGGGCGCTATTTCAAAGTTAACTTCGACGTTAGGCGGCAAGACGTCGAAGTCGCTAACCCCATGAGGGGATGGGAATAGCACCCTACTTTGACATTCAATGTCGAAGTAGGGAACGTGTAGACGATCCGCGTCCCTCAACATCGAAATAGCGGGGTCCTCCATGGCAGCCATCAGCTGAGGGGTTGAGAGACAGTCTCTTTCCAGCCCCTGCGGGGCTCTATGGTCACCCTGTGCTGCAGCCCTTAGCCCAGGGCTTCTGGCTGCTGCTGCTGCAGCTGGGGATCCATGCTGCATGCACAGGGTCTGCTATTGGTTGTTGGCTCTGTGAATCTTGTGCTGTTTAGTGCAAGTGTGTCTGGGAGGGGCCCTTTAAGGGAGCGGCTTGCTGTTGAGTCCTCCCTGTGACCCTGTCTGCAGCTGTTCCTGGCACCCTTATTTCGATGTGTGCTACTTTGGAGTGTAGACGTTCCCTCGCAGCGCCTATTTCGATGTGGTGCTGCCCAAAGTCGACGCTGAATGTCGATGTTGCCAGCCCTTGAGGACGTGTAGATGCTATTCATTGAAATAGCGTATTTCAATGTAGCGTGCATGTGTAGACGTAGCCTATGAGTGTGTGTGTGGGGGGGGTGGGATTCAGAGGGGTATTTAAAGAGTGGGGTCCCAGTAAAAGGGAGGGCCAGAGCTGACAAGGTCTATTCAATCAAGTTGGAAATGGCTGATTATCAATAATATGTATCAAAAGAGGAAAAAACAAGTCAGATCAGACATGGGGAAGTGGCCTATTGTCAGCTAATGTGGAGATGTTAACACCCAGGGTAGAGAAGCTCCTTTTCTAAGGGGCCAGCCACTCCCAGTCTCTGTGTAACCCTTGGTTCATGGAGTCAAATTTGCAAATAAGTTGCAGCTCAGAGATTTCTCTCTCCATTTGATTTTTAAAATGTCTTTGTTTTAGGACTGCTACTTTTAAATCTGTTACTGAGTGTCCAGGGAGATGGAAGTGTTCTCCCACAGGTTTTTGTACATTACCGTTCCTGATGATGTACCATTCCTCCATAGGCTATGGTTACACTACAGCACTCTGTCAACTGAAGTCACTGTTGGAAGAGTTTTCCTGACAAAACTTCTGTTGACAGAGTGAAGTCACACACAAAAGCCAATCAGGAGAGCACGTGGCTCTGTTGACAGAGCAACCAGACGGCCTGGATGCTCTCTTGACAAAACAGGCACCCGAAAGCACAACAAACAGGTCTGCCCATTGTTGTGGATGACCTGTCTGCCGAGAGAAGGTCCCCCAGAGTGGCCACACAGCTTTTATGTCTACAGAATCTGTCAACAGCAGCAGTGCACCTTAAAGCTTTGAGGCAGAATGCTGATGGCCAAAGTTCTGTGTTTTATCCAGATACTGTCGACAAAATGCATTTTGTGTGTGCACACTCCACAAATTTTGTCAATGAAACTGGGGTTTTGCTGGCAAAGCTTGCTAGTGTAATCGTAGCCATACAGATTAATCTACCTTGATTAGTTACATAAAAACAGTATACAAGTACAAATATCCCTAGAATAATACCATACTTACACTTCGTCCTGAGGGACTCAGGAGCTGAAGGAATAGTTTCCTCCCTTGGTGGTGAGAAGGGAGATAGTGTTCGAGCAGAGGAAAAAGATTTAGGGTATGTCTACACTACAGAGTTATTCCAGAATGGCTTATTCCAGAGTTATTATTCCAAAATAAGATACTCCGGAATAACTCTTCCACACTAATGGGAATCTCCAAAATAAGCAAAACTTATTCCAAAATAGTGTGTTCACACACAACAGAGCCTATTTCAGATTACAGCTCCTGGAAACTTATTTCAAAATAGCCCTTATTCCCTGTCTAAACAGCCCCTATTCCAGAATATCTGTTTTGGAATAGGTGCTATTCCTTGTTGAATCGTGCTTACCAAATTCAAAATAAGCTGGCTTCTATTTTGAAATTATTTAAAAAAATGGCTGCATTGTATATACTCTTACAAAGTTATTTCAGAATGGTGGCCGGTGTTCCAAAATAACTGCTGTGTAGACACACCCTTAGTAAAAGACTCATACTACTAGAAAAAAAGAAAAAGATCTAACAAAATGTTAAGAAGACCAGACCAGCAGCATTCTCATTAACAATCTCCAAAAATGGGCATTTGTTGGCAAGATACAGAAGATACCTCCTACCAGCCCTTGGTGATCTAGACCTTCATTTTGCAATAAACAGGTTGGTTAACCTGATGGGGCCATAACATCTTGGCACCACACAAAATAAAAATACCATCTATTAGCTAACCTAAAGTCTGGGAACACAGATGCACTCCCCCTTGTCTGTATTTGTCCTGGAAGTGTCCAGATACCCATACCTACCTATCTCAAGCTGATGTTTTACAAAGCATAATCTCTGTAGGCCTCTTGAATTACTGCTAAAATAAAATAAATCAGTAAAAAGCAAAAGAAAATAGCAAATAATATATAAAATATAGGCATCAGGCCACAAAAATAAAATAGGCCAACATATCTTAATAGACTACACAAGGAAGATGAGCGATGAAGTTTAATGACAGAGCCACTGGCTTCCACCCTGCATTTGGGATGCTTAAGGGGTGTGGAGGCCCCCATCAAAGCTCCTGGAGTGGCTTTCAGAAAAGGTGGGAGTTCCCACTCTCTGGAGAATACGGAGGCTGGCCCTGGGGTCCATGAAACACCCCTCATTTCAGAGCATGGATTCCCACCAGAGTCTCTCTCCATCTTGGTCTTTGGTGCTTGGGGAGCCCAAAGCCATATAGGTTGTTATTTCTAGAGAGCTCTTTGCTTGGCCAGCTGGAGGGAGAAGGAGAGCATTAATGGAGTGAGCTGTCTGTGGCTTTATGCAAATGAAAGGGCTGGGCTTGGCTGCTTTGAGCAGCTTTGCTTTGGTAGGCAGTCTACAGAATGTTGGGATGGTGCCACACTGGTGTTACCATACTGAATGAATGACGTGAGCATAACTTGACCTGACTTAAACGTGACTGAGGATTCTGAGAGCAGGCCCTCTTTAAGCAGGCGTGAACTGGAGTAAACTTGATGAGTACAACTGGCGGAGACAGAGTGTGCAATCAACACTGGACCTACTGGTCAGTAAACATGGGCCCATGCAGAAGTAAATATCATAGGAGAAAGTTCCATCACAGAGCCCAATCTGACCAGTTAAAAGCCGTGTCTACACGTGCACGCTACTTCGAAGTAGCGGCACTAACTTCAAAATAGCGCCCGTCACGGCTACACGTGTTGGGCGCTATTTCGATGTTAACATCGACGTTAGGCGGCGAGACGTCGAAGCCACTAGCCCCATGAGGGGATAGGAATAGCGCCCTACTTCGACGTTCAATGTCGAAGTAGGGAACGTGTAGACGATCCGCGTCCCGCAACATCGAAATAGTGGGGTCCTCCATGGTGGCCATCAGCTGAGGGGTTGAGAGACGCTCTCTTTCCAGCCCCTGTGGGGCTCTATGGTCACCGTGTGCAGCAGCCCTTAGCCCAGGTCTTCTGGCTGCTGCTGCTGCAGCTGGGGATCCATGCTGCATGCACAGGGTCTGCAACCAGTTGTCAGCTCTGTGGAGCTTGTGTTGTTTAGTGCAAGTGTGTCTGGGAGGGGCCCTTTAAGGGAGCGGCTTGCTGTTGAGTCCGCCCTGTGACCCTGTCTGCAGCTGTTCCTGGCACCCTTATTTTGATGTGTGCTACTTTGGCGTGTAGACGTTCCCTCGCAGTGCCTATTTCGATGTGGTGCTGCGCAACATCGATGTTGAACGTCGACGTTGCCAGCCCTGGAGGACGTGTAGACGTTATTCATCAAAATAGGCTATTTCGATGTAGGCTTCACGTGTAGACGTAGCTAAAGTGAGTTGACAACAGGGATGCTGTGTGGATAGCCAGAGTGAATGCCTATTGAGTGAGTAAATGGGGAGTGATTTTGGGTACTGCCCCTCCTAGCCCCTTCTAAAATATGAATTAGGTTAAAAGTAGTAACTACGAGCCCACTAAGCACACTTTTAAGACGTGTGATTCCTTTGGGGGAAAGAGAGTATGTGAATTAAGCAAAGTAAATTACTGGGTGTGGGGAATTTGTTAATTTGAGCCCCTGCAGAAGCTAGTGATGCTCTGCTCTGGGGATTATGGGACTGTGAACTAGAGGGCTTTCAAGCCAACCCAGGCTCTGCTTTGGGGGCAAATGGAGGCCAATGAACAAAGAGGAGAGGAGCTGGGTATAGCTTGGTTATCACCTTTCCTGTTTGCCAGGCAGGCACTGTGTGTGACCAGCATAGGAGCTGTTTGAGTATGTCTGTGAGAGGGAGTCTTGCTAAAGGGAATATATATTTCTTACTGTATTGCTGGGTTTAACACAGGGGTTATGTGCTTGATATAACCCTTTTCCTGCTTGTGTAATTCGTTCTCGAGAAACTGCCTTGTAGACCTGGATTAAACTATTGTGTTTGGCCCTTTCTCGCTTACAGTAACAGTAACTGGATCCACCCAGAGCTGATCTCTCTTTTGATCTGCTTTTTTGTGTGTGGATACACTTTTTCAAAAGATCACTGTAATGTAGATGTAGCCACACAAAAAAGCAGATCAGAAGAGTGAGCTGCTCTTTTGAAAGAGCGCATCTGGACAACTCCTGCTCTTTCAAATGAATGGGACTGGGATGGAAAAATCAGGTGCCATGAGAACTCTTTCGAAAGAAGGGTCTGCGGAGCATCTACACACATTTTCTTTCAAAAGAAGCTTTCAAAAGAAGGCGTTCTTCATGAAATGGGAGGGGAAGAGCACTTTCAAAAGGAGTGCTGCAGTCTTTTGATTTACTTTTAAAAGAATGCTTGTTCTGTGTAGACGTTCCACGGTATCTTTCAAAAGACCCCCTTCTTTTGAAAAATCTTTCAAAAGAACTTGCTATAGAAGAGACAGCTGGTATGTCTACATAGCAACCTTATCTCAAAATAAGCTATTCCAAAATAGCTTAAATCAAAATAATGCTGCTACACACAAGAATGCATTTCAAAATCATAGAATCTTAGGGCTGGAAGGGACCTCAGGGATCATCTAGTCCAGCTCCCTGCTTTAAGTAGGATCAACCCCAACTTAGTCATCCCAGCCAGGACCATGTCAAGCCAGGACTTAAAATCTTTGAGGGATGGAGAAACCACCACCTGTCTAGCCAACACATTCCAGTGCTTCACACCCCACTTGGTGAAGTAGTTTTTCCTAATATCCAGCGTACTCCTCTCCTGTAACTTCAGACCATTGCTCCTTGTTCTGCCATCTGTCACCACTGAGAATAATTTCTCTCCATCCTCTTTAGAGCACCACTTCAGGAAGTTGAAGGCTGCTTTTAAATCACTCCTCAGTCTTCTCTTCTGTAAACTAAATAGGACCAAATATCTCAGCCTCTCCTCATAGGTCTTATGCTCCAGCCCCCTAATCATTTTTGTTGCCCTCCGCTGACCCTGCTCCAGCACATCCACATCCTTTTTATACTGGGAGGGCCCAGAACTGGACACAATATTCCAGATGTGGCCTCACCGGTGCTGAATAGAGGGGAATAGCCAGTTCTCCAGATCTGCTCGCAGTGGTCCTCCTAATGTACCCTAATATGTTGTTAGCCTTCTTGACTACAAGGGCACACTGTTGACTCATATCCAGACTTTCATCCACTATAACCCCTAGGTCCCTTTCTGCTGTACTGCTGCTTAGCTTGTCAGTTCCCAGCCTACAACAATGCTTGGGATTCTTCTGTCCCAAGTGCAGGACTCTACACTTCTCCTTGTTGAACCACATCAGATTTCTTTTGGCCAAATCCTCCAATTTATCCAGGTCACTCTGGATCATATCTCTACCCTCCAACGTATCTGACTCTTCCCCTAGGTTAGTGTTGTGTGCAAACTTGCTGAGGGTGCAATCCAGTCCCTCATCCAGGTCATTAATAAAGATGTTGAACAACAGTGGGCCCAGAACCAAGCCTTGGGGCACTCTGCTTGAAACTGACCGCCATCCAGATATTAAGCCATTGACAACTACCCGTTAGGCCAGTCTGTCAAGCCAGCTTTCTATCCATCTTATAGTCCATGGATCCAATCCATATTTCCTCAATTTATGGGCAAGAATGTTGTGGGAGACTGTATCAAAAGCTTTGCTGAAGTCATGGTATATCACATCCACTGACTTCCCCATGTCCGCAGAACCTGTTACCTCATCATAGAAGTTAGTCAGATAGGTCTGTCATGACTTGCTTTTGGTGAATCCATGTTGACTACTCTTGATCACTTTCCCTTCTTCCAAGTGCTCCAAAATGTATTCTTTGAGGATCCCATTGATTATTTTCCCAGGGATTGAGGTAAGGCTGACCAGTCTATAGTCCCCTGGATTGTCCTTCTTTCCTTTCTTAAAGATGGGCACTACATTTACCTTTTTCCAGTCATCTAGGATCTCTCCTGATCTCCAAGAGTCTTCAAAGATAATGGCCAAAGGCTCAGCAATGATATCTGCCAATTCCCTCATTACCCTTGGTGTATTAAATCCAGACCCATGGATTTGTGTATATAAAATTTTTCTAGGTAGCTCTTAACTTGTCCCTTCGCCACTGATGGCTGCCCTCCACTTTCCCATACTGCATTGTCTATCACTGTAGTGTAGGAGCTGTCCTTGTCCGTGAAGACTGAGGCAAAAAAAAACATTGAGTACTTCAGCTTTTCTTACATCATCTGTCACTAGGTTATCTCTCTCATCCAGTAACAGCCCCACACCATTCCTGATAACCCTCTTACTGTTAACAAGCTTGTAGAAACCCTTCTTGTTATGCTTCACGTCCCTTGCCAGCTGCAGTTCCAGTTGTGCTTTTGCTTTGCTGATGGCTGCCTGGCATTATCCAGCCATATATTTATACTCCTCCTTAGTCAACTGTCCATGTTTTCATTTCTTATACGCACCTTTTTGAGTTTAAGCTGACCAAGGATTTCCTGTTAAGCCAAGCTGGTTGCCTACCATATTTGCATTTCTTACTATGCAGTGGGGTGGTTTGTTCCTGTGCTTTCAGTAAGACGTCTTTAAAATACTAACAGTTCTCTTGAACTCATTTCCCCTTCATCTTCATTTCCCAAGGGATCCTGCCCATCAGTTCTCTCACGGAGTCAAAGTCTGCTTTTTTGAAATCAAGGGTCTCTATGTTAGTGCTCACCTTTCTTCCTTTTTTCTGGATCCTGAAATCTGCTATCTCATGGTTGCTACATCCCAGGTTGCCACCTACTTCTATTTCTCCTACTAGTTCTTCTCTGTTTGTGAGCAGCAGGTCAAATTGTGCATGGTCCCTGGTTGCTTTCTTCAGTAGTTGTACCAAGAAGTTATCCCCAACATTCTCCAAAAACTTCCTGGATTGTCTGTGTGGTGCTGTACTGGTCTCCCAACAAATGTCAGGATGACTAAAATCTTCCACGAGAACCAGAGCCTGTAATTTGAAAGCTTCTCTTAGTTGTCTGAAGAAGTTCTCATCTACCTCATCTCTCTGATCTGGTGCTCTATAGGAGACACCAACTACAACATCACCTCTGTTGTTTCCACCTCTAAGCTTAATTCAAAGACAATCAGCTGGTTTTTCTCCCTCCTTATACTGGAGCTCTGAGTAATCATACTGCTCCCTCCCATAGAGCACAACCCCTTCTTCTTTTCTCTCTTGTCTGTCCTTCCTAAACAGTTTATATCCCTTCCATGGTAGTGTTCCAGATATATTAATCATCCCACCAAGTCTCTGTTATTCCAACCACCTCATACTTCTTTGACTGTGCCAGGGCCTCTAATTCTTGCTGTTTGTTCCCCAGGCTTCTTGCAGTTAGCTATTTCAAAATATATATATAAAGCCTATTTCAAAATAGCTATTTTGAAATAAATGCTATTCCTCCTGGCCGTTTTGGTAATACACAGCCCGAAATATGCTAATAAGGCACGGATGCAAATTCCCCGTGCCTCATTAGCATACGGTCACGTGATTTGGAGTCCGGAAGACTGTTCTTCTGGACTTCATAATGCCGTTTAGAAGCGCGGCCCCAGGGGAGCTTCCGGAAGGAAGTCCTTCTGGAGGCCCCTTCTTCCCAAAAATTTTCAGGAAGAAGGGGCATCTGGAAGAAGGACTTCCTTCCGGAAGCTCCCCCGGGGCTGCACTTCTAAATGGCGTTTTGGAGTCCAGAAGAACGGTTTTCCGGACTCCAAATCATGTGACCATATGCTAATGAGGCACAGGGAATTTGCATCCATGCCTTATTAGCATATTTCGGGCCATGTATTACCATGCCACTTTCAGAGAAAGTGGCCTGCGTAGAAACGGGCCCCTGACTGGAACTGAAAAACAGACACTGCCTATTTAACTGGGATCTTTCACTAAGGCTATGTCTAGATTGCAGGCTTCTGTCGGGAGACCCAGAGGGTCTCCCGACAGAAGTCTGGTGTGTCAAGCACCTTCTGCCGAGAGCCCAGTCATCCTGATTCCATGAGGAAGAAGGAATGTGTTGGCAGAGGGGCTTTTCCTGATATTCGGCCCTAGGTTTATGGGCCAAATGTTGAGAAAGCCTCCCCTTACATAACTGTCAGCAGGAGATATGCAAATGCATTGTGCAATTTGCATATCTTTTGCTGACAATTATCAGCAATGTAGACATAGCCTAAGCGAATGTGTTTGTCTTGCTGTTGGAACACATGGGCTAGAAAACATTTTAGACCTTGGAGATTTGAGAGACCTGATAATAACTTGTGCTAGCCCTGTGTAAGGAAGGCCTTTGTTGGCCAAAATTGAGGCAGAGTTAAACAAAGATGACAGAGACGGTGCTATCCAGAAGGTAGGTCGATACTTTCTGACCCCTTTGGAACTGAAAGGGGTGGCTTTGCTAGAATATCTGAAGGAAGGAGAATCTGTTATGATTTATTGTACAAGGTTGTTACTGGTCTGCTCTTTGGCTGAAATTGCAGAGGAACAGCTGACAGATTTGATTTATGATGTTTTAAGGAAACCTATTAAGGCGTTCATAGGTTCTTGGATGGAGTTAGTTCAGGCTGGATAGATTAAAGTAGATGAAAAAGAATAGCAGCGTCAAACAGGTGGTTCATCTCAAAAGCAGCAATTAAACAGGCTACAATGGCTTCAGCCACACTGATATGGGATGTGGTAGCTGTAATGAAATAGGCTAAGGCCAAGGACGGTATGGTAGAAGACATGGAGCATTGAGCGGGGGCAGTTATTGTGAGCAGAAGTATGGAGTTAACTTCAGAAAAGAGGTGCAGATATATCATATTTGGATGGACAACCTTTAGAAACTTTGCTAGCTGCTTTACGTAATTTGAAAACATAGAAAAGATCATAATCAATGCTACACCCAGGAGTTAAGGCTGGTGAAACCATGGGATTAGATACACAATATCTTCAGGTGAGTTCTTATAGCTTGCTACCCCTGGAACTGGCTGTGATGTATGGGGCAGCTCCCCATCAGAGTGGCTCCACATTTCAGTAAAACACCCATAGCAACTTGTAGCCAGAGTACAGCCCCACAGAATTAGGGAATCTTACATGGAAAAGGAGACAGAAGGAAACATATAATGGTTGCTGGCATTAATTAATATAGAACCAAAGTCAGTGCAGGAGGATGTGGAAAGGGTACAATTTTCCTTTGTGTAAGTCTTATAGGAAAAGGTATTATTAAAACACCTATTATGGGTAATAAGTCAAACAGAATTTTAAGTAAATACAGTGGTTTGCAATATCATAACTAAAAAAAGCTTACGTTTTTGCAGGTTAACCTACAAATGTATAGGATCAGGAAATGTGTTGTGAAATTTGCTGTGGTTGTTTGGTGATGTGAGGACAAGACTTATGTTATCAAATTCCATCTGAAAAATAAGCCAGAAGATTGTCAGTTTGGGCTCATATCAGGCATTCACTGTGGTCAAAGCTTTGGTGCCATCCCAACATGGAAGGCAGCTATAGAGGACACCAGTGAATGCCGGGTTCTGCTCATGATCTCAGAGGAGTAGCTGTGCTTGTCTGGAGCTTCACAAAGAACGAGCAGTCCTGTGGCACCTTAGAGACTAACAAATGCATAAGCTTTGGGGGGTAAAGTCCACTTCTTCAGATGGAGAATGGAGAGTACAAACAGAATCCAGGATCATTTAATAAAGCAAATTAAGTAAAATGTGTCCTATTCCTATGAATACCAAAGGTGAGAAAATTGCCCTTGTCGCGCATTTGTAATGTAATCTTCCTTTGTGAAGGCCAAATTGTAGGAACCACCAGCTAGAGGGCAATGTGACTGACTGGCCTGTGAAACCCCACCCCCCATATTTCCTTGCCTCTTGGCATTAATCTCTGTGCATCTACCACTCCACACTGCACGGCTCAGGGCCCCTCCTACTGGCTTGTATATTCAGAGCCATCCCATCCCCTGGTGTGAGCTGGGAAACTATTGACTCATTTTGATGCCAGCACTCCTGATTTGATCACAAGCCTCCTAATCACTGGGGCTTTTATTTTGCCTGGAAAGTCCCAGCCATGTTATTAGATTTAAGCCAGCTCTGAAAATTTCATGCACCACTATCAACTGTGATGGCTGTGCCTTAGATGATCACCCTCTTGCCTGTACTACAGGGGACCCAGCCTGGGGGCACCGCAGAAGAGAGCATTGGGAGTAGCTCCCCTCCTAGGCCTACTGCACTGCCCCCTCCGGTGAAGGGGTGCACTCCCATGCAACCCCCCAGCAGAGCAAAAGCCGGGGAGGTGCCCCTAGGTGCATTAGCCTGCCATAACAACTTGCCAAGGCCGGCTTCCTCCTCCCTGTGCCCTGCTCGTAATTGACAGGCATCGGTGTTGCTTTCAGTAGGAAGTGTAACCCAGGGTTGTTTCAGAAGGGAGAAAAGTCTCCCAAAGGCAGGGTAGAGCTGCTTCAACTCAGTGATAATGATACACAAGCAAGGCATGTATGTGTGTGTGTGTGTGTGTGAGCGTGTGCATGCATGCGTGAGAGAGATTCTGTGTGAGATATGTGTGCATAAGAGATAAAGAAATTGTGTACGCATGACACAGAGTTCGTGTGAGAGACAGCGAGAGAGAGTGGGAGATTGTGTGTGCGAGATATTATGTGTGCATGAGCAATACAGAAATTATGTGCGCATGACACAGAGTGAGCGAGTGAGACAGCAAGAGAGAGAGTGGGAGATTGTGTGAGAGAGAGATTAAGTGTGTGTGAGAGAGAGAAAGATGTAGAACTGGTGTGAGAGAGAGAGATGTTAGGTGTCTGAGTGAGAGAGATGTATCTGCACATGACAGAGAGACAGACTGTGTGTGTGAGAAAGAGTGAGAGTGAGCGGGGAAGCGAGAGTGAGAGAGTGTGTTTGTGTGTGTGTGTGTGTGTGTGTGTGTGTATGTGTGTGTGACAGCAGAACACACAAGGAAGATTAAATAATACAAAACACAACTCGACTCACCTCACACATTTTATTATTGTAATGTTTCTTCGTAATTGATTACAACCCATTGCTTACAGCTCCCCACCACAGTCAAAGTATCACCCCTTGGCTTTTGTTTGCCGTTGTGATGTTCTTAAGCTGTTACCAGGAGAAAAGTCAAGGAATCCCTGTACCCCAACCCTAAGACACCTCTGCCCCTGCTATCAGATGTGCCCTTGCCCAAGGATGGGGCCCCCGCCCACTCCTGTCAAAGGCAAAACCCTGGCAAGTAGGTAACTGAACGTGAAACTCACAGGACCAGAATAAACAAAAGTGAAACTCACTGGCCTCATCCCTCTGGCAGCAGAAGCATCTTGGCGGGGGTGGCTCTTTCCACCCCAGTGGCTTCCCGGACCCAGCAGTACCCTCTGCAGCTGGGATTGTGAGGGCACTGGGGGTCTGGATGCTGCTGTAAGCTTGTATACCAGTGACTCCTCCACATGGTGCCAGTCTTTTTGCTCCCACTGTGCCTCCCCTGGCTGGCAGCCATGCAGGCCTGATTGGAAAAAAAACAAAACAACAACCCTACTTTTTAAAAAGGTTCCATGGGCTGGACTGGGGAGGCACTCCAGCTGAAGGGGACTCAAGGGCAAAGACTTTGAGACTTCGAGACCTTTGAGCTAGAAGATTGTTGCTTTCTGCTTTGCAGAACACGAGAGGAAGGAGATTGGTGGAGTGGTTTCTCTGTGTCCCCAGTTCATGCCACTTTGAGTGGTTTTGCTTCGATAGGCAGCTTATGGAAGGGGCTGTGGAAGGCAGAGTTGAGAGCCAGGTTCTGCTTGTGACGTCTAAATTGGACATCTAAATTGGCTTTCCAGGCAAAATAAAAGCCCCAGTGATTAGGAGGCTTGTGATCAAATCAACCAATTAGTTGAGAAAGCACCAGAATGACTGTGACTGTCAGGGTGAGTCATGGTTAAGGCTGTGCTTTTAGGGATCGTTTCTCTAGCTGACGACTGGAGAATGGGGGTTGTGAAAGGCTGGTCTCTCTAGCCACATTGAAGAACTGTAGTGTTGTGTTCTGAGCATGATTGAGGCAGGAGGTGCTGTTTTGTAGCACCTGTGTTTTGCTGTGGAAGGGTCTTGCTCTTTTTCTGGGGAGCAGGGAAAGGAATCACAGTCTGAGTGGTTAGCTTTGAATTTCTTTTGTACGGGGTATGAATGTAAAAACTGGGATGAAGTAATGTTAATAATCATAATAATAATAAAAAAGAAAACTGTGAAATATCAGGGGGAAATAACAACAAACAAACAAAAACCCCTTTGTGTAATAGACATTTTATTACATAAAACTTTTTTTTATGCACAAAGTTATACGTTGTTTCTCTCAGAGTTGGTAGTATTTCCAGAAATGCTGGTTTGCATATGGAGGCATAATTTTCTTCAGAGCATCGTCTCTTATGCTGAGTCTCCTCTTGGCTTGGAGGTAGTCCAACTTTGAAAATACACCATCTCCATTAGCAAGTCCAGTGGTACAATCAGAGCTCCCAGTATCACTTTGCTGAAGCTGGCAATTGTATCTTGATGACCGTTACAAAAAGCAAACACATCCAGTTTTGCATTGTTTTTGCACTGCATTGTGTAGGTTGCTTACAGTATAGGGGTAAGTACAGGCTGAACCTCTCTAATAAGGAATTCTTTAATCCTTGTCCAACTTCTGTAATCTGGCATGATTTTAGTTAGCTGGATGATCACTTATCATGGGTGAAACCCAGTTTCCCTGGTCCCATAAAGCTTGTTTCTAGCCACCAGTCCTGGCTACTAGTGTTTGGTGTTGTTATTTAGCTCTAATTTACCCCTAAATGTCTTCTAAGAGCCCAGTGAGTGATGAAAGTGTTGGTAATCTGCTAGACAAAATAACCACCTGTGGTTAGGCAAATTCTTTCATCCAGCACTGGTCAGGTCCTGAGACTGTGGGTTAGAAAGGTTCAACATATAGGAAATTCTCCTTTTGTATTTGAAATTTCATCATTAGTGGCAAATGGCTGAACCACTCTGGCATAATGGTTATCATCTGCTACAAAATTCATCTTGAGTAAAGGGGTGAACCAGATGGAAGACATTCCCAAAAGAGTATTCAGTACCAAGCACTTTGGAGTTCAGATTAGGGGTCCCGGTCATCTCCCTTTTCTCACTGAGCATTGTGTTGAAGGTTCTGAATGCTTTTTTGTTTTTTTTCGTGTTCCAGAGTTAGAAGAATTTCCCCAAACAGCTGGGCTTTCTCATCGCATATCTCTCCTGACTCTCTTGTGTTCAATTGAATTGAGATTTCGGTTGTCAGAATCCAGTGAATGTCTGCACTGGCAGAGCCCTGCACTGATACAAATTCTACCCATGGATAGAAATCAGTATCTGCTGATCACCAGGGCTCTGCTCCCAGAAGATTCTCTGGTCAAAGGAGAAGAGCATGGTACCTCCACTCCCAGGAGCCAGCACATGATGGCAGCTATCACCTCCAGCTCCACTGCTAGCAACATCTCCTGCCAGGTGTCATGCAGCCTTGCAGGCAGAGAGAGTGTGAGTTGGGGGAGGGATATAGCCACACGGCTGGGCAGACTGGCAGCAGTAGATGCTTGCTCCTGGAAGCATCAGCGTCTTGCTCTTCTCCTTTGGCCTCAGCATCTCCTGGGAGTAAAGTCCTGTGGATCAGTGAATGAGGATTTCTTTCCGCAGACATATGCATCCATGGATAGAAAGTTGTATCTACATTGGCAAATGAGTTGTCAATAGTGGGGGAAAACTCCAGTGGTTCATGTGAGTCCCTCTGTGATTTCAAGTTCTCAGGAATATATATGACATGGGTACAGAAAAACATGGCAATCGTTCTGGATATTTCCCAACCTCTTCAGAGTTCCCGAGTCAGAACCAGCACAATCAGGATGGTTGAAGAGAAGAATTTACATTAGATGCAGCAAAGTACAAGCTCATCCGCCGATGTGGAAGTCAGCAGTTGGCTCTGCACTCATCTCATACCAGGTGAAACCAAGCCTTCAACTTGCTCACATGCTTGAAAACGGCTCCAAATCCAAGGATGCATGATTTCATGCTTTTCATTTCTTCTTTAGCAGTATCTGCTGACAGAGCAACATAAATCGTATGTACTGGACAGGTAATATGTAGCAGCTCTGGTTTCAGATGGATTTAATCTCCTGTGTAAACATTCCCATGTAGGAAGCAGAATCCTTATTAGTTGTGGCCTCATTTTCCCAAATTCGTGGGTACATCACAAGCATGTCTGCTATTGTTGCATCGACAAAACAAGTGTCCGCAAAGAGGATAAATGTCACATCAGGCTAAAACAATATGAATTTACTCACTTTGAAATGAAAAATGAAAACAAAAGGCAAGAGTTGGCTCGTTAAATGCATCAGGAGACTAATCAAAAATCAGGCTAACCGCCACGTTTCCATCAATGCATCCCAGCAGTTTAGATGCTAACACATCATCACTTCCTATCAGATACTTCTGAGTAAGGTTGTCTGTATTAGGATGGATTTTTGCTGCCAGGCAGTATGGCTGCAAAGAGTCACTTATAGGTCTGTCCACCATTAACAGTGGCTGTCCAGTGACACAAGGATCATGCACTCATTCTTTCTTTAAAGTTCTGGTGAAAGCTCCTGATATTAACTATTTATCCCAAGCTCACTTTCTTTTTTAGGTTTCTTGTGCAGCTTGGTATTTATGTTGTCAGCGTGAGCCCTGACCTCAATGCTGCAATACTTGCAACACAACACATCTTCTCCATTCCTGTCCTTACTTGTCTTGAAAATTTCCAAGTGCTGATCTTCTTATTGACATTCAGGCATAGATTTGTGGTTTTGTTGTGTGTTTACTTTCTTTTAATCTTATTTTAATGCGTGGCAGACTGATCGGTTAAAATCAGCACCACGTTCACTAGACACAAAGAAATAGGTGGTCAGCATCTCCTTGTGAGCCATTCGTAGCATAATATTATCATTGTTTAGTTTTTGTGACCTCTATCCCGTGTGTTTTCTGTGTTTCACACTGGGTGCGTCTACACTAGCTGGCTACTTCAAAGTATCTGGCACAATGTCGAAATAGTACGCATTGCGTCTACACACGCCGTGTGCTGTTTCGACATTGAAATCGACGTTAGGTGGCGAGACGTCGAAATTACTATTCCTATGCGAAGATGGGAATAGCACTCTACTTCGACGTTCAACGTCGAAATAGGGCGTGTGTAGACAATCTGCATCTTGCTACGTCGAAATAGCAAGGTCCTCCATGGCAGCCATTAGCTGAGGGGTTGAGAGATGCTCTGTCCAGCCCCTGTGGTGCTCTGCGGTTGTTGCATGCAGCAGCCCTTAGCCCAGGGCTTCTGGCTGCTTCTGCTGCTGCTGCTGCTGCAGCTGGTGGTCCATGCAGCAAACATGGGGTCTGCAACCGGTTGTCAGCTCTGTGGATCTCAAGCTGTGCAGGCCGTGTGTCTGGGAGGGGCCCTTTAAGGGAACAACTTGGCACTTTGCTGGCCCCTTATTTCAACAGGGAGTGCTTGTGTGTGTGGACGCTCCACATTTCCTTCGGGGGCGGCTCCTTTCGATGTTCTCCATCACTACTTTGACGTTGAACGTCGATGGCACCAGCCCTGGAGGACGTGTAGATGATACGCGTCAAAGTAGCCTATTGTGATGTTCTTACATCGAAATAGGCTACTTCAACGTAGTGTCCTAGTGTAGATGGAGCCACTTTGAAACTGCTTCAGTCTCAGAGCTTCAGGACACAGCAATCACATGAAGTGTTAGGCTGTGTCTACACTATATTCCCTTTTCGAAAGGGGAATGTAGTGTAGATGCAGCCTAACAAAACTAAGTATGCCACCAAAATACCAAGTGGACTTATAAATTGGTATAAATCTATAAAACCTGAACTCCTTTAGTTGAAAAACCTAGTCACTTAATGGATATGGGTAAAAATGGGGATGGGGACCCAGAAAGCCACTTTTAAGCCAAATCTTCTAAGGCGCTTGCCAAAAAAATTGGGAGATCCTGCTCCCTGAAGAATGGTGGCCCTTAAGTTCAAAACAACACCCTTCATTGCAGAGCCTGGCTCCCCACTACTGACTTCCTCCAGTATGGTCATTGGTCCCAAAAAAAATCTTCTGAAAATTGCATAGGCTGTGATTTCTAGAGCGCTCATGGCTTAGCCAGCTTGGGGTTTGTTGTCTTAGGCCCTGCCAAGCAGGGAGAAGGAAAAAGACTGGTGGAGTGACCCGTGTGTGCCTTCAGTTTATGCAAATGAAAGGCAGTGGCTACTTTGAGCAGCTTTTTTTTTTAGGCAGCCTATGGAAGGGGCTGTGGAAGGCAGAGTTGAGAGGCAGGTTCTCCTAATGTGGGGCTTCTCCTTGTGATCTCTCTCTTGTGAAGGCTAAATTGTAGTAACCATGACTACAAAGCCAATGCCCTTGCAGGGCCTGTGACTGGCAGGGTATGCATTGGTTAAAGCTGTGCTTTAAGAGATCATTTTTTTTTGTGGGTAATTAGAGAAAGGTGGTGGTGGTGGTCGTGGAAGGCTGGTCTTGCTAACCACAATGAGGAGCTATAGTGCTTTCTTCTGAACGTGACAGTGACAGTGACAGCATGTGCTATTCTAGGGTAGCTGCTTTCTGCTGTGGAAGACTGTCTTATTCTTTCTGGTAAGAACAAAGCAAGAAAACACAATTTGAGTGGTTAGTTTTGAGTTTATTCTTTAACGTGTGAGGAAAAACAGTTCAGGTATGGGAGCAGAAATGTAGCATTTTAAAGACTAACAAAATAGCTGATCACCAAATAAATCATTTTGTTAGTCTTTAAAGTGCTACATTTATGCTGCTTTGGTTTGTTGGAGTACAGACTAACATGACCACCTCTCTGCTACTATTCCGGTATTAGGAGTTATGCTGTTTGTGGATTTGGTGTGCTGAGTCTGTAGCAGTGAAATAGGGTTTTCTTTGCATTCCACTTTTGCAGTCAGTAGATTTACTGTAAAAATATTGTCCTTTTTCCTCATTCTGCTTAATGTTCATTGGTATTTTTGTTCCTTCACTAAGTCTTGCAGTTTCTGTTTTCATGCCACCTGCCGATTGTCCTCCACACTGAGACGAGCATGTGAGGCCTCCCTGCTAACCCCCCTAGAGCCACTGATGCTTGGGAATATTTTGTGAGTTTCTGCCTGGTGCCTTGGATACCAGAAGGACAAGAGCTAATATTATTAACATTCACTTGCTCTGAGGAGCACACACTACCAGATCTAGGTTTACACATTATCAAGCAACTTTCATTCAGCCAAATAGCAATTAGACATTTTAATGGGATTCATCTAGACTCTGGTCTGGTTCAAAGGCAAGCCCATCCTTATTTTTATTGAGTGGTTCCCTGGGTTGGGAGGCTTTCCAAGCTTCATCACATTTGCCCATCGTGTCCAGCTACTTGGGCTGAGCGGGGACAGCGGGATGTTGCCCTAAATGCTGAGCATGCAACATGCCTAACCAAGCTGTTGTTCAATGAGTTAGCAAAAACGTATACAATGCCAACTTTTCCAAATACTGACCTTAATGTGGGTCACTCCTCAGTGATTTCGAATGAGAGGAAAATGGCCAGCACTTGGCAGGAGCAGGCTGAAGTATTCGTTAATTAAATTCCTTGTAGTTTTTTCCCTTTCATGTCAATGCTAAATCCATGGATAAGTTGCTTGGCAACAGCTCTGGTGACTACTGTTTTTGCCCTCCTTGCTTTTTAGGCTTGAGATTAAACATACTTGAGTATGTAAATCATTAGCTGAGACCTGGTGGATTTTATGTATCTTTTAGAAAAAAGCCAAAAATTAATTGAGAACACAATGCACTTTCGTTCAGGTTTGAATAATAAAGCAATGTATCACTGTTCAGCACTCAGCCCTTAGCCAGCTCCATATATTATTCATGGTTTCAAAATGTAATGAAGACATATATTTAATATTTTTTCCATTTAAAATTTAGGGTTGGGGAGTGATGATGGCTGTATTTTTGGCAATTCTTTTTAAGTTCTTTCAAATACTTCCCTGGGAATTCCAGAGGCAGCTTCAAACATGAAAACATTGAATTTGGGTTTTTTAAGTGATACTTTTCTTGCGGCCAAAATGGTAGATCTGCACATAGGTGGAAATTGTCATATATTGTGGCTAAAAGTAGGTATTTAAATATATATCTGGGCACCTGAGCCAAAGTAGCTTGACCTTCTGGTGGGGCTGAGTAACTACAATTCCAAGTGATGTTGATAAGACTTGGAAGCACCTTAGATAAAAAAACTTAATTCTTCAGATGTTGAGCAACTGGGGCTCCTAACAATTTGAGAGGGAATTGTGGGTCATCTGTACTGCTGAAAATCAACCTACTTATATTTGTTTTCTGCCAGGGCCTAGGAAGCCCAGTTAGGGAAAAAGTCCATAAACATGATTTATGTGTCTTACTCTAGCCAAGAGCTGGCCATTTGGGCTTTATCAATAAAATGAACAATTTGCCCATAAAATATATTTGGAGTTTGTATACAACACATAGATGAGGTGGTGTCCCATTGAAGTTCATATGGTGGTACTTACAATAAGAATAATATTTTTCTGTTTCACATTTTTAATGATCACACTGTGGGCTACTGAGGGTCGGTCTACACAGCAAAGTCATTTCAAAATAACAGCTGTTATTTTGAAATAACTAATGTACCATCTACACGACACAACTGCTATTTCAAAATAAATTGGAAATAGCAGTTGACTTATTTCCAAATTGGAAAAACTCATTCTACAAGGAACAGTGCCTATTTTAAAATAAGTTATTTTGAAATAGGTCAAAATAGGCACTGTTAAGACATGGAAAAGCACCTATTTTAAAATAATCCATAACGTGTCCAGTGGCTTTGGTTCAAAATAGGCTCTATGGCCGTTTCTACACAGGCCACTTCCTTCAGAAGTGGCATGCTAATACACGGAGCGAAAGATGCTAATGAGGTGTGGATGCAAATTCTCCGTGCCTCATTAGCATAAGGTCATGTGATTTGGAGTCCAGAAGACCATTCTTCCGGACTCCAAAATGCCGTGTAGAAGTACATCCTCGGGGGGGCTTCTGGAAGGACGTGCTTCTTCCGGAGGCCTCTTCTTCTCAAAAATTTTCGAGAAGAAGGGGCCTCCGGAAGAAGGACTTTCTTCTGGAAGCCCCCCCAGGGCCATGTTTCTACACGGCATTTTGGAGTCCAGAAGAATGGTCTTCTGGACTCCAAATCATGTGATGTTATGCTAACGAGGTGCAGGGAATTTGCATCCACACGTCATTAGCATCTTTCGCTCTGTGTATTAGCATGCCACTTCCAAAGGAAGTGGCCTGTGTAGAGACAGTCTATGTGTGTAGCAGATGTATTTCAAAATAGCTAAGTGTTATTTCTAAATGCATTTTTGCTTGCCGTGGTATTATTTTGACATAAGCGATTTCAGATTAGCTATTCCAAAATAGCGTATTTTGAAATATGGTTGCTATGCAGACATACCAGCTACATCTACACTACAGCAGTCCTTCAAAAGAAGTTCTTCTGGAAGATCTATTCTGAAAAAACTTCTTTCAAAAGAGCATGTCCACACACAAAATAGTAGGTCGAGAAAAGCAATCCACTATTTCAACAGAGTGTGCACACAGTCCCCACTCTTTTGAAAGAACGGTATAGGAATTGACGTTGTCAGCCCCGACTCGGGCATTGAAATCTCCAGGTAGGAGTAGTTTGTCTGTTACAGGTGTGGCCTTGATCAGTCTGTCGAGATCTTCATAGAATTGTTCCTTTGAGTTGTCAGGGCAAGTTAGAGTGGGTGCATATGCACTGATGATGGTGGCATGACATTTGGCATTTAGAGTATAGGTCATCCAAGGAAACGCTACAAGGATGCCATCAAATCCAATCTGCAGTACAGCAGTAGCAAACCTAGGGACATTGAGGACGCTGCTAGTGACAGAACACAGTGGCATGCAGCAGTCAGAAATATCTGCATTGCCTTTGAGGGAGACCGCTGCCGGCGTCTACAAGAGGCACGCGAATGACGTTACAGAGCATCAGCAATGCACAACCCACAGATTGCAAACTTCCCATGCACCATCTGTGGCAAAATGTGCACCTCTAGAATTGGCTTATACAGTCACCAGAGGGCACACCATGAGACCAATCACAGATGATCTGCACAGATTTGTCATCATCAGCTTGATGGACTACCATTATAGGAATTGAAAAATCTGGTGCCTGGAGGACTGCTCTTTCGAAAAAAGGGCTCCTGTGGCATTTACACACATTTTTTTCCAAAAGAATCTTTCAGAAGAAGCTACTCTTCCTCATCTAGGAGAGGAAGAGGGCTGCTGGAAAAAGTGCTGCATTCTTCCGATTTAATATTGAAAGAACGCTTTTTGTGTGTCAATGCTCCACAGGAATTTTTGAAAGATCTCTGATCAATCCCAGCATTTGATGTCTGAGTGGGTAATCTCTCCCTCTTGACAAGGGCATGGAGTGGCATAATGAGGCTTAGTACAGAAGTCATCAGTACTCTCTGTAAGCAGACCACTTGGATGGCTGCCCAGCTGCGGCTGATTACCAGAGCACCCACAGCCACCCACAGTGTGCAGCATGTATTTCTATTGGGGGGTGCACATCTGCACATGCCTTGGTGCACATAAAATTTATTCTTCCCATGGATGGAAAAAATTAGAAGCAACACTGCTCTGAAGCCACTATGACAGCTGTATACCACCAGAGGTGGCAGAGGGAATTCTCCAGTGGCCAGTTAAACTGTTTTAATCTTTAAAGTGCTACATGATGGCTGTTTTGTTTTGTTAGAATACAGACTAATATGGCTACCTCTCTGTTACCATTTTAGGGATGTTTTCCTCCACCCCTGGAACTAGGCAAAAATGTCCTAATGTCCTAGGGTAACAGATCCCTTGTCTTTATCTGCACTTTCTTCTGGGCCCAGCAAACTTGTGCATCTTTAATATTAATAACGAGGAAAGTTGCAGCAGCCTAACTTGCCCTCTCTGCAAACTGGCCTCCAGAATTCAAGAGCAGCAAGCCTCCAAGTCTGAAACAGTGCTCCATCACAGAGCCACGTCAGATGGTTCCCAGGATAAGGGATTATCCAGAGGAAGGCGTGATGTTATCCTCATCCTTTACAACCCCCCTAGATAGTTTTAAATTCATGCTTGTGTTACAGACCAGCTGAGTTTTAGATTTGCCTTTCCTCTCTGTGCTGCTGACTCCAGCCTCCTGTTTTCCTTTACTAAATTTCTCCAATTTCGGCATAAGCCCTTTAATAATATTCTTTGAGATTTCAGTGCTTCTTCCCTTATTCGGGCTTTCAAATTCTGAATTTAATCTGTTAGATAGTTCATTGCATTTGCAAGCACACTGAGCCCTTTTGTCTCTCTCCTCAGCCGGATCTTTATGCTTTAAGCTTTCCTTTCTTCTCCTCAGTCCCGCTGCGTAGCTGGCATTCTCCCATGAGTTCTTTCTCATGAGTCTATTGTTTCTGCAAGAGCATTGTTAGGATGAAATCTGTACCATCTGTACAGTCTTTATGTACCTCAAAATGACATTAATGTTCCGCAAAAGTAAAAGCCACTCTTTTATATCAGCTCTCCAGCCATACATTCAAGTGGCTATTGTATCTGTACCCTGCTTTTTTTTCTGAACAAGTCATGGGTAATAATGAAGAGGTAACAATTGTAAAGGTCATTTTCAGCTTTCTTCCCTATGTTTACATTTGCTTTCTATAATTCCAGGTAAGAAATAGCTCAGTTCTGATGACCTTCCAGCCACATTGCAAGACGTATTGTCTTAGGAGAGCAGCTTTTTTAAAAAAAATTATTGTTGCAGTTGATGTTTAAAGGAAAACTGGTGAGACGGAGAGGGGGAATTTGGTGTATTTTTTTGCTAGTTGTTTATTGCTGTATTTTAATACTATTAATGCTATTCTTTTTACAATTTGTTGGGGCTTATTCTCATTTGCCGTATAAAGGCCCCTTTACGCCACTCTGGCAAGGTCTTTGTGTAAATGAGATTCTATCCTGTTGTGGTTTTAAAGTAGGTGTCAGAGGCCTAGTGTGTTCAGTTAGGAGCTTCTTGTTATGGCCCTGTTATAAATCTAAAGAATAAATTAACTTATTCTTTAAATATAGAAATATCTCTTTCATCTCATCTGTTTGTTTAATCGACACGGAGAATGGAATAAAGAAGAGAGAATTTGGGAAAACATTTTTGTATTCAGGAAGAAGTTAGAAAAGAGCAGATACACAAGAGAAAATGATTCAGCTGGTTTCACCATACAACACATTCACCTGCTGAATCTATTTCTTACCCTACCACATAAGAAACTGTTTATTTTAGAAAGGAAACATGTTATAGAGGACATAATGGTGCACAGGAAGTTCAGAATAGTGACTGGAATACAGCAGTTCACTCTCTTTTATTACGGGAATAAAGGGAGAGCCAATACTAATGAAACCTGTTCAACTTGTTCATCAATGATCTAGAAAATGAGGTACGCAGTGAGGTGGCAAAGTTTGCAGATGACACCAAGTTGTTCAGGACAGTCAAAAGCAAAAGGGATTGTGAAGAACTACAAAAAGATCTCAGCAAACTGAGTGATTGGGCAGCAAAATGGCAAATGAAATTTAATGTGGGTAAGTATAAGGTAATGCATGTTGGAAAAAATAACCCAAATTACACGTACTACATGATGGGGTCAAATTTAGCTACGACAGATCAGGAAAGGGATCTTGGAGTTATAGTGGATAGTTCTCTGAAGACATCCACGCAGTGTGCAGCAGCAGTTAGTAAGGCAAATAGGATGTTAGGAATTATTAAAAAAGGGATCGATAATAAGACAAAAGATATCATACTTCCCCTATGTAAAACTATGGTACGCCCACATCTTGAGTACTGCGTGCAGATGTGGTCTCCTCACCTCAAAAAAGATATATTGGCATTAGAAAAGGTTCAGAAAAGGGCGACTAAGATGATTAGGGGCTTGGAACGGGTCCCATATGGGGAGAGGCTAGAGAGACTGG
Organism: Carettochelys insculpta; assembly: GCF_033958435.1. NCBI lineage: Eukaryota > Metazoa > Chordata > Testudines > Carettochelyidae > Carettochelys > Carettochelys insculpta. The sequence goes on along the minus strand of NC_134138.1, from coordinate 24,087,339 downwards.
GACTTTTCAGTTTGGAAAAGAGGCGATTGAGGGGCGATATGATAGAGGTATATAAAATCATGAATGGTGTGGAGAAAGTGAATATAGAAAAATTATTTACCTTTTCCCATAATACAAGAACTAGGGGACACCAAATGAAATTGATGGGTAGTAGGTTCAAAACTAATAAAAGGAAATTTTTCTTCACACAGCGCACAGTCAACCTGTGGAACTCCTTGCCCGAGGAGGCTGTGAAGGCCAAGACTCTACTAGGGTTTAAAAAAGAGCTTGATAAATTTTTGCAGGTTAGGTCCATAAATGGCTATTAGCCAGGGATAAAGTATGGTGCCCTAGCCATCAGAACAAGGGCAGGAGATGGATGGCAGGAGATAAATCACTTGATCATTGTCTTCTGTTCTCCTTCTCTGGGGCACCTGGCATTGGCCACCGTCGGCAGATGGGATGCTGGGCTGGATGGACCTTTGGTCTGACCCAGTATGGCTGTTCTTATGTTCTAAGGTGGCAAATTTAAAAGTAATAAAATTTTATTTTTATGCATTCCACTGTGGAACGCATTGTCACAAGATAACAATGAGACCAAGAGCGTAGCAAGGTTCAGAAAACCTGGCATTTATATGGATAATGAAAACAGACAGACTTAAAATAGTAAGACTTTTTTTACAAAATGGCAAGAGATGTAAATCTTCAGGTTTCAGTGTACCAGCCAACCTCTGAGTCACTGGTTCTCAACCTTTCCCATCCTGGTAAGCCTCTCTTTTCTTAGCCATGCTCTCATTTAGCAACACTGGGGGGAGGGCATGTGGTTGCAACCTTAATCTAGGGTGACCAGACAGTGAGGCTGAGTCTACACTACAAGATAAAATTGAATTTAAAGGAGTTAGCTCAATATTAAAATGTTGTTGTCTTCACTGTAAATGCTAGTAGCTTGAATTAGTGAGCCCTAATACCAATAAAAATACTACACATCGATATTACTGGATGAGTATAGCATCAATTTCAAATTTAAAATTTTGAATAAAGGCTAGTGTGGAAGCACCATGTCTTTAATTCAAATTTATTAGCCTCCAGAAGTGTCCCATATATATCCAACAATGCTACATATGTGGTGATCTTCCATGAATGGCTGCTTCCTTCTCTGTTGCTCTTCATTCAGGTGCGCAGGGAGAAGATGACAAGGAGCCCATGAATTTTTGACTGAATTATAATTTGAATTTGAATTTGAATTCTGCACCACCAGGCCTGCAAATATAAAGGTCTGGACATGCAGCTGGTGTGATTGGATCTGGGTGGATAAGCTGATAGCACAGCAGCCTATTGCTACACCAACATCCGCACACGACGCACAGCACAGGGAACCCGGGTGGATTTGTGGGAGGGCTGAAGGCACAGCTGCCTGATGCTATGCCAATGTCTGCAGTGGACATGTGGATGACAGATCTGGGCGGGGCCGGACAGGACTGTTAGCATAGATGTCAGCCGTTATGCCAACGTCCGCAGAGGATGTGCCGCACAGGGAACCCAAGCAGGTTTGGGGGAAGTGTGAATTCTATTACTGGGTGCTCTGAATTCTGGAACAGTGCTTTGCATTCTGGAATGCTATCATGAAACACCCACAAGCAACGGGGCTAAGGCACTGTGAGCGCATCTACACTTGCATTACTCTTTTTAAAGAGGCATGCAAATGAGGCAAATTGAAAATGCAAATGAGGTATCAGTTTACATATTTGACACCTCATTTGAATATTCTAATTTCGAAAGAGCTTCTTTCGAAAGAAGAAAGCCACTGTAGACGCTGCTCTTTTGAAAGTGACCCATCTTTGAAAGAATCCTTCTTCCCTTTATTTAATGGGAAGAAGGACTCTTTTGAAGATGGGGTTTACATTCAAAAAAGCAGCGGCTGCACTGGCTTTCTTCTGTCGAAAGAAGCTCTTTCAAAATTAGAATATGCAAACAAGGTGCCAAGTATTCAAATTTATATCTCATTTGCATTTTAGATTCACCTCATTTGCATACCCCTTTTGAAAGAGGAATGCAAGTGTAGACGCACCCTTTATGTTTACACATGTTAAGAGTCTACTTTTGGTGAGACAGCTTTACATTCTACCTTCTGTTCTGTATCTTATTATTTAAGATCTCCACTGCAGCTTCAGGTTGGTCTTTCATGCCTTCACTGAGTTTTAAAACTCTGCTAGCCAGCAGCTCTGTGTTGCAAAGTCTGGGATTCCATGTGTAGCTCTTGTCTCTACACACAGAGGCTTAAGGTATTCAAAGTCAGTAGGAAAGGTTCAAGAGTGATTGCAGTAAGGCTGAAAGATATGTTACTGGAATAAATGGTATAGCTATACAGGAACGAGATGCAGGTGACTGACTGATGATCTGTTTTATATGTATATGAAAAATGCTAAGCAATCATAGTTTATTTGTCTGCAATTTTCCTTCATTTCTCACAAGTAATTGTTACCATTATTTGACATCAATATTCCAATTTACTGCAGTGATGGACTCCAGCCAGCCAAGCAGAGGAATGAAATCCTGCTTATCTATGTTTTCTTATCTTCCTTTTGAATAAAAACCTGCTGCAGACAAGTGTCTTGAACAGAGAATTACTTCTTATACCCAGACACTTCCTGGTCTTTAAGCATTTCATTTTTTCAATGTTGACCCCAATACTTCAGTTGTTGTTACAGTCTGCTAAGAAATGGAGATAAAGCTACTCTCCATAGCTTCCTTACTGGTTCACACCTTAGATTTAATTATTTAAATTGTTCAATGTGTGATATATTTTGTGCCTAACAATTTATAAAAAACAAGTTTCAGTGGGTTAAGCTAAAAAAGATGATGGTGTTTGGTGGTGGGGTGAACCTGAAAAGATTCAGAGATACTGATCTGGACTTACTTATTCAAGTCTTTTTGCTGTGGAGATTGGGTTGGAAGATTTGTATCTAATACTACCTGAATGCAGCTATATTTACAAATTTAGTATGCACTGATGAACACTGGAAGGCTTTTAGGACATAAAGTAGGATTTGCCATAAATACCTAGGCATGTAGTTAGAAGGGGAAGAGAGAGTAAAACAAATGTTGAATATCTTGCCTTCTATGACCTTATTTGACTAAAGAATTTAATTTAATGTTATTCACTGCTTAGCTCCTACAGCCAAAATTAAAACAAGACTTTCTAATCTCACCAGAAAGTCTGATCTCTTCATCTGTAACACCAGGCCTGGGTGATGAGCAAGTGGGATTAAACCTAGGATCTTTCTAGCTAAAGGCACCAGCCTCTATTATATGAGCTAAAAGCAGCATGGCTGTAGCTAAGGTGATAGAGCAGACTCACCATCTCTCCCTTAGTGGTCTCAGTATCTCCGGATTATACAGTACTTCCTGGTTCTGACTAGGTATCATATTCTATGCTATTGGAGGTTTTTCTGGGAACAGCTGAGAGGGCCAAACCAGGGCAACTTGTTTCAAACAGGGCTACTCACAGCCCAAGACTGGGGGTCTTCCATTACAAGACACACCACACACGTCACAAAGAGCACTGCCATTGCCACACTGGCCAACAAGAAGTCATGCAAGCAATTCCCTCAGACACTCCAGCTTCCCTTGTGCCACAACCAGTATTCCTCCTAACACAGATGAGAGGTTATAAAAATCAGTATCACCTAATCTGAACTGGTTATTCCAGTAGGACTAGCCATATTCACAGCTCAATGTATACTTCAGATCTTACCCAAAAGGGTCCACTGTACCAATCTAAAATCTAAAAGTTTATTAGTAAAAGAAAGAATATGGTGAGAGAAAAATTCTTAAAGCAATGAAATTACATACAGCAGTCACAACGTTCTTAATGCAGGCTGGCATCAGTTGTGGAACAGGCTGCTATCTTAACAGTCTCTGGAGTACATCCTTTATTAGGATGGGTCAGCAAACCTTTGAGGCTCAGTTCATAGCAGAGTTGCTCCTAAAATGAAGAGCTAGATTGGAAACAAAGATGGAGGAACCCACAGGGTCCTCTTTGTACCCTTGCTCATGGGGAAGGAATTCCATTGTCCTCCCTATACGGAAGCATGTCCAAGACGGTGCCTGTTACATGAGTAGGTCGCCAGTCCAAGTTTTTTTAGGCAGTCTTCCATTTTGCTCTGCTGAGTTACATATTCACAGCCAAAGTCCTCAGATGTTGATTGGAATCTGATAAGATCCTTTCTTGTCAAGTACAGATTCACCTTACCAGGCACCCTTCCACAATAGATTGCCATGGTCTCCCAGAAACTACAATTTCAAATACAAGCACAGAGCCCATACTTACAACTCTGCATACAAAAATGATACAAACAAACGAGCAGCACAAACAGATTCAGTGACTCACCAGCTGTCACTAGACACCTCACTTGGCCCACTTGACATAAACTTTGGAGGAAACCTAGGCCAGTAGTTGCAATAACGGTTTGGATGTTCATTTTAAAATCCAATACCATCAAATTAGGTTAGACACAGCTTTACAAAAAGGATTTCCTATTAAAACTAGAAGTGCAGAGTCATAGGAAATACATAGGAAAAAGAAAAAAAAGAGAGAACCAAACTGTAACCACACACAAAAAATAAGCTGGTATTTGTCTGTGTTGATTTCTCAAGAATGGCTTCCTGTTTTCAACTCTGTTCAGTTTGGCTGACATATGCACAATGTGATTATGTGCAAAGAGCTGAAGAACAACTTGAGATGATCCGTGGAAGGTTGCTCATCTCTTGAGCCCCCCTTGCCATCCAGACTTGACACTACTATTCTCTTCAGCTACCGACCAGCACCTTGTGCAGGTTGTCAGATGGCCTCAAGGAGGCTGCATGTGGGGTAAGGGTGGAGGGCATGTCTGTGACTCAGCCAAGCAACTGGGTCATATGCTCCCAAAGCCATTTCAAAGTATAAGCAACTCAAATAATAATAATAATAATAATAATAATAATAATTTAAAAAAACAAAACATACAAACAAAAAACACAAACCCCCTCAGAAACAGTTCCTCATCCTTCAGGGCCAATTACAAACAAGATAGGCTCTTACCCTTTCTGAGTTAAATTCCCTGTCTGGGATTGAATCAACAAGGTTACTTCTTAGTGTCTGACAATGATAGCTGTCAGTAATTGGCACTTTTTAGTTCCAAACAGGAAACAACTTGCTGTCAGCAGGCAGCATCTTTTTATTTCAGTCCGCTGGGCCTTGTTTGCCTGTTATTGGTTCCCAGCCCTTCTGGCTGCTTGAGGACCAGAGCTCATTGGTTTTCAATATATCTGCTCCTTTCTTCACCAATAACTCTTTAACTGTTTTTGAGGTGGGGTGCAACAGAGCAGCAAAGCTATGACAGCTTGGCGCACTCAGTCACACTGACCTTATAGTCTCTGGTGACACATGCTAAGCTGTAAGTCATTGTTGCCACCATATTTTATCCTTTCACAACCCGAACTAGACTTTCCTTAATGCTGCAAAAATAGCAGATTATCTGCTATTAGCAGGTGAGTGCAATTGTTTAAAAAAATTCACCCGTCCCAATCAAATCTAAATTATTTCCCAATTCTTGGTTCTGAAGGTATCATAATTATATATGTATGAATTGTATTGCATTGCTAATGCTCTGTTATCCCTCGTAATCTTCAGAGTCTCAGAAATTCCTGGATCGCATGGGATGCATGGATTCACAGAGCAGAACTCCAGCTTCTTGTCTGGTACGGCATACTCCTCAGTGTGCACTGTGTACATGATTACACAAGTTTCAGGACGACAGTGAATTGGTCCCACATTGTTATTTCCCCCTTATATTACACAAATATCTACCTTTAGATAAAGCCTGCCAGACTGCAGGTAGATTACTTTTGAGAGAGGAGGGGAGTCAAAACTGGTTTATAACCAGGAGGCTTGTTTCATCTTTGTCCATAGAAGACATTACAGGTTGAACCACTGTCGTCTGGCACCCTCGGGACCAGATCAGTGCCAAACGAGAGAATTTGCCAGACCATGGAAGGTCAATATTGTCTACCAGCATTACCAACACTTCCATTGCTTACTGGGTTCTTAGAAGACACTCTGGGGTAAATGACAGCTAAATCATAGCACAGAGCCCTGAGAGCCAGGACTGGTGGCTGGAAACAAACTTAATGGGGCCATTGGAAACTTGGCCACACCCATCATAAGTGGTCATTCAACTAACTAAAAGCATGTTGGATTATGGATGTTGCTGGACAAGTGAGTTCTGGATTAGAGAGGTTCAGTTTGTAGTACCTTTCTATGAATCCATAACTAATATATGCTATAGATAGAAATAAAATATATACATCTTAGTTCAGATGATTGAAGATTTTATTTATTGGATTCATTTTTATGCACTGATAACAAGTAGATTAATTTTTGGTGGATTAGAATAAATCTTTTTTCCAGCATTTAAAAACACGTAAGTCCATTGTAGTTGACAGTGTGTTTTGCCCCAGATAGTCTGAGCACAGAGCATTCGTGGAACTAAGCTGATCCAATCTGCCTATTTTGCTCTGACAGAATTGTCTGTGCAGTGCACTTATTTCCTTTTTGATCCAGATGCTTTTAGCTCTGTCACATGGTGCTTCTTAAGTAGGGTACAGAGCCTACCAGCACTGCAATCTTTTGAACCTCATTTTCAATGGTCCTTCATTTGACTATGCTTTGCTCATTCATTGTTGCACATCACCATCAGTCAATTAGCTGTTGATTTTGTCTCTTCACTAAAAAAATCCCCTTTTTCTTGCATTCTGAATTAAGAATGCCCCAATAATCTTCAAAAAACTTTAAAGATGCTCACATGCCTTGTAAAGCTTCAGAATTGTATTTAGGACCTTGTAGTCCTTTAACTGGTAAAACTCCTGCCGAGGTTGATGGGATTGTTGGTTGTATGTATACTGTAAGATAGGTCCCTGTGTTGCCAAGGCTGAAAAATGCTGACATATGCCAGCTGCATATTGATCAAATGTTTTTGTTTCCTTGACATGAAAATCAAGTCATACATCCTAATGGTTTGTGAATTCCTTGTGCAGGCAGAATCAAGTATTGCCCGTCTGAGGATTGCAGGATCAAGCCCTGTACTCCTCTAGCATATTAAAAAGCACAGGACATATTTATTATTATTTTTATTACACTAGCAAACTTATATCAGGCTCTGGGCAAACAGATGCAGTCTGTTGTGAAGAGCTGAGGAGAAACCAGACTTTGCATATCACTGTACTGCCTGAGGAGGAGGTGGTGGTGCTCTCTTGACAAACTAGCCCAGCATCTACCCAGGAGCAGAAGCATGGGCAGAGATTGGGAGATAAGGGGGACATTGTCCCCCACTATGTAGAGACATTGAAGAGATGGTACAAGGCGGGGAACTCAGATTTCTCCCTTAGGCCACGGAGGGAGGGAGAGGGCAGGGCAAGCTGTGGCGCCAGGCATTCTGTTCCTGCTGGGCCATTTCCCTGACATGGTCAGTATAAGGGGAGGGCAGGAGAGTTGGGAGGTCCTGAGAACCCCATGGATTTTTGGCTCAGACTGTTTGAATGAATTATAAAGTGGGAAGATTAAAGTCTGTATTTGTGAGGTTTTTCTCTGCACTTGTAACCAATATCCTGTCTTAGATTGCACAGCAGTGACTAGGCACCATATAATGTCTGCTCATACAGGTCTAAGTTTGACAGTAGGCAGCGAGAGCACTTAAAGCCCTGATAGGTCCTGATCTACAAAGACAGATACCTGAAGCCCAGATTTAGACACTTAAGTCCCAGTTTTAGACACCCCTATGACCCACAATAGTCTCTAATCTGGCCAGGTCCTCATCCACTTTGGATGCATATGCAGAGTCATTGAGCCAGAGAGAACGTGTGAGAATGATTCCACAGGCTGGTGATTAGGACATTGGCCTTGGAGATGGAAGGGTCCATTTTCCTTGCTCCAGTGCCTATCAGTGTCCATCTTCTCCAGAAGATGTGTGTGGAGTGAGGCGGCTAATTAATTCATTCTCACAGGAAGCAACTTTGGTCCCGAACTCCTAGAGAGAGGGTCTCTGCTGTGGACCCAACCTGACTTACGTGTTTCCCTGTATCAAGGTCAAGAACTTGGTCACCTCACTTTGTGAGCGGGGAGGGGCTTAGGATACATTTCTCTCCTTGTATGTGGCTCCCTGCCTAGTGTGGGGGCTCCTGGGGATCCCAATAGTAAGCAGCTATTAGGGTTGTCAATATTCTACTCACACAAAGCCAAACAGTTTTGCCCCCTCTCCTGCCCCACCCTCCTCTGAAGCCCTGCCCCGGCTTTGCCCCTTCTCATAAGCCAGGCCCCTGCTCACTCCATCCTCCCACCCTCTGTTATTCTCTCTCTCCACCTTCAATCACTCACTTGTTCATTTTCACTGTGGCAGAGGGTTGGAGTGTGAGAGGGGTGAGGGCTCCAGCTGGGATGAGGCCTCTGGTGTGGGGCCAGTGATGATGGAATTGGGGTGCAGAAGTGGCTTCCAGTCTGGGGCTGAGGGGTTTAGCTTGTGGGAGGGGCATCAAGACTGGGGCAGAGGGCTTGGGAGGGGTTGAGGGATTCAGGGGTGCAGGCTCCAGACAGCTCTTACCTCGAGTAACTCCTGGGAGTAGTGGTATGTCCCCTATCTGGCTGCTGGGTGGATGTGCAGACAGGCACTTCTGGGAATTGCCCCATCCACAGGTTCAGCCTCTGCATTTCCCATTGCTCGTAGTTCCTGGCCAATGGAAGCTGCAGAGTCAGCGCTTGGGATGGGGCAGTATGTGGAGGGAGGCTGCCCCTGCACATAAGAACAGAAGGGAGGACACAACACTGATTCCATGAGTCGCGTGATGCCAAGACAGGCAGGGAAGCTGCCAAAGACCTGCTGTGCTGCTGACTGGAGTACTTGATGACCAGAGAAAGGCAGAACAAGACCAGTGGCTGGAAGGTAAAACCACACAAATTCATATTAGAGATAGGGCACAAATATTTCACAGTGAGCAACAAACTACCAAAGGAAGTGATGGATTCTTCATTTCTAGATGTCTTCCAATGAAGACTAGATGCCTTTCTGGTATGTGCTTAAATCAAAACACAGCTACTGAGATATACAGCAGAGCTGGGCTATTCAGGGGCCAGATTTGATGCTCTAATGATCCCTTCTGGCATTTTAAAATCTGCTAATTAATGGAAAACTGAATGTGGCATAAGGAGCAGTCACTGATGCTTTGCTGTGCAGCCAACTTCATCCCCAGACTCAGATATCAGTAAATGGGATGATTCAGGGGAAGGATTTAAAACATATAAAGAGTCGGCCAGAGTTAGGACACCAGCATTGCAAGATAAGGGTTGGATTGTCAGTAATGGCAGTATCAGAGGGGTAGCCATCTTAGTCTGTATCCGCAAAAACAACTAGAAGTCCTGTGGTACCTTATAGACTAACAGATTTTTTGGAGCATAAACTTTTGTAGGCAAAGACCCGCTTCGTCAGATGCATGAGTAGTGGCAGTGACATCACAAAGTACTGTTGCTCAACCTGAGCCTGTTGGGGAAAAGTAGTAGGGAGATGGTGACCTCCTAGAGAAACCCTGAAATCAACAAGGCAGGACAGAGGCACAAGGCAGGGGCAACCTCAGAGATGCCTGTGGCTCTGCAGCAGGAGGACTCCTTCTCAAGATCTCTCCTTGGGGACTGAGAGTGAATTAGGATTAATGTATGTGAGCAGGAGGCAGAACTGCGTCAGAGTTTTCTCCTTCCCTACTTCTTTTTTTGTAGTCCTTGTTTAGACGGTAAGAACCTTGGAGAGGTTCAGGACCCATTTTCTCTGATTCACCTAGTATCGCAAGTTTGCTGCTTGCCTGGAGCTAGAATCCAGGATATTGCAGAGTAACTGCCAAAAATCGTTAAACCTGTAGACTATTACCCCTTCCTACTTCTCCATGTAGGAGCCAACGATACAGCTAAGAGCAACTTTGAAGAGATCACTACGGATTACATAACCCTAGGAAGGAAGATCAAGGAATAGGGAACACAAGTGGTGTTCTCATCTATCCTCCCTGTGGAAGGAAGGGGTCCGCATAGGGATCGTTGAATCACAGAGGTGATCGCGTAGGTGGTGTAGCAGGGAAGGATTTGGTTTCTTTGACCATGGGATTCTCTTTTGTGTACAGGGATTGCTGGGAAGAGATGGGATCCACCTAACGAAGAGAGGAAAGAGCATCTTTGCAGGCAGTCTTGCAAACCAAGAGAGGAGGGCTTTAAACTAGGTTCATCGAGGGGAGGGGGACACAAGCCCTGAGGTAAGTGGGGAAGGAGGAAGGAACAATCAAGCAGGTTTCCTGGGTGGAGAGGAGAATGTGGGCTAATTAGCCCCTTCTGTAAGATGCTTGTACACTAATGCCAGAAGCCTAGGAAACAAACAGGAAGAATTAGAGGTGCTGACACAGTCAAAGAAGTATGAGGTGGTTGGAATAACGGAGACTTGGTGGGACAATTTGTATAACTGGAGCACGGTCATGGAAGGTTATAAACTGTTTAGGAAGGACAGACGGGGGAGAAAAGGAGGAGGTGTTGCGCTCTGTGTGAGGGAGCAGTATGATTGCTCAGAGCTCCAGTATAAGGAGGGAGAAAATCCAGTTGAGTGTCTTTGGGTTAAGCTTAGAGGTTGAAGTAACAGAGGCGACGTTGTAGCTGGTGTCTGTTATAGACCGCCAGATCAGGGAGAGGAGATAGATGAAGCTTGCTTCAGACAGCTAAGTGAAGCTTCCAAATCACAGGCCCTGGTTCTCATAGGAGACTTTAATCATCCAGACATTTGTTGGGTGACCAATACATCAGCACACAGACAATCCAGGAAGTTTTTGCAGAATTTTGGGGATAACTACTTGGTACAAGTGCTGAAGGAACCAACCAGGGGCCATGTGCAACTTGACCTGCTGCTCACAAACAGGGAAGAAGTAACAGGAGAAATAGAAGTGGAAGGAAACCTGGGCTGCAGCAACCATGAGATCATAGATTTCACAATCCAGACAAAAGGAAGAAAGGTGAGCAGTAACATACAGACCCTTGATTTCAAAAGAGCAGGCTTCAACTCCCTGAGGGAACTGATGAGCAGGATCCCTTGGGAAATGAAGATGGAGGGGAAAAGAGTTCAAGAGAACTGGCAGTATTTTAAAGAACTCTTATTGGAGGCACAGAAACAAACCATCCTGCTGCATTGTAAGAAATGGAATATTGTGTTCAGTTTTGGGCACCCCAGTATAAAAAGGATGTGGATTTGCTGGAGCAGGTTCAGAGGAGGGCAACAAAAATGATTAAGGGGCTGGAGCACAAGACCTATGAAGACAGGCTTAGGGATCTGGACTTGTTTAGTTTACAGAAGAGAAGACTTAGAGGTGATTTAATAGCAGCCTTCAACTTCCTGAAGGGGAGCTCTAAAAAGGAGGGTGAGAAACTGTTCTTAGTGGTGTCTGATAGCAGAACAAGGAGTAATGGTCTGAAGTTGAAGATGGATATCTATGATATCTATGTTAGATATTAGGAAAAACTACTTCACCAGGAGGGTGGTGAAACATTGGAATGCGTTGCTTAGAGGGGTGGTAGATTCTCCTTCCCTCAAAGTTTTTAAGTCCTGGCTTGACAAGGTCCTGGCTGGGATGATTTAGTGGGGGTTGATCCTGCTTGAAGCAGGGGGCTGGACTAGATGACCTCCTGAGGTCCCTTCCAGCCCTATGATTTTGTGATTCTGTGATTTCAATTCTAGGCATAGAAATTGGTTAACATGATTTAATATCTTATGAAAGACTTTGTCCTGTAGAATTACTGGGAACATTGGGGGTTTGTCCTTTTAGTTTAATTTTTCCTCTTTTTGTCCCTCTTTCTCTTCTTCTCTTGCCCCATTTGCTTTCTTCCCTCTTTCCAACAAGAAAGGAAGGGTGCCTGAGGGGACGAGGGGTGTGTTTCTGCACAGTTCCTGATTCTCTGTGAAGTGCCAGTTCTTCTCAAATACTTGCTGCGTGATGACTATGAGCATTTGTTGGTCTATAGCTCATTTGAGAGCACTTTATTCTGGTCAGTCTGTGTCCCCCAAGGGGCTGTCTACAGGTAGGACATCAGCCTTGCAGGGAAGGGGTCGGGATGGCAGTGACATCACCAAGGCCTGTTACAGGCCTCAGCCTATTGGGGAAAGGTGGTCTGGCAGTGGTGAACTCACTGAAAGACCCTGACATGAGCCAGGTGGTGCAAAGCATGGGCAACTTCAAAGGGCACTTCCCTTCACACTTACAGCTTTGTGAGGGGCTCTCCCAAACAAGAGTGGCTGGAATAGTTCTCTGAGACTGATCCCCTCTGGCAGTGACCTAGGACATCCTTTGGGACATCTGCTGAGACCTCTCAGCCTCCCACGTCTAAGAGTCTCAATGCTGTTTGGCTGAGTGGGGGCTAGTGACAGGGAGGAGAAGGTTTCCCCGTTGTGACCCAGGGCTGCCCTTCCTTTGCAGGATCTGCACAAGGCCTTGTCTGACCTCAGGTGTGCCGTGCTGGGGAACCTGTTGGCAGAGCCCTCAGACACTGACAGGCCGTGATGCCCCTGGAGGTGAGCATGGTCAGGAGGGGCAGGGGGCAGTTTTGCCTTAGTGCTGGGGGAACTGAGAAGGAGAGACTGGAAATCCATTTTCCAATCTGTCCTCCCAGCCTGCTCCCCAGGGGCCATCATTGGCCGGTGCAGTGAGTGCAGAGCTCTGTGGTTCCCTTCCTCCTTCAGGGACAGGGGAAAGAGTTGGAGCTTCAAGTCAAGGCCCTGACTGGCTTTGGAAGTGACAGGCTGAAACCCCTCACCCTGCCCAAACTCCCTCTCAACCGCCCATGAGATCCGGGATACGGTGCTCACAGAAGAGTCACAGTCTCCTTCTTAGAGATCCAGGTGAGCCTGAAGGGAATCAGCTCTTCTCTCCCGCTGGCACTGAGCTCTGGGGAAGAGGAAGGGGAGAAAGGAAATTGTCCTCTCAGTCACACTCTTCATCTGGCCAAGGATTTTAAAGCCAGGGAGGGGCACAAGGGTCTGTCTGTATCCTAATGAGCTGTTCATGAATCAGGAGATCAGAATGGATGAGACCAGCCCAGAAACTGGCCATTGTCCCAGTCCAGAGAGACAGACACATTGGGAAAATCCCTTTCTCAAGTGTCATGATCAATGGATCAGAAAATCCAACCTGAACAGAATGTTTCAGCCCCAGGGATGGGGGTGGGCTCATTTGCATAGCATATGCTCTGGTCTACTGATCCTGACCTGTGTCTCCTTCCTCCACAGCATGTCAACTTCTTCATCAGCTCCAAAGTGTCCCAGGAGAAAGCCAAGGCTGTAAGGAAAGCAGTGTCTCTCTCTGATTTACCATCATCTTCCCTGAATTTGATGTCAGTGACCTCTGAGCTTGGCACCCGGACTCTAGGTGTAGGCAAGCTATCTCTAATAGGCTGTGGGATCTGCAGCTGTAGGGGCTGTGGGTTGGCAGCGTTCCCCTTGGGAAGACAGAATAGAGCAGGGAATTAGATAGATTTGAGTCAGTTCAATCTTCTGGGTCAATGGAAACTTTTAGGGGGATCATGCTGCAATGCCGCCTCCAGACAGGTTCATGCCTGACCTTGATCCTGTCTTGTCATTCGGGAGCAGGGGGGTGCAAGTCCTCATGGAGGTCCCTGCCCATATCCCTTTGCTCTAAGATCCTTTGGGGGCAGAAGAAGATGAGGGTCTAGAACCAGCTTCTCTCCCTCAGTGTCTCCTGTGGAGGGACTTGTGGGGGAATGCTGATGGAGCCACTCTCTTTCCTTCCATTAGAACTCAGCACAGTTCCACAAACTGGGGAACTTGGTGGCTTCGCAGTGACTGTACATCAATGATACAGCCAAGGACATCAGCCAGCTGGTCAGGGACGAAATTTAATGGCTCTACAAACTGCTGCTGTGCCACAGGTAAGGAAACTCTGCTGGGAAATAGAACTCTAGAAAAGTGACTCTGACAGAAAACAGGCAATTAGGCGCCTAAAGAAATGACTCCCTCCCACTGGCCCCAGCTGGAGAAGGAGTCTGGGTCTCCCCCTACTCAGTTTAGGATCTACCCCCCACCCCACCCCAGGCACCAAAGATATTTCACCCACCAATGGGAGCTCTGCTGCAGTGTTGGGACAGGGATCCAACCCAATGGGAATGAAAAAAACACAGCCACCAAACCCAGACAGAGAAATCTGCCAAAAAGAACCTTCCGAGGAAAAGGTGTCACAGGGAGAGGGAGGGAATGGAGGCAGGAGCTCCTCCTACAATGGGGTGGGGGAATTCTGGTATCGAAGGTCATTAGTGAAGAAGACAAGTCCATCCCAGGGTACCAATTGCCATTAATCCTGATTCCTGGGGGCATCCAAGTCTGTGACAAATCCTTGTTCTCTTGAAACAAGACAGCCTAGATGACACTAATTCCATTCTGGGAGATCTCCGGGGGCTGCACTTCTACACGGCTGTTTTGGAGTCTAGAAGAGCTTCTTCAGGAATCCGAATCATGTGACCATATGCTAATGAGGTGCCGGAAATTTACACCAGAGCCTCATTAGCATCTTCTGGTCTGTTCATTAGCATGCCACTTTCAGAACAAGTGGCATGTGTAGAAACGGCCAAAGAGTCTCAGGGTTTAACAGTGGTGTGCTCTTTGCACTGTTGGGTTGACCGGCTCAACTGAGCCAAGAGACATATCTATAGATACGTAGGCAGGGTAAAGCTCCTCAGAATTGGTTTCTGATGGGGGATCCCTTATATCTGTCATGTGAGCAGGGTCTGACAGAATGAGAGTCACATATGGAGTTAGGGGAGGAATTTGCAGCTGCCAGGCCTCTACTCTGACTGGATGATCTGGGTAGTGTGATACATTCGCTCTCTGCTGAAACATCCATTTTAATGTGTTGTCCTGGAGGAAATAAGTGGTTTCAATGTAAAGTCTTTAAGCCACCGTCATTCTTTTCCGGCTTTAGTTGATATACTGGTAGCCCAGGTATTTTTTTCCTCCCAGAGGAGGGCTGTAAATTCCACCAGACTGCAAGTTTGTGTTTCCCAGAGAGCGCAAAGTTCTTGAAAAGAATGTGATCATCAGGTTGCAGACCATAGTATCGCATCCTCTTGTTGTAATGTCCTTTATTGCCCCAGTTTATGTTATCAGATGCTGCCTGAGCAAGTTGATAAGCAGCACATGTCTTTCTTTAAATTAGCCACATACTGGAGGTAAGTCTGGTGGGAAGCCCCATCCACGGACACCTCAAAGCAGAGTCTACTGGTAATTGGGTTTCAGGTCCAAACACTAGGAAATATGGAGAATATCCAGTGGCCTCATTTTGGGTACAATTGTAAGTATGTACCAGATGGCTAACATGCTGGTTCCATTTAGATTATGCTCAGTATTCAAAGTTCCTAGCATATTAAGCAGAGTCCTATTAAAACATTCAGGCGGGGGTTCTCCTTGAGGACGATAACATGTTGTTCTATATTTTGTTATGCCTAGCATAGTCAGAAATTCCTGAATTAACTGACTCTCAAAGGTCCACCCTTGATCTGAGTGAATCCCTTTGGGCAGCCCACCACGGACAAAGTACTTTTCCCAAAGGGTTTTATCCACAGTAGAAGTAGATCTCTACTGGGAGGGGCCTGTGCATACCTTGTGAAATGATCGGTTATGACTAGAACATTATTCTGCTATCAGGTTCAATTGTGAGCAAATCTATACAAACCAAGTCCATAGGGCCTTCAACTGAAGATGAGGCAGTGGGGCAGCTCTTGTGGGTAGAGTCTTCTGTTGCATACACCGGGCACAGGTCTCACAATATCGCTCAACAGATCTTCATTCCCAATTCCTTTCATTGCCAGTAGACTGGTTTTGTACCAGTCCACAGGCTTTATCAAAGCCAAGATGTCCATGTTCATCATGTAAAGATTGTAGTACCACATTGTGAAATCAGTTTGGTAAAACCAATTGTGTGTGTGTGTGTGTGTGTGTGTGTGTGTGTCTGTGTCTGTGTGTGCGCGCGCGCATTGACTAGGCTGCTTATTGATTCTGTTCAGAAGTCTGTGCTCCAGGGCAAGTCAATCACATTCCTTCATTAGGAGAGGGATATTAATGTTCCTGCTTTTATCCATAGCAGCGGGATTCCCTTTAACAACAGCCAACCAAACCTCTCCAATACAGGCATCATCTTGTGCAGCCTGAAGCTCAGAACAAATGAAATGGGGAAGATAGGAAGTAGCTAAAGAAGTAATGTTGCAGAAAGCTTGAGGGGTTACTCCTTCAAGATCTTTAAGGCAAGCAGGTAGCATTTTAGTCAGCTCTCCACAAACAGTAGAAAGTTGACACAAAGCTCAGATCCCAGGGCCAAGTACCTCTTCCCACTCATCCTTAGGTACTGAGACACTATGTGGTCATCAAAACCAGTACTTACCAAACTTTTTCATCTCACAGCACACTTTTAAGATCCAAAACTTTTCATGACAGGACAAAATGAAAAAAAATAGCATAAAGTATTGCAAGAAATAACTCAAAATGAACTATACATATGTTGCAATATTAATGAAAACAATATTTGACTTCACATTTCGACTAGAATTTTAATACAAAGTGTGAGCTTGTTTTAATGAACACAACTGTTTAATATTTGGTTCAATGACGGAAAGAGCTACATGGAGCTCCTCATCCAAATCTTTTAAACATGATCTCTTCTCATTTTTTCTAAGTGATAAAGAAGGGAAACAAAGTTCACACAGGTAGCTGGTCGAAAATGGCAGAAGAACAATTATTGATTTAAAATCAATGGATGTTCATTTCTCACATGTAACCATATTGTTTTCATTAATATTGCAACATATGTATGATTCCTTTTGAGTTTGTTTGGATTCTAAATCCTTTTACATCATCTTCAGAAAAATCAACAAAGAGTTTGTCTTTGAAGGAACAGGAAGAATTTTTGTCTGTCAGGAATCTCTGAATTTGAGCTCAAGGGTGTGCACATTCCTGACATTCAAAAATTCTTCCTGTTCCTTCAAAGACAAACTCTTTGTTGATTTTTCTGAAGATGATGCAAAAGGATTTAGAATCCAATCAAACTCCTCCATTCCAGATGATCTAAAATAATGCTGGAGCTTGTCCTGAAGCAAATTCAAATGTTGCTCTGCAAGTGCAAATAGCCTTTCATCTTGGTCTTAGCTAGACACTCACTGTAACATCTGGCATGAACCACGATCAACTTCTCTCCAAAGTTCATGTTTTAATTGGAACCTATTTCACTTGCTTGTGCATGTGAGTATGTTCTCACTGCTCCTTGCAGCTTCCGATTCAGTTCATTTAGGTGCTCAAATACATCAGCAAAGTAGGCCCCTTTTGCTGGACAGCTTTATCTTGTACTAGATTTGCATGCTAGATCTCACTGTGTATAAGTTACTTCAGTTCTTCCCTCAGTTCAGAAACTCTTGACAGAACTTTGCCTCTTGAAAGCCAGCAAATTTCAGTATGAAGGGGAAAGGACTGATGTTCTGTTTCCATTTTTTTCACATATAATAGAAAAAAATGTGTGACTACAGTGATCTGGATTTGATTAAAATTGACCATTTCCACAACTTCATTTAGTGTGGATCTCAGCTCAGCTGGCAAGCTATTTGATACAAAAGCCTCCCTATGTAGAAAGTAGTATGTGATTTGGACCTCTGGATTTTCACATTTACTTTAGACACACAGCCTTTCCCATCCCCTGTCACTGCTGCTGTACCATCTGTGCATACACTGATGCAACTTTCCCATGAAATTCCATTTATTTGGAATATTCATTCATCTGTCACTGAATATTTCCTCCCCCATTGTGTTCTGTGCAGTTCCTTGTAGAATAGATAACACTCTCCCAAGCTGCCTTCTCAGAAAGCTGAACTGCAATTAGCTGCAATGTGTTCAAGGTACTGTCATAGCGCAACCTCTGCACCTGTGGGCACCTCATAGGTTGTGAGAGTAGTGAGACAGTAGTATGTGTAAGATGAATTAATTTGGGGTGGAGCGAGGGGGTCTGAAGGCAAGAGGTAAGCAAATGTTAGGGTGTGGGAGGGCTATGGATGGATGGTGGAGTGTTGAGAGCAGGGAGCTGGGAGGATTGAGGGTCCCAGGACAGGCAGTGGACTGTGCTGCAGTGAGGAAAGGAGGTGAGGAGACAGGGCAAAGGGCTTGTGTGTGCAAGCTCAGGGGAGGCGGGGAGGGGTCAGAGTAGAGGTTTTGGTGTCTGGGCCCAGGGCAGAATCTGGGGTGCAGATTTCACAGCAGGGGTTTTGTTATGGGGGTTCAGGGTAGAGGTGGAGGGTGGTGGTGTAAGGGCAGGGGGCTGAGGGCAGAGGGTTCAGTGGTGGGGGGGTTAGGGCAGGTGTGTGGGGGTGGGGTGGACTCTAGTCAGGGAGGGGAGATGGAGGAGTGAGCACAGGGGCTGGGAGGGTTGTGGGGGCTCAGCACAGTGGATGGAGTATGCCAAACTGAGGGTTGTGGTTGTGGACTCAGGACAAAGGGTTCAGTGTGTGTGGGGGAGTCAGGGCTGTGGGGGGGGAGCTGTGGAGGAGTCAGGGTAGGCTTTCGAGGACTCAGGGCAGAAGGTGGGTGGGAAGTGCAGAACAGGGGGTTTAGGGCAGGAGCCTAGGAGGTCTCGGTGGGCTTATCGGACCCAGCCACAGCAGCAAAGGAGGAGCTGGTCAGACGGGTGTGGGGGAGGGCTGTGCTTAGAATTCCGACTGACAGCTCTGACCTGTAAAACAAGCTGCAAATGGTATGAGTGGACTCTGACCAGCTAGCTCCTCAGCTAGCTGACCTCACTGTCGCCCTTTCCTGCATGTCAGTAGCCACCAGTCTTGCTCATGCTCACTGTTGTCATTTACCATAGAGCTGTGAGTTTTCCGGTCTGTATACGCACATATTTAGCTTATTACTGGGGCGCTAGATTTTAGAAATCCTAAATTCTCACTGAGCATGCTCAGGTTTTACAGGCTACGTCTACACGTGCAGCCAACATCGAAATAGCTTATTTCGATGTTGCGACATCGAAATAGTCTATTTCGATGAATAACGTCTACACGTCCTCCAGGGCCAGCAACGTCGATGTTCAACTTCGACGTTGCTCAGCCCAACATCGAAATAGGCGCAGCGAGGGAACGTCTACACGTCAAAGTAGCACACATCGAAATAGGGATGCCAGGCACAGCTGCAGACAGGGTCACAGGGCGGACTCAACAGCAAGCCGCTCCCTTAAAGGGCCCCTCCCAGACACAGTTGCACTAAACAACACAAGATACACAGAGCTGACAACTGGTTGCAGACCCTGTGCCTGCAGCATAGATCCCCAGCTGCCGCAGAAGCAGCCAGAAGCCCTGGGCTAAGGGCTGCTGCCCACGGTGACCATAGAGCCCCGCAGGGGCTGGAGAGAGAGCATCTCTCAACCCCCCAGCTGATGGCCGCCATGGAGGACCCAGCAATTTCGACGTTGCGGGACGCGGATCGTCTACACGGTCCCTACTTCGACGTTGAACGTCGAAGTAGGGCGCTATTCCTATCTCCTCATGAGGTTAGCGACTTCGACGTCTCGCCGCCTAACGTCGAAGTTAACTTCGAAATAGCGCCCGACGCGTGTAGACGCAACGGGCGCTATTTCGAAGTTGGTGCCGCTACTTCAAAGTAGTGTGCACGTGTAGACACAGCTACAGTGTCCAGCTCAGGGTAAAATAGCGTAGAGGTCAGAAGTACAAAGTAGAGACTGGAGAATTTTCTTTGGTAATAGTGGGAAGGTGGGCAAATAGGGGAAAGAAGGGGCTTTTTCTTGATTCTTGCATTGCATATCAGCATAATCCCAGGCCTTGAATTCTCCTGAGTGCAAGGATTCCAAATGTACCTCTTACTAGGCCTCCGCCACAGCAGACAGCCTCATGTTGGTGGGCTCAGCATGTATGCATAGAGGAAAGGTGACACAGTAGCTGCACTTCCTGTGGAATCCAGTAGACACTGTGCTTCTCTGAGGCATTATGCTTCCTGAGGCTCCTGTTCTGGTATGCCTTGAGCATAAGAATGGCCATACAAGGTCAGGACAATGGCCTGTCTAGACCAGGATCCTGTTTTCTGACAGAGGCTGCTAACAGATGCTTTGGAGGCAATATCAGAAAACGGCAAAGATCAAATAATCTGTCCCCTATCATCCATTCTCAGCACAAATTAGCCCTAAAAACATGACAAGAAAATCATAGGCTCAACAACGTAGCATGCAGAGCTGGGGAGAAGGCTGGTAGAGAGCTGATCATGTGAATAATTGCAATTTTCCACTGAAAATGTGTGTTTGCTTCCCATCTTTATCCACAAAGGAAGCAAGTTTAACAGCTGTCATCATCAATTGGTTTTAAAGTCTTCATGCAAGGCCCAAATTCTCTAAATAAGAAATATTATTTTGTAAGTAAAACTCTATTCTATTTCTCCCAGGCTTAAGGTTTTTATAACATTTGGTAAGTAGCTTTCATTAATAGTGGCTAATCTTAGCAAGCAATGCTGTACATAAAATGGGTCCTTTTGTTTTGCTTTCAACTTTCTCACCTGTTTACTTAGTAAAATTCCAACTCAGATTATGCCAAGCTCTCTGCAGTTAGAGATCTACATTCTCTAGTTTGAATAAATACTAATGCGCAGTCTTTAAACCTCACAAAGGAATCAGCTTTCAATTTGCCAAAAAAAGTCAGGACATACTACAAGCAGTGTTCTGGTTTCCATCTTTTATTAAAAGTTCTCTTAGGCAATCTCTATACAGGGATTTGTCCCAATTGCAGCCACTAGTGGCTAATCAAAGATGTATCAGTATTGCCAACCCCAGGCATTCAAATGTCAGGAAGATGCACCCAAGTTAATGATATTTAAAATAATTAAATATTGGATTATTTTACATTTATCTTCTAGGTTTCTGAACCTCTGGGTTACATTTCTTCGTATTTTTAAGATAATGCATCAGCACTAGAATCCTACTCTTAAAAATAAAGAGAGACGGAACTGAAATTTTCAGATATTTACTTGTCTCCGTGAGTTGTGGGCTTTAAGAAAAACACCAAATATTGCAAAGACTGTCAACAAAGCCCTAGTGTAGACAGGGTAAACCACAACTGGTAGTGCTTTTGCTTAGCACATCAAAAAATCAGACAACACTGAGGCTTTCAGTACCTGACCTAAAATGGGGTGAAAAGATTATCAGGCATTAGACAGAAGTTTGGGAACCTTATTGGAAGAACTCCCTTGCTACATCTAGGAAAAGAAAGACAAAAGGAAAACCACACAAGATGACAACCCAGACAGGGAAGCCCAAGTAAAAAACATGGTTTATTTTGGGTGCATTTTTTAGCATATCTATATGGAATTATCCAACCTTCACTTTAACTCAAAGAAGCCCAAATATACTATTAAGGGCATTATGTCTTTTGTCAGTGACTCTGTTGAGCTTTGGCATACACACATAAATTATCTAGTGGTTGGAGACCAGATGTAGACCCTGAGCACAGACAGGTGAATTCAGCACACCAGAGCAGGTCCAATCCTGTTGGGTCAAGTGGTGTTGTCTAAGTGTGACTGAGGGCAGACACTGAGGGCTTTAAAACAGACCTCTGTTTGAAATGTGTTTACCTAAAACTGGCTTTTTGACAGAAGGGCTTTGAAGGTTCATTACAGCTGTAAATATCCAAGCAATTCAGCTAGGCCTCAGTGTGCGCTTTCCACCTAATATTGCCTGGGGTCTTGTCTCAAGCTAGTGTTAGTGGCTGTCAGAGAATATATCAGTCTTTATTTAGCAGACTTTGTTCACCAGCATCATATTTGTGTTAATAATAATTGTAACACACACACACACACACACACATGTATACCAGGCCTCTATCAGTAGCACTGCCTAAAAAGAGATTGCTTTACACCACAATCATTCATATCACTGATAATTCTACACAACAAGTATGGAATGTCATTGTGTACTGGTCAGAACTAAAGCAGCAATGAACAGGACTCCTGCCTTTAGCTGACAAAGCTGTAATGCTGACCATGACAGTGGCTGAGTCACTTGATGTCTCTGTGACTGATTTTCTCCATACACAGTGTGAATATAATACAGTGACTGTTCGTGCCTGGAGGGACCCCACCAAGGATGATAATCAGAGCAAACTTCAATGAATGAGACAAACAATATCCAAACCTGGTGGCATTTTAATAATTAGATTCATTAAGCTAAAAACAAAACGGCTTGTATAATACCTTATTAATTACCCAGAAGCCAAAAGTACAACTCCCTTAAAGAAATACAGTATTGGGCTCTTGCTCAGCTCAGACTAATGTGATGAGGATTACTGAATGTCTTGCTCATCATATATAGTGTTCTACCAGGCCCAAGAAATCAGACACATTACCCTTCAGGTCAATGAATATTTCAAACCTTACACAAATACATGCGTACAGCCAATTCTTATTAAGTAAACTCAGACATTAAAAAACAGAGATAGCATTGTGGTTAAAAGATCAGCATATACTCACCTATGAACAAAACAAAATGGCAGTCATGTAGCACTTTAAAGACTAACTAAATGATTTATGAGGTGATGAGCTCTTGTTGGACAGACCCACTTCTTCAAGCTTATCACCTAATAAATCATTTTGTAAGTCTTTGGCTACATCTACACTAGCCCCAAACTTCGAAATGGCCACGCAAATGGCCATTTCGAAGTTTACTAATGAAGCGCTGAAATACATATTCAGCGCTTCATTAGCATGCGGGCAGCCGCGACACTTCGAAATTGACATGCCTCACTGCCATGCGGCTCGTCCCGATGGGGGTCCTTTTCGAAAGGACCCCGCCTACTTCAAAGTCCCCTTATTCCCATCAGCTCATGGGAATAAGGGGACTTCGAAGTAGGTGGGGTCCTTTCGAAAAGGAGCCCCGTTGGGACGAGCCGCGTGGCGGCGAGGCACGTCAATTTCGAAGTGTCGCGGCTGCCCGCATGCTAATGAAGCGCTGAATATGTATTTCAGCACTTCATTAGTAAACTTCGAAATGGCCATTTGCATGGCCATTTCGAAGTTTGGGGATAGTGTAGACACGGCCTTTAAGTGCTACATGACTGCTGTTTTGTTTTGTTAGAATACAGACTAACAAAGCTACCTCCCTGTTACTATTCAACACGTATGAACAGGTATCTAAGGTCAGTTTCATAGCAGAGAGCGTCAGCTTCTGAGCTGCAAAAGTTCTTTCTACAATCCGTTCTTTGGGTTATCATGCAAATAGGCATATGGAACATGCATAGTTTGTTCAAAGTCTTCTATCCTAATTAACAGCATAATGCAGGCTTAACTGGAGACCACGGTCTTGCAACTCAGACTGCCCCGGTCAGCCGTAAACAGACTTGTGATACAGCATGTGGCCTTTAGAGCCTTTTACAGCTCTCACAGTCTACTGATAGTATCTTGATGGTATTCCTTGTGGGGAGAAAAGGAGACGTAATTTGTGACTGTGAAGTAAAACTTATTTCCTCCGTATAGACAAGTAATCAGTTGCATTAATCAGTATAAGTGATAATTCCTTAAGGAGTTCATTTACAGTTTGTTACAAACTTCCATGAGAAATATAGATAATAGTATTTATTATTCCCAAATTTCAACTAAATGTTAATATTCACCTTTGATCTCTGCATCAGTACAGGTTGAACTTCTCTAATCTGGAACTTTCTTATCTGGCAACGTTCATAATCCAGAGTGACTTTAGGTAGCCGGACGACCACTTATCATGGGTGTGGTCATGGTCCCATAAGGTTGTTTACAGCCACTAGTTCTGGTTCTCAGTGTTCTGTGCTGTCATTTAACTGTAATTAACCCAGAAATATCTTCTAAGAACCCAGTAAGCAGTGGAAGTGTTGATAATGTGCTAGACCATATTGACCTCCTGGGGTCCAGCAAATTCTCCCATCCGGCACTGGTCAGATCCTGAGGGTGCTGAACGAGAGAGGTTCAAACTGTCGAATATACTAACGGATAGGAGCTGTCTGGTTACATGGTTAACATCTAACAACATATGAGTAAACAAATACAATTAGCCTGTGCCCTTTTCATAAAAAAAGAGAAACCAGTACTCAGCCAGCGCCCCGCCCCTCCTCACCAGCAAATCCTGTGGCTGGTGCCGCTGAAGTACGGGCACTCAGTACCAGCACAAAAAAGCACTGCAATTAGCATTTAACTCCAATTTTCTGGCAACACAGGTTTGCATTTAAAGTTGTAGTTTACCTAACGTATCTTTGTTAATTAATAAGGAATGGCCCTAATTCCCATTGACATACTTTTTTAATACCTCTTTAAAGATAGAATTTAGGTAATTTAGGTAAGGTAATTTAGCCTGCAAGTTCCTTTACTGTTTCTATGTCAATGTCACAAATACAGCATTTGTTGCACAAGGAGGCTGTGATGGTTAATTAATTGGAAATTGCCTTGAGATCCTTTCATGAGAAACAATAAGTACACAGAGTTATGGTATTAAGATGCAAAGGGAGTAATCACATTGAAATGTTCCCAATAATTTATCAATAATGATTACCACCACAACAAAACAAGAGATAATCAGTGGAAAAACTATTAATATTTTTTCTGGGTAAATATTGGGGTTTATTTTGGTGGTCAAAAAATATGGGAAAGAAATATTCAGTACCAGGAGACTATTGCTTGGAATTCCATTCATCAGTGTGGTTTGCTGCTAGAACAGAACTAAAACAGGACTCAGAACAAAATTCTGCTTCTGAGTTCGAGAAAATAATGTGTTTCTATTTTCCCCTCCTACATTTTCATTTGGAGAAACAGTTTATTGTTGTAGACTTAGAACTGTTAGCCTATAAATATTTGCATTTAATAAAGTCACACATTAGCAGTGCATACATTTAACTTCATCCTTTACTCAATTTTGTTTTTGTTAAACTTTTGAATACTTTCTTGTGTTCTGAAATGTATTATGGTACAGATTTTAATTTTCTTCCGATTTTAGTGTGTCAGATCTTTAAAAAGTTTTGAGATTTATTGTACATTCAGATATAAAATCACTTCAGAGTCTGCCTTGTGTGCCTGTTTGTTTAATGTGTGTATCTTTAAGACTAATTAATACAGGCAATTTTCCATATAAAAACAGACTAATATATTATTCAGGTACATAAATCTTATGCAATGTATTTTGTTTTCCTAATAAAATAAGTTATTTTAACATACTTTAATGATACAAAAGTAGGATGAAAATTGAAAAAATGAATACTTTGTGTAAAATTCAGGAATTTTGTAATAAAAATTGTTTAAAATTGAAAATGAAGGGGCTTACCCGTATCTGAAACCAAGGCAATGTTTATAGACAATCCTATAATACTGGCTAAAGATTTCGTAATTAACCAAAAATGCATTATTTACAAGGTTAAAGACTGTATTATAATTTAATGAAGTTTATAAAGTTAAAGACAATCTCTTTTCTGCTAGATTGATAAGCCTATGATTAAATATTTGCTCCCCATCTAGGTGTTCATATAATGTAATCAAGTCAGTCTTTAACCTTCTCTTTGTTAAGCTAAATGGATTTAGATGAGTCTCTCACTAGAATACATGTTTTCTAATCCTTAACCAACATCATGGCTTTTGTCTGACCCCTTTGCTATTTAGAAACATTCCCCTTGAAATGTAGACACCAGAACCGGACTCAATATTTCAGCAGCAGTTTCACCAGTTCCAAGTGCAGAGGTAAAATTATCTCTCTCTTCTACTCAAGATTCACCTATTTATGCATACAAGGATTATGTTAGCCCTTCTGACCAATGTCACACTGGGAGTTTATGTTCAGCGGATTATCCAGTAAGGCCCCCAAGTGTTTTTCAGAGTCACATCTTCCCAGGATAGAGCCCTCCATTGGGTAAGTATGGCCTATGTTCTGTTTTCCTAGATGAATACATACAGCCATATTAAAACACACATTAGCTACGTCTACATGTTGATGCTACATTGAAATAGCTTATTTCGATGTAACGATATCGAAATAGGCTATTTCGATGAATAGCGTCTACACATCCTCCAGGGCTGGTGCCGTCGATGTTCAACATCGACGTTGGGCAGCACCACATCAAAGTAGGCGCTGCAGGGGAGCGTCTACACGCCAAAGCGGCACACATCGAAATAAGGGTGCCAGGAACAGCTGCAGGCAGGGTCACAGGGCGGACTAGGACTTCCAGGGCAACAGCTAGCTGCTCCCTTAAAGGGCCCCTCCCAGACACACTCAGCCTGCACAGCACGCGGTCTGCAGAGCCACAGGCATGCACACCCGTCGAAGCAGTATGGACCCCCAGCAGCAGCAGCAGCAGCAGCCAGAGGTCCACACAGCTGCCCCTGCAGGATCAGTGTTTGCCCTGCTCAATGCTATGCAAGCGGCAGCTGACCACCTTTTATTCACAGAAGAGGCGCTGCCCCCAGGGGAGGAGGAAGCAGCCCCAGACCCTACTGTCCTCCGCCCCCCGCCCCCCGCCGCACACACCTCCAGCTGTGGAGCTACCCCATGAGCACCGACTGGTGGGAGCGGCTGGTGTTCGGCAAGTGGGACAACGAGCGCTGGCTCCAGAATTTCCGCATGAGCTGGCAGACATTCCTGGAGCTCTGCCAGTGGCTCACCCCCACACTGAGGCACCAGGACACCTTCATGCGGTGTGCCCTCAGCGTCAAGAAACGGGTCGGCATCGCTGTCTGGAAGCTGGCCACTCCAGACAGCTACCGATCCATGGGGCAGCAGTTTGGCATGGGCAAGGCCACCGTGGAGGCTGTCCTCATGGAGGTAAGAGGACCCACGGGGGGGGAGCCCTGGGGTGGAGGGCAGCTCTGCGGGGGGAGGGCAGCTCTGGGGGGGGGAGGGCCAGACACACCCTGCCCACCCCTCACTGGTGCTCTCCCATGTCCTTCCCCTGCAGGTTGTCTGCTCCATCAATGCCCTGCTGCTCCACAGGCTCGTGCAGCTTGGGGACCCGGATGCCGCCATCGCGGGGTTTGCCAGCCTGGGCTTCCCAAATTGCTTTGGGGCTCTGGTTGGGACCCATATCCCCATCCGTACTCTGGAGCACAGTGGAGGAAGCTTCCTGAACAGGAAGGGCTACCATTCTGTGGTCCTCCAGGCCTTGGTGGGCAGCCGGGGCCTCTTCCTGGACATTTATGTTGGGTGGCCTGGCAGCACCCTCGACGCCTGGGTGTTCAGGAATTCTGGCCTGTGCCACCAGCTGGACGCGGGGACCTACATCCCCCAGTGGGAGATCCCTGTGGGGGACACCACCATGCCCCTCTGCGTCATCGCAGACATGGCATACCCCCTCCGGCCCTGGCTCATGCACCCTTACACGGGCCATCTCTCAGCCAGCCAGGAGCGGTTCAACATGCGCTTGAACCATGCGCGCCAGGTGGTTGAGCACACTTTTGGCCGCCTCAAAGGGTGCTGGAGGTGTCTCCTCACCTGTCTTGATGCAAGCCCCACCAACATCCCCCAGACTGTGGGCGCATGCAGTGCACTTTTTTCAGGGCTGGGTTGTGGAGGCTGGCAGGGCTGACATGCAGTCAACCGCTGCCCCCAGTCGCCAGGTGGACCCCGAGGGGATCTGGGTCCGGGAGGCCCTGCGGGCCCATTTCGACCAGGCAGCGGGGTGAACACTGGCAGGCCCCCCACTTCACCCCCCCATCCTCCACAACACTCCCACACCACAGAGCACCCAAGAGCACCCCCCCACACACTTTTCTTGCAAATAAAAATAGACCTGTTGTTTTTGAAACCAAAACCAGTGATTTTTCTTATTATTAATAGTACAAATAAATATATATACAGAGCAAAACAAAAGGGGGAAACTATTTACATGGGGGGGCAGGTACCATATAAAACAGAGCAGGGGTGTAACACAAACTATATACAAGAAATAGGTATGATGGGGGATATGTACAAATGGCGGAGGGGCCACAGCCTGGGCCCCGCACCCCTCTACTGTCCGGTGCCCGGGGTTGGTGGGCATGACCCTCGCCTTGGCCTGAGCCCTGGCCGAGGCTGGCTGGGGGCTGGGTGAACTGGCAGATATGGCCGGTGCGTGTCAGCAGGCCCCAGGTCCCCCTCGGCGGGAGGCCCCAGGGTGGCGGATGGTGGTGGGACGGTGGTCGGAGCGGCGGGTGGAGCAGGCAGAGCGGTGGGCGGTGCAGCATGCGGGGCCAGGTAGTCTGCTATGCAGTTCAGGGTGCGCATGAAGGCCCCCCATGACTCCTGTCACCAGGCCAGCTCACGCTTCTGGAGCTCCAGCCGCCGCTCCTCCACCCGCAAGTGCCACTCTGACACCTCCAGCTGACGACGGAGGGTCGCGAGCAGCTGGGGGTCCGTCGCTGTCCTCTGGTGGTGGCTCCTCCTCTGGTGGCCCTGTCCTGGGGCTGGTTGGTGCTCTGCCGAGGGGCTGGCCTGCTGGGATGGCTCCGGTGGGCTCGCCGGGACCACTGACACCTCGCTGGTGCTCTCCAGGCCCTCTAATGGTGCAGCTGAGGAACACGGGGGAAGAAGAGTGGAGACAGCCGTTAGTGTGGGCCCCGAGCCATGGCCCTTGTCTACCCACCCCTCTGCTGCTTGTTCCCCATCCCCGTCCCCAGGAGATGCTGCTGCTGGTGATGGGTGTCCCACCCCCTCCCCCTGGGGGACCCGAGGCTCCACTCCCCACATCCCCAGGGATGGGGCATGGCGCTGTCCTGCTGGGGGGCAGGGGCTGATGCACTCTTCTGAGGGACATGCCACTGCTGCCCTTGGGGTCATGGTCATCTGGGTGTGTGGAGGGCCCTGGTCATATCTGTTGTGCCCGCCCCTTAACCCGGGGGATGTGCACCGGGGGGGTACATACCTGACGGTCCACTCCCACGGTCAGGGAACACCCTCTGGGCGGACGCCCTGCTGGAGCTCCGGGACGGCAGCGCAATGTGAAGCCCCCCATCGCTGGAGGAGGATTCCCCCTCCTCCTCCTCCTGCATCCCAGGGGTGGGCTCTGCAGAGCCAGCACTTGGGGTGGTGCCTGCAAGTCTGCAAGTCACACCTGGCCACTCCTCAACCTATGAGCTGGAGGAGCATGCCAGGCACTCTCCCTTCTGCCTGCTCTCCGGAATCCCTTTTCAACCCAGCATTCCAGTCAGAAACTGGATGCCTGGAACCCTGGCCCTGGAGTGCACCACACGTATTTCTTTTAGAGCACATGGGGGAGAATCCAAACTGCTATCTGTGCATAGGGGTACAACAGGTACTATGCAGTGCAGAGAGATAATGTGTCTCATTGACACATAAAGGAGACGAGTCATGGTTCTACCCATTCACTACCTCTTAGGAGCATCTTGGAAGCACCTATACAATCTTCTGCATTCAGGAACTATAGTTCTGGCCATCCTTGCTCTCTATGTGCCCATATAAAGGGCTAGCCAGAATGCAGGCCTTTGTGTTTGTATCTTTCTTTCCCCTTTCTCTTTCTCTTTTCCCCTTCCCCCTTCTTTCTTTCTAGCTCTAGTAAATTTCCAATTGTATATGTATATCTGAATGCAATCAAAGCCTGAAATCTGAATTAAGAACCTATCCTGAGGTTCTTCTTCCTTCCTGATGCAGCTACTTGAAATAGGAGGCTTATTAGCTCCAGTCTCCAAGTGATGCATTCTTCCCCACCTGATTTGCAGGATGCAACTCTTCTATCCACTTCTGTTCAGATGAGTGAAAGTGCTGTGACAAAGCATCAAAACAGTTAAGATAGAATTAATGCAGCAAGTATTTACCTAAAGCCTTGTGTTGAAACTTCATGTATGCTTAAAATAGTTTTTCTTACTACCATAGTTTAGGTAGGGCTAGTTTTTCTTATTACCATCCACTTCCAGAATTTTCAAGGTTTGATTTAATTGCTGGGAAATGAACACAAAAGCAAATTAATGCACAGTATTTAACTTGTATATCTAAATACATAGTTGTGAGCTTAACAGATAACAAACGCATCACTCTTATAATAATGTACATATCATTATTAACATTTCTGAGGATCCGTAACAATTGCTTTGATGAATGTAGCTCTTATTGTAGCAAAAATATTGTCAAAGCTGCATTCAGTGGCACAATGCTATTGGTATTTAAGAAACCTTACCTAAGTCTGCAAAACCAGGTTTATTACTCTTGTGATGAATCAGCCTAAAGACAGCTATGAAATAGGTATCCAAATATTTTCCATCAGTTTTTGGTCTGCATTAAAAAAGTGTAGCCAGGTTTACTCCACAATGACAAGTTTTTTAACATGTATTGTTTACCTTCCCAGAGGGAAACAATACCGAGGCTTGGAATATTTTTAGTCAATGATATTACATATGAAATTGATGGCTGCTGATTAATTACCTCTTCAGAAGTAAAAATAGTTATGCATGGTCCTCACAGTCTTCTCTTAGACTTACAGTAGCTTAGAACAGTATATCCAAATCCTTCAACTGCTTACTGTGGGGTAACTGAGCAGAGAACTTGAAATTTACTATAGTAAAACTGTTACACATAAAATAGTGAGGCCAGATTCACTGGTGTAAATCTGAAGTAAGTCTAGGTAAGTCAATGGAGGTTCTTCCAAGTTTACACGAGAGTAACCGAAAGACGAAACTAGACCATGAACATCAGAATGGAGGTTCATATTTGGGTATTTCACCAAGTGTATTGACTCACAATTAACCTCAGCTTCATCTCTTTTTGTTCTTCATGAAGCTCTGGCTAGTGTATCACTGCCACCTAACTCTGAGAGCTGGAACTTTTAAGAAAACACCCAGGAGGATTGTGAGACTTGCAAAATAATTGCAAAAGTTGGTAACACGGCTCAGAGAATCATAGTTTGACTTCCCAGTCTTTTGTCAGTTCTGCAGAGGAATTAAATGGGACTGAAGATCCAATTACATTCATCCCTCACCATACAAGGACAACTGGTTCTCTACCCAGGTGGAAGAGATGGATGAGGTTTTTTTAAACACCTAACAAAGTCATGCAGGGCCCCGGATTTGGTGGTGATGGGGGACTTCAACTATCCAGATATATGTTGGGAAACTAGTACAGCAGGGCACAGACTATCCAGTAAGTTCTTGGATTGCATTGGAGACAATTTTTTATTCCAAAAGGTTGAAAAAGCTACCGGGTGGAAGTTGTTCCAGATTTGATTTTAACAAATAGGGAGGAAGTGGTAGAGAACTTAAAAGGGAAGGCAGCTTGGGTGAAAGTGATCGCAAAATCATAGTGTTCACAATTCTAAGGAAGGGTACTAGGGAAAACAGCAAAATAGAGATAATGGATTTCAGGAGGGCAGATTTTGGTAAACTCAGAGAGCTGGTAGGTAAGGTCCCATGGTAAGCAAAACTGAGGGGAAAAACAGCTGAGGAGAGTTGTTAGTTTTTCAAAGGGACATTATTAAGGGCCCAAAAGCAAGCTATCCTGCTTCATAGGAAAGACAGAAAATATGGCAAAAGACCACCTTGGCTTAACCAGGAGATCTTTCATGATCTCAAAATGAAAAAGGAATCATACAAAAATGGAAACAAGGACAAATTCCAAAGGATGAATATAGGCAAACAACACAAGAATGAAGGGGCAAGATTAGAAAGGCTAAGGCACAAAATGAGCTCAAAGTAGTTAGAGGCATAAAGGGAAACAAGAAGGCTTTTTATAAATATATTAGAAACAAGAGAAAGACCAGGAACAGGGTGGGGCCATTGCTCAGTGAGGAGGGAGAAACAGTAACAGGGAATTTGGAAATGGCAGAGATGCTTAATGACTTCTTTGTTTCGGTCTTCACTGAGAAGTCTGATGAGGGAATGCCCAACATAGTGAATGCTAGTGGGAAAGGGGTAGGGTTAGAAGTTGAAATAAAAAAAGAACAAGTTAAAAATCACTTAGAAAAATTAGATGTCTGCAAGTCACCAGGGCATGATGAAATGCAACCTAGAATACTCAAGGAGCTGATAGAGGAGGTATCTGAGCTTTTATCTATCATCTTTGGAAAATCATGGGAGACAGGAGAGATTCCAGAAGACTGGAAAAGGGCAAATATAGTGCCCATTTATAAAAAGGGGAATAAGAATAACCCAGGAAACTACAGGCCAGTCAACTTAACTTCTGTGCCAGGAAAGATAATGGAGCAGGTAATTAAAGAAATCTTCTGTAAGCACTTGGAAGGTGGTAAGGTGATAGGGAACAGCCAGCATGGATTTGTAAAGAACAAATCATGTCAAACCAGTCTGATAACTTTCTTTGATAGGATAATGAGCCTTGTGGATAGGGGAGAAGTGGTAGATGTGGTATACCTAGACTTTAGTAAAGCATTTGATACCATCTCACATGATATTCTTATAAAAAACCAGGCAACTGCAATTTAGATGAGGCTACTGTAAGGTGGGTGCATAACTGGCTGGATAACTGTACGCAGAGAGTAGTTCCTAATGGTTCTCAATCCTGCTGGAAAAGTATAACAAGTGGGGTTCTGCAGGGGTCAGTGTTAGGACCAGTTCTGTTCAATATCTTCATCAATTATTAGATATTGACATAGAAAGTACACTTATTAAGTTTGCAGATGATACCAAGCTGGGAGGGGTTGCAACTGCTTTGGAGGATAGGGTCATAATTCAAAATGATCTGGATAAATTGGAGAAATGGTCTGAGGTAAACAGGATGAAGTTTAATAAGGACAAATGCAAAGTGCTCCACTTGTGAAGGAATAATCAGTTTCACACATATAGAGTGGGGAGAGACTGTCTAGGAATGACTACAGCAGAAATGGATCTAGGGGTTATAATGGACCACAAGCTAAATATGAGTCAACTGCATGATCCTGTTGCAAAAAAAGCAAACATGATTCTGGGATTCATTAACAGGTGTGTTGTGAACAAGACATGAGAAGTCATTCTTCTGTTCTACTCTGTGCTAGTTAGGCCTCAGCTGGAGTATTGTGTCCTGTTCTGGGCACTGTAGTTCAAGAAAGATATGGAGAAATTAGAGAGGGTCCAGAAAAGAGTGACAAGAATGATTAAAGGTCTAGAGAATGTGACTTATGAAGAAAGGCTGAAAGAATTGGGCTTGTTTAGTTTGGAAAAGAGAAGATTGAGGGGAGACATGATAGCGTTTTTCAGGTATCTAAAAGGGTGTCATAAGGAGGAGGGAGAAAACTTGTTCTTCTTGACCTCTGAGGATAGAACAAGGGGGAGTGGGCTTAAACTTCAACAAGGGAGGTTTAGGTTGGACATTAGTTAAAAGTTCCTAACTGTCAGGATGGTCAAACAGTGGAATAAATTGCCAAGGGAGGTTGTGGAATCTCCATCGCTGGAGATATTTAAGAACAGGTTAGATAGATGTCTATCAGGGATGGTTTAGACAGTACTTGGTCCTGCCATTGGGGCAGGGGGCTGGACTCGATGGCCTTTTGAGGTCCCTTCCAGTCCTAGTGTTCTATGATTCTATGAATTTTTTGCTCGTAGGTGAAAACTCATAAGAGCGACACTAAGTTCCCATTAAAATACATGTAAAAGTCTTTGATTCGTTCCAAGTGCTTGTAATTTGACATAAACCAGTTGAGTTTAGGTACCTTTCTGATGTATTTGAATAGTTTGGTACCAGAAATACAATGTAGTGTATGTATGCAGAGCAGGGATTCCCAGGCTATGGGTAGGGACCCAAACATGGGTCAACATTAGATTTGTTAAGATTCGCCAGCTGTTAAAGAAGCCATTTGCAGTTTCTTAACACTGCTGCCTCAGGCAGATATTTATCATTAGAGTTAGCAATCACCTTATGCCTAGGTCCTGAAAGCTTAATACTTGAGTTAATTGTTTTT
The DNA here is from genome assembly GCF_033958435.1 of Carettochelys insculpta. Taxonomy (NCBI): domain Eukaryota; kingdom Metazoa; phylum Chordata; order Testudines; family Carettochelyidae; genus Carettochelys; species Carettochelys insculpta. Next base: position 24,053,402 of record NC_134138.1, on the reverse strand, counting down.
TTTAAAGACTGTTACCTGCTGGGAGCAGGAGAGCTGGGGGAGCCACCCAGTCTAGCAGCCCCAGTGAAGCGGCTGCAGGAGGAGGAGGAGTGTCTGCTGGGGCCGTTTAGGGCTGCGGTGGGGTGGGGGTAGGGAATCTAAGGCTGGAGGCGGTTTACAGATGGGGGGGGCGGGTCTAAGGCTGGCAGAAGTTTGGGGCTGCAGAGGGGTTCTAAGGCTGGGGGCAGTTTGCAGCTGCTGGGGAGTTGCAGGTCTCCCCACTCCCCGGCCAGGGACCCCACGGCTTGCTCATATTAGTGGGGGAAAGTTCACTCATTTAGTGAGCATACATGGGTATATGTGTCCCTCATTTTAGTGAGTACTCATAAGTAAAATACGCATTAAACGAGGGATGGGTGTAGTTCCAAAACCCTCTCCACACCTGAGGTATAGGCAGCCCACATCCAAGGGAACAAGGGTTCACATTATGCCCTTTTACTCCTTTGCAAGATGTCTGTATAGGGCTAGTGACAATATAGATCCTAGGCTTCTGTAATTGTTCTTCTGCTCAGTAGTCAGGAGCCAGTATTATTTAGAGCAGAAAGATTTGATTTCATAGTCGTATACATTCTGAGGCCAGCAGTGACCACTGTGCTCATGTATTCTGACCACCTGTCTATAACACAGGCTGTAGAACTTTGCTGAAATAATTCCTCTTTGTTCTAAAACTTATAATTTAGGAAATTAACCACTCTTGATTTTCAAACTTGCTAGTGATGGCTTAGACTGTTTCACCTCCCAGCTTCTCATCTCTTCTCTTACCTGCTGTGCACAGGAGCATTCTCATTTTGGCGGAGTGACAGTTCTTCTCTCTTCTTCATTGGCCGGCATTCTCACTCAAAAGGCACAGCTGGCCTAATCATGATTTTATACACTTTGTTCTTTAGTTTACTTGGAGGGTGTGTCTACACTAGCCCCTCCTTTCGGAAAGGACATGGTAATGAGTGAGTTGGGAAGATGCTAATGGACTCATTAGCATAATAGCAAATTGGTTTTAGGAAGAAGGGACTTTCAAAGTCTGGAGACATTTCGAAAGTCCCCTGTCTACACGTGCGGTGCACGATTCGAAAGCGGCGCTTTCGAATTGTGTGCAGCTGCCATTATGCTAATGAGGCACTGCATATTCATGGGAGGACCTCATTAGCATATTCCCAAATCACTCATTCCCATGCCCCTTATGAAAGGAAGGGGCTAGTGTAGATGTAGCCGGAATGTTCTTATCGCCAAGGATTCCCGTTCAGGCAATGCTAACATCTGCGGCATTCCCAACAGAGCTCAACACTGATCAGAGATATTTAAATTGTTACACAGAATTGAACTGTGTTTTCTTCTAGAGTCCATAAACATGAATGATTGTACAGCAGATGGCATGTTTTACTGTATAAAAGTGTCTTCATACATGCAAATTCCCATCCATGGATTTTCATGGGACTACTCCTAATTTATCCCAGGTATTAGCATCAAGCCCTTAATACTACCACAAAAGTACTAGATACATAAGCCAATGCTAAGTTCTTCCCTGTACTGCATGACTGCTGGGTGTCCAATTTTTTGATTTTATATTCTCTAAGGCTTTTCAGGACCAATAAACATAAACCGCACTTTTATTTTAAATGGAAGTCTTGTGCTGATTTAGAGTTAAATACAGCAGTGGGCTTCAAGTTAAAATAAGATCTGATTTCAGGTTATTATATCTTAAAACCACAGAAAGCAGTGGTCTTTAATTTATTTCTGATTTAGATGGTCTTGCAACAGACTTTTACCTAGAAGAAACGGATATAACATAGTTTTAATTTTATTAATTTACTCTGATTGTGGAGATAAAAGTGGAGTGACCTATGGAGATTGGAGAAAATAGGTTTTTTTCTCCTCTCTGTTGTTATTACTTTTCAGTTTAAATTTGCCATTTTATTTTATTTCATTTTATTTTATTTCTGGTGGCTCTGAAATCACAGTAGAATCACAGGAATTATCAAATGTGGAACATCAGATCAAAGATGCAAGGACTGGGTTCCAATAATGGTTCAAAAACAGAGCTCACTTTTCAGATACCTTTATTTTTTCTTGGCCTGCATAAGCTTTGTTTTGTGTACAAATACTGATTTGCGTACGAATATAGGTATCTGAAAATGCAAATCAGACTTTATATAAATGTACTGGAATCTGTCCATCCAAGATGAGAATGTGTGAAAAACAAGTACACAGTTTAGTATTAGTTAAGTTAAAGCCCCATTATGCCCACTGGCATGTAGGGCAGCGAGGAAGATCTTCCACTTCTATGTGTCTTTGGCTATTTTCTCCAGTGTGTCCCAGTTGTAGTTCATTCTCTTCTGTTTAGCATGCACACTTGAAAATACAGCCAGATTATTTTCTGGCTGCCCCACATTCTGCAGATGATGAAGAGATCATGTGATGATGTAGCAACCCTAAATAGATAGGTAGATTTTAACAGAACTTTGTATTACTATGTATCTTGGAATCACCCCATATTACCCTGTGTCTTTTTAATAGGCCACAGACTTTTGTATAACTCTTTAGATTTGTTATTTTATATGCTACTTTCTACCTTCATATTATCCTTTGTATTGGTTATTTTACATTCATAAGACACTTTGTACTGGATTCCATATTGCACCTAAAACTCCATTTTACTCTTGTATGAGCCTGTAAACCTTGTGCTGTCCGTGAGAATGGGTGTGTGTGAGAGCCACCTGGAAGTGTGAATGTGGATGCTTAAAGAGTTACCCTCTGGAGCCAGTCTGTCTGGATAACAAGACTTAGTGGCTGAAGAACAACGAGAACTGGGCTCTTCAGCAGTGACCCACCCAGAGGGGAAGATTAAGTCCCATCTGTAGGTTATGAGTCACACAGATACCTGGGGCAGTGGGAAAGGATCAAACCCATCTGCCAATGACTGGTCACTCATCATGCCTGGGGCAGTGGGACAGAACCAGAACTAAAAGCTATAAAAGATGTGTGCACCACTACAGGGTTGGGTTCCTCTCCTTGTCTTGTCAACGTCTGAGCATAGATCCAGGTCAACAGAATCTGGCTCCACGCTCACATCTAATCCACCTGGCCAACGGATTAGAATGAGCAACCTTTGGTAACGATAAGCAACCACAAGATGATATGTGTGTGTGTGTGTGTGCGCGTGCGCCTCTGAGTAAACTATGTATATTATATGCGTATAATATAATGTTACTATATTCTCAATAAGTGTGGCGTTCTTGCCTTGTCCCTCTGAAAGGATCCCATGTGCTTCTTATAAGCATAACAATGGAAGGGATTAAAATCCATAGAGGAATAGGAATTGCTTAGGGTAGTTCAAAGAGGTATAACTAGGGACAATTCGATCACATTTGAAAATGGAATATTTAGCCTGGCTATCACAACTTTTTTAAAAAAACTCTTCTATTCTGATACTTTCTTCCAAGAAATGACAGGAGTCCCATTGCTTGACCCACTAAAACATGTGTCACCATGAGCCTTATATCTGTTCCCTGCAGACCTACAGCATAGTCCAATAGATCTTGCTTACTACTGAGGAGACTGGAGAAAGCACTGTATTCTCTATGGAATAGTAACAGAGAGATAGATGTGTTAGTCTGTATTCTATCAAAACAAACAAGCAGTCATGTAGCACTTTCAAGACTAACAAATAATTTATCAGATGATGAGCTTTCGTGGGACAGACAGATGATCTAGCTCTAGCTCTAAAGAAATATGGAGTCTGTTCTGGTCTGGCTATGGTCTGAAGAAGTGGGTCTGTCCCACGAAAGCTCACCTAATAAACTATTTTGCTAGTCTTTAAAGTGCTACTTGACTGCTTTTTGTTTTGATAGCTCTAAAGAAGTGGGTCTGTCCCATGAAAGCTCATCACCTAATACTTTACTTTGTTAGTCTTGAAAGTGCTACATGACTGCTTTCTCTAGGGAATAAGCTCACATGGTCAAGGGAAGGGACTAAATAGAAACAATTGGGAAAATACTTGTGACTGAGGGAGCACTTATGACCCTTTGCTTTTCTTTCCTGTATGTATTTTACGTTAAAGCTCAGGTTAATGCTTTATTGGGGCCCCTGGTAGGTCTCTCTCATTTTATGGTTATTTGACTCTAGCTCATTTTTATGTTCCTGTTTTGCTTTATTGGATTGGACAGCTGACTATTAGAAGTTCAGTGAAACTGTTGTCAGGAGGTATTACTAAAATGAAAGATAATTCAACAATTGTACATTTTGATGCTATTCATTTGAGCGAAACAGAATCATCCCTTGATATTTTCAAACTTTCTCCTTCCCAGGAGCCTGACTCTTGTTTTTTGTCTCACATACTCTTAGAGCTAGTTAGAAGCAGGGGTAAGTTATGAAAATAATGCCCAGCCCTACCTCAAGTGAAGACCCTAGGCCAGTTAAGTAGTCATAAGTATGGCTCTAACAAATTCACAGTCCATTTTGATAAATTTCATGGTCATAAGATTTTTAAAATGGTAAATTTAACGATTTCAGATAGTTAAATCTGAAATTTCACAGTGCAGTACAGATCCTGAACTGAAAAGGAATTGTGGGTTCACGTTGCAGGTTATCGGAGGGAGAGTTGCGGTACTTTACCAATACTTTTGCATTGCTGGCGGTTGGAGCACTCTCTTCAGTGCTGGGCAAATAGGTAGTGGTGGATGTTGTCTGTGGGGGTGCAGCTCTGAAGACAGAATTGCTGCCAGGAGCAGTGCAGAAGTATGGAATGGTACAGTATGGTATGGGAAGGTATGGTATTACCACCCTCAATTGTGTGCTGATGCCTGCAGAACTGGGCCCTCAGTCAGCAGCTGTCACTCTCTGGCTTGGCATGGTATAGTAATGCCACCCTTGCTTCTGTGCTCCTGCTGGAGGGGCACTGCTTTTAGACATAAGCTCCTGGCCACTCTCTGGGCACACAGCTCTGAGGACAGTGCAGAATAAATGGGGCAACATCATGAGCCCTCCCTAAAATTATGTTATAACCCCCTCTGCAACTCCCTTTTAAGTCAGGACCCCCAATTTGAGAAATGCTGGTCTCCTCCATGATCTTTGTATAGTACAAGGCAAAAGCACGCAAAGACCTGATTTCTCGTGGGGGAGGAGGAATCAGATTTCACAGTCCAAGATGTGTTTTTCAAGTTCATAAATTTGGTAGGGCCCTAGTCATAAGACAGAGTGTGAGTTATTAAACTTGAGTCTAAATTAAACTTCATCTCAAACCTTGGCCCAAAGAATCGGGGAACGGAATGTTGGAATTGAATACACTGCATTGTTAATTACTGTTAATCATTTTATAATATAGTTGCTGTAGATTTTATACATTATGGATATGCCTTTGTGAAATCAAAATGGAGTCCATGAACTGTGACCATAGATTCCATATTGCTATTGCATCAGCCACAAAGGGCCTTTGAGTTCAGACTGTCACTGAGAACTAGGTCAATCCGTTGTTCCTGCCAGAGAACATTCCAATAGCATTATCTCCTCAGAGCTGTTCCTGCTACAGACTCTATATAAGACTCTGCACATCTTCAGTGAGGTGTTCATCTCAGTGACAGTGTGTGCTGGGTCTGTGTTTGCATACTGCCATTAGCCACCATTATGGACAATGGGTACATCAGTTGGATCTCCAGGCGGTTCAGACTATTGCTCTGGAGAACCTCACCTGTTCCATAGTAAAGGAGAAACAGAAGCCTATTTTCCATCTCTATATTCACCATTGAGCCTGCCAACTAGTGAAGAACATTATCTTAGAGGACTTCTCTTTATGAAGACTGACATCACTTGTTGGATCCCCCTGGTGTTTCTCCATGGGAGTATTGCAGGATCTTCACAGGGCCTCATGACTGATGGAGTCAAATGCTTCAGTCAAATTGAAGGGCATCATATACAGAGGCTGACATTGCTCCTGACACTTCTGTTATAATAAGAAGACAGAAAAGATCATATCAGTCTTTCCTCACCCTCGTTGGAAGTCACTTTGTGACTCTGGAAGAACTTCTGCCAGTGAAAGGAGAAGGTTCAGAAGGACTTGGGTGAGAATTTTACCTGAAGTTGAAAGCAAGCTAGGTAGTTGCTGCAGTCTGTCCTTTCACCCTTCTTAAAGATGGTCACAAGAATGGCATCTCTGAACTTGCTGGGTATTGTTTCCGCTCTCCAGGTAAATATAGGCATGACATCAGAGATATACCTCCCTTTTTGAATATCTCGGCATGGATTCCATCAGTGCCTGTGGCCTGGTTGTCTTTCATCTTTTTATGGCTATTTCCATCTCACAGACGGAGGGCTCATGATACATATTGACACAGAGAGGTAGCCTGATAATCACATCAAAAATGTTGTCGGTGACAGTTGTGTCATGATTGAACAGGTGGCTGAAGTGTTCCTGTCACCAGATATTGCTGCCATGTTTGGTCTTGGTGAGCAATGTCCTGTCTGCTGATCATGGGGGAGTGACACCCTATTTTGATGATCCTTAAATTGCCCTATCAGCATTAAAGAACCTGTGACTGTGGTTGGAGTTGGCATAGGCCTGTATTTCCTTTGCTTTGTTTCTCCACCAGTTGCTTTTAAGGACTCTAATTCTTCTTTGTACTTCAGCCTTGGCAAGCTTGTAATCAGACTTGTTTCTTCTGATGAGATGTGAAATTGTTATGCCAGACTTTGAATGCTCTGCTTTTAAAAAAATTAGGTCCTGGATCCCTTTATCATTAATATCAAACCAGTCCTGGTTCCCTCACTTGAGGTAGCCAAGAGTTTCACCACAGATTCAATGTTTTTATAAAGGACCATGACTGAAGCCTGAATCAAATGCTTTAGAGCTAAGAGTAATGAGATGAAATTAAACAGAAACCTTCCTAACGTTAAAATCTTGCACTGCAGAATAGTTTTCTAAGGAAAGTGATGGGAACCTTACAGTCTGAGCCATTTAAAACTGGACTGGAGAAACAGCCAGAAAATATACTGTAGAGAACAATCCTGAAGTGATAGGGAGATGGATTAGACAAGCTAATCAGTCTTTTTCATCTCTATTATCTTTGATTACCTGCATTAATATTTTCTGCTGCTCCAGTGAAAACAAAAGACGTTCATTTAGTGACATTCCAGTTATAGAAACTGAGAGGATGAGCTTTTAATTTCTTAATGACTTTACCTAAGTGAAGAACAATGACCTTTCCTTTAAGGAGAAGAACAAAATACATATTTATTAACTGAAAAGACAGGAAGATACCAGTGTGTCATCTTAAATTTGAGTGGAAAGATCAAACAATGAATTCTCAATCTGTGACAGGAAATCCCTTCTGACTTCTACAAGTATAATGTATGTTTAATAAAGGAAGAACAATTTCCTTCTTGTAAAAGTGCTTGGAATTTCTATCCATTCAGTTTAATAGTTATTAAAACTTTGGCTATGTAGCTTGCTTCAGCATTTTTAATATCATCTCTTTACTTTTCAAGAGGACAATTAGGCAGCTGTTCTACTCCTGTATGTGGGCTTGGTAGAATTCAGGAGTTTTTTTTTTTCCCTACAATTTTGATGGATAACATAGTTAAACAGTTTTATTTTACAGATTTAACTTTTCACAGTTGCAAGAAGTTATGGCAGGGTTAAACACTAAATATTTAATGATGTTGAGATTCAAAGAGTTCAATTTGAAGTTAAAAATTTGTCATTACAGGTCAATGTATACTAACTACATACTCAAATCAAACTTTACATTCTTTGGCAGCATTTTTCTTACTTTGCATAACTGCTAATTTCTGTTATCAATAAAAATATTTTTCAGCTGTGTGTGTAGGTTAAATTGACATTTATTTATCTTCATCAACAAAAAGCAAATGTTTCCAAACATATAGGCTGTGTCTACACGTGCCCCAAACTTCAAAATGGCCATGCAAATGGCCATTTCGAAGTTTACTAATGAAGCGCTGAAATGCATATTCAGCGCTTCATTAGCATGCGGGCGGCAGCGGCACTTCGAAATTGACGAGCCTTGCAGCTGCGCGGTGCGGCCAGACGGGGCTGCTTTTCGAAAGGACGCCACCTTCTTCGAAGTCCCCTTATTCCCATGAGCTCATGGGAATAAGGGGACTTCGAAGTAGGCGGGGCCCTTTCAAAAAGGAGCCCCGTCTGGACGCGCCGCGCGGCGGCAAGGCTCATCAATTTCGAAGCGCTGCTGCCGCCCGCATGCTAATGAAGCGCTGAATATGCATTTCAGCGCTTCATTAGTAAACTTCAAAATGGTCATTTGCATGGCCATTTCGAAGTTTGGGGCACGTGTAGACACAGCCATATGCTTTATGTCTGTTTCAGGCTCATTTACAATTCTCTGGAAATGTAAAGCAGAGTCTAGCAAGAGGATAAGTTACACTTATAGATGCCTTAAGGCCTAGGGGCGTTACACTGCTAGAGTGACGTAGATCAGCTTGAGCATAAATGAGACTCAGACTCTCTATGTATCTTACAATAACTAGGCACGTCGACTGGGGGAAGGGATCAGAGAAGGGGACAGTTGCTCTGGGATCCAGGGTTTCAAAGGGGCCCAGAGCTCCTGCCACCATCAGTGCTAATTTGGAAGCTGTGGCAGAAGGAGCTCCAGGCCCCTTTGAAATGCAGAGCTCTGAGGGAGGAGGAGTAGGCCAGCACCACAGTCCAGGCAGTGCTAACAGCTGACTGCCCTAGGCTCCACCCCTCTGCCCCTGGCCCCACCCCATCCAGCAGGGCATGGAGGCAGGACCCCTTCCCGCGTTGCCCCGGGGCCCATGGTGGCTGTCAGCTCTACTAACAATAAGCTAAATCTGAGGGTTGAATTCTGCTTCCACTTAAGTCATTCAGAAAAAATTATTGGCTTCAACAGGATTAGGCTCAATCCTTAAATCAGGAAATATACACAGAATATTACATTATATGTGAAAATTTTAACAATTTAAAGTGTAATCATGGCAGGGGATGTTGGGTTGGGACTCGTGGGTTGTATTCCACATTAAATACTGAACCACTTTGACCTTGGCAAGTCACAGAACCTTGGTGTGCCTCCGGTAAGTAAGTTTTTCCTGGAAGACCCTTGTGGGAGTGAGAAAGTGTAAGACTGATTTGCCCCTCACCCAGAGCTGGAGAGCAACCAGTCTTGTAGCCTACACAACCACAATGATTAGAGCCTCAGGCTGTGCCTCTGCTGTAGCCCACTTATGTGCCCATGGGCTGCTGGCGAGGACAGTACAGGCTGTTGTAATGGCTTTGACCCAGGGAGTGTGAGTGGATACAAAGTACCAATTTGAATAGAGAATTCTAATTAGTATCATTTTACGTTCACTCAGCACAAGTGTAAGTGGCCGCTACCCAAGATGCAAGGCTGTGAAGAATCAGTCCTAGTGCCTCAATACCCAGTAGTAGCAATGCTTTGTTCCTTCAGTGCTTTTTGTTTCAAGATTTGCAGAGCAGCGTGTTAAAGGAAATGAAGACGCTGATCCAAAGACAGGAAAATTTTACAATTAATTTTATTTCTGCTTGGCAGGTTTGTTAATTGTTTTGTGAACAACAGCAAATAACAAATTGGGTATAAGAAGAAGAAACCTGAGGTTGGTGGACCCTTGAATGCTTGGCTATCTCTTAAATTCCTCTGAAGGTGGAAGGCTATTACTGAATATCTCTTGTTCACTGCTGCCAGTTTAGCTGCCTACAAGCAAACTTGAACTTGGGACCTTGGGTGCTTAATGCAGGTGCCTCTACAGCTGGAGCTCTGCTTTGGCTGTAGGGGACACTTATTCTTTCTCTGTGAAGTGGTCTAGGTACCACTACAAGGGACAGTTAACCACACAGATGTGTGTGTTACATACTTCCCTTAGCTGAGAAAGGGCAGCTAGAGCTTCAGAGACCCAGCTGAAATTCTAGAGGAGCCCCCACTTCTAAAAGCCCAGAGGTAGACTTGAACTTGGGACTTCTGGAGTTTAGTGGAAGTAGCTCCACAGCACTACCCCCAGGCTAGGTGGGTCCCAGCTCAGCCTGTAGAGGACACTTATTCTTTCTCTGTGATGCAGTCCAGGTACCAAGACACAGGACAGTCAACCACACACAAGTGTGTGGGTTACACCAGCAGCAGCACAGAAGTCAGGCGTAGGTAGATCTGGTAAGGTAGTGCCACCCTGACTTCTGTGCTGCTGCCTTCAGCGCTGCACTGTTGGTCAGCAGCTGCCACTCAGCTCTGGAGGCAGCCCTGTAGAAGTAAGGGTGGCAATACCATAGGAGCTCATCCTTACCTCTGTGCTGCTGCTGGCCTCAGAAGTAGGAGCTTGGCTAGCGCCTGTTTCTTTCAGCTACCTTACTCTGAAGGCTACCCAGAAGTTAAGGTGGAAATACCTTGACCCTGCTACTATAACCTTGCACTCCACCCATGACCTCCTTATAGGTTGGGACTCCCAGTTTGAGAAATGCTGGTCTCCCACATGAAATCTGTATTGTGTAGATTAAAAGGACAAAATAGACCAGTTTTCACAAGGGTGTCCAGATTTCATGATCCATGATACATTTTCTTATCTATGAATTTGGTAGAGCCCTACTTATCTCAGTACTGAGCCTTGCTAAATAGCAGCAGTTTAGAGTGGAGCAGTTCCTGTTTGCTTGGGATCAGAATCAGGCACACAAAATGAAGGCTGGAGAATTTATCTGGTAATTCCCCCTCCTCCACTAAACCATGGTCTGGGATTCCTTTGTAACTGAGGGTGAATCTGATGCAGTGGCTGCATCTATACTTGCATTCCTCTTTCGAAAGAGGTATGCAAATGAGGGAAATAAAAATGCAAACAAGGTGCAGATGTGCATATCTGGCACCTCATTTGCATATTCTTATTTTGAAAGAGCTTCTTTCGACAGAAGAAAACCAGTGTAGACACTGCTCTTTCAAAGTAAACCCCATCTTTGAAAGGATCCTTCTTCCCATTAAATAAAGGAACGAAGGATTATTTCAAAGATGGGTTGTGGAGGTGCCCAACACCTGAGGCACATTGAGGACCCTGACCTCCAACCTTGTGTGGAGGCACCTCCACCACCCCTTAAGGCACCTGAAGGCCCGCTCCATGATGTTGTGGGTGTGGTTGAGGCACCAGCTGAATGTGTCCCAGGTGGGGTTGAGGTGTCCCGCGTACAGCCTCAGCAGTCATAACTTTTCCCATAATACAAGAACTAGGGGACACCAAATGAAATTGATGGGTAGTAGGTTCATAACTAATAAAAGGAAATTTTTCTTCACACAGCGCACAGTCAACCTGTGGAACTCCTTGCCCGAGGAAGCTGTGAAGGCCAGGACTCTATTAGGGTTTAAAAAAGAGCTTGATAAATTTTTGCAGATTAGGTCCATAAATGGCTATTAGCCAGGGATAAAGTATGGTGCCCTAGCCTTCAGAACAAGGGCAGGAGATGGATGGCAGGAGATAAATCACTTGATCATTGTCTTCTGTTCTCCTTCTCTGGGGCACCTGGCATTGGCCACCATCGGCAGATGGGATGCTGGGCTGGATGGACCTTTGGTCTGACCCAGTATGGCCATTCTTATGTTCTTATGTTCCCTTCCCTCTTGACTGGGATCTCATGCTGAGGGATGAAGTTTCCGCACCTATGCACTGGCAAAGCCCAGCATCCTGGAAGACGTGGGCTTCATGAGTGTGGCCAGCCCAGCCCACATATATGTCTGTGAACCAGCCCACAGCATCCACCAGGGCCTGAAGTACCACCAAATGGTACTCCTTTCAGTTCACATATTGGCCGGCACTATGTGCTGGGGCACAGATGGGGATGTGCATGCCATCCAGGGTGCTGAAGCAGTTCAGGAAGCCCGGGTCCTTGAAGCCCGTGACACTGGCATCCAGATCCCCCAGGTGGATGACCCTGTGCAGCAGCATCGCATTGATGGCTCTGATGACATACATGTGGGGAAGGGGGACATGTTCCCCCCTTGAGGGCATGGAGGGCCAGCCCCCTGACCCCTGGCCCCAGCCAGCCCCCTACCCCCTCACTGCATGCCACCTCCCAGGCTGCCCCCTACCCACCTGGCCCCTGAAGCCAGGGAGTCCTCTTGCCCTGCTCCGCCTGTTACCCGCACAAATTTCTCATCCCTTCCACACTCAGGGACATACACACCTTTACCCAATCCATAGGGCTCAAGGTGTGACCCTGTTAATTTAAACTCCCACTCTTACCCAATTCCTAGGGCTCAGAGTGTAATTCCCTGTGGGTATGCAGGATCTGTGCCACTGAAAAAGTCTAACACAGTCATATTCTTATTCTCTATTTATCTACAATTGTCAAGAAAGCAGAATACATGTTAAGCACACAGTATCATGCTCACCAGTCCTGATAAGGCAGTCAGGCAGGCAGACTTCCACTGTTGGGACAGACAAAATCACTCTTGGGATGCTTGTTGCTGCACCTCAGGGTCTTGGAGGGTCTTGGGGGTGAGTCCTCCATAAGGTTTTCCTTCTTCGCTTCTGCATGATGTTCTGTTCTCCTTTTCCCCCTTGATGTTCTGCTCCTCTTTCTCCCCTTTTTCCTACTTGGAGCCTAGTTTTAAATAGTGAAACTTGAGTCCTGCTTAGCTATACCTTGACCAATTATTTTAGTACAATTTTACTAACTAGTCATAACCTATGGTAACAGAATTACCTAACCAATCATAACCCACCACCTTAACTGATTTACCCCTAACAAAATTAATTATACCACAGACAGGAGCAATTACAAACCAGAGAAAGAATATACCGAAAACAGTAGAAAAATGGAGACAATTATTAGAGAATGGTGGTTCCACCTTAGTTATTGATAAATCGTTGCCTGCCAGACGAAATGCTGTTAACTACGTTTTCTTTACCCATCTCGTGATCTGTTTAACAGTGAGTGGCATTAGAATGTGGCCTTCTTAACAGCCTGATATGCTACTATTGTGATGAAATGTAGATGGAATGTGAGTATGTGTCTTGTAGCTTCACAGTTAATGGCTGCTGCTCTTTCATCTGGCTGCAGACAAGCTACAGACCTTTCAAAATGGCTAGAGAAGCCATATTGGTTACACCGTTGCACTCCCACCTGCCCATGTGGGCCGTGTGACATGGACCTGGTTTACCTCCATGAGTATGTCCCCAATGGTGGCCTTGCCCACCTCGAACTGTTGTCCCACAGAGCAGTAGGAGTTCAGGGTGGCCAGTTTCCAGATGGTGATCATGACCTGCTTCTCCAGGGTGAGAGCAGGCCCCATGCAGGTGTTGTGGTGCCGGAGTGTGGGAGCGAGCCAGTGGCAGATCTCCTTGAAGGTCTGCCTCGACCTGCGGAAGTTCTGCAGCCACTGTTTGTCATTCCACTTCCCCAGCACCAGGTACTCCCACCAGTTGGTGCTGCTGGGGTGGGTCCAGAGGTACTGAGGCATGCAGGGAGGTGCCCAGTGGTGTCCTGGGGGGTGGGGGGCATGGCCCTGGTGGGGGCTGCTCAGCGACTTGAGCAGGTGGGGGATGGCTGCGGTGACAGTGCAGAGCATTGACAGCAGGGTCTTCAGGCTGAGGGTGTCCTCCTGCAGGAGATGCTGCTGTGCCTCCATTGCGGAGCACGAGTGGGCTCTGCTGGGCTGGGGACAGCCAGACAGCACTTAGCTCATGCAGGGTGGAGGGTGGAGGGAGGGGCCTTTAAGGGAGTGGCTGGCTGTGGCCCAGAAGGGCTTGTCGGCCATGGGACATCTTCCACAGCATTTCCTGACTCTCTTCTTTCAAAGGAGAGCTTGGAGCTGTGTGGGCGCTCCCTTTTGAAAGACTGCGGTTCCCCTTCGAAAGAGCGAATCGACGTGTCCATCTGCTTCTAGCATGTGGTCGCCCCCCTTCCCACGGCCACTATTTCAACCTCTCCCCATCGATTTTCATTGTGTCAACAGTGTGCTCATGTGTAGACCCAGCTTTTGTGCGCAGCAGCCCTATTTCAAAACAGCTTATTTCAAAATAGGGCTGCTGTGAGAGTGTACACTACCAGTGCAGCCCCTTGCAAAGCTGGGCTCTAGTCTGTGTTCTCATCATAGTTTGCAGTATGACAATTTTGTCCTTTTGATTATGAGGTTTGGGGGCTGTGGTGGGGGGAAGCAAGGACATCTCTTCTCATGTGTATATCTAGTGCCTAGTACAATGGGGCACTTGTCTCAATATATTCACTTAACAAATTGAAGCTTAAGGATTTGATTACATATGATAAGTATCTACATGGACAACAAATGTCTGATAATGGGTTCTTCAGTCTTGCAGAGAAAAATATAACACAGACCAATGACTGGATGTTGAAACCAGACACATTCAAGTGGAAATCAGGCATACATTTTTAATTGCAAGGGTAATTAACCATTGTTCCCCTTTACCAGGGGTTGTGATGGATTATTCATCACTGATAAGTCAAGTTTGAATGTTTTATTTGGGGGGAGTTTACTGGTCTGTGCTACCCAGGAGGGCAGAACGGATGAAAAGAGTAGAATAAATGATCCCTTCTGGCTGACTCATCTGGGGTCTGTAGGCAGTACTGCAATACAAATAATATATTTCAAGAGAGCAAATGTGTGGGAGAAAAAGTAATCATGGCCTTCAGTGTGCTTGGAAAAACCTCTGTCCTCACTAAGCTGGTAATATTTTTATTACTATATTATCACAAAGCATCTTAGGACATCTTCGACATGAAGTCTGCTGGGTAAACACATTATTGGTTGGGCTACGGGTCTCTTCTCCATGCTATGTAAACCCATAAAAATAAAATATTTCATTCTGTTTAAAATTTATATTGCTTTTATTTTAAAGCAGTTTGAGACTGAATGCCCTTTCAATGCCCTAAAAAGCAGCTCCGGGATTTACTTCCTTTTATTTTCATTCTTGTTTTATTCTGTACTGGACAGTTTCTAATTTATGAGCCAGTCATGAACCTGTCATCATAGGAATATTAAATGATTAACTAACAGTCCAAGACCTAGTCATGAAAGCTCGTAAATCAAGAGATTAGTGACATATGATCAAAAGTTTTATTTGACTCTTCCAAGAATTAAAGAACCTCCTGTTTCAGTGAGCAAATTAATAAATGCATAAAAATTACAATCCTGCAAAGATTCATCTGAACAGGTCTGGAATGTAGGAGTGTATTTTTTGAAATAAAGGATGGGGGATCCCTGACACAAAGGCATGATTGGGCTACAAATGAAGTCAGTTGTTTTTGTGTCTCTAGTCAATTCCCTTTCACATGGACATGTCAGGATTGAAACACTGATCTCTCCCCCACCTGCCCCCTCAAAACAAACTAACTAACTAACTAAATTTTTGAGGAAACCTGATTTTTGTCCCATTTCTGTTCAGTCAGAAAGGTATTTTTCTTCAAAGATGGAAGGGCCAGTATACTCTTTTTCAGTGCAAGTGAAGCCCAAGAGGGCACGAGCAGGGGCAGCAGGACCTGCATCCAGGCCAGTACAGCCCTCAGCTGGGTTGGTGGGCCAATGAATCTTATGTCAAGACTGGCAGGTGATCTACAACTGGAGCTGCGTCTACACGTGCACGCTACTTCGAAGTAGCGGCACCAACTTCAAAATAGCGCCCGTCGCGTCTACACGCGTCGGGCGCTATTTCGAAGTTAACTTCGAAGTTAGGCGGCGAGACATCGAAGTCGCTAACCTCATGAGGAGATAGGAATAGCGCCCTACTTCGACGTTCAACGTCGAAGTAGGGACCGTGTAGACGATCCGCGTCCCGCAACGTCGAAATTGCTGGGTCCTCCATGGCGGCCATCAGCTGGGGGGTTGAGAGATGCTCTCTCTCCAGCCCCTGCGGGGCTCTATGGTCACCGTGGGCAGCAGCCCTTAGCCCAGGGCTTCTGGCTGCTTCTGCGGCAGCTGGGGATCTATGCTGCAGGCACAGGGTCTGCAACCAGTTGTCAGCTCTGTGTATCTTGTGTTGTTTAGTGCAACTGTGTCTGGGAGGGGCCCTTTAAGGGAGCGGCTTGCTGTTGAGTCCGCCCTGTGACCCTGTCTGCAGCTGTGCCTGGCATCCCTATTTCGATGTGTGCTACTTCGACGTGTAGACGTTCCCTCGCTGCGCCTATTTCGATGTTGGGCTGAGCAACGTCGAAGTTGAACATCGACGTTGCTGGCCCTGGAGGACGTGTAGACGTTATTCATCGAAATAGACTATTTCGATGTTGCAACATCGAAATAAGCTATTTCGATGTTGGCTGCATGTGTAGACGTAGCCTGGGTGACCAGCAGAGCCCTTGGCAATGCTAGGAGAGTCTGGAACCTGGGGTTGGCAGTAGGACCCATGACAGGGTCAGCAGGACCCTGGATGGGGATGGAGCCTGACACAGGACGGGTAGAACCACAAGAAGGCTGCCTGGAGGCCGGGACCCGGAGCTGGAGCAGTCAGCAGGGGAGCTGGCCACCAGGTGCAGGGTATCAGCCGCAAATCCTGGGGGTGATGCAGCACCCGCTGCATCTGTACTTCCTGTGACTGTGCAGGTTGGTTTCCAAAGTCTTGAACTGTTTGCATGGAAGGGATGATATACAGTGCTGTGGTCTGCTCTGTCAACATATGGTGGCATAATTAAGTCACTCCTGGCCACTGCACACCCCTGAGTGACACAGTTCTACTGAGTCAGCTCTTGGTACAGACAGCACTGCGCCAACAGGGGCTTTTCCCATTGACATAGGCACCACCTCTTGGGCAGGTGGACTAAATAGGCTGATAGGAGAAGTGCTCCCATTGGCAAAGGGTAGCATCTCCACCCTGTGCTACAGCTGCACTGGTGCTGCACTGGAGGCCTAGACAAGTGTATGCCAGTGCTTCATATTTAAGACAAAATTCCTCCTGCCCAAGAGCTTGAGGTGAGAGCTCTTCTCCCTCTCCCGCCCTACTGTGGAACCTGTGACTAATGAGACTGCATGCCCCGCTCTGACCAAGGGGTGAAGAATCCTAGATCCGCTCCATGGGTGGTCCTCCTCTTCCCCTTCTGATCTTAGTACAATAGGCCCAATTTGCCAGAAGATTTTTCTTGTTTCCCACCTCACAGAGAAAAGGCCAGAGACAGCCTTCCAGCTCCCAGCCCATTCCACAACCACCTTGGGGCAGAAATTTCATATTCCCTCCCACCCTTGCCATTTGGTACCCTGCTAACTAGTAGATGTGTGTCACTCAGGATGCAGATGCTATGTCCTCAGCTGGGAAGGGATTCACAGTGCTTAGGGTCAGGGCGTAACAACGGGAGCTTTGGAAATGTCGCTTTGTCTTGCACTGGAGCTGTTTGTCCAGGTGAATGCAACAGTCATCTCTGAAAGAACTTCGGTGATGCTGGAGGACCCTGGTTGATATACCCTGCAGAATCTCAGATACAGTCACAGTCATCCCCTGCATGCACCCCTCCTTTGAAAGAGAGAGATGCTAGGTTGCTCAATTAACAGTGCATGGAATTAGGATATGACAAAGGTACAGCACTTTCCTTTGTTTTCCTTTCTTATTTTTCTGGCGGGGACAATGGTCCATAATTGCCAATGGCAAACTCGGCTGCTTTGAATATTTAAACTAAAACATGAAAGCAGTCTTTGCCTTTTTGCTGCTCTAGACCTCAAGCATTAGAGCATTTTCTCTGGTACCCCGCTAATTAGCTTTCTAAGAGACATTAATAGTTAAGCTAATAATTACTACACCTCCACAACTGACCTTGAGGTAATTCTAATGAAGATACATTAAAGATGAACATAATTATTCCTGGAAAAATATCTTGTCAGAATAAAGTCATTAGCATATTCATAAGTACTCCTGTGCTTTTTCAGAAAACATGGGCAATCAAGAACTATTACCAGCACTTGAGGGCCGCTGAGATCAAGCATCAGGACAGTGTGGCCTGGTTGATAACATACCATCTTCCACTGGTGAGTCTGCAATTCAAATTCATCTTCAGAGTCATGCCAGGTATTATTGATCTCTGTCTCATAGTATGTGTCTCTTTCTGGCCGTGGTGCTCCCTTAGTCAACAAGGACAAAGCAAACACAGGCTCTAAACAGCTATTTCCCCTTTGTTCTATTTTGCATGCAGTCAAATGAGCTCTTTGTCCTGTACTGCCAGAGGGGAGGTGACTGCTGCTGATGCTACTGCCTGCCCCCCCAATGACCCCTACCTTAGTTAATCCTCCCTGCTCCCAACCATAAGATGGCTGCGATGGCCACCATGGGGCCACCAAAAGTCCGGGGCCTGGGGTGGCTGCCACACCTTGTTCTATGGCCAGAATGGCTCTGCCCACAGTACATGGTAATACAGAAAACATCCATCATCATTATTTTCTGTATATGTCACCTGAATCTTAATGAACTAATCCTCATTGTGTTACCTGTGGAGGAGAAAAGTATGCATTACGACCGTCCCCTCTCGCAGGTGGGGATATTGAGGCACATAAGTGTTGACTGGCTTATCCAAGTTCATGCTGTAGCATAGTTTGCATATGCATGAGGAACAGAGAAAGAGAAGGACTGTGTTATCCCCAAAGGAGACCAAAGGGCTCCTGCCACTGCAGTCCAATGGCTGAGATTTCCTTTCACTCGAGTGGTGGAAAGTTGTATCTGGAACTGTTCTGGTCACAGGCTGACTCCTGGGTTTGAGTACATAAGAGTGATTTAGATAGTAAACCTGTCTGCACCATATGGATTCATTACAGCATGATCCTGGACAAGTCATTGAAGGTCTCACTTTCAAATGTATTGAGTAGAGCATGTCAGGAATTTTTCACCTAAACTTTTTCTTGTTGGAAAAAGCCAATTCATGGGAACAAAAAATTGCTGGGGAAACATGTAAGAACCATAAGAGTCAGCAAGAAGCTTCATAGGTCCAGGATGGAATTTCTGGACCAAACAAGAGAGAAAGGAAAATTCAGTACAGGCAACAGTCCAGGCTCAGGACACTTGCCTGAGATGTGGGAAAACTGGGTTAAAACTGCAACTATGAATCAAGCAGGGCAGGAGGTTTGACCTTGGGTCTTCCACCTCCCAGTAGGCCCAAACCAGTCAATTATTGGCAGGCTCATTGACAAGGAGGGCAAAGGGGGCAAATGACCCAGGTCCTGGCAATTCAAAAGGCCCTGGGGCTCTCAGCTGTCCTCATGTGGCAGCTGGCGCCTTAGAGCTTTTAAGTCTGCATCAGAGCCTCTCAGGGAGTACTCTGGGCAGTGCTGAGGGTTGTGTGGGGCACGCTCCAGTTGGTGCTGAGGGTGGTTAGCTCAGCCCCATCCCTTCCACCCAAGGCCACGCCCCTTGTTGAAGGACCTGTTGAGTTTGTCAACTACACTGTTTGTGGGGGCTGACACTCACTGTGGTTTTTCATGATAAATTTTGAAAGGTCTCAGGTTCATCCTATTGCACAGTGAAATCATGCACATCTCATAGAGCTGGGAGGGGCCTTACGAGGTCACTGAGTTCAGTCCCAAGTACTCACAGCAGGACCTACCACCATCACAGATTTCTTCCTTCTCCCCATACATTACCTGCCACAGACCCTTGAAAAGCCCCTTGAAGGATTGAATGCACAACCCTGGGTTTACAAGGCCAATGGTCTAAGCACTGAGCTGCCCCTCCCCACAATTGTCAATACCTCAGCAATTCCTGTGAAAATGAATTCTTGTTCTTCACCCTACTGCAGAGGATTATACAACAGAAGTTACAGCTGTTCAGGCGTATCTGCAGAATGAACGATGAATGAAAATCAAGACCCCAGTATTCGGCATAGTGGATGGTTCAAATAGGAGAGGCAGACCCCACAGAGAATGGGCAGATTATGTAGCAGATTGTATGTGGAGCTAGTCTACAGACACTAAACCACTCTGCATTGGACAGGGAAAGATGGAAGGAAATAGTGAAGGAGGCATCGGACACCAGCAGGCACTGGGCCTTTGGTTGTTGATGATGATGATGATGACTCAGGCCTGGTGCTGAGCCTCTCTAAGCCCTATTGATGCTCACCGAAGTCAATGCAACTACTTGGGTTTAAGATTAAGAACGGATTAAGTTGCTCTTTGGGGTTCAAACCAGGGGGTCTAGCACCTAGCAGGGAAGAGCCCATAATAGCTTTTTTTAGCAAAACATACCCTCTTTGTTTCTTGCTAATTCTAATGATTTTAAAAGAGTGAGATAGCACGGGAGACTATAAAGTAATACTGAATAACCTGATGAAAATTTTCACAGTGGGTAGACATCATAAGAGTGTCAAACTAAGCATTTTCTTCTCAAACCAGCAAATATGCAAGCTTGCTGATTATTCACCTTATTTGATCTGGCATATCTCTAGCATGAGTCATTCTCTGCAGCCTTAAGAAAATTTGTTCTTTGTAAGCATCTTACAGTCAAAAATGTCTCAGTGTTGGGGGACAGAAGGAAATTCCTTCTGAATATGTTTCATCAAAATAGAGCAGTAGATTTTCTTAACATTTCAAGCTTGCCATATAAAGGGGAAATTGAAGGCTGGTATTACTACAAAGAAAGGGAGCTTAGTTTGCTGTCTGAAACAGAGAGATAGTGCAATGATGTTTCACAGAAAACCTAACATTGTCGAAAATATGCCAGGCAGTAAATGATTTTGTGTACAGATACTGCAGTCTACTTTATTGTGCTACCCACGAGGCCACAGTGCTTCCACCAAATGGCTTCTTTCATGAGCGAGCCTGAGCATTTCTCTAACACTAAGGATATGTCTATGCTACCTGGTAGATTTACCCTGACTGGGTTGATGTACTGAGTTTTGATTTTGCATGCCTAGTGGGGACGCATGAAATTGAACAATCAGGGGTTGACCATTGACCCCTGTACTCCTTAATATCGTGAGGAGTAAGGGAGGATGATGCGAGAGTTTCTTCTGTCAACCTTCCTCAGTGAGGATGGCCAGATAAGTTGATTATAGGTAAGTTGATTTCAGCTATGCAATTGTTGTAGCTGAAATTGCATATCTATGATTGACTTTAAGGTCTAGTGTGGACCTGGCCTGAGATATCCTCAAAACCCCACTCCAATGTAGGCACATGTTAATAGCCCAGTTTCACAGAGGGGGAAACTGAGTCACAGCAACTAAGGCCATGAACTGGCAAAGAATTTGCTTAATTTAAAATACTCTTATGGGCTTCATTACATCAGGACAAGAGTCCTCGCTGTCCTGCAGGTTTAAGCACAATGGTTGTTTAATATTCATTTTAAGTATTGTTAGGGCTGGTGTCACCAGACTGTGCTCTCACATACAGTCTGAGTTCTCCTGGCATGCTGCTATATGCCATCTGTGAACACATACTGAAACATTCATTTACCAACATTGAACCTGATGTAGGCTCTTTGCTGGGGGCTACTGCCTTAATCCTTCTAACTAGAGTAAATTTTTGGAACAGATTTGCTTCCTTGGAATCAAGCAATGGCCTTTGGGTTGAGTCTGAAATGTGGAGTTGCCTGAATACTGTTTGGGATCACTGCTGATCCAGGACTTGCTTACTTTGTGTAAATAAGACAAGACACACAAAGAAGATACATAGGGTCTAGGTCACTGATCTTCTTCCAATGGGATGATGATATGTTATGTGCTGCTCACCAGAGGGACAACAGTAAACTCCTAGGACTAGGTCTCACTCATTAGGTAAGAACTACTCATAAGTACAGTGGGACCAAAAGACTTGCTGGACCCCAGGTTGCCAGCATTGAGTTAGAACAGGATGGGGGGAGGTGGGGCTTGGCTTTGTGGGAGATTGGGTTATAGGGGTGAGCTGGAGGTGCCTGGTTCTGGAGGAGGGGAGGGAGATTGGGTTAGAGCAGGGAGGCTGGGGGTGCCCGGCTCTGGAGGAGGGAGAGGACATTGAGCCACATAACATCTATCTATCTATCTATCTATCTATCTATCGAGAAAGAGAAATAACTATATAATACAGTACAGAACAAGGAAGAAAATTGGCAGCATGTTACCTCCAGGAGAAGAAAGCAAGTTCATATAATTCCAATTCTGGTGGAGGTATGGAACCACTTTCAGGATCTCTGCATGGGTAATACAGTGGAGAATGCTGTGGCAGAAAGTTCTCGTGGGAGGGATTAGAAGAAGACCCGGCTGACTGGAAGCCATGGGATGCGTAGTCCTAGGGATGAGAGTTCTATGACCACCAACCCCAAGAGAAGAAGACGGGTGGTGGTGGTTGGGAACTCCCTCCTCAGAAGGATGGAGTCATCCATCTGCCATCCAGACCTGCAATCTCAGGAAGTTCTCTGCTTACTGGAAGCTAGAATCAAGGATGTGACAGAGAAACTTCCAAAAATAATCAAACTTGCAGATTATTACCCTTTCCTAATTCTCAATGTAGGAACTAATAGCCGCGTCTACACGTGCCGGCTACTTCGAAGTAGCCGCGCCAACTTCGAAATAGTGCCTGACACAGCTACACGTGGCGGGCACTATTTGAAAGTTGACATTGACGTAAGGCGGCGAGACGTTGAAGTCGCTATCCCCATCAGGAGATGGGAATAGCGCTCTACTTTGACATTCAACGTCAAAGTAGGGAATGTGTAGCCGTTGTGTGTCCCGCAACATCGAAATAGGGGGGTCCGCCATGGCGGCCATCAGCTGAGGGGTTGAGAGACGCTCTCTCCAGCCCCTCAGCTTGATGGTCGCCGCGTGCAGTGGCCCCTTAAAGGTCCCCGCCCCCTGCCTTCCTGTGCAGGAAGCTGAGAGAACGTGCAGGCTGTAGTCCAGCCACGCGGCCAGCCTGCACGCCCCTCTGCAACCACACCCCCCCCCCGCTGCAATGGCCGCCCGCCAGCCCCTCAAGTGCATCCAGGGCACCCCCCCCAAGGGGAGCCAGGGCTCCCAGCCCGGCAGCCAGGCTGGGAAGCGGCAGCGGGGCCCCTCCTGGACTGAGGCCAAGCTTCGGGACCTGCTGGGGCTCTGGAGTGAAGAGGAGGTGCTCCAGGTAATGGGGAGCAAGAGGCGGAACGCGGATGTGTTCACTCGGCTGGCCGAGGGCCTGGCCACCTGGGGTCACCCTGCCCACACTTCTGACCATGTCAGGAGTAAGGTGAAGGAGCTGTGGCAGGGTTACACCCGGGCCCGGGATGTGGCCGGCCGATCTGGGGCCTCCCCCGTTACTTGCCCCTTTTACAGGGAGCTCAGGGCCATCCTGGGCCCCCGGCACACCTCCTCCCCTCCGGCCACTCTTGATACCTCGGCCGACAAGCCCCAGCAGGCCCCGGAGGCGGAGTCCGCCCCTTTGGTAAGCCCCGCACCCCAGGGGCCCCCCCAGGAGCCCACCCCTGGGACGCCAGAGGAGGAGGAGGGGGAGTCCTCCTCCAGCGACAGGGGGCTCCAAATAATCCTGCCGTCCCAGAGCTCCAGCAGGGTGTCTGCCCACTGGGTGTCCCCTGACCATGGGAGCGGATCATCAGGTATGTATCCCCTCTGGCGCACACCCCCCCGGGGTTGAGGGGTGGGGGTAACCGACATGACCAGGGCCCTCCACGTGCCCAGATGACCATGGCCCCAAGGACAGCAGTGGCATGTCCCTCACAGGAGTGCATCAGCCCCTGCCCCCCCAGCACGACAGTGCCATGCCCCATCCCTGGGGATTGGGGGAGCGGACCCTTGGGTCCCCCGGGTGGAGGGGGTGGGACACCCATCATCATCATCAGCATCTCCCGGGGATGGGGATGGGGAACCAGCAGCAGAGGGGTGGGGGGACAAGGGCCATGGCTCGGGGCCCACACTAACGGCTGTCTCCACTCTTCTTCCCCCCCCGTGTTCTGCAGCTGCACCATCGGAAGTACCGGAGAGTGCCGACGAGGTGTCAGTGGTCCCGGAGAGCCCACTGGGGCCATCAGTCCAGGCCAGCCCCTCGGCGGAGCACTGACCGGCCCCAGGGTGGGGACGACGGCGGAGCCAGCACTCCAGGACAGTGACGGACCCCCACCTGCTGGCGATCCTCTGTCGACAGCTGGAGGTCTCTGAGCAGTGCCTGCGGGTGGAGGAGCGGTGCCTCGAACTCCAGGAATGGGCGCTGGCCTGGCACTAGGAGGCATTGGGGGCCTTTATGCGCATGTTCGAGCATGTCGCGGACTACCTGGCCCCCCCATGCCGCGCTGGTTGCCGCTCTGCCCACCCTGCCTGCTCCACCCGCCGCTCCACCCGCTGCTCCACCTGCCGTCACATCGCCATCCACCACCGAGGGCCCTTCCGCTGAGGGGGACCTGGGGCCAGCTGACACCCGCTGCCCATATCTACCAGTCCGCCCGGCCCCCAGCCAGCCCCGGCCAGGGCTGAGGCCGAGGCGCGGGTCGCAGCCGCCCAACCCTAGCGCTGGACATTAGGGGGTGTGGGGCCCAGGACGTGGCCCCCCCTCCCCCTTTGTATAAATCCTCTTCACTTATCTTTCTAAATAGTTTGTATTAGACCCCTGTTATGTTGTTATGATGATACCCGCCCCCCATGTAAATAGTTCTCCCCTTCCTTGTCTTCCCCTTTTTTCCTGTCATCTTATCTTATTATAATACATATATATATATATAATATTTATTTTGCCTGTAAATAATTATGATAATAATAACAAGAGTTCAACATATATTCTGGTTTGATGAACAAATGTCTGTTTTTATTTACAAGAAAAGTTGGGTGGGGTGTGCTCTTGGGTGCTCTGTGGTGTGGGCATAGGGGCAGGGAGTGTTGTGGAGGATGCGGGGGTGTAGTGGGGGGCCTGCCAGCATTCACCCACGGCCTCGTCGAACTGGGCCCACAGGGCCTCCTGGACCCGGGTCCCTTTGGGGTCCACCTGGCGACTGGGGGCAGCGGGTGGTTGAACATCAGGCCTCACAGCCTCCACAGCCCAGCCCTGAAAGGATGCCTCCCCCTTGCTCTCGATGAGGTTGTGGAGGGCGCTGCATGCGCCCACAATCTGGGGGATGTTGGTGGGGCCTGCATCAAGGCGGGTGAGGAGACACCTCCAGCGCCCTTTGAGGTGGCCAAATGTGCACTCCACCACCTGGCGCGCGTGATTCAGGCGCATGTTGAAGTGCTCCTGGCTGGCTGACAGGTGGCCCGTGTACGGGTGCATGAGCCAGGGCCGGAGGGGGTATGCCGCGTCTGCGATGACGCAGAGGGGCATGGTGGTGTCCCCCACAGGGATCTCCCGCTGGGGCACGTAGGTTCCCACCTCCAGCTGGCGGCACAGGCCCGAATTCTGGAATACCCGGGCGTCGTGGGTGCTGCCAGGCCAGCCCACATATATGTCCAGGAAGCGGCCCCGGCTGTCCACCAAGGCCTGGAGGACCACTGAGTGGTAGCCCTTCCTGTTTAAGTAGCATCCTCCACTGTGCTCCGGGGCACAGATGGGGATGTGGGTCCCATCCAGAGCCCCGAAACAATTGGGGAAGCCCAGGGTGGCAAACCCCGCGATGGCGGCATCCGGGTCCCCAAGCCGCACGAGCCTGTGGAGGAGCAGGGCGTTGATGGTGCGGACGACCTGCAGGGGAAGCACATGGGAGAGCACCAATGAGGGGTGTGCAGGGTGTGTGTGGCCCTCCCCTGCCAGGGCTGCCTCCCCCTCCCCCCGTGGGTCCTCTTACCTCCATGAGGACAGCCCCGACGGTGGCCTTGCCAATGCCAAACTGCTGGCCCACGGATTGGTAGCTGTCTGGAGTGGCCAGCTTCCAGACAGCGATGCCGACCCGTTTCTCCACACTGAGGGCACGCCGCATGGCGGTGTTCTGGTGCCTCAGTGCAGGGGTGAGCCACTGGCATAGCTCCAGAAATGTCTGCTGGTTCATCTGAAAGTTCTGGAGCCAGCGGTTGTCATCCCACTCTCCGAGCACCAGCCGCTCCCACCAGTCGGTGCTCGTGGGGTAGCTCCACAGCCGGCGGCGTGTGCGGCGGGGGGGGGGCGGGGCAGGGTGCTGCAGGGTTGGGGGTTGCTTCCTCCTCCCCTGCGGGCAGCTCCTCCTCTGTGGCTAGGATGCGATCAGCTGCCTCCTGCATGGCATTGAGCAGAGCAAGCGCTGCTCCTACAGGGGGAGCTGGGTGGACCTCTGGCTGCTGCTGCTGCTGCTGCTGCTGCTGCTGCTGCTGCTGCTGCTGCTGCTGCTGCTGCTGGGGGTACATGACTGCGTCGCCCGAGGTGTGCGTGCCTATGGCTCTGCAGACCGCGTGCTGTGCAGGCTGCATGTGTCTGGGAGGGGCCCTTTCAGGGAGCAGCTAGCTGTTGCCCCGGAAGTGCTAGTCCGCCCTGTGACCCTGTCTGCAGCTGCTCCTGGCACCCTTATTTCAATGTGTGCTACTTTGGCATGTAGACGTTCCCCTCCAGCACCTACTTCGATGTGGTGCTGCCCAACTTCGACGTTGAACGTTGATGGCACCAGCCCTGGAGGACGTGTAGATGTTGTTCATTGAAATAGCTTATTTCGATGTCGCTACATCGAAATAAGCTATTTCGATGTAGCGTTCACATGTAGACGTAGCCAATGACAGCAAAGAACAACCTTAAGCAGATCACTGCAGATTATGTAACTCTGTGAAGAAAAATCAAGGAATATGGAGCACAAGTGATGTTCTCATCCACCCTCCCTGTTAAAGGAAGTGGTCCACGTAGGGATCATTGAATCATGGAAGTAAATGCATGGTTGTGCAGGTAGTGTAGGAGAGAGGGCTTTGGTTTCTTCAACCATGGGATTCTATTTCAGGAACAAGGATTGTTAGGAAGAGATGGGATCCACCTAAAGAAGAGAGGAAAGGTCATGCTTGTGGGCAGGCTTGCAAACCTAGTGACGAAGGCTTTAAATTAGGTTGGTTGAGGGATAGTGATGCAAGCCCTGAGGTAATTGGGAAGGAGGAAGGAACAACAAATGAGGACCCCTGGTTCAAAAAGAGAAAGCAGGACAATAAGCTTACTAGCTAAAGTGTTTGTACACAAATGCAAGAAGCCTGGGAAAGAAACCGGAAGAATTAGAGGTCCTTGCACAGTCAAAGGAGTATGACATGACTGGGATAATGGAAACTTGGTGGGATGACTCGCATAACTGGAGCACTATCATGGAAAGGTATAAACTGTTCAGGGAGGACAGGCAGGGAGAAAAGAAACATGAATTGCAATGTATGTGAGAGAGCAGTATGATTGTTCAGAGCTCCAGTATATGGAGAGAGAAAAGCCAGTTGAGAGTCTCTGGGTAAGCTTAGAGGTGGAAGCAACAGAGGTGATGTTGTGGTTCATGTCTGCCATAGACCACCAGATTGGGCTGATGATGTAGATGAAAATTTCTTCAGACAACCAAGAGAAGCTTCTGGATCACAGGCCTTAGTTCTCAAGGGAGACTTTAATCACCCAGAGATTTCTTGGAAGACCAATACAGCAGCATGTAGACAATCCAGGACGTTTTTGGAGAATGTTGAGGATAGTGCTGAAAGAACCAACCAAGGGCCGTGCGCAGATTGACCTGCTGCTCACAAACAGTGAAGAATGAGTAGGAGAAATAGAAGTGGGTGGCAACATAGGCTGCAGAGATCATGAAATGGTAGGTTCCAAGATTCTGACAAAAGGAAGAAAGATGAGCAGTAATATACAGACCCTTGATTTCAGAAGAGCAGACTTTGACTCCTTGAGAAAACTGATGGGCAGTATTCCCTCGGAAGCTAATATGAAGGGGAAAAGAGTCCAGGAGAACTGGAAGAATTTTAAAGAAGCCTCATTGAAGGCACAGGAACAAACCATCCCAGTGCAAAGTAAGAAAAGCAAACATGGCAGGCAACCAGCTTGGCTTACCACAGAAATCCTTGGTGAGCTTAAGCTCAAAAGGGTGCATATAAGGAGTGGAAACTTGGACAGATGACTAAGGAGGAGTATAATTATATGGCTGGAGATTGCCAGGGAGTAATCAGGAAAGCAAAAGCACAATTGGAACTGCAACTAGAAAGGAATATGAAGGAAAACAAGAAGGGTTTCTACAGCCATGTTAACAATAAGAAGATGATCAGGGAGCACGTGGGGGCCATTATTGGATGAGGGGACATTACTGGTGACAGATGACGTGGGAAAAGCTAAAGTACTCAATGCTTTTTTTGCCTCAGTCTTCACAGACAAAGTCAGCTCCCAGACTATAGTACTAGGCAACGTAGTATGGGAAGGAGCTGGGAAGCCCTCAGTGAGTAAAGAACAGGTTAAGAGATATTTAGAGAAGCTTGACACACACAAATCCATGGGCCCAGATTTAATGTATCCATGGTTACTGAGGGAATTTGCAGATGTCTTTGCAGAACCTTTGGCCATTATTTTTGAAAACTCATGGAGATAGGGAGAGGTCCTGGATGATTGGAAGAAGGCAAATGTAGTGCCCATCTTTGAAAAAGGAAAGAAGGACAGGACAGGGTATTATGGACCAGCGAGCCTTAACTCAGTCCCTGGAAAATTCATGGAGGGGATCCTCAAGGAATCCATTTTGAGGCATTGGAAGAGGGGAAAGTGATTAAGAGTAGTCAACATGGATTCACCAAGGGCAAGTCATGTGGGACCAATCTGATTAGCTTCTACAATGAGGTACTGACTCTGTGCAAATGGGGAAGTCAATGGATGTGATATGCCTTGACTATACAGTCTCCAACAACATTCTTGCCCATAAGTTAAGGAAGTATAGATTGGATACATGAACTATAAAATGGATAGAAATCTGTCTAGACAGTTGGGCCCAATGGGTAGTGATCAATGGCTCTATGTCTTGTAGACAGTCAATTTTAGGTGGAATGCCCCAAGAATTGGTTCTAGACCTGGTAACATTCAGCTTCTTTATTAATGACCTGGATGAGGGGATGGATTGCACCATCAGCAAATTTGCAGATGACACTAACCTAGGGGGAAAAATAGATACATTGGAGGGTACGGATAGGGTCCAGAGTCACCTCGATAAATTGGAGGATTGGGCCAAAAAAAATCTGATGAGGTTCAACAAGAAGACGTGCAGAGACCTGCACTTGGGACATAAGAATCCCAAGCACTGTTACAGGCTGGGGATCAACTAGCTCAGTAGCAGTGCAGCAGAAAAGGCCCTGGTGATTGCAGTGGATGAGAGGCTGGATATGAGTCAACAGGGTGCCCTGGTAGCCAAGAAGGCTAGTGGCATATGAGGGTGCATTAGGAGAAGCATTTCCAGCAGATCTAGAGAAGTTATTATTCCACTGCATTTGGCACTGGTGAGGCCACATCTGGAGTATTGTGTCCTGTGCTGGACGCCCCAGTATAGAAAGGATGTGGATGCTTTGGAGCGAGTCCAGCAGAGGGCAACAAAAATGATGAGGGGGCTGGAGCACATGACCTATGAGGAGAGGCTGAGGGATTTGGGGTTGTTTAGTTTTCAGAAGAGAAGAGTGAGATGTGATTTAATAGCAGCCTTCAACTTCCTGAAGCGGGGGCTCTAAAGAGGATGGAGAGAAGCTGTTCTCAGTAGTGATGGATGGCAGAACAAGGACCAATGATCTGAAGTTACAGAGGGAGAGGGGTAGGTTGGATATTAGGGAAAATTATTTTACCGGAAGAGTGATGAAGCACTGGAATGAGTTACCTACAGAGGTGTTGGAATCTCCATCCCTAGAGGTTTTTAAAACCCTGCTTGGCATAGTTATGGATGGGATGATTTAGTTGGGGTTGATCCTACTTTAGGCAGGGGGCTGAATTAGATGACCTCCTGAGGTCCCTTCTAGCTCTAGGATTCTATGATTCTGTGATTCTATGGCCATGTCTACACTAGCCCCAAACTTCGAAATGGCCACGCAAATGGCCATTTCGAAGTTTACTAATGAAGTGCTGAAATGCATATTCAGTGCCTCATTAGCATGTGGGCAACCACGGCACTTTGAAAATGATGCAGCTCGCCTCCATGCAGCTCGTCCAGACGGGGCACCTTTTCGAAAGGATCCTGCCTACTTCGACGTCCCCTTATTCCTATGAGCAGATGGGAATAAGGGGACGTCGAAGTAGGCGGGGTCCTTTCGAAAAGGAGCCCTGTCTGGATGAGCCGCACAGTGGTGAGCCGCATCAATTTCGAAGTGCTGCGGCCACCCGCATGCTAATGAGGCGCTGAATATGCATTTCAGCGCTTCATTAGTAAACTTCGAAATGGCCATTTGCATGGCCATTTCGAAGTATGGGGCTAGTGTAGACGTAGCCTGTGTGTCTTTTTCCACTCTTGGTTCTTCATCTCTAACTGGTTAGACACCCCTGGATTAGGATTTTGCAAGGTCATGTCCTAGGACTAGAGACAATATGAGTGAAATTTCTTAAGAACACAGAGTTGGTACAAGACTCTGTGTACCACTTACTAGGGCCAGTGTGGAGTTCTCTTGGCTGAATGGCAACAGAGAAGTACCTATGTACCCAGTATGCACAGCAGAATTGCTTTCCACACTAGTGCCCCAGGAAACCCTTAGGAGGGTGGGGAGGAGCCCATATAGGGGCTGTACTCCTGACTTGTATTTATGAAGATACAGCAACCCTAGAGCTCTGAGAAAGGGGCATGGATGAAATTTGTCTGCTGTGCAGCAGACTGAGGATAAAGTAGTGTGGGACATCCCTGCACACATGTGGAAATATGTGTGTGCCTGAGTAGATGGATATTTCTTCAAGTAGCTGCTCCCCGCACATTGGGTTTGATTTACTAAGGATTTATTTTGTGGGTAGAATGAATTTCATCCAGTAAATACATTATATTTTGTGTTGTGCTCTTTGCACTTCATTGCAGCATTTCAAAGGTTGCCTCAGCATGCTGCTCATTATGGAATCATTGAAAACATATAGAGGAAAGTATGTGGGCTGTGAAACATTTTGGTTTTGTAATGCTTGACTTCAGTCTGTGCAGTGTTTAATTTCTAGTCCAGAGTAGTTCGTTCGAGGCATATAGGTTGTAATATTGTTTGACATGGGTGTCAGATCTGTTAGTGTAGCTAGAATAAATCCTGTTTCACTTCTCCATTCTTCTTTGCCAGTCCAAAACTATAGGAGGATTCCTGTCAAAAAATGAAGACAGAGTTTTTGTCTTTGAGAAAGGACAAACTAGAATGTCAATTAATCTGTTCTAAGGTCAAAACCACAGGAATACATGCAATGTTACAACTTTGACAGCTGTGTTATCTTTCTGCTGACAGAGAAGAATTCTTAGAGAATATTATGTTGTTCTTTGTACATAATATAGCTACATACAGGAAATTATATCCGTAGTGGGTTTTTGTTCAGATATTGTAATCTTTCTTTCTCATGCTTATATGTCAAATTATTTTACATGGCAATGGGGAAAGAAGCTGCAGACTTTTTATAAAGCTCAGTTAGCAGAAATTTGGTCTCCGTGTTAATTGCTGCTAATATCACAAGTAATCTGAAGCATATATTGATAGGTATATGCATTTCAATACATGCAAATTATCACCATTATGCTTGGGACCGAGGAAGACACAGAAAGCCAGATGGTGCTATAGATTATGCTGTCCTTAATACCGAAAGAGAGAGGAGGTCAGGAAGATGGATGTTCTGGAGTTCTGCCTCACAGTGCTTTTTCAACAGAAAATGTGGTTTCACACATAGATATTTTGATTTTTCATATTGATTTGAGATAAGAACTAATGTCAAAATAGTGGCATTTCCTGTAGAGTGGAGATTCCTTTTTTACATTTCACAGTTGGCCACATTTTCAACAGGCCTTAACTAATAGATGTATAATGCTTATGGACATAAATGGGTAATCACAGACAACTATGTATTCACAGACAAGATTCATTGCCTGATATGGCCCTAATCCACTGAAGTCCATGGGCGGTATCTTTTGGCCTTAATGGGAGTTGGACTGGGCCCTATGTGAAATAGAGCTGTGTAAACAATGATGAAACAGGTTCAGAAAAATTGTTCAAAATTTTGTATGAGAAAATTTGTCACTTTTACATTTGGAAACAATTTTATGGAAGGAGGAACCCTCGCTTTTCATGGCTGTGTTAATGAATGTGCAGAAGAGCCTGGCACTGTCTGTTGCATTTGATATCGCTGGGCTGGGAAAGCCAATTATACACCCCCAGAAAGAAGTGAAAACAGCGCATACATTCTTGTAAGAGCAAATGCTGATAATTCAGTCACTGTACTTAAATTAATGTTGATCTTGGCCAGCTGCAAGGTACACAACCTCTCTTTATACCTCCTAATATTCCTAATACTGGAGAGATTATTGTTTATTCGTAAGAAGAAAGCAATATTTTCTTGATTTAAAATAAATTGTTACAGCCTGTTGTCCAGTATAACCACCCAGGTGCACTCACACAAATAACCAGTAATAACAACTACACAAAATCGAACACAGAACCACTACCACGTTACAGGGGAAAAAATAAGCTTGGGACTTTCAGAAGTGCTCAGAAGTTCTGACAGAAAATGTTACCATTAACTTCAGTGGGAACTGAGTTAGATCACCAGTGCGAGCTTCTGAAAATTCCACCCGAAAAATAGAGGTGCACATCTGTTCATCCTCCTTCTCCTGGAGCCTGATGCTGAATTAGATACAAACAAGCTCAAATTAGCTATTGCTCTAATCCACTACAGAAGCCACTTTACTTTGGAAATTATACAAGTACAATAAAAGGTAGGTCAGAACACCAATCTCTATTGAACTGTGAGTCTGATGGCTAGATAGGGACCAGTGTGCATGGGATCAGTTCTTGGCTCTGGTACTTACTTGCTATATGGTCTTTAACAGCCCACTTGGTTTCTGTCTTGGTTTTCCCAGCTGTTAAATAATATCACAACTGTTGCCTGTTTCAACTGAGTGCTGTGGCTTGTGAAGTTTAGTTAGCTAATGAATAGGTGGTATGGAGACTTGCAAGGACTGCACTGAGAATGATCAAATTATTGATGTCTAGAACAAATCTAAGGTTACAAACCCCAAACAAGTGATATTGTCAGTAAAATATATCTTCTCCTAGTGTTTTTTATTCATAGTGCTGCTCATTACCCTGTTATCTGAACATCTTCCTTGTAAAATCAATGAGCAAGACCAGAAGTCACTGGTGCAGTCCCTCAGGGCACAGTTTGCAATCACTGGTAGCCTATCAGAAATTTGTACATGAACATTTGAGTTCATATCCATCCACCGTCCTATTGGCCTGCTTGGAAACATCACTTCACTGGCCCATGAAATAACCACAAATCAAGCAAGAGTTCACACCTGAGTGTTCAACAAAGAGCATTTTAAGATGGGGTTGTCCTCTGGGACGTTAGTTAAAGTTGGCACTGTTTCTTGTCTCCCAGTGAACTCCAAATCAAATGTTCTCTCTTCACCAATAAAAATACGGGAGCAAATTCCAGACTGAGCTAGTTCCATTGACTTTGGTTTTGTAACATCCAGTTCTGCAAACTCGACTTGGAGTGTTAGAATCAACCTCAGTTTCTTTCCTTTTCATCCATCCCTCACCTGCTGTGACAACTCTGTAAGCCAGATTATGCTCTCAACAACTACTGTGCAGGCCTAATAACTTCTGGTGATTTGCGAAGCTGGAAGTGATTGGAATTTAGAGAGCAGGAAGGGGCAGAATATACCTGGACTTTTGTCTATGCTGTTTTAAGTGTTAATAGTAAAAAAAACACTAAAAGTCTTATTTTTATCACTGCAGACTTAGGTTGGAGCATTGGCTTTGTAAATCCAGAGTTGTGAGTTCAGTCCTTGAGGGGTCCTTTCAAGGGCAGGTTAGATTAAAAAAAAATGTCAGGGATGGCGATAGGTCCTGCTGTGAGGGCAGGGCACTAGACTTGATGACCTCTTGAGGTCCCTTCCAGTTCTATGATAATGAGCTGAAGTGTTGAGTAAGAAGGTGGCATTTTACTGTCCCTTTTTAGAGTAGAACTTCACTTTAATATCTCAGTAAAGAGGGCTATAGAAATTAAAATTAGAATTATTATTTTATTAGTACTAGAATGGGTAGGCACGGCACTTAAGAAGGTTTTGGTAAACAAATCCTCTAGGATTGACATCCTCACTGCTTCAGAGAATCCTGAGCAGATGGCATCACTAATTTCATGAATTAAAAAAATCTCCCAAAAGCACAAGATTGGTTTTAAATCATATATTTAAAAAAAAATGTCAGGTTCTGTTTTCTAAGTCCATAAAGAGGCACTCAGGTTACACATGTAATGCTGACAGGCCTGGGTTGCCCACCCCAGAGCTAGAACCTGTGGGCATAGGGTCTGAAGCCCTGCACTCTACCATGTGAGATGAAAGCCAGCTGGTGCTCAATTGAGGCTGTAGAGCAGAGACTTCACTCACCCCACATAAGGTCTCAATGCCTCTGGGTACTACATATAGTCAAAATGTTTCTCTGTAACCAAGAGTGCAAGAAACTCAGTATTGTTAAACATAAAGCTGAGGTTCTCTTATAATAATTTGCAGCTGACGTTTCAGGAAAATGCCAAATATTGTAAGACTCATAATAAAATTGTGCAAGTTGGCAGCACAGCATATTGTGTGGACTGCTAAGCTTCTGCAGGCTTGAATCATGGAAGCAGGTCAGCGTGCATGTCTTGTGCATATCACTGGACCATGCATAAGGCTCTGACATTGCAGTAGGCCCTCAAACTTGCTTTTCTTATGTCAGCCCTGCAGGTTTTTCCTCACTTTGTTTTCTCTGCTTTTTCAGTTATAGCTTAATAGTTTTATAACTGAAGAAGCCAGTGTCATTCCTTTCATCTCCAATGGTGTTTTCTCAGCCTAAAAAATCCTTTCCGCTCTCACACGTAGTGAGAGCAAGTACTGGATCTGTAGCCTGTTTACATGAGCCTACCCTTAACCTATACCTTGAGAGCAGCTGGTTTATTGTGCCACCTCTTGTGCGTGTACTTCATGAAAGTACTTTTGAAAGCAAAGAACACTTCTTTCTTTTTGTTTTCAAGAGAAGGTCAAAGGCCAATGCTTCTGAGCAAGTCAAAGACGTGTAATCAGTTTTGTTTGCCTCTGCCTGGGATAGCGATTCTTCTACGCATTAATCTATTTGTGTTTGCTTATGCTGAACAACTCCTTTCATTTGTGTGCAGTTGCTCACCCAAATGTCCCTATTAATGTCAATAAGGCTAAGTCTACAGTACAGTGTGCTTTCAAAGGGCGATCGTTCGAAAGCCATCCTTTGAAAGATTGCTTTTCAAAAGCCTGCGTCTACGTGCAAAAAAACAGATCAAAATTGTGATTGGTCCCTTTGAAAGACTGGCCCGCTTTTTCAAAAGAGAGCATCCACACGGCTGCCTGTGCCCTTTCCAAAGACCAGGCCAGGAAACACTGCAGGTGAGGTCGCACGGCAGACAAGCCCTTCCAGTCCTCGTAGCCGGATGCTCCCTTAAAGGGCCCCTCCCAAGCACTCTCACCCTACACACACTGAGGCCTGCAGAGCCGTCACAAGCCCCCAGAGCCCAAAGGTGCCTGGACGCCAGTCGTCATGAAAGTCCAGCTGCAGCTCCTCGTCCTTGAGCTGGCCGTACTCAATGCTGTGCTCTACTAGCTGGCCGTGGTGCTCACAGCTGCCCTCCATCTTCTCCTGGAGCCCCTCAAGCCAGGATCCCACTGGTGCACCCACCAAGCACCCCACCGCCTCTGGAGCCACCCCCACAGCATGGACTGGTAGGAGCGTCTGGTGCTGTGAGAGTGAGACAATGTCAGGTGAGTGCAGAACTTTCACAGGAGCAGGCGGACCTTCGAAGAGCTCTGCCCCTGGCTTGGCCCTGCCCTGAGACACCAGGACACTCACATGCAGCCCACCCTCCCCCTCAAAAAATAAGTAGCCATTGCTGTCTGGAAGGTGGCCACCCCGAACAGTTACAGGTCAGTGGGCATTCAGCAAGGCCACTGCTGTGTCTGTCACTGTGGAAGTAAGGCATGCTCAGGGTGGACACCTGCCACAGGGAGGGCAGAGGGGACCCCGGGCAAGGGGGACCCTTGGCACCCGGGGACCCGAGGAGGGATTTGAGGAGGGGGTGCAGGGAGGGGGCCAGGCACAGCTCATCACACCCTCTCTCCCATGCAGGTTAAGCATGCCATCAATGCCATGCTGCTGCACAGAGTGGTCCACGTGGGGGACGTGGATGCAGCAGTCATGAGATTCGCGGTGCTTAACTTCTCAAATTGTTTTGGTACCTTGGGTGAGACACATATCCCCATCTGCACCCCAGAACACAGCACTGGCACTTACATATATCGGAAGGGCTACCACTCGGTAGTGCTCCAGGCGCTGGTGGACCTGAGGGGTTGCTTCTGGGACATTTGTGTGGGCTGTGTGGGCTGGACACATGATGCCTGTGTGTTCCAGAATACTGATCTCTGCCGCTGAATAGAGGCCAGGACATACATCCCATGGAGGGAGCACCAGATGGGGGACATCATCATGCCACTGTGCACGGTGTGCCTTGTCCACGTGGAGGCACTGCTCCACCAGCTCTGCCTGGTGATGGGTGGCATTGTCCTCAATGGCCCGCTGCCATGTCCTCCTGCTCCAGGCACCTTGTGGTGTGGCTGGGGGTGGTTAGTGGTCCTCTTCCTCTGCTGGGCTGTCTGGGACCATGGATAAGTGGCTGCAGGGTTGGAGAGGAGGACATAGGGTATTGCAGGTGCAGCAGAGGTCCCCGTCCATGTGGGGCAGTCCCTGACTGTGGTCCAGACCCTTCTCCCCCTCCCCGCATGTGGCATTGTCTGTAGGAGTGGGTGTTCATCTGTCGCTGTGTCCAGGATGAAGGGTGTGGGGAGCTATCTCTGGGCCCCTGCCCCTAAGCATCTGGCAGAGTCCTGGGCCTGGGCGTAACCCTGCTGCAGCTGCTTCACCTTGCTGCATACTCGCTCCAGGGTGCAGACAAGGTGGCCTCAGGCAGAGAGCCCTTTGGCCAGGCAGGCGAATGCAGCCGCATTCTGCTGCTTCACCCCCATCTCCTTCAGAACCTCCTCTTTCCAGAGCCTAAGCAGGTCTCTCAGCTTGGGCTCAGACCATAAGGGCACCCTTTTTGCAGAGGGCTGCCCAGAGTCATGAGAGCCCTGTGACAGCTCGGGGTGGGGCAGGGCTCCTGGGGTGGCTGGCTGCTGCTGAGCATGGGTCACAGTTGCTGCTTTGCAGCTGGACTGAGGGTGTGCTGTGGGAGCTTGTGAGTCTGTTGCTTCTAGCATGTTCTCAGCTTCCTGCCACAGGGTTTCTGAGTCTGTGTGGCTTTAAATGAGGTTGAGCACAGTTAACATAGAGCCCTGCTGCTGCCAGCCAGCACGTCTCCATGCACCAGCTGTTGGTGCCATGGAGGTCTACTCTTTTGAAAGAGTATCAGAGGGGTAGCCGTGTTAGTCTGGATCTGTAGAGCAACGAAGGGTCCTGTGGCACCTTATAGACTAACAGAAAAGTTTAGAGCATGAGCTTTCGTGAGTTAACTCACTTCTTCAGATGCTGGTCCTGGAAATCTTTTGAAAGAGTGGCTCAAAGAGCGTCTAAGCACATTTCCTTTCAAAAGGCTCTTTCGAAAGGGTCCGCTTTTCCTAGTACGGGATCAGAGGAACACTTTCAAAAATGGCGTGGCATTCTTTTATTTCAGATCGAAAGAGCGCATTGTGTGTGTAGAGACTCAGCACACTCTTTCAAAAGAGGACTGCATTTTCCAAATGTACTTGCAAATGTAGATACAGCCTAAGACCTGGGAAAATCATTGGCCAGAACACCTGACCCATTGTCGTTTTCAGAACCCAAGCATGACTTTTTCGGTTGCTTCTCCATTAACTTTTAGTTGCCCAGTCTTTCCATGGAAAACACAATAGGTAAGTGTGTGTAATATAGAAAGTTCTCTTTCCACACTGACTTGAGAACCGTCCTTAATTTTATTTCATTAATACCTCAGAAGTTAATCATCTTAAATGAACTTCTGTTCTCTCTGCCTCATTACACGTAAATGAGAGGCGGTTCAATGGAATTAAAAGGAGGCAAATTGAAACTGATTAAATGAAATTTTCTTTTACGCAGCCTTCAATTAGACAGTGGAATTCATGGCTACAGGATGTTGTTGAGGTCAAAAATTCAGCAAGATCCAAAAAGGACTGGATATTTATAAGGATAACAAGCATATCCAGTATCAGAAATATTGCAGAGTTAGTCTGTATCTTCAAAAACAACAAGTCCTGTGGCACCTTATAGACTAACATATCTTGGAGTATAAGCTTTCATGGGCAGATTTGTTATAATTAATGGCAACTGGTTGTGGAGCAGAAAAATAAATCTTATGAGATGAGTTGGGGACGTGATATTGAGGTCAGATTGCCCCCATCTCCATCGTATTGTGGGGTTTCTTGCATCTTCCTCTAAAACATTTCATATTGGCCATGGTCAGAGAGAACATACTGGACTAGACAGACCTGAGATCTGATCCAGAAAGTGATTCCTCTGTGTCTTATTTGGCCTGAAATAAGTAACTATAAGAACTTGCGACGTATGAAAAATACGTGCTTCCAGTCTCAGAAACATACTGCTTATTTAGCAAGGAGATAAGTAGGCTTCTGCTTATTGACCAAGTGCTAAAGTGGCTCAAAATTGAACCAGGATGGTGAAAATGGACAATTTACCATGTAAGAGAAAAATGACTAAGCTACCTAAATGACACCTCCAACATCTAGGTCTAGTGCCACAGGATCACATGTTCCCAGATAATACAAAAATCTGTGTCATGAAAGACGTTGCTTCCTGGGTGTATCCACACTTGCATTCCTCTTTAGAAAGAAGAAAGGACCCCAGCACATAGGAGTAAGGGGATTTTGAAGTTGCCAGTGTCCTTTAGAAAAGGAGCCCCATCTGGATGAGCCGCGCGGTGGTGAGCCACGTCAATTTCAAAGTGCCGTGGCTGCCGGCATTCTAATGGGGCGCTGAATATGTATTTCAGTATTTCATTAGTAAACTTTGAAATGGCCATTTCAAGGTTTTGGGCTAGTGTAGACGTAGCCTTAACAAATTATGTGTTTAGCACTTAATGGCAGTGTCATGTAATGTGTGCCATGCAGGGGAGAACTCTCAAACTTTCCTGGGTCCCAGCAGGAATCTGATATTGATTTCCAAAATATTTCCTAGGTTTAGTGGCACCACATGTTTGAGTCATGGCAGTGCTGGCGAACTCATTTCACCCTTACAGAATAGACAAAATGAGTATTGTGTATGGCGAGCCTCAACTGGTGTGAAGCAGCATAGTTCTGCTGAAGTCTACATAAGTCAGCACAGGTCTTTTTACTTCATTAGAGTGACACTGATTGACATCAGCCAAAATCTGACCAGGGTCAGTGGTAGTGACCGTATTTCCTTATGTTGAATACAGGGCACTTGGTAAAATTACTTGTATTCAAGCAAATTCAGTGGCAATCAGTCAGATCTATGCATTACAAATGTTCAAATTAATATCAGGTAAATGTCCCCTTTAAAAAGAACTACTGCATATCTCGAGTCTTTTTATTTGCCTTCTTATCTTTAAGGGTCTAGGGCTCACACAGGGCAGGATGACAGTTCTTCACACAGAGGGGGTGACCAACTGATCTAACCCTTCCTACCTGGCCCTCTCCACTCTTCTTGCCTGGGTGGGCCCCTGGGATGGACCTGCCTCTCCTGGTACCTGGTGCCACATCTTCCATTGGCAGCATGTGAGGGAGAGGGCTTCCGATCACAGCACAGGGGAGAGGATGGAATGACGTACCTCATGTCTTTGCAGAGTTCATTTCTCCTCCCCCACCAAACGTACACTCCCCTGGAAGGAGCTGGTCTCTTCCAGCCTGTACAGAGACAGCAGGTAGCTGATACCTACGGGCTGCTGCTGGTCATTGGCATAGCCCGGCTATGTTCTATCCCTTGATTAACAAAAACACATGAAGGTGCACATCTCATAGAGCTGGAAGGGACCTTGGGAGGTTATTGAGTCCAGTCCCCTGCCCTCTGGTAGGACCAAGCACCATCCTGGACAGATTTTTTTAATGTGTTTGCCCACACCCCTAAGTGGCCTCCTCAAGGACTGAACTCACAACCCTTGGTTTAACAGGCCAATGCTCAAAACGCTGAGCTACCCTGCCCACTGCTGCAGTTATGAATGGGTTAAGCACTAAGGATGCATTGGGCACCATGGTCTGGGGAACCTGACTGCTGGTGCTTCAGTGAACCCAGTTAGAGAGGAGAAGGAGTCCTGTAGCACCTGAGACACTAATGGGTTTATTAAGGCATAAGCTTTCCACTTCATTCGATGGACTGGAGTGAAATACAAAGGCAGGTATGTATGTATGAAAATTCATTCAGTGCCACAGTCACCCTGACTGATCATCCCAACTTGCAATGGATGGTAACTTCCTCCTTTTCTGGCATAATTTTCTTACATATATGTACATATCTGCCTTCGTATTTCTCCTCCAGTCCATTTGATTAAGTGGGTTTTACCCACGAAAGCTTATGGCTTGATAAATCTGTTGGTCTCTAAAGCTAGATCTCCACTGCAGAGCTATTTTGGCATGCTGAGGTATCTCGAAATAGCTACTCTGCATCTATGAAATGCACCTGTTATTTTGAAATATTTTCCAATTTCTGTATCCCTGTACGCCTTGTTGCAGGAGGAGTAAGGAATGCCTCAAAATAGCTCAGT
Source organism: Carettochelys insculpta (assembly GCF_033958435.1). Taxonomy (NCBI): domain Eukaryota; kingdom Metazoa; phylum Chordata; order Testudines; family Carettochelyidae; genus Carettochelys; species Carettochelys insculpta. Next base: position 24,012,696 of record NC_134138.1, on the reverse strand, counting down.
ATTTCGACATTTGGTGCTGTGTAGATGGCACCAAGTGCCAAAATAGCCTATTTTGCAATTAACTCACAATGGCTACGTCTACACGTGCCCCAAACTTCGAAATGGCCATTCAAATGGCCATTTCGAAGTTTGGGGCATGTGTAGACACGGCCAATAGGATACACAATTTGCGTAGTGCAAATAGCGTATATTATTTCGAGTTTAAAGAGCAGTATAGTAGTAGCCTCAGGTGCTACAGGACTTCTCATTGTTTTTACAGCTGCAGATGAACATGGCTATCCCTCCGAGCCCAGTCAAGAGGTGGCTTAGCAAAGGAGGTGCCTAGGGAAAAGAGCTTCTAAGCGACGAGACCCAGGGTGCCAAGCTCCTTCCTTGCTGTGAGGCCTGCAGGGTCAGGGTATGAACAGGCCGGAAATTGCTATGCCTTGCCACTCAGAGCTTAGCTGGGAGGCAGAGAGGCTTCCCTCTGCCAATACTGTACTGGATTTGGCACATGCAGGGTTTGGTTCCTCCTAGCCAGCTCCCCATCCCAGAGGGGCTTGAGCATTCTGGGGTGTCAGTCTACCAAGCTGTCAGTGAGCTGAGCGCTCTGACCAAAGGCTCGTTCTGCACACAGTGCTTGGAAGCGCCCCACTGGGGGCATGTGGAGGAGCACGGGGACTGGAGGGGATGAAGAGGCATAGCAGAGAAATGACAGCAAGACCAGGAGTACATTAAGGGCTGATGGGCACCTGCCCACACTCACCAGAAACCATACTGAGCAGCCAGTGACAGCTGGAAATGGGATGAGGGGGCAGGTCCCTGCTGGCCCGGAGCTGGCACACAGTGGGGGCTGCACTGACAGACCAGCAGGGGGATCATCTGGCCCCTCATGCTGGAGCTTTGCCCCACCATATCCACCCTCCCATCATCAGCCCCTGAACCACACCTCCACCCACTGCTGTTGGGTGGGTGGCAAGCAGAGATCTGGCCAGCAGCTGGACCTGTAGGTACTGTCAGAGGGAGACAGAAAATATGGAGCAATTTACCCTTTTAAAAGAAAAAGTCAGGACACCTGCAGGAGGGTTTACATACAGGAATGTCCCTTTAAAAATAGGACATCTGGTGACCCTACCTAGCTTAGTGGGTTAATCTAGAGAATTCTTTTAAACCTGAATGGGTGTGTGGGAATTTTATCAATATCTGACACTTTCTCTCTATTTAATCTGCTTACCTAATACATTTATAATGTCCACACCATCATGCTAATGATTAAGAGAATGCATTTGCACTTGTGTCCTTGGTCATCCTCTCTTTTTTTCCGAGTGAATGCTTAGTGCCTTCTACTTCAGAGGAGTTTACATTTCAGTTGTGAAGTGATTCTTAAAGCCCTTTGGGATCTCTTGAGGCAAAAGACCCTGCATAAACGTAGGGCATTAGGATTTTCTTGGATTTGGAGGGCATGGACAATTGTTCAGGATAGTTTAAGGGACAAGCTTGATCGCCTTCAAGAAAAGAAAATTAACTCTTCGTTTGGAAAGTAGGTGTAAATTTTCATTATTCTGCCTGTAGATTTACTTGCTAGACTCCCATCAGAACTATATTTTGTGTAGGTTGTGTACCTCATACCTTATGCTGTGTTCAGAACAGCTACTATTCTCCTTGCATTTCGAAATCCTCCAAAGATTAAACAACTTGGTTGTGTTTTGTGTTTTGGAGCTTGAATAAAGCATGATGAGATTTTGAGAACTAGAAAGTGTGTTCAGTTATGGTATTCCATTCTGAGCAGTGCACATCACCTGCATCTTAAGTGAATGGAAACAAAGTTCTGTTTCTCCAATCTCAGCATGAGCTATGGCACTAATTACCACATGTGGGCAATCTGCAACTCCCAGGACAGTGGAGAATCCAGCACAAAATGAATTCACACATAACTTGTTGCTAATACTGAATTTCTCCAGGACAATTAGCATGAACCCTCTTGTCAAGTGCACACTGAGCAGTATAAAAAGATGAGGCTGACTAAGTAATGTTGGTGGATCCTTCCGCTGAGGTTTTTTGAAATTCACTAGTTGGCTTTTCTGGGTACAGTCTTCCCATTCCTCTTTGAATGCACCACACTATAATTTTTTCTTGGTCCTGTGCATTTGCTGGACTTTTTCTTCATGATAGCTAAAGCAGCTATACTGTGTCCTCTAACTCGTGACTCATAAGGGACAGTTCTGATCTTTTGAACTAAAACATATGACTTTATAACTTCAGGTAGATTAGGACTGAGAAGGAGTAACATTTTTTTCACTGACTTAATACAATGTCACAGGAATAGCTCCTCCTTTCACCTCTTAAGTGAGGGAAATCCATGCATGTACTTTGTCTGTTCAATTCCTTTATTGCTTCAGAATTATGTTTGAGTCTGAGTAATTTTTCTTGGTTTTATTCTATTTGTTGCTTATTACATGGATGGATTCTCCATTATTTGAAGTCTTAAAATGAAGACTGCTTGTATTTCTAAAGGAATTCTCCAGGTCAGCCAGAAGTACTGGATGAAAATCTGTGGCCTGTGTTCAGCAGGGCTGACAGCCACTGTGGGCCTTGTGGCAAGGTGTGGAGGGACGCAGCTTCACAACTGTGAAGGGGTGGAGCCTCAGGTGAAAGGGGTGGGGCCAAGGGCAGTTAATCCTTAGCACCACCCAGAGCACAGCACTGGCCACCTCCAGCCCTCAGAGGCTGTGTAGAGCAGGGCTGTGACATTCTAGTGGTGTTTCAAAGGGGCCCAGGGCTCCGGCCGCTACCACTGTAGCAGCAGCGGCAGCTGGGAACTCTGGGCCCCTTTGAAACACTGGGCCCCTTTGAAACACCAGGCCCCTACGCAGTTGCCCCACTTGTCCTCCCCAGTCAGCAGGACTGCCTGTGTTATGCAGTATATCAGATTAGATGCTCAGAATGTCCCTTGTGGCCTTCAGATTTATGAATCCGTGAATAATGTATATAGGTTGAACAGGTATGTCACATTTACTGGGTGAGCTAAGCTCTCTATCTCTTTTAGTGCCTCTCAAGTACACCCCCTTGGGGTGAGGGTGTATTCCATACATCCCTCTGCAAGCAGAACCACATAGTCTAATCATTCATGTATTGGACCTCTTGGCTGCAGCACCCCTGCTGTTTACCAGCTGTGTTAATCCAGCAGGTACCTGTCTGTCAGCCTGTGAGAGCAGCTGACTACAGTGATTTGAAAACAGCATCTTCAAAACAAAGCACTGTTTATTCACCCAAAAGTACACAGCACACAGACCAAAGGGTAAAAATAATAAAGACTTTACATTGGTCTAAATCTTTCCTTGCTTCCAGCTGGGCCCAGCTAACCAGAGAGGGACAGCCTGCTTGCTGCAGATTCCGTCTCTCTTCTGACAGATTCCAGCAGATGCTGACAATCCATTCCATCACCATCCTTCCTAGTCCAGCTTCTCTAAGATATTAATATCCGCTTTGATCCTATGTTTGCAATAGGGAAGAATAATCTTGCCAGCCTCAGCAGAGACAGGTAGGGGTATTCATCACTTAATGTTCCCATTGTTTCCTCAAGAACTCTTAGCACTCTCTGGTCTGAGCCTGATGTTTGCCCTTCTTTGTTTTCTGTTTGTTTCCCACTAACTGCCTCCTGAGATTTAACTCTGTGCTGTCAGACACAGACATATCAAACAGATAAAGCAAGCTGCATATTTATAAAAATAATACACACATCTTGCTCATTCTCCACAGTGTATATGAAAAGTTTCAATGTGCATAATAGTATTTTTCACTTATGCGGTGTCATTCATCTTTAGCGCTCAAAGAAGTATGCAACGGTCAATGAACAATGAAAACTTATTTACTCCACTTCATTCATCTGAAGAAGTGGGTTTTGTTCATGAAAGCTCATGACCCAATCCATTTGTTAGCCTCTAAGGTGCTGCAGGACTGCTGGTTAATAATGAAAACTCACAGTCCTGTTGAGGGATAGGCTATTTTTTTAAAAGAAAGAATCCACTGATTTTGAGCATTTCCATGGCTGGGTACTCACTTGAGACAACTGAGACAGCTTGAAATGGTCTGTACTTGACTATTTGAGAGATCTGCAGTGCTGCAGCAGCTGTGATCAGTGGTGAGGTTTTTTTCAATTTCAGCAAAGGGGGACGTGGTATTCTTCATTAAGTTTCTTCAGCTTCCACCCTTAGTCTGGAATTCTCCAGGATGATTGAGTTTCAGCACCCACTGCAAGGTCCATCCTTTTGCCAGGATGTTTCAACCCAGGAAGGCATGATTTAATGTGGTTTATCATCTTCCTCAGTTACTAGGAATAAAACATAAACTCATCATTGATAAAGTCTGAAGCTGACATAAACAAGTGGGGAGCAATAAATAAGAAGTCACTGATTCAGAGCTATCTGGATCTCTTGGTAAATGGGTCATGCACAAGCAACATATGTTTTAATATGGATCAATGTAAATGCATGCACCTAATAACAAAAAAATGAAGGTGCAAGATGAGGGATTCTATCCTGGGAAGCAGTGACCTGAAAAAGATTTTAGGTTGTGGTATATAATCAGCTAAACCAGAGCTCCCCATGTGACATTGTGTCCAAAAGATCTACTGTGATCCCGGGATGCATAAACAGGGGAATCTCAAGTAGGAGTAGAAAAGTTATTTTACCTTTGTCTGGAATTGGTGAGACCATTGGTGGAATACCGTGTCCAGCTCTGTTTTCTTCCCAATTCAAAAAGGATGTTGATAAACTCAAGAGGATTCAGAGAAGAGCCTCATGAATGATCAAAGGCTTAGAAACATGCCTTATAGTGAAACACTCAAGGCACTTGATTGTTTAGTTTAACAAAGAGACAGCTAAGAGAATATTTCATTATTATCTGTTAAGTATCTACATGGGAAACAAATATTGGACAATGGGTTTTTAGTCTGGCAAAGGATCGAGTTATACTCAATGGCCAGAAGTGGAAGCTATATAACTTCATATTGGAAATAAGGTGTGAGTTTTTCACAGTCAGGGTAAATTAACTACTGCGAATAGTGATCACTTGAGAATTGTGGCTTACGTTATTTCCAGGCCATAGCACAATGAGTAGAACAGAGCCAGACATAGAGCCTAGGAAGTCTGCTCCTGAGCATCTTGTTAAAAAATGTGACCTATGCTCTCCATTCTTATGTATACAGTAAACTCAAGTTATGTGGGGGTTGCGTTCCTGCAAGCTCTGCGTAACTCAATTTTTCATGCAGGTTGGGGTGGGGAGCCACAAACCAGGTTGCAGCTTGGTTCCCAGCTCCTTGCAGTGCCCAGGAAACTGACCAGCCCAAGAGGGCTGGTTAGTTTCCTGACTGCTACTCCCTGCCTTCCCCCAACTGTGTGGCTGGCAGGCTGGCAGCTAAAAGCCTTCTCCCTGCCTTCCCCCACCTGAATGGCTGTCAGCCTGAGCAGTAACGATTGGGGAAGGCAGGGAGAAGGATCTCTTAACCTGCCCAGCTGCCTGCAGCTGTTGTCAGTTAGGTAGGCTGACAGCTGCAGAGGAGCTTCAAGTTGTGCTTAACTTGTGTTAAAGTGAGATACGCACAACCTGAAGCTGCGTATTTCAAGGGTTTACTGTACTGACCATTTAAGGATTATTGTTACAATATAGAGATAAAATCCTGTCCCCATTGATGTAAGGGGCAAAATTCTGGTTGATTTCAGCAGGGCTAAGAGTTCACCCTAGATACCTTCTTTTATATGAAACATATTCTTATTGTCTTAGAATTATTGTACTTGTGTTTTACACATGTCAGCAGGCCCACAGATGGGAAGGGGACAAAGGGAGCAATTGCCCCAGGGCCTAGTGATACAAAAGGGTCTGGATCTCCTGGATAATGAGGACACTACTGCATCAGCCAGACCCCTGGATCCTTTAAATTGCTGCCAAAGCACCATGTGGCGTGCTCTGGGATGCACTGAAGGATGGGTAGGGAAAGTGTGCTGTGGTGGGAGCGTACATGGGATCAAATGGGCCCCCAGCACCTGCCACCACCCCCACATTCATTGTTCATATTCACACCACACAGCTTCCAGTGAGTTTTGGGGGGGTCCCCATCCCTCTCCTGCACTCACCAGAAGAGGCCTGGTACTTCTGGAGAAAAGGTGGGGCAGTGGCACAGCAGATGCATGAATTGGTGTAGCAGGGTAGGGGCAGGGGCAGAGCAAGGGCCAGGAGGGTAGGGGCTAGGAGTTCAAGGAGGCCATCGGGGGGCAGGTGGCCAGTGGGCCCCCCACCTCCAAATGCTCTCACCAGTCACCACTGCCAGATGGCACCGAGGGCTGGCTATCCTGGCCCCATCCCTTCCACCCAAGGCCCTGTCCCTGCTGCGGAGCACAGCCCCCTTCTGCCTTGCTAGCCCAGGGGCTTGGCGAGGCTGTCAGCTCTGCTGTATGTCAATAAAAAGACTTCAGTGGAGCGTTTCATTTTCTTGTGATCTTTACTGAATCCTGACGTGCAAGAAGCAAAGTGTGAACAGCAAGGGTTAACGTTACACACACAAGACACAAAAGAGTTAAGGGGCAAGAAAAGTGAACGCACAAGCAGAAACAAAAAAAAGAATTAGAGGAGAAATGGTAGGGCCAGCTGAAGTTTCCCACACACCCCAAGAGCAGCCTGTTCGCTAACCTTGGGGAGAGCAGGCACAGAACTACCCATTGGTTTGTATGTACTAGAGAAGCACAGTACAGGATGACTCAGGGGGGTCCTCGATATACATTGGGGATAGGGACCGGAGAGTTGCAATGTAAAGTGAAATGATATATAATGAGGAATGTTCCCCATAAGAAATAATGTACAGATGCAAAGGATATAATCTAATATGAAATAATAAAACTGTCAACTTGTGCACTAAGCACCAGCTATGCATAACACCAGATCAACAAATGAGACAGAGGAGAGTTGCAGAGGACACTGGGAGGATAAGCTAAGATGGTGGTCCAGGCACAGTATATGAATTTTTCATTTTCAGAATGGCGTAAGAGTGAGAAATTTTTTGCCATGTTCTCCAAAGTTTCAATGGCATAAGCGTGCAACAATGTATATTGGAGTGACGTATATCAAGGAGCCTCCATGTTGTCTAGTACTGATGGACGTACAGTGATCAAATGCTTTGTTCTTCTGTCCTACTTGGTGTGCATTTGGAATTAACTCCATTGATATCAACAGACTTCCACTAGTGCAAATTCTGCTTCAGTAAGTGCAGACCCAAACATATGTGTTTCAATTGTATGAATGAAAAGATAACAGTGGGAAAATCACTGTGATAGGATTTATGATTTAAAAGCAGAAATGAAGGGAAGCTAATTCTCCTAATATTTCTGACTAAATATGTGAGAGTGAATCAATCTATTGTGAGGTCACAAGCTTGAAGAAACTGAGCAGTCCAGTCTCTTAGAAACTCTAATAAAGCTGGCCTTTAAGTGAGGAGGATTAATATGTATTCATCTCTTTAAATTTGAGCTAATTTGTTAGTTTTGTGAAAGCGCTTCAGCACTCTCTCAATTATTATTTTTATCACATGGTTGAGTTCTGAACGAATAGTCATCTCTCTCAAGAGAAGAGAGTGACATAAAACTCTCGCAGATGGACAGAGATGTAAGTGTTCTTTCTGGTGACCAAAGTAGATCTCCCAGCCTTGGGGCTTTTGGATTGTTCTTTTCTCACATTTTGTCATATTTTCTGCCTCTCAAGCAGGCAGGAGCAGGTCTTGGATAGAGTGCAATGTTTGACAAGTCGTCCATCATGACCATGATTTCTCTTTTCTGCACAAGGGTCCCTTTTTTACGCACACTCTCAGTGTGCATCCACCCTACTCGTGAACATCAGTGCTGGTGCAAGTCACTATGATGACTTTCTAGAGATCAGTGCCCTTGCCTTCTTTAATGAACAGGGACAATGAAGACAGCAATAATGGAAGTCTTATCATCTATATACCTGCCACCTTACCTAGAGGGACTACATCTAGAAAGTTCATGCTTACTTTTGGCTGGTCAGTCATTGGCCTTTTTAAGGCACAGAAAGATGAAAGTCCAGATCCACAAAGGTATTAAGGCTCTAATTCTACTTTAAATCAATGGATCGGGGCTGAAGTGACTTGCTCAATTTCAGTGGCAAAGGCAGGAACTGAGTAAATGTCTCCTGAGTCTGTTTCCAGTGTCCTAGCCCCTAAATTCTTGTGCTTCTCATTGGGGACCAGTTAATGCCAGTTCTGAAGCCCAAACACTAGGGAATGGACTGAGTCTTCCATCTCTTTTAAAATTAAATAAATTACAGGCTGCTTCTACACTTGCCCCCCCCAACAAGAGGTGGCATGGTAATGAGGCAATTTGAAGAAGGCTAATGAGGTGCTAACATGCATATTCAGGATTGTATTAGCATAATGGTGACCATGTGAATTTCAAAGTGCAGACTCTGAATTGCAGATTGACAGTGTAGATGGGGGCAGCTTCGAAAGAACCCCCACTTTGACATTCCCTTACTCCTACAAAACTAGATCAGAGTAAGGGAATGTTGAAGCGGGGCGCTTATTTTGAAGCTGCCCCCATCTTCACTGTCAATCTGCAATTCTAAGTCTGCACTTTGAAATTCGCATGGCCACCATTATGCTAATGAGGCACTGAATATGCATGTTTGTGCCTCATTAGCCTGCTTCTTATTGCCTCATTACCTGCCACCTCTGATGGGAAGGGGAGAGTGTAGAAGCAGCCATATCCACTAAACCATGCTGTCTCTCACTAGGGGCCAATTAATGTCAGTTCTGAAGCCCAAACTCTAGGAAATGGACTGAAGCTTCCATCTCTTTTAAATTAAACAACCCATATCCAAGTCTATCATAAACAAACAAACAAATCAGGTTGAAGCAGTGGCATAGGTAGGATGGGACAAGTGCCCTGTTCCGCTCACCATACCACAGCTCACCTTGCACCCACACTGCTGGTGCTCTGAGGAGCATCAAGGCATAGGAGCTTACCTTATTCCCAGCTGGTGCTCCCAGCAGGGAACTGGCTGGGAGTGCAGGGGTGCTCCCAGCCAGGAACCAGGATTTGGAGCTTGTCCCCCCTCATCTGCCTGCCTGGCGCTATGGCTGGAGGGGTGGGCTCAGGACACAAGGGCAAAAAAGATAAAGATGATGTGGGAACAACAATATGTGACCATGTCTCACAATGTGTACACAGAAGGGTGAATAATTCAGGTTGTCTATGCAACCTAACTACTGTTTCCTACTGCTGGGTGCATGCCTGTAGGCCCTTAACAGTATTCCTCCACCCCAGGGGAGTAGCCATGGGTGAAAGTTACTTCCATTTCTTACGGGCACTGCTGTATCTCAACCCCCTCTGGGAGGGCCCTTACTGCAGGAGGTTGGGGGATGATGTGACAGTATCTGTAAAAAAATTAAGTGTTGGGTGAAGTGGAGGGGGCTCAAGGCAGGGGGCTGGGGTGTGGGGGGTATGTAGAGAGGCTAAGGCAGGGAGTGGGGATATAGCAGTGCAGGAGTCAGGGCTGGGGGGTATAAAGTGGGCCTGAAGGCTGGGGATAGAGATGTGTGCAGGGAGGGTGGGCGTGCACTGAAGCCCCTCCCCAGCTTCTTACCACCACGCTGCTTGCTGTTCGCTTTCCCACTGCAGTCAGGGAGCAAGAGGAATGTGTACAGCTCGCCAGCCCCCTGCCCTCCCCAGCCAAAAGGAGAGGGAAGCAGCAAACCGTGCACTTTCCCCTCACTCCCTGACAGTCACAGGAAGGAGAACAGCAAGCAGCATCCACTGGGGTGGGGCTCAGGACTGGGGCAGTCCCAGATGGGTGGGGACAATCCTGCCCTGGCGGGTCCCTTTAACCTGCCTGTCTGCCTGCTGCATAGTGAGGCAGTTTACAAGAAAGCCCCGGGAGTGCAGCCGCACCTCCTCCAGCAGGAGAGCACCCCAGTCTCCCAGCCCCTTCTTGCCCGAGTGACGTACCAGCTTATTTTTCACCTCTGCTTCCAAGAGCTCTACTCCTCTCCCTGGAAGGAATGCCAGGTGAATGGAACAGGGCTAGCCCCCACCTCTACTTCCCACCAGCTCTACTTCCCAGGCTGAGCTGAAGCACTGAGCAGAGAGGGCCAAGCCCCTGTGTTTGGGTGGGAGCAGAGCCAGGACTGGAGGCAGGTGGGCCTGGATCCTAAGTGGGTGGGCCACAGCCCACCAAGACCCACTCATGGCTATGCCCCTGGCTTGAAAGGATACTGTGCAGATCCTAAAGGCAAGCACCCAGCCTTAGGAAACAGTAGAGTTAGGGTTGCGTGGACAGCCTGAATTATTCACTCTTCTGTGTACGCATTGTGAGCCATGATCACATATTATTGTTTCCGCATCACCTTTATCATTTGTTTGCTCGTGCCTTTTAAACAGGAGCTACTTTTCTTTGAGGCAAGGATACATTCTGTAAGTCTCTATCAAATTTACTTTTTTAAAATGAAAAATAAAATGACTGAGCTCATCTCTACAAGTTGCTCCAGCCTCTGCATTGTCAGCTATTTGTACATTAGTCAGATCAGTGAATGCACAGTGCTGAACACATGAGGCTGAAGAAAGTAGGATCAGTGGCTAGGTTACTAACATAACAACGTAGGAGATCTGGTTGATTTCCTTGTTGTGTCACAGACTTCCTGTGTGATCTTGGGAGACCCTCTTAGTTTCTCTGTGCCTCAAGTTCCCCATCTGTACAATGGACATAAAGTACACATTGAACTTCTCTAGTCCAGCACCCTTGGACCTGGCTGGTGCAGAACAAGAGAATTTGCCAGACTATGGGAGGTCAGTATTGTCTAGCAGCATTACCAACACTTCAACTGCACTTTGGGCTCTTAGAAGACATTTTGGGGTAAATTACAACTAAATAACAGCACAGAACACTGAGAGCCAGGACTGGTGGCTGTAGACAAACTTTATGGGACTATGAGAAACTTGGTCACATCAATGATAAGAGGTCAGCCAGCTAACTCAAATCATGCCAGATTACGGATGTTGCTGGACAAGAGAATTCTGGATTAGAGAGGTTAAACCTGTACTTCTGTACCTCACTGCGGTGTGGTGAGGATAAGTACATTAGAGACTGTGAGGTGCTCACATGCTGTGGGGATGGGGGGGCGTCATATAAGTACTTAGATGTGTGCCAATGACCTAGCAATGCATATCTTGGGATGGTTTATTGCTATAATAAGCATGATTTGTACATGATACTGTGAAAAAAATAGAGATTAAAGTGGGTACTCTTACATATTCCCATTACAGCTATAGCTGTTATCCAAAGTTTATTATTATTATTATTATTATTATTATTATTATTGGGGGGGTTTAAACATACAGTGCTTTCTTTTGCTCTATGAAGCTGTTGAAACCAACACTATTATCAGAATTACTCAGTTACAAGATTCTGAGAAATGAGTGTCAAAATCTTATAGGAGATATTTGGAAAGCGTAGTTCCCTGCAGCTAATACTTCTCCATCTTTTCAAGCTTTTGTGGAATATCCCCACTGGTAGGCAACCAACACAATAGTTTTGTAAGAAGCCTTTCTTAGTCAGTACGTTTTCTAAAGCTATTGCTCTTAAGTAATCACGGTCTTCTTGTTAATTGCACAGTCATTCTCTACTAAGGAAGAAAAACAAAACAAAACAAAACTCTAAGTCATTTTATTAAGCACAGTGGCAGCCAAACAACCATAATTGATTCTTATTCCCAGGGCACAGTTTGCACGCTAATCACAGCAGGGGTGGAGAAACTTACTTGTTTAGTCTAATTACGAATGAACTCAAACAGTAAGAATCCAAAAGGTCGAGTACTTTTACATTGGCTTTAGGAGAGAATTTGAGGAAAAGGGAAATCAGGGGGAAAAGTAGGGGGTTATATATATCTTTATCTAAAGCAAAGTGCATAGTAAGATATGTTAAAAACTTAAAAGTCCATGTTAAAATCAGGTGCTGAGTATCAGTTAAACAGTACCGAATCACAAGAGCTGGTATTACCATGTTACCCGAGTGTAAATTCAGAGTACCTCCAATTGAGTTGAACTGGTGTATAAGCATGCTAATATCTTATTAAACTATCTTGTATCAACTTGAATGTTCAAGGTGCAAGGTGCCCTCTACTTAGAGTGAGGGTGTTCAGCACCTCCCATGAGCACTCAGCACCAGACTGAACTCAAATTGCCTGAAAGAGTGCTAGGTGCTTGATAAATAAATTTAAAGAAATAATAAAACAAAATAAATGAAAAGACACATTCCCTCCCTTAAGGAAGTTTACATTCTAAGACCCCAGTCCTGCAAATGGGCACAAGTGGGCAGACAGAGGCACTCAGGAGGACCCACAGTGGACTCAGTGAGGCTCAGCAGGAATATAGCTACTAGCTCCAGGACTGGGATTAGGCTGCGTAGAGTTAGTACACCTGACATTTTGGTACTTCTGGAAATGGCATGCACCTGCCCCCACCTGCATGACCTTGCAGGCTGGCAGGCACAGAGCAACACACCCTTTAAGATGGGATCCTCTATCACTTGCAGCACAGTACCAGGCAAAACAACATCCATTATATATCAATACCAGACAGGGGCTAAAACTTGATGAAAACGGGACTGTTTGGCTTAAAACCAGACAAGTGGCTTTCCTGAGACTGACAAGTAAGATGAAAGACAATACAAAGTGAGACTGGAGAAAGGTCTTGGCTATAGCTGTGTTGCCATCCCTATATATAGCAATGATTTACACTGAGCCTGGCTAGAAAGGCAATTGTTTCAAAATTAAAGCAGTAAATAATGGACGTATTACTAAAGCAGGAATAGTGTGAAGGAAACATGTACAGTTTGCTTCTCAAAGGAATTCCCAACAACAGCTGTGCTGTCTCTGACAATGGGAGAATGGATATAGATGACATACACCATCACTCTAATATTGCATCAGGCTCAAATGCAGCGCCAAAGGTCTTTAAATAGAACCTGCCATTTAGAGTCACACCAAGAAGGCTGGATAGCGCTAACGTTGCTCTCTTAAAAGCTGTTGTTCTTGAGGCCTTGCTGCTCTTTGAAGCTGATTGTCCCATTTCATGCATTTATAGCTCAATCAAGTATTCTTATTGATTTGAGGATTCAGTATTTTCTTTAGTAAAGACCTAATGAGGAAGGGTATCCAGCTGAATCTCCAGAGACTTGGGCTGCCTGTGTGCTGATTAAAACCGACGCTGTCGGAATGTTGACATGAGATTAGGCTGCCCTACACTGCAGCATACTGTGCGGTGCCTTTCAATATCAGATCATGGCCTAATTAGCTGCTTTTAATTATATGAATATTATTGGTGATTAGCCTATCAGATGCAAGAAAAGATAGAACAGCTTTTCTCTCTAATTGTCATAAAAATATGTTCTAGGCATTAGTTTAAATTTAGTTAGGTTTTAAGTCACTGGAGTTTTTGGAATGGTGATACAACCTCATGCTTCCTGCCTTAAATCAATCTCAAACTAATAGAGGTTTGGATGAGACCTTGTTGGGAGGCAGATAATCTCATGTTCCAACTGAGGAGTTCCTTGCACTTTGCTCTTGCACTTCAGGGCTACGTCTACACGTGAAGCCTACATCGAAGTAGCCTATTTCGATGAATAACGTCTACACGTCCTCCAGGGCTGGCAACGTCGATGTTCAACATCGACGTTGCGCAGCACCACATCGAAATAGGCGCAGCAAGGGAACGTCTACATGCCACAGTAGCACACATCGAAATAAGGGTGCCAGGCACAGCTGCAGACAGGGTCACAGGGCGGATTCAACAGCCAGCTGCTCCCTTAAAGGGCCCCTCCCAGACACACTTGCACTAAACAGCACAAGATACACAGAGCCGACAAGGAGTTGCAGACCCTGTGCATGCAGCATGAATCCCCCGCTGCAGCAGCAGCAGCCAGAAGCCCTGGGCTAAGGGCTGCTGCACACGGTGACCATAGAGCCCTGCACAGGCTGGAGAGACAGCGTCTCTCAACCGCCCAGCTGATGGCTGCCATGGAGGACCCCACAATTTCGACGTTGCGGGATGCGGATCGTCTACACGGTCCCTACTTCGACGTTGAACGTCGAAGCAGGGCGCTATTCTGATCCCCTCATGAGGTTAGCGACTTCGACGTCTCGCCGCCTAACGTCGAAGTTAACTTCGAAATAGCGCCCGACGTGTGTAGCTGCGACGGGGCTATTTCGAAGTTAGTGCCGCTACTTCGAAGTAGCGTGCACGTGTAGACACAGCTCAGAAGTAACATTTTCAAAAACAGCTGTGGGACTCAGCAGCCTTAGGCGACATCTACACAGCAAAGTCAATCCGAAGTAACAGACATTGTTTCCAAATAACTTTGCAAGCATCCACACTACATACATACTATTTTGAAATTTCCAATTTTGTAAACCTCATTGCAGGAGAAATAATGCCTATTGCAAAGTAGCTATTTCAAAACAAAAGCAAAGCAAAACAAAACAAACAAAAAAAAACAGTCCAGTAGCACTTTAAAGACTAACAAAATAATTTATTAGGTGATGAGCTTTCATGGGACAGAACCACTTCTTCAGACCATAGCCATACCAGAACAGACTCAATATTTAAGATACAGAGAACCAAAAATAGTAATCAAAGTTGACAAATTTTCCTATTTTTTTGATAATATTTTCTGATTTGTCAACCTTGATTACTATTTTTGGTTCGCTGTGCCTTAAATTTTGAGTCTGTTCTGGTATGGCTCTGGTCTGAAGAAGTAGGTCTGTCCCATGAAAGCTCATCACCTAATAAATTATTTTTTTAGTCTTTAAAGTGCTACTGGACTGCTTTTTTTGTTTTGATAGTATATAGACTAGCACGGCTATTTCTGTGTTATTATTTCAAAATAGGCACTGTTAAGACATGGAATAGCGCTATTTTGAAATAAACCATAATGGCTTCCAATAGCACTATTTTGAAATAGGGGGCAATGGCCACATCTGCACTACCTCTCCCTTTTGGAAGGGGCATGTAAATGCAGCAGATTGAAAATGCTAATGAGGTGCTGATATGACCATTCAATGCCTTATTTGCATAATAACATCCACTCACTGAATCGAAAGTGCTGCTTTTGAAATGCCAAATAGCTGTGGAGGTAGGGTTCCTTCTAAAGGAAATCCACTGCACTTACATGACCCTTCCAAAAGGGAGGGGCAATGTAGACATGGCCTGTGTATCCAGACATGCTATTTGAAAATAGCTGGGTTCTATTTCAAAATGCATTCTTGTGTGATGCTGGTTCTTTCCCCCACAGAATGAGAGAGAGTGGGGCAGAGCCTGAGCCCCAATATGCCTCTCCAGTTCTGCTCTCATGGCAATACAACCATGCACTACTTCTTGTACAGGGCTTATGGTAATACCACATCTAAGCAAAGTCAGACTCCTAAATCTGCATATGGGCACCTCAGTATGAAGCTTGATTTCCAAAATTGCTGAAGTTTGTAAATTTCTCCTCCCGCATCCTCTGTCAAATTTAATAGGACCTGAAAATAAAACATAGCCAAACCCAATGCATGTGTGATTAGCCTCTGGCTACTTCAACTCTAAAATGAAATATATAAACAAAATACAGATGCAGTGAAGACATTCTTAAAACAAATAGCTTGAGGTGCTAAAACTTGGAAGAGAGGAAAACCTGCCATACAGATATATGCATTGCTAACACCTTAAAAAAAACCCTGCATTTTGAAGTGTCTTACTATGCAACGCAAAAAAAGCTAAAAGCAATCCTCAAGCTATCACTCCAAAAAGCAAACCGAAACAGCAGTAATGTAGCACTTTAAAGACTACATAATGATTTATTCAGTGATGAACTTTTGTGGGACAGACCCACTGCATCAGATCAATAGCATTTTCAATACAAACTGACACAAAGTACAGAAGTCCAAACAAAAAAAATGCAATAAAAACTGACAAATCAAGTACACAGGACTGAAGGGGGTGGGGGTGGGGGGATGCTGAGTGTCTTGCCTGAGATAATTAGGAGCATCAAGGGAAGGGAAGCAGTCCTTGTAATGGGTGAGGTAATTGTCGTCTCTGTTCACAATAAGCATTAATATGTTGAATTTGAATATGAACTCCAATTCACAACTTTCTCGATGTAATCTGTTTTTAAAGGCACTTTGTTCTACGACACAAATTCTCAGGTCTTTAACAGAAGGGCCCACTCCACTGGAGTGTTCACGGACCAACAGGCTTATGTGTATTGAGTTTCCAAATGTTTGCTCTGTGTCCATTCATTCTTTGGGGAAGAGCTCATCACCGAATAAAGTACTTTGTTAGTCTTTAAAGTGCTACTGGACTGCTTTTTTGTTTTTAAAGTGCTACATTTTTGCTGTATTTTGTTTTTGTTAGAATACAGACTAACACAGCTGCCTCTCTGTTACTATCCAAAAAAAAAAGCAATCTGTGTTTTACATGCTTTAAGAATTTCCCTCATGCTAATTATCTCTTATCTTATGTAGCACTAGCAGTAAAAACAAAGGCAAATCAAAGTCAGAAAAGGGCCTAGTGATAAACTACTCAATTTAACACCAACAAATGTTCCTGCTTTTTCTTTTCTTTTTGAAGTATTTGCTTAGAAGTGGTTTTTTGCTGTTCTATCATTAGCACAAATAAAATGATATAAAAGGCGAGACGAGTAATAGATTACTTACAAGGCTGAGGTGGTGTTTTTTTTTACTTAGAACATGAAAAAAATGATATTGCCTTCTCTTAAAAATGGTGTGCTGCTGAGGTTGACGTGGTATAATAAGGTTAATGAGTAAAGGAATAACACAAATCCATTTTCAACGCTCTTCAAAGAACCACATCACAGTACAGGGGAAACAGATGCCTTGGAACCCAGCCGAGCCGCTGATCAGTGGAAGCTGATTATCTATTAATGAGAGGTTTTTAGCGGTGTACCCTGGTGTAAAAACCACTAGACTCTATTCAACAAGCCATCAGTTGCAAATACCATGTATCTGCATCACTTGATTGATGTAAAAAATTCAAAACGGATTTTCCCCGGTGCCCTGTGGGTTGTCATGCACTAGTGCGCTCTTATCTGTTTATGTTAATGAGACAGGATTCTTCAGTAAGTAAATATGTGTAGTATTTAATTAAACTCACTGCTGGGCTCAGTGTGAGAATGTAGCCTGTGGTTTTTTTTTTGTTTGTTTTTCATAGTAGTATTTTGCTGTAATTCTTTTTCTTTTGACACCCACTTCTCCCATCGAGCAGCGTCACTCCCTTGATTGAGGGGAGGTACTTCTCATTTCAGTTATGGCTTTGTCTGTACTAGAAACCTGTACTGATTAAAGTCCTGTCAGCACAGAGCCAGGAACACAACCTTTTAAGGCCCTGATCGTCCATCATTTAAAGCCCCAAAGCCCATTTGCCCTCTGTGAAAGTGCCCTAGAGGTGGTCCAGTGACTGATGGAATGGAGTAAGAGCCAGAAAATCTTTATTCAATTTATGCCAGCCCTTCCAAGTGGCTTTCTGGGTGACTTTGGGCAAATCACTTTCCTCCTCTGAGCCTCAGTTTTCCCATCCCATGGGGACAATGATGCTGATGTCCTTTGCAAAGTGCTTTGAGGTCTAACAATGGCTTTCACTATGTGGAAGTTCAGAGTTATTGTTGGAGAGGGAGTAAATTTTCTTTATGCTCTTTTATATAGGCTGTGCAATATAAAGAGCCTCAATATGAATATGAATAAAATCCTCAAACTTCCATGAACTTAGGCCACATGTCTTAAGTAAATTTGATGGCTTTGTCACCATCAAGCAGAAAAATCAGGGGTTTGTCTTTGTTTTTTTAATCCTGCTTGTTTTTCATCACCTTTATTTATTTATCCATTTTGCCGAGTCATTCGTTGCTTTCCAGAACTGAAGTGGTATAGTTGTTGATGAGAGCTGCGGCACCTCACTGCCTGTCTCGATAACAGTTGCGTCTTTATTTATTGAAGAGCTACTGTTAATAGTTTACATTTATTAGCAGTTGTATAGCCCTTCCTAAGGCCTGCGTTCGCAATTTACTGCCACAGTGTATCAACAATATGTGCACTTTCAGTGTTTTATTTGCCACAAGCAGTGCTCATCCACTCTAGATCATCCACTAACTTTCCCTGGTGGCTTGAGAGTCTGCACAGGGAAAAAAGGCCTAGTCCAGCAGATACGAGCCTTTTTTACATCCAAATCTCCAGAATCTTCTGGACTGCCAAGCTGTCGAGGAGGCCACTCCCTGTTCAGATCTCTTCTCTTGCTTCTGTGGAGGCCCTATTAAGCATTTTGCATGGCCCCTTTCCAGCCCACCTGAGATATATTATGAAGCTCTTGGGGATGAAATCAGGAGGATACTTCAACGACTGTGATTTGTGAGTTACTACTTGATATGGGAGATGGCTTCTTTCACCAGCTGATATCATCAGTCAGTCAGGAAAGCAGTTTAAAGGAAGGAAGCCTTAAAGCAGTGGGCTGCTTTGGAGATTGGTTATGGAGAGGAAATGAAGTACCATACAGCCTACAACCAAGGTTAACTGAAGTTGTGGGGAATATATTTGAATATTTCTGTCCTTCACAGCAGTTAGGGGCCTAGGGATCTTATCCGTGTGCCCAGCAGGGACCTGAGGAGCCCCCCTCAACTCACGGCCAACTTTTAAAAACTATGACAAGGGAAGTTCAGTTGGCAAATCCACTCTATCCTCCCCCCTGCCCCCGGTCAAGCAAACCCCAGTGCAAAGTTATTGCGGTCCAGTGATACATACCATAGGTTGCATGGCTAAGGGAAGGAGTGGAGGATAGGAGATAAGGAACTCCTTAGAATGAACTCCCCTCTTCCACAAGTGGCTGGCTCACCAATCTGCTGCCCTATATAAGGTTTGTGAATTTGTCTCTCTCTTTTGTGCTTTTTATAGGAGGCTGACCTTTCTGCTGAGTAGATCATCCTGCTCAGGCCAGAGGTAAAGGGGACAGAACTGGGGAAACAACAGCTTCCAGCTGCCCGTTCCCTGGGAAGCAGTGAAAGCACCCTCCATAGTAGGTGTCCTGCACAGTCAGGGCTGTGAGTAGAGCACTCATCACTGGGGCAACAGATTCCTACAAGCCTGGGAGAATTGGCAATGGGTCTAGATCTTGCTGAACAGTGCTGGATGAAGAGTGACTATTAGCTGCAAAACAGTATTCAGGATGAATCCTGAATTGCTGTTCACCATATTTATCTCTTCTCTGTTTCTGATCTGCCATGAACCTCAATGCAAATGGAATTTTAGATCATGAATGCTCATCAACAAGACAAAGCATCTGAATGGATTCCCCTGACAGCTAGCTGGGAGGGAGAGAGGCTTTAGGAGTAAACTGTATTTAGATGAAAGCACCTACTCAGCCTAGGTATCTACCAGATAGACCTGGGTTGCTCAAAGTGATCAGCTTTGAATGGTGTTTGGTTTCAAATCACTCCAGTACTGAATGCAGGATAGTGAAATGCTGTTTGCATTATTGTATGAGTACAAGGAAGCAGGACTGTGCTTGACCTGTCCTAAAAGAGGACCTCATCAAGCCAGGGGCCCAAATGCCAAAGCCCTGTGAAAGTAAATGGGCAGTGTGCAGTGGGTGGAAATAGGTGTCCTATCCAGGAGATGTTGTGGAACTCTCACTTGCAAGAGGTCTTTGGACCAGTTTAACCTGTTCCTCCCTGCTCTTCAAAGGAAGAGATGAATGGGCATCATTAAGAGGCCTTTTGTTAATATAAATGCTCTGTCAGAGCTGAAGTCCATTGCAGTGGGGCTGAGTTTCTGTCCAACCTTCTGAGTGGAAATAGCTGAAGATGGGGCAGTGTTTGTGCCCAGGCTGCAAAGAGCTGAGAATTACTAAGCGACTGATGTGCAGAGGCCACAACAGAGAGGCAGGTGGATGGCACTGAGCAGCTGGTGAAGTGATGAGGAGCAGCCAACAAAAGCAAGTGCTCAGATGCCAGCACTAGTAAGACCACTTCTTCCCCAGGCGCGAGGTGACCTCAAACAGATGAACCAGTGAATGCTGGGTTCTCTCTGACTAAGGACAATCACTGTGAGTGGGGTACGGGTGTGAGAGCACAGATGGGCATATCACAGGAACTTTTGGTTGTGGAACTGAAGAATGTGAGGAAGACTCTGCCCCACACACTCTGAAGTGGCCATCCTGCTAACAGTTCTATGCGTAGGCATCCTGCGAGTGGCATTGTCCCGAAATAATGTCAGGTAATTTCTCTGCTTTCATTAAAAGCTTCTGTGCTTGTGAGTGGGAAAATATTGCCTCTCAGGCTATGTCTAGACTAGAGCAATTTGTCAACATAAGTTTTTGTTGGAAGATATTTTGTGACAAAGATTCTGTTGACAGATCGCATCTCGACCACCATAGCGGATTGAAAGAATGATCTGCTGGGTTGACAGAGAGTGGCCCGGCTGCTCGACCACTCTCTTGGAAAAACAGCCAACCAAAAGCACTACAGACAGGGTTGCCTGGTGGCCCAGAAGCCCTTTCTGTTGACAGATGGCCCTCTGGAATGTCCAGACTGGCTTTTTGACAACAGATCTCTGTTGACAGAGGTGTTCTTCCTTGTGGTGAGCAGGGTACAGCTGTTAACAAAAGTGTTGAGTTCTGTCAACTTACAGTTGACAGAATGCCTTTGGGAATATGGATGCTCTGTGGGTTTTGTCAACAAAATGTCCACTTGGTTGACAAAACCCTCTAGTCTAGATATGGTCTCAGAGGCACCCAGGAGTGCAGTGTAATTTTCCCTGGTTACTGAGTTAGGACTTGAGCTGGTTTTGTGTTGTATCACTGGAAAGGAGCCCCTAGATATTGAACCTAGCTCTCATTGCTGCTGGCTCCACTTAGCAGAAAGGTTGGAAACATATTTTAGCCAAACCATGCTCTGATGAGTTTTACTTACAGAGTAAAATTCAGTGTCTTCACACACCAAAATATAATGATCTTTATTTAGATGCAGTGTTTTTGTAGCTTTGTTGAAGGTGGTAAGAAATTTGGGAGAAAGTCATCATGCTCCGATAGAATTCAAGAGCTTAAAGAAAGGAGGACTTGGGAACAGCAAAACATGGGCACTGAACTTCTAAAAATCAGATTTCAGACAACTCAGAGACATAGTAGGCAGGGCACCATCATCATCATCAATAACCGTGGGCTCAGTGCCCATTGGTGTCTGATGCCTCTCTCACTATTTCCTTCCATCTTTCCCTATCCAGTGCAGAGTGGCTTAGTTTCTGTAGACTAGCTCCCTGCCAATCTACTACATCATCTATCCATTCTCTGTGGGGTCTGCCTCTCCTGTTCGAACCATCCATTATGCCGAATACCAGGGTCTTGATTTTTTCATTCGTTGTTCATTCTGCAGGTATGTCCAAATGGTTGTAGCTTCTGTTTTATAACCTTCTGCAGCAGGTTCTCTTTCGGCTGTATCCTTCTATATAATTCCTCATTGGTGACCGTCTGCATCCATCCTATTCTCAGAATCTTTCTATAACAACTCCTTTCGAATGCCAATATTCTTCTTTTCGAATCTTTCGTTAACAGGGCACCATGGAGAGAACAATTAGAAAGAAAGGGAGTGGAAGGGAACTGCCAGTTCCTATAAGAAATAATACTAGACACTCAAGAGCAAGCTATTGCTATACAGAGGAAAGGAAAGAAGAGCCACAGAGAACCATATAGTTGCATAAGGAGATTTTTTGCTATCTAACAAGCAAAAGGGATACATTCAGGAAATGGAAGAAGGTGTAGTATATGTGAAGTATATATGGGGATATCACACATGTGTAGGGATAAAATCAGGACAGGAAATAATTACAAGTGGCAAGAAATGTTAGATATTGCCGGCAGGTGTATTAGGCCCTCAAAATCCCCTGCTTGATGCCATGTGGTCCTATTACACCCTGCCTCAGAAAGGAACAGTAAAGGTGAGTCCTCCAGGCTGCGCAGAGTGGCTGCAGGTACACCATTCAGAGAGCCTGTAGGGAGCAACGTGAGTCTAGCAGCTCATATGAAAGCAATTGTTGGACAGAATAGAGCCAGTTGGTGGCTGGAGCTAGAGAAATAAGAAGCATGCTCTTTGTTGATTGCAGCAGAACAGATGCTGGCTGGGACCCACGGAGCAAGGACAGTGCCTCTGGGCTGCCTGCAGGGATGCAAGTGTAACCCCAGAGGCACTGAGATCATGGACAAGGGAGAGTGAAGTGCACTTTACTGCCTTGGGTGAGAGCTGGCTAGGTTTTAGCTCATGTGGAAGGGCACAAGGTGTTAGCCTGTAAGGTCATAGGTTCATTCTCTCCTTCTGATGACCCGACTTCATCAGCCTTACACAAGCAAGATCTTTTGCCTTTGCCTAAAGGCAAAGATGCAGCTAAAGGAGCTGAAGGAAGTGGCCCAAGGAAACTCAGGAAATGTTTAAAGGGGTACAGCATGTGACTGCTATTCATAGGATCCCTTGGTCAGGACCTGGACTATTGGGCAAGCCTGTGTCTCCTGCCCAAACATAGCCATTGTGGAAATGACCTAAGTGCTGAACAAGGGGTTTCCTATAGGACCAAAGAAGGTGTTGAGTATCCAGAAGAGGGTCAACCTTGGTGGGACTTTTGATTTTTTTCTCCTCAGAATGGGAGCTGAACTGTAAGAATGACTCAGCTGGAGAGCTGGAATCACCATGGACTTAAGGAAAGTGAAGATATTCTTTCCAGGTAACAAGCCCTGCAGTTGCTGCTACGTATCAGAGCAGGGAAAAAACTTGAGCATGCCTCAAATAGACTGAGGGTCCTGTGACAGGCTTGGGTCTCAAGCTGTTCATTGGGGCTAAGAGGAAGCCCCAGGCAGGCACCCAGCAGGGTACTGCAATAGGACCTGATGGATGGAAGAAATAAGAACAGAGCTCAGGGAGCACTGCAGATGTGATCTGTTTCATTATACATATATGAAGTATGCGTGATGTGGCTGGACGAGTGAGTTAGTGAAAACCTGCTCAAGAAGTTAACTGCCAGTAGGTGCTAACACAAATAAGCAGCAGAAAGCAGAGTGCAGTTCCTGAGATCACCCTTGGAGCCTTTTTTAAAAAATTGGCATAAAGTAGCTAACTTCCACTCATCTGTTACAGTCACTGATTTAAATTATAGGTTAGATACTATACAGTCATACCCCAAGATACGCCCATTCAGGTTATGAGAATTTGACTTTACAAGGAGTTTCATTTAGTACCCCTACTTTGGCTTATGAGGCATTTCTTCGCATTTACAAGGACTGATTTGGATTTTGCGTGCCTCAGTGGGATGCAGCTGCCCTGCAGTGGGAGAAAGGCCGCGGCTCCAGGCAATGGCTGCCTGCAGCTGCATCCTGCCCAGCGCATCTCTCTGCAGAGCCTGGCGGCAGTTTCCCGGAGCCCCCGGCCAGCCGCAGTGCGCCCACTTCCGGAGCCGAGAGAGGAGGGGACAGTGCCCATTCATGGAGCCGCCACCCCAGGCACCTTGGCCCACCCCTTCCTTTACCTTGACACTGCTGTGACTGGTCTGGGTTCCACCTCGGCGCTGCAGCAGAGGCGCGCCCCAGCCCGGCCAGTGGCCGTGGGCTCCCTGCGCTCCTGGCGGTGTGGGCCAGGGCCAGGCAAAGGCTGGCAGCTCTGGTAGGTGAGCACTGAGGGGATGGAGTTGGCCGCATTGGTCTTGATGAAGAGGCCGTGCAGGGGAGCGGCAGGGCCCTGCAGGAGGATGGCGGTCTGGTGTGGGGAGGTAGTCTCGTCCGAGTCCCGGCAGTAGATCACACTGCTCTGCAAGACATGGATGCTGGGCGTCCAGCCCATCCCGGCCCTGCTGCTGCCGCTCGCTGCCCGGGCAGCTAGGGGGCCGCCTCCGCCCACCCTGTGCAGCTGTGCCTCGGGCACTGCTTGCCGCCTGCAGCATTCTGTCCCATTTAGTGTCTGGCTTGCCTGACGCTGCCACCTCGGCTGCTGCTGTTGGGGCCTCTCTGCCGCACAGCCCCGCACGAGCAAGGCATTGCCCAGCCAGGGGCCCCCTATGCCTGCCTCGCTCCCCGCACAGCCAGCCCCTGGCACTGCCCCATCCCCGCTTAACCTAAGCTGCGCTGAGGCTGGGCTGCCTCCCCGTGCCCTGCTCTGCCCTGTCTGCCTCCTTGCACCGGTCCTGCTTCTGCAGCTGCAGGCAACTACCCAGCTTTGCACCCCCCTCCCCTCTCCCAGGCGCTCTTTGATTTCTGTTCCCCTCACAGCCCTGTCTCTGCACCTGGGCAGCCCCCTGAAAGCAGGTAAACAGCCATATTATAGCGTAATTAATGAAGGGAAAATGCCTTGTTAGGTTGTGTTATGATAACTAATGTTAACTATTGAAGTAATTGTGTTCATTTTAATGGGATTTGGTGTTGTTTTAGCATAAATGGGGGGAAATTTTGAGGCTCAGGAAAGCATAAAATTTTTTCCCATTGAAATTAATGGTAATCATGTTTTCAACTTACAAGAATTCGCCCTAAGAGGGGTTTTTAAGGAACAAATTACCTTCGTAAGGTGGGGGAAGACTGTGGTTAGTATCTCTGGGATTTCACATTTGAGTTCCTTCAGAACTCTTGAATGAATACCATCTGGTCCTAGTGACTTAATACCATTTAATTTATGAGTTTGTTCCAAAACCTCCTCTAATGACACTTCCATCTAGAATAGTTTCTCAGGTTTGTCACCTAAAAAGAATGGCTCTTGTTGAAGAATCTCCCTCAAGTCCTCAGCTGTAAAAAACAATGCAAAGACTTCATTTAGCTTTTCCACATTGGGCTCATCCTTGAGTGTTCATTCAGCATCTCAATCATCCAGTGGCCCAAATGATTGTTTAGCAATTAAACTTCCACTTCTTACAGGACACCTTTTTGCCTCTAACTGCTTCTTTTACTTTGGTTTTAGCTGTAGTGGGACTTTTTTGGACCTCTTACTATGTTTTTTAAATTGGGGTTCACATTTAAATTATGGTGTTTTTTTTTTAAAGTTTCCACACAGCTTGCAGGGATTTCATTTTTGGCACTGCCTCCAAAAGCAACCATTTAAAATGTCAAGAAACTTTATTTCTGTATTCCATTCTGAGGTGACATATACCCAGTCAGTCATTGAAATTCCCATTATTATTGATTTTTTTAAAAAGTATAGTCTCGCTTTTCTCTGCATATTTCAGTTATCATCCTAGTGAGGAGGTCAATGGTATAACCAACTGATATATTCAGAATGGGGGATAATTGGCTTGAAAGCTGCGCTGCTGAAATGGATCTGGGAGCTGAGGTGTATCACATCCTGACTATGAATCTGCAATGTGATAGGGAAAATGCACTTTTTGAACTGCAGTGACAGAGGTATAGTATGCAAGTCATGGGAGAGGGCAGCATCACTCTTCTTGGCATTGTTTGGACTCAGCTAGAGCAGTCTGTTCAGTTTTGGTCACTGCTGTATATAAAAGATGTAGATAAATTGGAAAAGATCCAAAGGCATGAGACAAAGATGGTCAAAGGGATACAAGAGGGTGTGAAAGTGGAACAGGAAAGTTTCGTAAGCTCCCCCTTTCAAAAGAGTCTGGGCAGCCATTTGTCTGGAATGATTTAGACATGACAAACCCTTTATCCTGACAGGAGGTTAGATTATTTGATCTTGCCATCCCTTCTAACCCTATAATTCTGTGGTGGTCCTGGACTTTGAGAGACAGAATGTGGGGCCAACTTAAATTGGTCCAGTAGAAGTCATCACTTCATCCACCTTGCGCCTCAAATGAACTTGGTTCAAAAATTCATGCCGTTGTTTTCTGTTTTTAAAAGAGTAAAATTTAGGTTCATTTTATTTGCTTTCTGGTTCATAAGATTTTAAAGTTTATGTTTCCAAACTTTTCTACACAACTAAGAAAGCAAGAATAATTCATCGTTTTAAATGAAAAATTACAGGTTTGCATGCACACTCTCCAATAGCTGAAGCTTTCAGAAAACTCCAAATATTGTGAGATGACTGGTTGAACCTCCCTAGTATGGGACTCTCTCATCTGGCAACATCTGTAATCCAGCATGATTTTAGTTAGCTGCATGGCTGCTTATCATGGGTGTGCCCAAGCTTCCTGATCCCGTAAAGTTTGTTTATGGCCACCAGTCCTGGTTCTCAGTGTTCTGTGCTGTTATTTAGCTGTAATTTATCCCTGAGTGTCTTCTAACCACCCAGCAAGAAGTGGGAGTGTTGGTAATGTACTAGAAAATATTCACCTTCTGTTGGCCAGAAAATTCTCTCGTCCAGCACTGGTCAGGTCCCGAGAGTGCTGGATGAGAGAGGTTCAACCTGTAGTAATAAAATCACGTCTTTTTTTTTAAATGTAAGTGGAAGTCCCGTGGTTTGAATGCTGGCCACATTGAAGTTCATGGCAAAATTCCTATCATCTTCACACTCGAGACCTAAAACTTGCTCCCATACCCACACTTTGGCAAATGATCAGTCATAATGTAACGGAATGAAAGCAGTCAGTCAGACAGCGATCAGGTTGAGGATTTTTTATCAAAACTTTTCAGCAAGAATTACAAAAGCTAAATCAGTATTTTTGAGTGAAAAGGGCCATTTTTTAAAATAATAAAACTATGATTTGTTGCAAATGGAAGATCCAGTTGCATTGCTGACTCATTCATCTTCTGCAGAAGAGAAGATTGGACCTGACAATAAAGAAGGGGAGTGTCACAGGGCAGTTGGCCTTTTAAGAGGCGGTGGGCATTAGCCCTACCTGATGCACTTAAATGGCCAGGTTTGGGGTGACTGGCCAAAGCAGGAAAAAGCTGGAGGTAAGAAGGCCAGGTCTGAACTTCAAGGACTTTATTATCACAGATCGTTCAAAATAATATAATAAGATGTTATTGACCAAGTAAAAGGACTGTGTGGAGACTGGGGTAGATAAAGTTGAGGGCAGGGTGCCTGAGAGTGGGGTGCTCCAGAGCTAGTGACCCTGTTAACAGCAGTTTGTGGCCATTTTGTTGTGTGCTGTGCTTGTAGAGAAGGTGGGGCGAGGATGAGGCAGATAAGAAATGCCCCAGCCCCTACAAGTTCCTCAGCAGCTGGCAACTGCACATCACTGTATGAGGGTGTGAGAGAAAGAAATGCAAATATGAGTGTACGTTGGGCACCCATGTGGAAACTACATGAATTTTTGAATTCTAACCCTGCCAAATATCTAACAAATTTGACATCACAGTAGCATCACTGCCAACACACATATAAAGCATTAAATCTCAAAGTGTCCATGCTCTATAGTCCACTGTTTGGCCCAAATTCAGCCTTTGTACTTAGTGTACCCAAATTTCTAATCACACAGAACTGAACACCCCTGTTCTGACCCCTGAACTTTCCCCAATGTCCCATCTCTCTTCTGAGGCCCCACCTCTTGCTATCTTCACCCACCCTCTTTCCATTGCTTGCTGTTCTCCACCCTCACTCATTTCTACCAGGCTGGGGCAGGGGAGAGGGTGCAGGAGCCTGGACTAGGTCTCTAGCTGGAATGTGGGGTTGGAGGTACAAGACAGGGGCTTTAGGTTGGGGCAGAGGGTTGGGTTGCAAAAGGGGATGGTCTCTGGGACAGGGGGTGGGCTCTGGTTGGGGACAGAAATGAGGGGTTGAGCAGGTTCCAGGAGGTACCAGGGGGCTGGGTTGTGGAAGGGATGCAGGCTTTGGCTGAGAGTGAGGGCTCTGGGGTTGGGCCGGGGGGTGAGGGGTTCGGGGTGCAGGAGGGTGCTCAGGGCTGGGACAGGGTTAGGATGTGTGGGTTGCAGGTTCCAGGAGGGAGTTTGAGTGTGGGAGCAGAATGCAGGCTGGGGTAGGGGGTTGGGGTGCAGGAGGGCTTTTGGGGTGTAGGTTGACAGCAGCACTTTTCCTGGCTCCCAGGAAGTGGCCACCAGGTTCCTACTGCCCCTAGGTGCATGTCCAATGGCCAGAAAGAAAGACTCTGCACACTACCCCGACAGATCCCATTAGTTATAGTTCCTGGCCAATAGGAAGTACAGGGGCAGTGCCTGCTGGCGTGAGGGCAGAGTGTGGAGAGTCCCTGGCCACTCGTCAGGGCCACTGTGATCTGGGAGCCATGCAGAGCCATGGAAGAGGGACCCTGCAGTAGCACCAAACCCCCTGCTCACTGACCAGACTTTTTAATGGTCCAATTGGCAAGGCTGACCAAAACTGCTAGGGTCCCCTCTTCAACCAGGAGTTCCTGTCACAAACCAAGGGCCTGGGAACCTTGTTTCTATACTGTGTCATTATGCAGATTATTTACTTCAGTCCTGAAGGCAGACAGAAGTGGCATGAGAGATGAAACATCAAAGACCAAGCAGCTTTATTTTCTCTAAGATGAAGATAATACAATTACTTTTGATCCTTAAGCTTAGTGGCTGTTGTGAAACTTTAAAAGGAGAAGCCCAGAGGACAGCTCTTGCATCACTTCATTTTTAAGGAAGCACGTACGCTCTTCAGTTCACAATCCTCCCTGATCATTTGTCCAGACTCTCCATAAGAGACATAGCGTAATGATCTTATTTCTGTCTTCTCTTCTCCATGGGTTTTCTTATTCATTATAGATGCTACAGTATTTTAGGAGCTTAATGAGAAAAATGACCTCTTTCAGAATGATGGCCTTAAAGGACATGCCTGAGGAGGCTAATTCAAAAGGAAGAGAAGAGAAGCAGATATTTCTGTCTCTTGCTCAGCTGCTGAGGTGCTGCAGAGACTGTGCCGCTTTACTCACATATAGCCTCAGTAAATCAAGATGCACAAGCTGTGATATTCAGAACCTGTGTGGGTGCGTGTGCAAATGGAGGAGAGACAAACGGATGCACACAGGCCAGTTAAGGTTCTTCTCCACATAATGAGACACCTCTGACCATTCCCTTGTGTGTGACACAGGACATAGAAAACCAAAAATAGCCTGACTAATCTCTAATAAAATTCCATTGCCTTGGCGGAGTGATTCCTGATTGACCCCATGGAAATGAGAGCAGAACTAGAGATTCCAAGGCCAGATGGGAACATTTGGGTCATCTGGTCTCACTTCCTGTATAACACACACCATAGAACTTCCCCAAATAAATTCTAGACCATATCTTTTAGAATCACATCTGATCTTTGTTTTAAAAATGGTCAGTGGTGGATACGGACTCAAAGTGACAGACTCAAAGAACTGAATCTATTAAGATTAACAAAGGGCAGGTTAGGAGGAGACTTGATTACAGTCTAAAGGTATCAACAAGGAGAATGAACACTGAATAATGGGGTTTTTATCCTTCTTGTTTATTGAGCTCTTTGCGTCTGTCACTATAAGGCATGTTTTCTAATCCTTTAATTGTTCTTGTAGCTCTTCTCTGACTCCTCTCCAACATATCAACAACTTCCTTGGACTGTGAATGCCACTGATGTGTGGACATGGTCACACCAGTGCTAAGTATAGACGTAAAAATATCTCACTACACCTACTCAAGAATCCTCTGTTCATACATCCCAGGGTAGTGTTCCCCCTGATTTTTTCCATACATGGGTGGAATATATTTTGTTGTGTACATGAAGGCATGTGCAGAGGTGCACCACCGATAGGAACTCATGCTGCTGGCAGTAGGCAACTATGGGTGCTCTGTTATCAACTGGGTAACATCTGAATTTCTCCTGGATGGCCGCTCAGCCTAAAGGGAACTCTGGAATCAGTTCTTTTGTCTGCAGCATCACACTGGGAGCTCATTTGCAGCTGATTATCCATCATGATCCTCAAATCTCTTTCAGAGCTTCTGCTTCCCAGATTAGAATTCCCCAGTGGACTAGCCTCATTTGTTACTGTTAAGCTCCTTTCTGTTCCCTGCTTAATTTTATTTCTGATGTGTGATGGAAAGGACTTCCTCATTTTAGCATCATGATGACGCAAGTAGTACAAAACCGAAAGCAATGCCTGCCCTGCAGCGCCCCCAGTTTTCAGCTGCTTTTTCTCTCAATTCAATAAATATGATTATAATTATACTGAGGTGAAGTCAAAATTGCCTAACCACAGTGGAATCCATTGGACTTCTTGTTTATACCTTCCTTTTCCACCAGGATTAGTTTTACACCTTGTTCTCTTTTCCCTGGTAGCTCTCTGCATGCTGTACACGTTTGGTGCCTGATGTGGGTCCCTCCAAAAACTACACACTAAGAGCAAATTATGGCTGAGCTGATATTGATGCAAGTATAGAGAACGCAGGGATCCTCTCCCCATTCAGTCATGCAGCAAGCAGCTATAATCTATTTGAAGTATTCAAGTAAGAATGCTAGAGCTCTAATGCTCCATACTGTAGAGCACTGGGCTGTGTGTGCCCCTCTTCCTGCTCACCTGTACCGACATGAGCCCTGGCAGGGTTAGGCTGGGTATGCTGGGTCAGCTTGCTGAAAAATTAAGAAATGGCCACTTATCAGCATGCATAATATTTTCCAGCACAGCACTGAAGGTAACAATGTCTTCTCTTCTTGTGCTCTCTTGCTGTTCTAGAACTATAATTTATGCTGTGCGCCAAAATCCAATAGGAATTCCAGAATTCTAGTCCCGATGTGGAATGGTCAGGGGCCCACATTTGGATTCTTTTATCGAGGATTCCTTCTGCATGCTACTTGCTGGAAATGTGATGTTATAGTTCCATTGGCCGGAGCAGATAGCCTTGAGTGTCATAGATGACCAGATGAATGCTTTAATCCTGACCTGCTAGGTGATCTTTCCTTACTCTGTCGTGTCTCTGATGCTCACACCTTGGTGTAATATTCAACACAGGAAAAAGTTATCTGGGAGGAAATGGCTTAAAAACCATATGTGCAACAAGAGAAATTATATCTTCTCTCTTTTTTAAACCAAAATAGAGAGGTAGTCTTGCACAATTACTTGTTAACTAAAGCATAATGTGATGTCCCAGGAAACCTGCAGGGGCTAGATTCTATCATCCCAATGTATTTTTTACAGAAGGCTCCCTTATTGCAAGAACAAATACTAGGTAATAAATATTTGTGTAGAGGTTGACTCTCTGGGAAGATGTGTAATTTTTGTGTTAACTAAAAAGACACTTCTCTTAATTCTGCTGGTGGTGATATTGATGCATTTGTACAATGAGCACCTGACCTGTGCTGATAGGTGATTTAGCTGCATTTCAGCATGGTACTTGGGTTTGTCTAACATACAAATAGACCTGAGCTTTCAATAACTGTACGCTATTGATTCCAG
The DNA here is from genome assembly GCF_033958435.1 of Carettochelys insculpta. Lineage (NCBI taxonomy): Eukaryota > Metazoa > Chordata > Testudines > Carettochelyidae > Carettochelys > Carettochelys insculpta. The sequence goes on along the minus strand of NC_134138.1, from coordinate 23,981,381 downwards.
TGGAACTACTCACATACTTAAGGTCAGCCATGTGTTAAATTACCTTGCTGAATTGGGGTATATGTTACCAGAATAGTGTCATTGTAGCAGAGAGATCTTTGGGGCTATGTCTACACTAGCACACTATGTTGAAGCAGCCTATTTCAAGGTAAGAACATCGAAAATCTTCTATTGACTCTTAATATAGGCTACTTCGACGTGTATCATCTACACATCCTCCAGGGCTGGTGCCATCGACTTTCAATGTCACAGTAGCGATGGAGAACGTCGAAAGGAGCCGTCCCAGAAGGAAATATGGAGTGTCCACACACACAAGTACTCCCCGTCGAAATAAGGGGCCAGCAAAGCCCCAAGACACTCCCTTAAAGGGTGCCTCCCAGACACACTTAGCCTGCACAGCACGAGATCCACAGAGCCGACAACTGGTTGCAGACCCTGTGCACGCAGCATGGACCCCAGCTGCAGCAGCAGCAGCAGCAGCGAGAAGCCCTGGGCTAAGAGCTGCTGCACGCGGTGACCATACAGCCCCGCAGGAGCTGGACAGAGTGTCTCTCAACCCCTCAGCTCATGGCCGCCATGGAGAACCCTGCTATTTTGAAGTAGTGGGACGCGAATCGTCCACACATGCCCTACTTTGACGTTGAATGTCAAAGAAGGCCTCTATTCCCATCCAAAGATGGGAATAGCGATTTCAAAGTCTCGCCGCCTAATGTCGATTTCAACATCGAAATACCACACAGCGTGTGTAGACATGACGCGTGCTATTTCGATGTTGTACCGGCTACTTCGAAGTGGCCGGCTAATGTAGATGCACCCTGGGTGTTTAAAGAATTATTTTTGCTCATTTTATAGAACGTATCATTAATATTTTTGGCTTTGAGGAACAGACAATCACTAAAGTTGGATGCTAATATGGCTGTAATAATCCTGTGTCCCAAAGACGTTGAAATTGCTTCATGAACATGGGCATAGGTAGGTCAGTAACAGTGGGGATTGACTTCTGCATCTCAAAGCAAGAGTCACTAGTGCCTAAACAAAAAGACCCACCCTTAAAAGCTTGAAGCCAGAGCTAAGTCTCCATGCCTTGCATCAGTGGAAGGAAAGACAGACCCTTAGAGTTGGTGTGGGCTACCCCTGGACAACTGAGGCGGGTGTGTGTGTGTGTGTGTGTGTGTGTGTGTGTGAGAGAGAGAATCATACTTTCCCTGTTCTAACCAGGTTTTCACTCTCTGCCCACCCAGTACAGGTGCAAATAAGTTGGCAGAGGTTTCCACTCATAATGGTAATAAGACACCAAGGGTAAAGGTAAATGACTTGTTGGGAAGGGGTCACACCAGCTAAAGGTCACATCACCTCTCACGTGACTCCCTGGCCCCCCATGACTCCACCTGACCCACAACCCATGGTGCCCACGATCTTCTCTCCCCTCCCCATCCCATGTTACCTCGGAGGGCACAGTGGGGAAACAAGTAGAATTCTGGCAGCTCCCTGGGCTGCCATACTGTTCCCAGACCTCCACCCCCCAGCCCTGTTCTCCTGCAGAGCTGGAGGAGAAGCAGCTTTCTTGAGGGGCTGGGCATGCCAGTGTCTTTCCAATACACTGTATCAGCTATAAGTACTTGGTACAGGGTATTGGACTTTGCCAGGCACTTTCTTTCTGGCTCAGTGTACCCTGAGGTACTGATTGACTGTGGAAGACACATATAATGTTATTTAGTGTATCTGATCACACACAACCATAGGCACCGAGGCTTTCTTTTTCCCGGGAGTGCTCCGTCCACACTGAGGCCCTGTACCTTCCCTAAAGCCCTGCTCGGAGCCACCTCTTCCCATCCCTTTATGGCCTCCTCCCCAACAACCTATTAAAATGCCTCTGTGGCAGGTCCCAGAGTATCTTCTATTGACTCTTAATATAGGTTATTTAATGAAGCATTACTTGCCTGGGGAGGAGCTTACTTGTCTATAGCCCCAGCTGTTGAAGACAAATATCATCAGGAAGAAGCAGGGGTGTGAACTGTGTACAGAGGAAATGAGAATTTCATAGATATGGGTAATGTGTTTGTCCAGTGAGTGTGGTCCAGTAGTTAGGGCTGCTGACTTGCTGTTTGGGTTCTAGGCTATGATTCTCCATTGACTAGCTGTATGAGCTTGAGCAAGTCAGCGCTGGAGTAGCCGTGGCTGTATAAGAACAGGGATGCAGATACCAAGCTCATCTTCTATCTTGCGACATAGGGTCCTGATGTTTGCGGGGGCTGCAGTGAACTGGAGGGTCTGGTTTATGTTGTGTTAGACTAATGTAATTTGTAAATCAAAATAATTTAGTTCAGTACAATCTCTTTATACATTAACAACTACGCAGTCACGGGGCAAACTCTCAATGATAAACAATGAGAAATCCACCTATGGCACTGACATGGATCCCACTCCATTAACATAGTATGGAGTGCCTCAGTCTTTAATGTAATTATCCTCACTACAGCCTTACAAAGTCTTGGTCTGAGGCGTCTATCAATGTCTCTTATCTTCTAAGATGCCATTGGTGAGCGACTAAACCAATCCTTGATCATCTGAGCCAATCACAGATGTCAAATAAAAAGCTGCCAACTGCAGGCATTGTACTTTCTTTTCAGATCCTATGCTTTTTCCATAGAGCCTGAATACACTGACTACCAAAGTAATTAAGAGCCTGTACAGTAGTGTGCTGCCAGGACGATCTGTCCTGAACTAGAGTTTCCAGATCATTGAGAGATCTGCCACATGGCTTCATGTTGGTCTTTAAGGTGTCTATAGTGCTTATTCTGACCACTGGCAGAGCACTTTCCATGAGCAAGCCGGCCATAAAAGACCATCTTTTGTATCTGTGTGTTATTCATCCTCATAAAGTGACTAGTCCAGCAAAACTGTCTGTTCATAAGCATTGCTTCCATGCCCATGACACCACATAGTTTAAGAACCTCTGTGTGAGGAGTTTTGTCCTACCAATGCACCTGGGTGATCTTCCTCAGACAGCGCATATGAAACTGATTGAGTTTCAAAATATGGCGGTGATATATTGTCCATGACTCCGAGTCATAGAGCAGGATATTCAGGACAACTCCCCAGTAAACTGCTACCTTGGTATGGAGTTTAATACCATGATAATTCCATAGGTGTTTGGTCAATTTTCCAAAGGCAACACTAGCTATGGCTAATCAAGCAGATACATCATAATCCATGTTTATACTGGAGGACAGTATACTTCCAAGATAGCAGAACTTGTCATCAACCTGATGGAGTGTACCAGCAGCAGTTATCACTGCAGCACTGGGCTCTTTCCAAACAGGCTGAGACATAACTTCTGTCTTTTTGAAGCTCACTATGAGTCCAAAGCTGTGAGTAGAAGTAACAAAATGATCACACAGCTCCTGTGCATCTTTCACTGAATGAACCAACACACAGTCATCAGCAAAGAGAAGGTCATGGATAATTGTAGTAACCACTTTAGTGCAAGCCTGAAGTCTCCGGAGATTGAAAATACTGCTATCTGTTTGGAACTGAACATATATGCCCAATAGGCAGTCCTTAGCTGTGTCTACACGTGCACGCTACTTCGAAGTAGTGGCACTAACTTCGAAATAGCGCCCGTCGCAGCTACACGCATCGGGCTCTATTTCGAAGTTAACTTCGACGTTAGGTGGCGAAACGTCGAAGTCGCTAACCTCATGAGGGGATCGGAATAGCGCCCTACTTCGACGTTGAACGTCGAAGTAGGGACCGTGTAGACGATCCGCGTCCCGCAACGTCGAAATTGTGGGGTCCTCCATGGCAGCCATCAGCTGGGGGGTTGAGAGACGCTGTCTCTCCAGCCCGTGCGGGGCTCTATGGTCACCGTGGGCAGCAGCCCTTAGCCCAGGGCTTCTGGCTGCTGCTGCTGCAGCGGGGGATTCATGCTGCATGCACAGGGTCTGCAACTCCTTGTCGGCTCTGTGGATCTTGTGCTGTTTAGTGCAAGTGTGTCTGGGAGGGGCCCTTTAAGGGAGCGGCTGGCTGGTGAGTCCGCCCTGTGACCCTATCTGCAGCTGTGCCTGGCACCCTTATTTCGATGTGTGCTACTGTGGCGTGTAGACGTTCCCTTGCTGCGCCTATTTCGATGTGGTGCTGCGCAACGTCGATGTTGAACATCGACGTTGCCAGCCCTGGAGGACGTGTAGATGTTATTCATCGAAATAGCCTATTTTGATGTCGCCACATCGAAATAGGCTACTTCGATGTAGGCTTCACGTGTAGACGTAGCCCTTGAAAGCAACTTAACAGCATCACTGAAAAGTAGATGTTGAACAGGAGAGGAGCAAGGACACATCCTTTGATATTTCAAAAGGTGCTGATGTCTCTCCATTCTTTAGGAGGACCAAGCATGCCATCATAAGAAGACCAAACAAAGATAATGCATTTTTTAGGACAGCCAATTTACCCAAGTATTTTTCAGACCCCATTTCTTTTCCAGACCCCATTTCTGTTGACCGTATTGAATGCCTTGATCAAGTCGATGAAGATCGCAGAGGCCCTGATGTTGCTCTCTACATTTCTCTTGTATATGTTTGGCTGAAAATATCATATAGGCAGTGCCTCGACTAGCACAAAATCCACACTGGCTTTCAGGAATGATACCATTTTTGAGCACATGTACTGAAATCTGGTTGTAAAAGGATGCAGGCCAGAATCTTACTAGCTATAGAGAGCATAGAGATGCCCCAATAGTCATCACAACATGCACAGTCACCTTTGCCCTTGTATATGTGTACAACCAAGACATCTTTGAAGTCCTAAGGGACTAGCTCCATCTCCCAAATGGCACTAAATAAATGGGTGAGATAGTACAATAACTGGCCACCAGCAGCTTTATAAACTCCACTGGGGATTCCATGCCAGTTCCAAGCCTGGATGAAGGAGGAGATTGGTCAGATGAGTGATGATGCACTGACCATGAAACAACACTACAAATTAAATCTGATGCTAGTGCAATGAAATGATAAAAGATGCTGGTTTGGACAACAACTGGATAAACAAGGTCCATGACACCAACTGAGCCATCGGGGTTGGGTCTATAAATTGGCTACTGAAAGAAAATTACAACTAACATATATCTTATCAATTGGAACATGGAATGTCCAAACACTGTGGGCAACTGGAAAATTAGAGCTGCTTCAGAAAGAGATGGAGAGATACCAGTGTGGTATACTTGAACTGGCGGAGATGCACTGGACAGCATTGGGAGACATGTGTGGTTGCGAAGTCATTTGGTCAGTGAATGAAACGAAGCATGAGGTAGGAGTTGGATTCCTTTGCAAAAGAGCTAGAGGAGCATTATTAGGATACAAACAGGTGAGTGCAGAATGATGGTAGTCAGATTCAAAGCAAAAACATTCAAAATCTTGGTCATTCAGGTGTAAGCACCCACATCAAACAGTACGGAGGAAGAGTTTGAGCTATTCTATAATGACTTGACAAAGACGCTGGAGGCGATACCAAAGAGAAAGGTGTTGATCATTGGAGGAGATTGGAAAGCTAAGAATGGAACACATAACAAAGGTTGGGAGAATGTCATGAGAAGATTTGGATATGGAGAAAGAAACGAACAAGGTGAGAAACTACTAGAGTTTGCTACGGAGTGTGAGATGGTGATCTGCAACATGAAATTCCAGTAAAAGGACTGTAGGAAGTGGATATGGTGATCGAATGACAGGAAGTCCAAGAACATGATAGATATAATTTTGATAAGAAGGTGGGTAACATCAATACAGCAGTGCTGAACGTTCCAAGGAGTGGATATAGACTTAGACCACAGCTTAGTGATCACAAACATCAAGATAAAACTCAAAAGAAAGTGTAAGACACAGTTTAAGAAAAGAAGAAACATGGTGAAGCTAGGTGAGGAAGAAATAGGGAATGCGCACAGAGCAGTGCTTGAGGAGAAGATTAGGAATTCAGGCACAGAGAATGACCTAGATAAGAGAGTTGAATGAATAGCCATGGCAATAGAAGAAGCAATGGAGCAGACTGTTCCAGAAGAAGAGAAGATCAATAAGAAGTGGATTACACAGAAGACACTGAAGTTGGTCAAAAAGAAGACAGTGTTGAAGACCAGAAAGGATGTTTCTGAGAGGATAAAACATCAATATAGGGTGAAATGCAATGAGGTAAGGAAAGAGGTCAGAAAGGATAAGGCAAAATGGTTAGAGAAGCAGTGTGAAGATATAAGCCGTGTCTACATGTGCACGCTATTTCGAAGTAGCAGCGCCAACTTCGAAATAGCGCCCGTCACGGCTACACGTGTTGGGCGCTATTTCGAAGTTGAAATCGACATTAGGCGGTGAGACATCGAAGTCACTAACCCCATGAGGGGATGGGAGTAGCTCCCTACTTCGACGTTCAACGTCTGCAACTAGTTGTCGGCTCTGTGTATCTTGCGCTGTTTAGTGAAAGTGTGTCTGGGAGGGGCCCTTTAAGGGACCGACTTGCCGTTGAGTCCGCCCTGTGACCCTGTCTGCAGCTGTGCCTGGCACCCTTATTTCAATGTGTGCTACTTTGGCGTGTAGATGTTCCCTCGCAGGGCCTATTTCGATGAGGTGCTGCGCAACGTCGATGTTGAACATCGACGTTGCCAGCCCTGGAGGACGTGTAGATGTTATTCATCGAAATAGCCTATTTCGATGTCGCCACATCAAAATAGGCTACTTCAATGTAGGGTTCACGTGTAGACGTAGCCATAGAGCAGTATTACAGTGAGTGTAAGACAAGGGAGGTGCATAAGATGATTAGGAAAATTAATAGGAAGTGGCAGCTGAAGCAGATGGCAATCAAAGATGAGAACGAAGAGGTGCTCATGAACAAGGAGTAGATTGTGCAGCAATAGATAAGATATTGCACTGATTTGTACAAAGCACAGTTGGACCCAAGTGTCTCAGAGACTGATTGAAGAACTGAAAGAGATCTCTCCACTGAGCATCGAGAATGAGACCGATATTTCTAAGGAGGAAGTAGAAAGACCAGTGAAATCACTAAAGAACAAATGATAAGAAATGAGGGAAATAATAAGATCACGGGCGAGATGATCAAATACAGCAGAGAAAGTATGATTCAGGAAATACATCGACTAAGTACAATAGAATGGAAAGAAGGGAAGCACCTAAGGAATGGACAAGATCTGTGTTAGTGACAACACACAAGAAAGGAAGCACACTGGAGTGCAAGAACTACAGAATGATTGTGCTAACATGTCATCTAGGCAAGGTGCTGCTGATGACACTGATGGAGAGACTAAGATCACAGAAGAACATCTAGTAGACGAGCAAGCAGGGTTCAGGAAAGATAGAAGAACCATACAGCGGATATTGACACTAAGATTGATAGTGGAGAAAGCTTGATGAAAGAACAAGAACATCTAGACTTGCTTTGTCGACCTTCAGAAGGCATTTAACAGTATAGATCAGAAAGTGACTTAGGTGGTGTTGGAGTCATACTGAGTGGATAGCAGACTGATACAGTTATTGAAGGATATCAGTGACAATGCGGAGGCAGCAGTGAGAACATGAGGGGAGTTGGGAAGTTTATTTAGAAAAAGTAGAGGTATGAGACAAGGAGATCCGATAATGCCAAGTATCTTCATCACACATCTAGAGAGAGTGATGGATAAGATCAAGGAAGAGGTAGAAGGGATATCTGTGCATGGGAAAAGAATTAACAACTTGAGGTTCGTGGATGATATAGTTATCATTGAGGAAAATGAGGAGAATCTAGCAAAAACGGTGCAGGTGCTAAATGAGGAAGGGAAGCAGTACGGACTGATTATGAACATAGATAAAAGGATGACAATGGTGTTTGGAGATAAGGAAACAGGAAGGAAGATCAGTGTAGATACGACTGAACTAGAGAACATAGAGAAGTTCACATATCTGGGGAGCAACATAAAGTACGTTCTAGACTGTAAGAAAGAAATAGCGACTAGAATAGCAAAAGCAAGAGCCAGTTTGAATCCAACGGATAAGATCTGGAAAAGCAAAGCGATTAGCTAAGGAACGAAGCTGAGCTTCTTGAAAACATGTGTATTCAGCAGTATGTTATATGGATGTGAGACATGGGTGATAAAATATTCGAAGAGAAGAATATGGGTGTTTGAGAGGAGTTATAGAAAGATCCCGAGAATAGAATGGATGCAGAAGGTCACCAATGAGGAATTATATAGGAAGATACAGCCGAAAGAGAACCTACTGCAGAAGGTTATACACTCATCCCTTACTATACGAGCACAATTGGCTTCCAACTTTCTGCTTGTAGGCAAAAACTCATCAGAGGGACACTAAATTACTGTTAAAATACATGTAAAAGTCTCTGATTGGTTCCTAGTGCTCCTAACTTGGCCAAGGAGTGGCAGCAAGTGGCGCTGCTTTTGAAAGGAAAGTGAACCTTGGGTTAGGGGTGGTGAGGAAGGTTAAAGGCTGGGGGCAGTTTGGGGCCATAAGCGGAAGGGAGGGTTAAAACCTGGTGGCGGGTTGAGTCAATGGAGTGGACAGGGGATGTTAAGGCTGCAGTGGATTGGGTCCATGGGGTGGGCGGATGACTGGCGGGGGTTAAGGCTGCTGCAGGCTGGTGCCGTGGAGCTGGTGGCGGGGTAAGTGTGTGGTGGTTTGGGTGTGCAGGGCTGACAGGGGGTTCAGACTACGGTGGGTTGGGTGTGCAGGGCTGGTGGGGGTGGGGGGTCAGGATGTGGCATTTTGGGTGTGGGGGGCCCTCTGGGTTTTAGACTGTGGAGGATTGGCTCTGCAGGGCTGGCGGAGGGGGTTCAGGCTGTGACAGGTTGGGGCCATGGAGCCAGCAGGGGGTCAGACTACAGCAGTTTGGCTGTGCGGGACCAGCGGGAGGGGGCTGGGGTGTCAGGCTGCGGCAGGTTGGAGCTGTGGGAGCGGGGGTAAGGCTCGTATTAGCGAGGGGAGTTCACTCATCTACTGAACAAAGGTAGGTATATGCGTCCCTTGTTTAAGTGAGTACTTGTAAGTAAAGTACTCGTTTAATGAGGGATGAGTGTACAGCAGAAGTTACAGCTGTTCGGGCATATTTGCAGAATGAAAAATCAAGAACCTGGTATTTGGTATAATGGGCAGTTTGAATAGGATTAGCAGACCCCACAGAGAATGCACTGGACAGGGAAAGATGGAAGGAAATAGTGAGGGAGGCATCAGACATCAATGGGCACAGAGCCCATGATTGTTGTTCATGATGATGATGAGCAGCTTTATTAATTTCTGATAGAATTGGATCACTGCCAGGTGCCTTTCCAGATTTCATCTGGTTAACAGCCTTTTTGTATCTCATCAAGAGTTGGTGGTAGGACGAGCTGTAAATCATTAGCCCGCTCAGGAATCTCGTCAAGAACACTGCTGTCAGAAGTTGAGGTGAAAATGTTTAGCCCAATAGTCAAGAATTTTAGCACTGTGATCAAAATAAGGCCATCCGCAGAGTGCGCTGCTGTACAGCCAGCAATGTGTGGCCTATAAACTGCCTTCATCCCATCAGAGAATGCTTTAAGATCATATCCATCAGCTCCATCTTGCAGTTTAACTGCTTGATAGATCCACCAGCCCTCTTTCATTTGCCGTAATTTGACTTGTGCGTCCTTCTTGACGTGAATATATGCCCATTTTCTGGAGGTATTCTCCTTATTGTTGATGCAAGCCAGGTGTGTAACATGCACCTAATCAAGAAGAACTTGCACATCTCTGTCCTTGTCATCAAACCAGTCCTTGTGCCTGTATTTCTGGAAACCAAGGATCTTGACAGCAGTTCTGTGGGTTACTAATCACCCTCAAGAGTGGTGACCGTTCTGGACCTTCATTGCTGATGACTAAGCATCAATACTGTGTTAAAACAGCACTTGTGTCTCAGGTATTTCTAGTTTATCTACATCCAGCTTTTATCGGCCTACAGCAGAATATGATGTTTTGGTGGACAAAGGTTCAAGGAGACAACACTGCATACCACGTAGTCATAGGATATAAGTGTAGCACCCAGAGGCACTGAGACCCCATCTGGGGTGAGTGAAGTCTTTGCTCTACGTACTCAGTTGAGAGCCCTCTGGCCTTTAGCTCATGTGGTAGAGTGCAGGGCTTGAAACCCTATGCTTACAGGTTCTATCGCTGGGGCTGGCAGCCCAGGTCTGTCAGCCTTATGTAGGGAAACACTGTTAATTGCTATGTATGCTTATGGGACTGAGGTAAAAAAGATGGACTTTCATAACATTATCCAGAAATTCCATAGTAGAACAGGAAACTGCACTATTGTATTCTAAATGTCAAGCTGGTGCCCCTACCACTATGCTATCCTAGTTATTGAGTACCTGTAGCCCCTATAGAGGGAGAAATATTGGTAGAGTAGATACAACTAGTATATGTGTATGTAAAGTTTCTGACTTGAATTACTTCTGAGTTTAGCCCAGTCTACTTCAGATCCAGTGTTCTTGGGAGCTGCACTTGATAGACATCTTACTTCAGGCCACGCCTAAACCCTAAATGTGCAGTTTGCTTGTAGAAAAGTTCCTCTCTAAAATCTCTGGGAGAGGTAATGATTTCCATTTTTGAAGTACCAAGTTAAAAATTACAATGACCTTGCCTTTTCTGCCCTGTTTCCTATGTGCTAGAGAGTGATTAGCAGGCAGCTGAAAAACTTAGTCAAAAGAGGCTGGCATAAAGACTCATTAAATGCTGTTGTGAAACAGCAGGGTACAGAAATGCAGCTGCAAATGGACCTGTTCTTTTGCAAGAACTAAAATTCTGGCACAAAAACAGATACAGTGAGAACAAGAGTGAGTTTCACAGTTATGCTAATATACTACACAAAGATTAATGCAATTACTATTGTTTAAAACTGGGATTTGGAATTCAGTTTTCAAATGTGGACTTGTTAAAAAGATGCCCAAACCCCAGCTAGTTATGCCTGTTGTCAGTTTAGAAGCATAAATGGGCATTTGTCGAAGTGTTGATTGAAGTGTAGAGTTAGAACATTTCATTAGGAGCTGCTTGAAGACTGGAATCCTTAATTGCCACTCTGACTAACTAATATTTTATAGTGTGTGTGTATAGAGAATGACACTATGTTTTTGGTTAAGTGAAGAATTTTCTCTTTTGTTCGCCATATTCAAGAGTCATCCCCCAATGGGGTACAGATTGAACTTTGCTGGTCTGAGACTTTCTGGTTCAGCAACATCTGTGGCCTGGCAAGAAGTTGCTGGACCAAAGAACCGGTGAATCAGAGAGCCTGGGTGGCTGGGATCAAGATCTGGGTAGGCATCTGCTGGTAGAGGAGCTGGCTGCTGGGAGCCTGGCTGAGGTGGCAACAGAGATCGTGGCTGGGGTTGGTGGTTATGAGGGGAGCCCAGCCGGGAGGCTGGCAGCCCCAAGGGAGAGCCCAGAGGACAGCAGCAAAGGGGCCACAATTGACTATGGTCCAGCTAACTCTCTCATTTGGGATCAATGGAGTTTGGTGGAGGTCCAGCCTGTATCTACACCTAAAGAACAGAAGCAGGTAGCATGAGGCTCATGATCGCCTACATGGCTTTATGGAAAATAAGTCTTCTCAAACAAATCTGATTCCATTTTCTGAGATTATAAAAGTTTGTTTGATCACTGTAGATGGACTATTATTCTGCTTTTGTAAGACATTTGATTTAGTATTGCCTGATGCTCTGATTTACAAACTATCTCAATACAGAATCAGAAAGTGGATGCTACAAGGATTAGGAACTGGCTAATTGACAGACCCCAAACTACCCATCAGTGGGGAATGATCACTGGAGGAACGTATCTATTAGGTTCTGTAGAGAATGGTGCTAAGCGCTGATGCCCAATTTCATGATTTGGAAGTAAACCTATCACTGTGGCTGATAAATCTGCATGGTGACATGGAGACTGGTAGAAAGGTAAATAATGAGGAGGACCAGCAACTAGACAAAGTGATCAGAATCACTTGGCAAGCTTGGTCCACTCAAAACAGATGTGTATTAATACAGGTTGAACCTCTATCATCTAGTACCCTTGGGACCTGACTGCTGCTGGATGAGAGAAGTTGTCGGACAACAGGATGTCAATATTGTCTAGCACATTGCCAACACTTGGGCTGTGTCCACACTACAAGATAAATTTGAATTTAATTCAGTTAGCTCGATTTTACCAAGTGACTGCCTTCACTGTAAAGACCATTTGCTTGATTTAGGGAGCCCTAATCTCGAGATTACAAAATCGCAGTTACCTGACGGGTATAGCATCAAGCTTGAATTCACAAGTTTGATTAAAGGCAAGTATGGAAGTGCCAAGTCTTAAAAGCAAATTTATTAGCCTCCAGAGGTGTCCTGTATGTAACCCACCATGCTCCTCTCACTGTTCCACTCCGGCCGCTGCTCTCCAGTAACAGGAAGAGCCTGAATTTCCAAGAAGGAGCAGCGAGCATTTAGCAGTGGGCTCATGTTAGTATGGCAGCCTGAGAAATGGCTTCTTGCTCTCTCTGATATTAGTGATGTGAGTGCATCTACCCATGCAAATAGCCCCTGCAGGAGTTCGCGGTTCTGTCTGTACACTTGCTATTTTTTTCTGCACTCCTTGGCGCCAGCCTCTGCCATGCCGTACCACATGTCAACAAGGCTGTGCTGGGGGTCATGCTTCCATAATATGCTGAGAAACTTCTTCTCAGCAGTTTACATTTTTGTGTGAACCCTTCTCTCCCCCACAGGTGCCACACAGTCGGGGTCTTTCCTGTCCTTAGCCACATCATGTGGGTAGCCCCCAACCCAACACAATAAAAGGATGTGCCTGCTGTTCATTGCTGGTAATGCTGCCAGTCACATGGGAAAGAGAGGGCTTTGCTGCTGCCATGAGGAAGTTTCACCTGGCAGTTAGGATATGGGGGGCTGTGCTGCTGCTGTGGGGAAGTCTCCCCAGGCATTAAGATACTGGGGGCATTGCTGCCCCCATGGGGAAGACTCCCCCAGCGTTAAGATACTGGGGACTTTGCTGCTGCCGTGGGGCAGGAACAGCTCAACTGGTCATTCACTGACCCACTGCCCCTTGGCTCGTACCTTGGCTTGTGGCTGCTGCTGGGGAAAAGTCTCCCCGGTAGCTAAAGGGCTTGCTGCTGATTCAGGAGGACTACTTCAATTGGTAATCGAGTGACCAGTCCCCCACCTTGGCCCATACCAGGTCTTGCTGCTTCTGCTGCCAAGGGAAAGTATCCCCTGGAGCCTAAAGGACTTGGTGCCACCATGGGGAAGGAACAGCTGAACTGGTCATCCAGCGACACCCCGCCCCCATTGGCCAATACCTGGGCTTGCTACTGCCACTGGGGAAAAGTTGCCCCTGGCAGCTAAGGGGCTTGCTGCCACTGGGGGAGGACCATTTCAGCTGGTCATCCAGTGACCACTCACCCCTTGGCCTATACTTGGGCTTGCTGCTGCGAGGGGAAAACCAACAATTCTCTTTTTCCTGCACAGTCTGGGACCCCACAGTAAGACTCTCCACAACACTAATATAGCGTAGGGGCAAGCCGAAAATTCTTTCTTCTTTCTTTTAAGGAGTAAAGGGCTTCAAAGTAGCCCTGGCACTTAGAAGTACCGGCGGGTGAGCTGCGGCTAGACGCGAGCCAGTAGTTGAATTTTAAAACTTTGCAGTTGCCGCTGGGGGGAATTTGCATAATGAAGAGCTGTGTATGCAGTGCAGCACTTCATTAGTGAACTCCCAACACCCTAATTACCATCCTTCCTTCAAAGGTGGTAGTGTAGACAAGGAGGGTGGTAGTGTAGACAAGCCCAATGTAAGAAACATTCCGGGCCCCTGCATTATTTTCAGGGATCATATTTTGGCCATGATGGGAAGCAGAATACTCAGTGGATGGCCAGTTGAGAGCACAGTCGTTGCATGGAAGCCTTATAGTGCACTGGAAAGCCAAAAGCCTTTTCCATTAACAACAAAATGTATGGGGAAAACAAACATTCTTCCTTTCTTCCTACATTCTTCTCAATGTAAGAAACATTCCAGGCTCCTGTATTATTTTTAGGGATAACATTTCAGCAATGATGGGAGGTGAAATACTCAGTGGATGGCCACTTCTTTCTTCTAATTTTGAGTGTCTTCTGCATTATATCCAGGGATCAACATATTTTCAGGGATTGGGAGGGGAAGGATGAACATGCAATAGGGGAAGATGATGTCAAGTCCAGTGAGCACACCCAGAATGCTACAGGGATGAGAGAACTGTGGAATAGCTTCCCACAATGCACTACTGCAACAGCTGACATTAGCCAACGTGGATGTGGCAGCAATGACTTGACTTTGTGGGGAGCATGGTGTGAAGTGAGGATGGTCAAAATTGAACTTATAAATTCCAGAATTAGAAAATCAATATAAATAAATTTGAATTTATCTCAAAGTGTAGATACAGCCTTTCACTGGTTACTGGGCTCTTAGACGACATTTAGGGGAAAATTACAGCTAAATAACACTGAGAACCAGGACTGGTGATTGTAAACAAAGTTGATGGGAACACGGGAAACTTGGCCACACCCATTACAAGTACTCATCTGTCTAACTAAAATCATGCCGGATTACAGATGTTGCCAGATGCCAGAGTTCCGGATTTGAGAGGTTCAACCTGTACAATCAAATGCAAGGTTATATACCTAGCAGCAAAGAGACCAAGCCACGCCTCTACAGCAGAGAATTGTACCCTGAAAAGCAGTGACGGTCGTTTGTTCCAATGGTTAAGCGACCTTACTTTGAAGTTTGTACCTCATCTCTAATGTGAATTTGTATGTGTTCAGCATCCAGCCATAGTTATGACTGGCTCTGCTAGATTAAAGAGCCCTTTAATACCTGGCATTTTCTCCTTGTGAATGTACTTGGACACGAATCACATCGCCTCAACAGTTTGAGCTCTACGTGTCTGAGAGAGAAATTTTCTTCAGCCCTCAAAAAAATTGGTGTGGCTTTTTTTCTGTACTCTCTGGTTTTTCAACATCCTTATAAAAATGTAGAACCTCAGGACCACACCAAGGTTTTGGGGGCCCAGGGCAAAATGTGACACTGTGGCCTCCCACGCTTCCAAAATTAATTTGGAGACCAAGTTTAAGAGGATGGGAAGGGACTGGGGGTCAGGGAGGACTCAGCCTGTGTGGCCTCAGCTATCCCCATTGGGACAGGATTGCTCTGTCCTGCATGCAGCCAAGCGCCCATACCATTAATAAGCAATGTCTACAGAGTTGCCTGGATGAATTAATTTGCACCATTTTATAGTCAATATCATGTACAGCCTAGAGCACTGTGGAAATGTGAACTCATATGAATTAGTGCCAAAATTATGACAGTGCCATTCACCATCATCTATGTTTCACTTCTGTAGGGTTTAAAGTGTTTCACTCACCTTTTCCCATATTAATCACGGCACTTAAAAGCAAAAGTATGCCACTCAGTTGTAGTCACTGCAGAAAAACACCATCAACTGGCACAGGGAACACTAGAATCTATTATTCTTAGCCTTTCAAGATGGAATAGGACTAACTAAGGTCACTGGGCAGGAGATAAGGCTCTGAAGGCAGTTAGGCAGATTAAAACACAGAGGTGATGCAAGTAACATTTCTGAGGATTCTTACAATGATTTCAGACTTGCTGTCAGGTAGCACGAGGAGAATAGGAATGGGTGAGTACGGAGAATCCATGAATTTCAAGGATTTAGGGTTTATATACACATTTTAAATGGAGTTGTTTGCAGGCTTGTTAGTTTTTTGTTATCCTGGCAAACGTAATCTTCAATTTTAAAGAAACTGCCTGGTCTCCTACTACCATGAAAGGCTCCAAAAGACAAACCGTTGTCTTGGGGAACCTGCACAGATGCTAAAATAATACTGTGAAGTTCCCCACCTTGTCCCTCACACATTAATGGGAACCGAGCTCTGATGTTTAATTATGTACTTCAATGTCATCTCTGTAATCACTTCACTCTGGATTACCCTATCAGAACACGTTCAGCTAACATCTGGCTATATGTCATGTCCTGATGTTCCACTGAGGTGAAAGTAGTTTGCCTAGCAATAAGGCTGCAACTTTGGAATGTGCAAGTAGTTAAATACAAAAACGGCAAATACAAAATATGTATTATATGTATTTATGTAGTTCCCCGAGTCTCAGGATTTTAAGGTTGTGTGTACACAAGAGAGGGAGCGTCCACACAAAGGCTGCAGCCACACTTGGCCAAACCTTCGAAATGACCATGCTAATGGCCAAATCGAAGAATACTAGTGAGGAAGATTTTGAATATTGAATAACTTATTAGCATTCACATGCTTCCAGCCGCGGTGCTTCAGAAGCTCCGCTTTTGAACATGCGTGGCTCAGCACGGCTGCACGGGGATCCTCTCCGAAGGGATGCGGCATATTTCGAAATCCCCTTATCCCTCTCAGCTGACAGGAAAAAGGGGATTTTAAAATGTGCTGGGTCCTTTTGAAAAGGACCCCTGTGTAGCTGTGCTGAGCCATGCGTGTTCAAAAGCAGCGCTTTCAAAGTTCTGCGGCCGGTAGCGTGCAAATGGTAATGAGGCGCTGAATATTCAATTCAGCGCCTCATTAGTATTCTTCAATTTGGCCATTAGCATGGACCTTTTGAAGGTTTGGCCAAGTGTGGCCACAGCCAAAGTGTGCTTTGTCAACAATCTGTCGACAGAACTGAGCCTTTTCCCCGACAGCGTTATTCCTCTCTGCTTTGAGGAGCAATGCTTCTGTTGACAGAATTCTGTAGACAAAAGTGAAATGTAAACACTTCTGTCAACAGAGAGGTTGCTCCATGGCACTGGCCAGCTGGGGCCAGGAAATGCTCTCTCCACTGCAGTCAGGGCTCTTTGCCCTGGTTTTCCGTCTACCCTTAAATGTATAGGGAGCTCGGAAAGCTCCGTACCAGGAAGTGATCAGTGTGGAAGCAGACTGAGTCCAAGCTGTCTGCAGCCACACTCCAGCAGCCACTCCCAGAGCAGAGCACCATGTCTCAGGCAGCCAAAGGCACCCCTGGACTCTCCTGGAGCCCCCCCAAGGGGGGTCACAGGACCCACCCCAGACCACTGAAAAGAGGCCCTCCTCCTGGTCCAATTATAGCAGACATGGAAAGTACAAAACATAAAGGCTGCATCTACACTACCCCACCCTTTCGGGCATGAGCCAACCACACGGGCAGCACCCAACCCAGGGGACAGTACTGCGAGCCATGCATCTGTGCACTTGGAGGGCCTCCCTGCACGTGGCTCACTCACCATCCATGTGGGGAAACCCTGCACTCTGAGGCACTCTCTGGGCTGGTAGATCATCAGGGGAGTGGAACAGTCAGCCCAGTCACGTGTGACAGTGCTATCCATACAGGACACACGTGCCAGTGCTCCTGGGAAATCCCTGTCCAACACCCTGGGGGCAGGAGGCCGCCGTTCATGGTGGGTGGAAGGTGGGCCCTAGGCGCTGTGCTGGAAGAAGGACTCACCATGTTCTCCTTTGTCCTTACATTGGCACTGTCAGAGGGCGGGGCCAACCCCCCTGCCCCAGTCTGCCAGGGTCAGCCAGCCCCCTCTCAAGCCAGTCGCCAGCCAGCCTCAGAGAACCCCTGAGAGGCCGCCAATGCCACCAGCATGGGGGCAGACCTGCATCTGCAGGGCCCACCAGGGGCTGGATGACCAGTCCCTGTGTGCCTACATGGCTGCCCTGCAGTGACAGAACAAGCTGCTGGAGCAGTGGCGGGGGTGGTGAGGAGGCGAGGTGGGCATTGGAGCAGGAGAAGGACATGTGGGAGCAGCAGTGACAGAGGTAGTCCTGGGCTGAACTGATGAGCCACCTGGCCACAGTCACTGCCACTGGGCAGGCCCGGTCAGCCCAGCCACTTGCAGATACCCTCCTCCCCCACTCTCCACTTCCCCCTCCGGCTCTTCACTGCCTGTCTTCCCCCAGCCGGCCCTCGACCTGGCAGGGTGGCTTATGGCCATGGCCACCCACCAGGCCACCCCCACTTTCCTCTCCTTCAAGCCCCCTGTCCTGCCCACTGAGCCCATCCCAGAGCCCTCCTGCCATGCCCACTGAGCCTGAGCCCACTGAACCCTCCCCACCTCCGTACCTCCCCATGTTCCCACCCCCATCGCAGCCCCGACGGGGACCGTGAGCCCAAGACAGGAGGGCATCCCAGGGCTGCCATGGGTCACAGCCCCCAGCACCCTCCCAGGACTAACGTCCCCCCTATCTGTACATAGGTTTGTGTGAATAACATTTATTTCCCAACATATCCCAACATATCCCTCGTTACAATTGTGAACTATAAAGCTACTGTCCTAACCCCTCTCTCATCCCTCATACTAAAAAACTATTGTTCTAACACCCCCTCATCCCTCGTTATTGGGGGGCTATGGGGATGGGAATGTGGTGGTGGGGTGCTGTTGGGTTGGGGCTGCAGGCCCGAGAACGCTGCAGGGGTTGCCTCTGTGGGGGCCACTGGGGACCATGGGAGAAGCTCTCCTAGAGGTCTTCACTGATGCGCAGCCCATCTCGGTCAGCCTGGTGGTTAGGCACTGTGCCTGGCTCCTGATATCCACCGGCAGCATTGGCCATCCATCCCTGGGAGAGGGCCTCCTCCTTACTCTCCACAATACTGTGCAGAGCACAACACATTCCCACCACTTGCGGACATTCAGTTTCCCCATGTCTAGGTGGGAGAAGAGACATTGGAAGTGAGCCTTCAAATGCCTGAAGGTACAATCCACCTGGGTCTGTGCCCGGTTAAGGCAGGCATTAAACAATTTCTGTGTGGGGTCCAGGCGCTCAGTGTACGGCCACATGAGCCACAGCAGTAGCGAGTGGGCTTCAATGCTCATGATGCATAAGGGCATGTTGGTGTCCCTGAAGGTTAGCTTCTGGTGGGGGACATATGTCCCCCTTGCCATCTCCCAGCAGAGCCTGGAGTTTCTGAAAACCCAAGCATTGTGGGCCCAGGCAGACCAGCCCACGCAGATATCCATTAATCAGCCATGTTGCTCTACTAGGGCCTGCATAACTATGGAACAGTAGTTCTTGTGATTTATTACTGGGCAGCCCGGTGTTCCAAGGCTTGGGTAGGAATGTGCATCCCATTGATCGCACTGAAGCACTGTGGGAAGCCCAGTGTGCCAAAGCTGGCCATGGCCGCATCCAGGTCCCTGACACAGACGACCCTCTGGAGCAGGGTGTCGTTGATAGGTGTGACAGTCTGCAAGGGGAGGAGACCGAACACACATGTGAGTGACTGAAGGAGGTGGGCCCGTGTTCTGGGGGATCCCTGTCCCCTTCCCTTCCTCCATCTCCTCAGAACCCTCCAGGCCCCCCCAGACAACCTCAAAGCCAGCTGCAGGTCTGTGGGATGGTGGGATGGAGCAGGCCACTGGTGACAAGGCTCCCCTCTGGGCCCCCCACACACTCTAGGGTCCCTATGGTGGGACCACCCTGTCCTCCTGTGTGATGCCTGCAGACTCAGAGTGCCTCACCTGCATAAGCACAACCCCAACAATGACCCTGCCCACCCCGAACTGACTCCAGACAGAGCAGTAGCTGTCTGGGGTGGCAAGCTTCCAGAGGGCTATGACCACACATTGCTTTACAGGAATGGCGAGGCGCACCCAGGTGTGCTCCCTGCAGAGGGCAGGGGCGAGCCAGGTGCAGACCCGAGGAATGTCATCTTACTCATCCTAAAATTCTGCCCACACCACTGGTCATCCCACTCACCCATGACGACACGGTCCCACGTTGGGGTGGGTGTGGGGGTGCCCCTAGGGCAGCAGGGACTGGGCCCCTGAAAGCAGCGTGGCAGCAGCTGCTGCAGGTCCTTCACGGTCCAGGACATGGCTGGGGGCTGCTCTGGGTGCATGGTATAAGACACGGTATGGGGTCTCCCTCAGGCCATGTGTGCTCCCTGCACAGGCTGTGCTGTCACTCCTGGAACTCGCGAAGCCTCTAGTGTGCAACTGTGTGAGGGAAGCCCTTTATGGGCAGGCAGGGCCAGCAGCCCCAGAAGGGCTTCCTGGCTATATGACCCCATCTGCAGCGTTTCCAGCCCCAGTTCTGTTGACAGAGCAGCCAGCCTGTGTGGCCACTCTCTGTTAACAGAGCAGACTGCTGTTTCAACCCACTTTTGTGTATAGATGAGATATGCTGACAGACATTTTGCTGGAAGATCTCCTCTGACAAGAACTTCTGTCAACGGATCACTGTCGTGTACCAACACCCTAAATATTTAACACACTTGTCCTCATGACTATTCCCTATCAAACTGGGCTGTTATCCCCATTTTACAGATGGGGAACTCAGACAGAGAGAAACTAAGGCAGGGGTCAGCAACCCCCAGCATCAGTGCCAAGAGTGTCACGAAAGCCGATTTTCATTGGCATTTGAGGCGGAAGTTCGGTCCCACCTCTCCTCCCCCAGGTGGCTGGGAGCCTTCTCAAAGCCAGGCCCCCTGTGGATTAACAAAAGACCAGCTAATGCTACCAACCATCACCTAAACAGTAATGCTCTGCGTCTTAATTTATTTCTTAATGAAGCTATTGTAAGTAGGACTATTAGTGACTTTAAAAAGTATCACTGGCACTTGGACCACATCTAGAGCTCAAAAGGTCAAATTTCGGCACTCCGCCTTGGAAAGGTCACTGACCCCTGAACTAAGGGCTTGTGTATAGGGTGCCACAGCCCACACTAGAAGAGGTGAGGATTGTAGAATGCTCAAGTATGTGGCATTCTAACAGCCATATGTAGACTTCTGGTAGGAGCTAAAAGATACACATACTCCTGTTTCAAAAAAGATTGCAGCAATGCAAACTCGGTACCTTTTTATTTGTGCCAGACTGTCTATGCAGGGCAATTACAGTGCTATGTGCTAGAGCACTCTGTAATCGACACTCCCATAGACTGGTCTAAAGTGCCATGGAGAGAAATCCTAAGTGCTTCTGCCAGAATAGGGAAATGAGCCTGATTCTCTCATGGCCCACTGAATCATCTTTCCTCCATTCTTTCTTTAAAAATGCTGTTTGGGAATGGATATCCTCAAAATGCTTTACAAATGTAAGATGGACCATGTAGTATTCTTGCAAGAAGGAGATGAGTAATTTGTTGTTTAAAACTGGTGAGTAAACTAAAAACAGAATAAGTGAAATGTCTCCAAATTTACACATCAAGATTAGAACGCAGGATTTCCTTGCTCCTTGCCATAACTACTGCACACGTAGATTCTGATTATACTACCTGTAGTTTAGCACCCTGACAGTGCAACAAAACTCCTACGGCCTAGTATCTCAAGGGGCTTAACTTGGCTTGAAAGTTAGGTGTGATGATTTGTGTGTGTGTGACGGGTCTAATTCAGACCCCTGAGTGAGGAGGTTGGTCAGAAATTATTAAAATGAATCTTCTACAGACTGCCTGAAACTGAGGCAAAACTTTTAAAATGTAGCTGCCTAGAGTAAGGCACCGTTAGAAACCAAATTAAAAATAGGCCTCAATTTTAGAGTTGCTAAACACAGTAGTATAGTAGGCATCCTTCAGTCTGCATAGACTATGGATCGCGCCCTTTAAAGTTTCACAACACCAGTGGATACAATGGAAATCTATTTGCTGTTCAAGAAAGATGTGGAGAAATTAGAGAGGGTCCAGAAGAGAGTGACAAGAATGATTAAAGGTCTAGAGAATGTCACCTATGAAGAAAGGCCGAAAGATTTGGGCTTGTTTAGCTTGGAAAAGAGAAGATTGAGGGGAGACATGATAGTGGTTTTCAGGTATCTAAAGGGTGTCATAAGGAGGAGGGAGAAAACTTGTTCTTGTTGGCCTCTGAGGATAGAACAAGAGGCAATGGACTTAAACTGCAGCAAGGGAGGTTTAGGTTGGACATTAGGAAAAAGTTCCTAACTGTCAGGGCGGTCAAACAGTGGAAAAAATTGCCAAGGGAGGTTGTGGAATCTCCATTGCTGGAGATATTGAAGAACAGGTTAGATAGATGTCTATCAGGGATGGTTTAGACAGTACTTGGTCCTGCCATTGGGGCAGGGGGCTGGACTCGATGTCCTCTTGAGGTCCCTTCCAGTCCTAGTAGTCTATGAAACACAGAACTTGCGATTTTGCAGAGGATGTTTAGTTTATATGTTGTGGGAAAAACCAACAACCAACTAAAAACAAATGTTAACTAAATTTCATTGGAAGTACAAGTGTCACTTATTTAGTGTGTTCGCCCTCTTGCTTGTGTGGTTCAGTTTTGTATGAGTTTAAATTTACATAGCTAAATATGCTCCAATAAATTCCTTTCGGCTTATGGAGGTTATTCAACGGTGCACAGGGATTTGTTTAATGCATCTCAAATTTCACTTCAGCCTCCAGATGTGAGTAATTAAAATGATGAAGAGACGCTGAAAATATTAAAAACCACCCCTAAAGACCATGTTGCTGAGTCTGACAAGGACAAATTTCTCATTGATAGTAATGTGCTGTTCTGTACTTTATGTAGCAAGGTTGCAGATAACATTAGAAGGCAAACAATTATAGGACACATGGAAAGTATGAAACATAAAGGCTGCATCTACACTACCCTTCCCTTTTGGAAGGGGAATGTAAATGCAGCAGATTGAAAATGCTAATGAGGTGCTGATATGAATAGTCAGTGCCTCATTTGCATAATGGGAGCCACTCACCATGTAAAAAGTGCTGCTTTCAAAATGCAAAATAGCCATGTAGATGGGGTTCATTTGAAAGACAGAAGGGTGCTTTTGAAAGCAGGACTTCCTTTCGAAGGAACCCCATCCACATGGCTATTTTGCATTGTGAAAGCAGTACTTTTGATACAGTGAGTGGCTGCCATTATGCAAATGAGTCACTCAATATTCATATCAGCACCTCAGCATTTTTGATCTACTGCATTTACATGCCCCTTCTGAAAGAGAGGGGTAGTATAGATGCAGCCAAAATGAATGAAAAGAAACAAAAATAAGAGGCTGAAACAGACATGCCATCAACAACAATACAGAAACAATGCACTGTGCCTGGATCATTCCAGTGTTTTACAACTGTCATCTCAGAAATTCAAGGCACATTTATTTAGGTGTCTAACTTAGGTGCCCATCTATGGACCAATGTTAGAGGCCTTATGTCCTAACTTTGAGTGTCAAAACTTATTATCAGAAGAGAAAATTATTTTCTGTTAAGTGAATGCCAGCGGAGGGCTCACAGATTAGAAACAAATAAACAAAATAATAAAAATACAGGTTTCCAAGACAGAGCCTCATATGCTTAAAACTTACGATATATGGAAAAAATATTACTTGGATTTCATTTATCCTTGCATTTAGAAGATAGCAAAAGAAGCTGTTTCTGTGAGAACAAATATATTGAACTGAATTTTTCTAGATGCAATAGGGCCATTTGCCTAAAATATTTTGAAGACTGAGCCTATCATTCATGTAAACAAAGTGATTTCTCTGGTTGGGCTGTTAGTGTTTTTGTCTTAAGGGAAAAGCCGTTCAGAAGCAAAGATTCAAAATGTACATATAAATATGAGCACTGAAATAAATAATTCTAGCATATATGTAACTAGAAAAGAAAATGCAAGGTGAAAGAAGTCTAGGTAGGGGAAAAAAAGAGCTTCTCTCAGGAAAGACAGAGACACAGAAATTCAGCTCAGAGGCTGGACTGCACACCTCAGTAAGCTCATGTGGAGTACTGTCTGCCAATTTGTGCTAATTCCAGTGACCCCCTGAAGGCCAATAGGGTCCCAAAGAACCACTTAAGCACAATTTATGCCATATAAAAGGGGAACGGGAAAGAAATGACAGACCTGGCTACTGGCCCATTGCACTGGGTGAATTTGTCTCTAAGTGGATGGGTTTGAGACACTGGTTTATCTGCATCCCAAAGACTGGATGAACACTTAGAATCCGAGTGAAGTAGGAATGACAGCCCACCACTCTGATCTGAACCTGCCAGTCTGAGTTTAGTGGTGACAAAATGAGAGCCCATCAAGGCCAATGACCATCTGGGTTCCAGAGCATGCCTCATCTGGCTGGGGTAACACATAACTACTGATAACTAAACAGCTACCGCTTGCCTTTTCATGACAGGGATGTTCTTAACTGAAAGACTGTGGCTACGTCTACACTAGGACACTATGTCAAAGTAACCTATTTCAAAGTAACGTCGAAATAGGCTACTTCGACGCGTATTGTCCACCCATCCTCTGGGGCTGGTGCCGTCGATGTTCAATGTCGAAGTCGTGACGGGGAACGTTGAAAGAGGCCGCCCCAGAAGGAAAAGCAAAGTGTCCACACGCACGTGCCCCCCCTTTGAAATAAGGGGCCAGGAAAGCCTGCGGATGGGGTCACAGGCTGGATTAGCCCTTCCGGGGCAACAGCAAGAGCCCCTCCCAGACACACCCAGCCTGCACGGCATGAGGTCTGCAGAGTGCTAGCCACATTCTCGCAGACTGAGGCACTGCAGACATGGACCCTCAGCAGCAGCAGCACCTGGAAGCCTTCCAGGTTGTCACACAGGGAGCAAGCGCGCCCTGCTAGGTGCTGCACGGGAGGCCGCCCAGCAGCTTCTGGCAGGGGGTCACTCCCTGGGGGCAAACGGGGACGCCCTGACCACTGGGCTCGCCTGTTCCTCCCCTGCCGGGTGCTCCGCTGCCTCTGGAGCTACCCCACCAGCTCAGAGTGGTGGGAGCAGCTGGTCGTGGGGGAGTGGGATGACGACATGTGGCTGCGGAACTTCTGCATGTGCCGGCAGACCTCCCTGGAGCTCTGCCAGTGGCTCATCCCCACACTGAGGCACCAGGACACCCGGATGCAATGCACCCTCCCCATTGAGAAGAGTGTCGCAGTAGCTGTCTGGAAGCCAGCCACTCCAGGCCGCTACTGCTCTGTGGAACACCAGTTTGGAGTGGGAAAAGCCACGGTTGGGGCCATCGTCATAGAGGAAAGGAGACCTGGGCATGCACCCACCGGGGGCTGGGGAGGGGGGCCCGGGTGTGGGGCCATGGAGGGAGGGGCCAGGTGGGGGTCTGGGGAGGGAGGGGTGCCCTGGAAGGCCTGGGGGGGCTGGGGGGATGGAAGAGGGTCTGGGGGGAGAAGCCTGCAGGGAGGGGCCTGGGCCACCCTGCACACTCTCATGGGCACTCGTGTCCCCTCCCCACAGGTGGTCCATGTACTCAATGCCTTGCTGCTCCAGAAGGTCATCCGAGTCGGGGATCTGGATGAGGCCTTCGCCGCATTTGCTGCCATGGGGTTCCCGAACTGCTTTGGGGCCCTAGATGGGACTCACATCCCCATCTGCGTCCCGGACCACAGCAGGGGAAGATACATAAACCGAAGGGGCTACCACTCCGTGGTCCTGCAGGCCATGGTGGACAGCTGGGGCTGCTTCCAGGATGTGTACATGGGCTGGCCTAGCTGTACCCCATGTCTTCTGGAACTTGCGTCTTTGCCACCAGCTGGAGGCACAGACCTACATCCTCCAGAGGGAGATCCCTCTGGGGTACACCACCGTGCCCCTCTGCCTTGTCATGGGTGCGGTCTACCCCTCCAGCCCTGGCTCATGCTCCCGTACACTGACCACCTCACTGCCAGCCAGGAGTGGTTCAACGGTCGCCTGAACCATGCCCACCAGGTGGTGGAGAGGATCTTTGGCTGCCTGAAGGTCCAATGGTGGTGCCTCCTTGTCCGCCTGGACGTCAGCCTCCAGAACATCCCCCAGGTTCTGGGCGCATGCTGCACACTCCACAATATTGTCGAGAGCAAGGGGGAGGCCTTTGTCCAGGGGTGGGCAGTTGACGCTGGCATGGGCTTCCCCCAGCCGGCTGCCACACCCAGTCACCAGGCCCACCGTGAGGGGGCACAGATCCATGAGGCCCTGCGGAACCATTTTGATCAGGGGGCCCCTAAGCACCTCCCTGGCCATCCCCAGAGGGCCTCCTGCACACTGCCTGCACACCACCCAGACCACCTGCACACTATCCCCTCAACAAGCACACGTCTCAGGTTCTTTGAAAAATAAAACTGTGGATTATTGAATACTGATAAAACTGCCTGGTAGTATGTGCACAACAAAAACTGGAACCGATATACAAATGGGGGACACTATATACAAATGGTGAGCCAGTGTATGGCTTGGCCATCGACTCATCAATCTAGGGTGGGGGTAGAGGGGCACGACCCCTGGTGAGTTTGGGTTGTGGGCCCCCCTTGTCCGTGGTCCTCAGCGCAGTAGGCTGGAAGACTTGCAGGTAGGGCTGGGATGTTTTAAGGGCTGCTGCACATGCTGATCATAGAGCCCCGCAGGGGCTGGACAGCATATCTCAACCTCTCAGCTGATTGCCACCTTGGAGGACCCCGTTATTTCATAGTAGCGGGTTGTGGATCATCTACACTCGCCCTACCTAATGTCGACGTAGGGCACTATTCCCATCTTTGAATAGGAACAGCGATTTCGATATCTCACCTCTTAATGTTGATTTCCATGTCAAAGTAGTGCACGGCGCGTGTAGACGCAATGCATGCTATTTTGACATTGTGCTGGCTACTTCGAGGTAGCTGGCTAGTGTAGATGCAGCCTGTGTGTGAAAGATTGGCATCTGGAGACTGATAGCCAGACTACTCTGGCTAGGTAGGACTGGTTAGCCATTGTAGGCAAGCCAGCTAGAAGAAAAGACTAAGATTTCAAAGGAAGAGCATTAGACCTGGCTGGCCATTCCCATCATGGCTTAGCACTGATATAAAGAAGTCCTGGTGGGAATTCTCTGCAAGATGAATATGCCAGATAAGCTGAGAGCAAAGTGTATAAGATTTTGATTAGGCCGGCCATGACATATGGGTTGGAATGCTGTCCAATGAGGAAGAGAGAAAAACAACTACTTCACACTGTCAATTCAAGATAGTGCTCCTGCGGATACTGAAAGTAATAAGTTAGCTGTTAATCTATACATGGATGTGGTAACAATCACCATGCACGAAGATTTCATCACAGAAAAGCTGAGAAGCTATTGGTTGAGATGATTGGATCATGTGAGACGATGAGATGTGGGATATATTGGCCAGAGAAGAGCTAGTGTTCATGGAACAAAAATCATGAGGCAGACAAAAGCTACGATGACACTACGTAGCTTTTAGCAACAGGGGAGGGGAGGGGAGGGGAGGGGAAGGTGGGATGGTTAAGCACCTGTGAACAACAGAAGTTTTGTTTGTTTCATTGCAAGTGAAGACATACCCCTAGAAAAAGGTGGCTTGATACAGAAGAAGCTAAAGAAGGTGGTATCAGGTTGAAAGACACAATTGATGTGAATGCTTGGAGGTTATAGAAAAGATCTGACAACTCTGAGTGACAGGACAAGGTGAAGCAGGTTATGGATTCATATAGAACTTAGCTACTGGCCCAGGGTTATTCACAGAAAGTATTTGGCAAATAATTTCAAACATTAAATTAATCTGCTAAAATAGAAATCTGTCTGCAAGCCATTCATGGAGACACAGGAGAAATTCATCATGAACTACTTGCCCAGTTCTGAGAGGTGCTAGATGTAGTCAGAAGTGTCTGCCAGAGTTCTCGGCCCTGTATATGGGTATACGATGTCCTAGGCATTTGGGGGCAGATTCTTACAGGGTTTTACGCACCTGAAAATTCAGGTTACGTGCCTACTATGATTGTTTTCATACGTGCCTGAGTCACATGGAAATCTGGCCTTTGTGCTCTCTGTTCCACCCAATTAACATGCAGGGGGATATGGCCTCCCTCCCTGATGGATGGAGAGAGGGGTTCAATGGCCCCAGTGAGCAGATCCAGGATACTCACAACTGCCCCACGAGAAGCAGAGGGCTGGGTTAGGAAATTGAAATATAAATATAAAAGCTAACTTGAAAGAGAGCTGCCAGAGGAGTAGGATATCTCCCACCCACTGCTGGAGCTCAGACCTGACAAAAGCCACTACAGCACCAGAGGCACAGAGGGACTGCTAGAGCTGTCAGGAACCTGGGGCACTAAAGCACTGTTAGGGCTGCCATTAGCTGTATATCCTGAGGAGATGAAGAACATTGCTGGAACCAAGTTACCCTGGAATGAAGGAGCCCAGGGAATCCGAATAGGGTTTGGTTGCCTTACAGGCTGCATGCTGGCCAGCATGTTGCAGACGGGTTCTTTGCTGACCCTGTGTTAAAATGCCCCACCAACATTAGGACTGGTTTATGGCCAATGAGATCTGAGAGGTTTAGCTGGGGGTAGGGACAGCACACGAAGATCTCCACAGTTGGCAGCTCAGCCAGCCACAGGGAGCAACCAACTACATTGAGTGGTGCCGATCCCTGTTCTTGACACCCTCCCAGCCAGCATTCTTTCACATAGTGAACCAATTCCCTAGATGTTTCTTTGCATTCTGCCTCCTGTAGAGCAAACCTGCTGATACTGTTGCCAGTTTGGAGACAGAACCTCATCGGCTATAAAGCAAGGTATATCTATGGTCTCAGCACAGGAATCACTGGCTCAAATTCTGTCATCTGATTGTACAGGAGTTCAGCCCAGATGGTCTCATGGTTCTCTCTCTCTTTGAAATCTGTTTGTTGAAAATCAGGGTCGCTCCATTCAGCCAAGATGCTGGTACAATAATACCATTTTTGTCCCCATGACTGGCTTCACATGTATTTCTGAAATCCACTTATCAGTCCATTCTTTCCCCTAATTAGTGGAAAATACAAAGCGTTTTCCCTCCATGAATTCTGATATAATACTGGATCAAAGATCATGAGGATTTCTAGAGATGAAGGATATAAAATTAAAGGGACAAGGTGAGATTCCCTGTATTTGATCTTGCATACACTGCATCTAGCTCTTATTGGTAACTATTTCTTACATGCTTTTAGGGATAGTCTACCTAACATATCTCAGTTCTATCTTCATGTTATCATATTATTTTGTTCTCTATTACAAAATTGCAGGACCTTAGAGTGGTACATAATAAAATATCTAGGTGTTTTTTTAAACCTGTTGAGGTATTTGGAGAACATTACGAGTATAAAATGACTGGACGAATATAGATGGCCACAATGCAATTATGTTCAAATCTTTAGTCCTAGTTCTATTTCTTTTAGACAAAAATTGTTAAAATGGTGATAAGGTTGAGGGCAAGACATTACCACATTATTCAGGGTAAAAATAAGGAGCATAAGCTCAGGAAATTCATAGTTAAGGTTACATTTAAAAGAAATCCAAGACTATTGAGATATAGAACTGCATAGTTAAGGCACCCAAACAACCTTACTTCTGGGCTTTAGAAGCATCCTGCAATTACAGGACACCTCTTCTAAATATTTATACAGTATGTAGTCTTACATTAAGGTGATTTTTGAATTATCCTCTGTCATTCATGGTGTTGCTACAAGGCAGCGTTAAGGTTATTTAGATATTTTAACTTCACAAAGATATGGTACAGCATTGTGCTACACCCTGTGCAAACATGTACACCGTTTATACCAGTTGAAAGTGAGTGTAAAATATGAGGCACCTGCATTTCCTAGAGAATAGTTATCAATGGTTCGTGCTGGAAGGGCATAACAAACAGAGTCCCACAAGGATCAGTTCTGGTATGAATATCCTCAGGAATGGTTTACATAACATCATAGAGTGTAAACTTATAAAGCTACAGACAACATCAAGATCGGGGGATTGCAAGTGTTTTGGAGGAGAGGATTATAATTAAAGATGGTCTGGATAAACTGGATAAATGGTCTGATGTTAAGAACAGGATCTACCTCTCAACTGGAATTCTATTATCCAGCAATATCCCTCATCTGGCAGTCTATGGGTCCCGGCAGCCTGTGCCTCCTGTCAGCTGCTGGCCTGGGTTCCCTGCTGCCTGCAGGTCCTAGAAGCCTGTACTTGCTGTCAGCTGCCAGCTGCTGGGACCTGCAGGCGGTGGGGAGCCAGGGCCAGTGGCTGCAAGCAGCCACAGGGAGCCAGAGCTGGTGGCTGCAAACAGCTGCAGGCTGCCGGGATCTTTGGGCTGCAGGGAGCTGGTGCAGATGGTGGTGGCTGGGACCAGGGGCAGCCAGAAGCTGGGACCCAGCTGCCAGGACTTGAGGTCAGTGAGGATCCAGCTGAGGGGCTGTGGGCCGGTGGAAGATGACTTTCCCTTGTTCAGAAAATTCTCTTATCTGGCTCGGGTCAGATCCTGAGGGTGCTGGGTAAGAGAGAGTCAACCTGTAGGATCACATACAATAAGGACAAATGCAAAGTACTCCACTGAGGAAGGACTAATCAATTGCATACATACAAAAATGGAAATGACTACCTAGCAAGGAGGATTGTGGAAGTGGACCTTGGGGTCATAGTGGGCCACAAGCTAAATATGAATCAACAATACATCCCTGGGGGGAACAGAATGTACAATATCGTTCGGAGATGTATTAACAGATGTGTTGTAAGGAAGAAACAAGAAGTAATTCTTCTGTTCTAATCCACACTGATTAGGGCTCACCTGGGGTAATATTTCCAGTTCTGGGCAGCACATACCAAGAAAGATGTGGACAAACTGGAAGAAGTCCAGAAAAGATCGACAACTGTGATTAAAGGTTTAGAAAACATGATCTATGAGGGAGGAGTTCTGTGTTTGTTTAGTCTGTGAAAGAGAAGACTGAGGGGCGACCTAGAATCATAGGTTTGGAAGAGACCTCAGAAGGTCATCAAGTCCAACCTCCCCCACCAAATCCCACTGAAAACAGGTCCAATCCCAACTAAATCATCCCAGACAGGGCATTGTCAAGCTTGGATATAAAGACTTTCAGGGAAGGAGATTCTATCACCTCCCTAAGGCTGTTTCTACACTAGCTCCCTGCTTCAAAGGGAGCATGGTAAGCAGGGTGTCGGGAGATTATTAATGAAGTGCTGCGCTGCATATGGAGCACTTCATTAAGCTAATTCACCCCCGCGGCAGCTCCGAAGCATTAAACTTCGAAGTGCCAGCTTGAGTGTAGCCGTGGCTCACCCACCGCTACTTCAAAGTGCCTGGGCAACGTCGAAGTCCCTTTACTCCTTTTGAGCAAACTTTGAAGTGCCAGCTCGAGTGTAGCCGCGGCTAACCTGCTGGTACTTCAAAGTGCCTGGGCAACGTCGAAGTCCCTTTACTCCTTTTGGCTACGTCTACATGTGCCCCAAACTTCAAAATGGCCATGCAAATGTTTACAAATGTTTACTAATTCAGCTCTTCATTAGCATGCAGGCAGCCGCAGCACTTCGAAATTGACGCACCTCGCCACTGAGCGTCTCGTCCAGACGGGGCTCCTTTTCGAAAGGACGCTGCCTACTTTGAAGTCCCCTTATTCCCATCAGCTCATGGGAATAAGGGGACTTCAAAGTAGGCGGCGTCCTTTCAAAAAGGAGCCCCGTCTGGATGAGACACGCAGTGGCGAGGTGCGTCAATTTCGAAGTGCCGCGGCTGCCCGCATGCTAATGAAGCGCTGAATATGCATTTCAGCGCTTCATTAGTAAACTTCAAAATGGCCATTTGCGTGGCCATTTCGAAGTTTGGGGCACGTGTAGACATGGCCTTTGAGGGGAAAAGAGACTTCGAAGTTGCCCAGACACTTTGAAGTACTGGCAGGTTAGCCGTGGCTGCACGTGAGCTGGCACTTCGAAGTTTAACACTTGGAAGTTGCCGCAGGGGAGAATTAGCTTAATGAAGTGCTGCATATGCACCACAGCACTTCATTAATAATCTCCCAACACCTTGCTTACCATGCTCCCTTCAAAGTAGGGAGCTAGTATAGATACAGCCTACGTAACCCATTCCACAGCTTCGCCACTCTCATAGTGAACTAATTGATAAAGTGAAATAAACATAATAGCTTTCACATACCTAAAAGGTTGTTACAAGGAGGAAGAGAAAATTATTCTCCTAAACCTCTGAGGATAACACCAGCAGCAATGGTGTAAACTCCAGCAAGGGAGGTTGAGCTGGGTCATTAGGAGAAACTTCCTGTCAGGGTTTTTATGAAGTAGAATACATTGCTACGGAAGGTTGTGGATTCTCCATTCGTGGATATTTTTAAGAGCAGATTAGACAAACTGCTTTTGTTTAATCTAGGCCAGTGTATTTAGGAAACTCCATTTGAGATAGTCAGATTTTCTTATACTATATGACAGATTTCTTGTAAGTTTATGTTGTCCAGAAGAGGTTTGGACAGAACAAGACACACATTTCTAGAGCATAATCTGGGACAGTCTAGATCTGCTGTGTCCAATACATTCACCACTTGTCACGTGTGGCGAACAAGGCACCGTGTTGTGGTGAATATGGCTCTGGAGCCACATGAGGCTCTTGGAGCCTTTAAATGAGGCTGTTCCTGAGAGATGGATGCAGGAAGTACTGTCTGCCCACTCTATGCACGCGCCCCACTGCTTGGTGGGAGAAGCATATGGCAGCTTCAGTAGCAGCCCCCAGCGTTGGGTCCAGTGGCAGATCCAGTGGTGGCTCTGATGGGTCAGAGAACCATAGAATCATAGAACAGTAGAGCTGGAAGAGACCTAAAAAAAGCCATCAAGTCCAGCCCCCTGCCCTAGGCAGGACTAAACCCATCAGATCAGCCCAGCCAGGGCTTTGTCAAGGCGAGACTTAAACACCTCCAGGGATGGAGACTCCACTGCTTCCCTGAGCAGACCATTCCAATGCTTCACCACCCTCCTAGTGAAAAAGTTTTTCCTTACATTCAACCTGGACCTTCCCAACTGCAACTTGAGACCATTGTTCTGTGTTCTACCATCCGTGACCACTGTGAACAGCCTCTCTCCAGCCTCTTTGCAACCTCCCTTCAGTAAGTTGAAGGCTGTTATCAAGTCCCCCCTCAGTCTTCTCTTCTGCAGATCTACTCGCAACGCTCCTCTTGATGCAACCTAATATGCCATTAGCCTTCATGGCTACAACAGCACACTGTTGACTCATGTCCAGCTTCTTGTTCACAACAACTCCCAGGTCCTTATCTGCAGAACTACTACTAAACCAGTCAGACCTCAGCCTGTAACAATGCTTGGGATTCTTCTGGCCCAAGTGCAGGACTCTGCATTTGTCCATATTGAACCTCATCAGATTTCTTGTGGCCCAGTCTTCCAATGTGTCTAAGACACTCTGGACCCTATCCCTACCCTCCAGCGTATCTACCTCTCCCTCTAACTTAGTGTCCTCTGAAAACTTGTTGAGGGTGCAATCCAAGCCCTCATCCAGGTAATTAATAAATATGTTGAACAGAACAGGACCCAGAACTGAACCTTGGGGCACTCCATTAGAAACCGACCGCCATCCTGCCATTGAGCCGTTGATCACTACCCACTGGGCCCAACCTTCTAGCCAATTTTCTATCTATCTTATCATCCATTTATCCAATCCACATTCCTTTAACTTGCTGACAAGAATATTGTGGGAGACTGTATCAAAATCTTTGCTAATGTCAAGATAAATCACATCCATTGATTTTCCCCTATCCACAGAGCCACTTATCTCATCATAGAAATTAATCAGATTGGTCAGGCATGACTTGCCATTCATGAATCCATGCTGACTATTCCTGATCACTTTCCCCTCCTCCAAGTGCCTCAAAATGACTTCCTTGTGGAGCCTCTTCATGATTTTTCCAGGGACAGATGTAAGACTGACCAGCCTATCATTCCCTGGATCATCCTTCTTCCCTTTTTTAAAGATGGGCACTACATTTGCCTTTTTTCAATCATCCAGGACCTCTCCTGATCTTCACGACTTTTTAAAGATAATGGCCAAGGGCTCGTCAATGACATACACCAACTCCCTCAGAACCTTCGGATGAATTAGGTCCAGGCCCATGGATTTATGTACGTTTAGCTTTTTTAGATAGTTCCTAACCTGTTCTTTCCTCACCAAAGGCTGTCCACCTTCATCCCACAGTGCATCACTTATCGCATTAGTCCGGTAGCTGTCCTGGTTCATGAAGACAGAGGCAAAAAAGCATTAAGTACTTCAGCTTTCCCTACATCATCTGTCACTGGGTTACCTCTCTCGTCCAGTAGGGGCCCCACACCCTCTCTGATCACCTTCTTCTTACTAACATGCCTGTAGAAACTTTTCTTGCTATCCTTCACATTCCTCATGAGTTGGAATTCCAGTTGTGCTTTCGCCTTCCTGATAACTGCCCTGCTTTCTCGAGCTATACATTTACATCCCTCCCTAGACATCTGTCCAAGGTTCCACTTTTTGTAAGCTCCCTTTTTGTGCCTAAGTTTTCCAAGGATTTCCCTGGTAAGCCAGTCTGGTCTCCTACTGTATTTACTTCTCTTGCTGCACATCAGGGTAGTTTCTTTCTTAGCTTTCAATAGGGATTGCTTAAAATACTGCCAGTTTTCCTGGACTCATTTTCCCTTCATGGTAGCATCCCAGGGGATTCTGCCCATCAGGTTCTGGAAAGAGTCAAAGTCTGCTTTTCTGAAGTCCAAGGTGTGTAGTTTACTGCTCTTTCCTTCCTTTGGTCAGGATCCTGAAGTCTACCATTTCATGATCACTGCTTCACAGGTTGTCACCCACCTCTACCTTCCCTATTAGTTCCTCCCTGTTTGTAAGCAGCAGGTCGAGCTGTGCACGACCTCTGGTTGGGTCATTCAGCACTTGTACCAGGAATTGCTCCCCAACATGCTCCAGAGACTTCCTGAACTGCTTGTGTACTGCCATATTGCTCTTCCAACAGATGTCAGGGTAATTAAAGTCCTCCATGATAATGAGAGCCTGTGATCTGGAAGCTTCTCTCAGTTGTCCAAAAAAAAGCCTCATCTACCTCATGATCCTTATTTGGTGGCCTGTAGCAGAGACCAACCACCACTTCTCCAGTGCTGCCTGCACCACTAAGCTTGACCCATACATTCTCAACCAGCATTTCTCCCTCTGTGTACTGAAGTTCCAAGCCGTCATAGTGCTTTGTTACATACAGTGCAACTCCTCCTCCTTTTCTCCCTTGCCTGTTCTTCCTGAACAGTTTATATCCTTTCATGACAGCACTCCAGTCATGCAAGTCATCCCACCAAGTTTCTGTTATCCCAGTCAAGTCATAGATCTTGGACTGGGCCAGGGCTTCTTATTCCTCCTGCGTGGTACCCAGGCTTCTGGCATTGGTGTACAAACACCTTAGACAACCAGGTGATCTCCCTGCCCTCTCTACTCGAACCAGAGGTCCACTTCTGTTGTACATTCCTCCTTGCATTTCTTCCTGGCCTCCAAGTTCCTTTCTCCCCACAGGGTTTTGGTCACTGCCCCCCAGCAAACCTAGTTTAAAGCTCTCCTCACTAAGTTTGCAAGTCTACTTGCAGAAATGCCCCTTCCTCTCTTGGTTAGGTGGACCCCATCTCTTCCCAATAATCCTTGTGTCTGGAACAGTGTGCCATGATCGAAGAATCCAAATCCCTCTCTCTGACACCACCTGCGCAACCATGCATTTACTTTCTCAATTCGATGGTCCCTACCTAGCCCTTTCCCTTCAACAGGAAGGATGGACGAGAATACCACTTGTGCTCCAAATTCTTTGACCCTTCTTCTCAGTGCCACATAATCCGCAGTAACCGGCTTAAGGTCATTCTTGGCCATATTGTTAGTTCCCACATGCAGAAGTAGGAAGGGGGTAGTATTCTGAAAGCTTGAGCAGTTTTGTAAGGCTCTCAGTCACATCCTGAATTCAAGCTCCCGGTAAACAGCACACCCCTCGAGATTCCAGGTCTGGTCAGCCGATGGATGGTTCAGTCCCTCTTAGGAGGGATTCCCCAACCACCACAACCCGTCTTTATCTTATGGGGGTGGTGGTCATTGAACCCCCACCCCTAGGATTACACATCCCATTCCTTACAGTAGAAGCAGTTCCCGTCCGATTTTTTCCCTGTGAGGCTCCTTCCAAAGCATTCACCACCGCAGAACTGGCGGAGACAGCCTGAAAGCGATTACTTATCTCTATATCTACGGGCGACTCATGTACTGGCTGCCTTTTTCTTCCAGAAGTTACAAGCTGCCAGTTCTCTGCTTCTTATCTCACTGCTCTCTCTGAATCTTCCACCTGCCGTGCTCGCAAGATTAAACACTCCCTTCTGTCAAGAAAATCTTCATCCTTCCTGATTGAGCATAGGGTCGACACTTGAGCCTCCAATCCTCTATTTTTTTCTTCTAAAATGGAGACCAGCTTGCACTTAGTGCAGACGAAATCCCTTCTTTCCTCAGAAAGGAAGTCAAAGATGGGACTTCCCGAGCAGGTAACAACAGCAGACCTGTCACTATCCATGCCTGTCATCCTAGAACAGAGATTTAAAAGAAAGGCAAGGGTCCCTGGCCCCTTCCACTCCCTTCCAAACTCCCCCTCTAAACTCCCTGTTTGCAGTCCCTTGTTCACTTGGGCACTGCTTTATAAAGCCCTGAACTGCCTCAAATTCTCTCCCCTTACTGAGGCTGAGCCAATCAGCAGAGGCTTCTAGATATCAATCTTATTTAGAAGCCAACAGTTTCCAGCTGCCAGTCCCAGTCTGCCCTCTGTTGGGGGAGGAGGCAGGAGGGGGAAAAGAAAAAAGGTCGCTAACATT
Organism: Carettochelys insculpta; assembly: GCF_033958435.1. NCBI lineage: Eukaryota > Metazoa > Chordata > Testudines > Carettochelyidae > Carettochelys > Carettochelys insculpta. The sequence goes on along the minus strand of NC_134138.1, from coordinate 23,944,738 downwards.
AAATTAGAATGGGGTGGAGGAGCCTGGCTCTAGGGAAGGGGTAGGGCATTTATTTAGAAAGAGGACAGGGGCTGTGCTGAACATGGAAGGACAACAACCACAAGTGTAGTGATCTTTGAATTCCTGTTGGACACCACTGGCCTAGCTAGTGCTTGGTCCTGCCATACTTGCAGGGGACTAGACTTTATGGCCTCTTCAGGTTTGTTCCACTTACACTAGACAGAGGACAATAGGAAATCAGACTAAAATTGCTGAGGAGCAGCAATTGTGAAAGGACACTGGTAGGGAGCAAAGAATAGAGGGGGAAGAGGAGTAAATGTTTGAAATTATGATCCACCCTCCACATTTATCCCCATCCTCCCAATCTTCTTCAAAAGTACTACAGGGAAAGGTCCTATTAGGAAAGGTCCTAAATCACTTCCAACATCATACAAGAAAATATTAAACTAAACTCCTGGTTATACAAAATTCATAACTAATAATCTTACAACTGATCACAGAACTCTGATTTAGGTGGTTCTCAGGTACACAATGGTGACATTACCCAGGGTACAATCTGGAATGTTGAACATATGGTGTTGCCACACATATATCACCAGGACCGTAATGATCAGCATATCAGGAGTTTTCAGACCATACCTTATCAGGTTCAGGTTGCACAAAACTTATCACACCTGGAAAAAAGGGTGGATATAAGGATTCCAACTCACAACAATATGTTTACCATAGTTAATAACAGCGTGAAAGATAGCCTCTCCACCCCCAGGGAAGACTACCTCCCATTTAAAACAGACAAAGCTGGAAGGCTCACCATATTAATCAGCAGAGGGAGGGGGAGATAATTGTCAGGACTTTGTGTAAAGTTGGATGGCAGCTCCGTGCTCCCGCAAGGGGGGCAGGGCTTAGGTGGCAGGGTCAGGGCTGGGGACAGTCAGCTCTCAGCATCTCCTGGTGCATGCTGTGCTTGCTCGCCAACCACACCTTAGTGGTCTCCAAAGTGCACAGTTGGGCTTCAGAATAGCCCCGGGGCTTCAGCTGCCCAGTGACAGTGACCAAGAGCCCCAGCCCCTGCAATTACTAGGCCCCAGGGCACCTGCCCCCTTTTCTGGGCCTCTCCCCATTTGGCAGGCCTGTTAACAAGCATATCCAGGGACTTATAAGATCATTACATTAATCTCTAAATGTGACCGCAACCAGAAATCTCTCTTTCAGCGGGACTAAGAATTGTAGAAGGCCACCTAATTTTTTAATGATGCTTAGCATGTTTCACCTTTACCCAAGCAGCTTTCCTATCTTCTCTCCTAGCTTAGTGTGAACTGTCAGACACAGTTTGCTGGCTGTTTGACGACCTGTTGAACTGTAATAATGCCCAGCATTTATCTAGGCTATACGGTAGAAATATTATGCTTTGGCTCACAAAAAGGTTTGAATTTTGCTAAACAAATCATTTGTGCTGCCCTGGCCGCTTTCATGTCAGTAATTCAACAGCAATTTGCTCCCTTACTAGCTAGATGAAATTTTTGTCACCAGATGCAATCTTCCCTGTTTGAGCTCATAAATAATGGGTTACTGGCATGTAATATCTAAATATTTTACTAACCAGAGAGCTGATTTTTTTTCAGTAAACTGTGGAATTAAACTGGTGCGAAAGTTGTAATGAATAAATTCAGTAAGTATTTAGAATATGTTTGTAGTTCAGTGCTCTCATTAGAATGCAGAGGAAATGTGGGAGGGGTTGGAAAAACAAGAGTTTAAATGTGCGCATCATAATTCTTGACCCTGCAGATTGAATCCCCTCCCCCGCTCTCCTTTCCCTATCCTGTGAATATGCAGCATATCGCACATGATTCCCAGGCCTTATTTGAATTCCTTGACTGTTTTTAGTATCAAAACCTCCTGGGCAAACCTTGAACAGCTGTAGAATAGTTAAACTCTCGCTGAAATGCTTCTGGGATGAGTCACAAAGACAAGCAGTACCAGAAAGAAGAGGCCTGAAATATAATTACTCATTTTCTGTCCACCCTGCCTCCCTCCTGCCTTCAACTCCAAATGCTTTCTTAAAAATATAATCCCTCTGGCTTGAAAACCTATCTTCCATGGCCCACGGTTTAAATTCTGTAGGTGCCTGGAAATTAAATGAGAATTTAACAAAAAAAACCCAAACTTCCAAATTTGTTGATAGCATAGGCAACTGTCTCTAGCTATTTCACCTCAGAGGCTCTTATTCATTTTTAATAAGCTTACTGCTGTTTCTGATCTTTAGGATTACAGAGCCACACTTAAAAAAAGAGGTCATTTTGGCATCAAAGGGATGCAAAGAATGAGCAAAGAAAGAAGTAAAATGGTCTTTTATGAAAAGATGATAAGATTTAAATCAAGATAACATTGCAGAGTCATTTGCAAAACCATTTTTTTCCTGCTTTTAGGAAAACTAAGGATGAACTCTTGTGTGTGACAGCACTCTGAACATCAAAAATAAATAAGAAAATTTGGATTCCATCATCAATATCGTTCTATTTTCCAAACTGTCACTTTACTAGATAACTGAGCAACTTTTGAGTCTAGGCTGGCAGCATGACAAAGCAGAATTTATCTCTTTAGTTTTAATTATTATCCAAATGCAGTCATCTGTCATAGATAACTGTGAGATAGGGACTCCTATGAGTGAGTGGATGGATTTGCTATTGATATTATAATGTCTCAAATTTATATAATGTTTTGCATCCAAAGAGATCCCCATGTTTTGTAGACTGGGGTCTCAGTTTTAAATCTGAGTAAGCAATTCTGTATCTGAGAATGCAAATAATTTCTCAGACCCCAGATATGAGCATTGTGTTATTATTTACTCATTCTTTTAATTGCACCAGCACAAAGAAGCCTTAGTCATGGCCTTGGATACCACTGTGCTAGGCTCTTACAAGCAAAGAACAACGTGCTGAATTCAGCACCTCGAAGTATGTATCTTATTTAAACAAGTAAGCCCCATCAAGCAATAGCACCATTGTCTGAAATTGCTAAAGGTTCTGTTCAGCAGTCCCTATGCACGCAGCTGCCAGTGACTTCACTGGGAGTTCTGTGTGCTTAGAGATACAGCCCGTAGGTGGAGCCCTGTGTGGGTGCACAAACACAGATCCACATCCAATCTACATCTGCCAGGCTCAACTCCTCATCCAAGCTGCAATCATTGATCTGGATTTTACTTTCATCCGCACAAGAAATCTGGGGGGTGAGGGGGAAGGGTTAGGGAGCATAGATGTATGGGCAGTGTCATGCAGAGAAGAGGAAGGCAGCAAAATGGAAGGGACTGGAGGTAAGGGGCAGCAGGGCTGTGGAGCAAGATCCCAGGTTAGTACTCACGTGGTGGAGGGGAAGATAGAGTGGGGGGTGGGGGGACTAGGAAGGGTCAGCACTTGGCACCTCTTGCAGGGAGATTTAAGAAGCAGCTTCTTGAGGCCTTTACATGCCAGCAGTGGGGGGGCCTGCTCTAGCCTCCCTTGTTCCCAGTTCTGCATGGGTGTCCACTCTCCTGTCTGCAGATATGGAGATGATACCCATAGACACACAGGGCTCTATTCTTAGCCACATAGATTACACAGGAGAGAAGTGTAATTGTCCCCTCTTTACACCAAACAAAGTACAGTACGTGGAGATCTACTGAAGAAAAGCACCATTAAGAGCCAGTGTTATTTATACAAGTCTCAGAGCCACCTCTTTGTTTCTGAATCTACGTGATTGGATTTCACTGCAAAACTGAAGAGGACCAAGCAACAGCATCTTCCGGATGCTGGACTATGAGTCAGGCAATTTGTCTCAGTTCCCTACTTTGACTTACTGCATAGCTCTGAGCAAGTCACTTCTACCTTTTTGTGCTTGTTTCCCATCCCAACCATTGTTCGTGATAGCTGTTCAGCTTCTTGTTGTTTTTATTATTATTATTATTATTAGATCTGGAACTGTGTCCTATACATGCACTTCCTAGTTTAGTGGGGCCCCAGTTTTGGCGGGAATCTCCAGGACCACTTTTATGCTACTAAGGATAATAATGAAGATAGGGAAAAATATTGCAGTCCAGAAAATTCAGAGGCCAATATCATTCAAAATATGACTGCATTCCATAGCCTTAATAGCATCCTAGGTCTACAGCATTCCAATGACATCTAACCCATCTAACCCTGCTCTAGAATTCTGATGCATTGTGAACTTTGAGAGCTCCACCAGTGAAAAGCAAAATGAATTCCAGGCTAAGATACACAGTCATTGTTCACACATTTCCTATTGCTCTTGCTTTGCCCTGGAACTGAATTTGCGCTGACCATAAATCACAGATGGGGACCTGTGGCCGATAGGTGAGCAGAGTGAATCTCTGCCCCATGATAAGTCAGGAAAGGGCCTCAGGTGTCAACAATATCTCACTGGAAAGCATAATGGTCATAACTTCATGCTTATTGCATTAGTGCAGTCAAGGACTGGGGGGGAACCCCAGAATTAAAGCTCTCATGATTAATATTCTCTAGTGGTTTTCAAATGCCACTTTATTTATCACCCCACCTACTTTGCTTTTATCTGTCTCCTATTCCTTTGGTTTTGGAGTTGTTGGGTTTTGTTGTTTTGGGGTTTCTTTTTGAATTCTGCTCCTACCTTCCTTATATTTGCTGCATAATAGGACACATCTGCTTCTGTTTATTATGCAATTCATGTCAGCTGTGTTTTGCTGTACATTTTTTGGCTATTGCCCAGCCTCAAACACAAAGGGGAAACAAACTGTGCCTGCTACACAGCAAGCCAATTACTGTTCTGTCTGGGGCACTCAATAGGCAGTTCTGCTAGGATTACTCTGAGTGTTGTATAATGCTGAAAAATGCCCCTAATCATTCTCTGGGATAGAAGAAATTACCAGTGCAATGGGAAAGAGCTTTCCAACTAATGCTAGAATATTTTGAAAGCATGTATTTCATCACCAATTTCCCCAGTTCTTGCCACAGAGCGTTAAGGCATAATTCATTACTATAATTATTCAAGGCTCTTCAGCTAGTTCTCAATGGTATTGACTTGGAAGCTGTCCAGCTCAGGAGTGGAAGAACTTTATATCTGGGTAAGTTCCTGTTTTATACTCAACAGTTGTCAGTGTCAGATCATGAGGGCCATATTTCTCTGCTGAACTTCTCCTCTGAGCAATGACTATTCTAATTCCCTCAAAATTGATTTAGAATAGGGCTTAGAGGCAGGGCTCCCACATTCCGCTGTGACTCCCATCACAGCTTGCAAGAATAAGGACTTGGATGGGTATACTCTGAGCTTACCTGACTCAGGACAGCTTACCTTTCAAGACAGCATGAAGAATACTTTGGATTAGTCAGGCCTAAAGTAATTTAACGGTTCTGTAGTCTGTCTGTCTGTCTGTCTGTCTGTCTTCACACACACAGAAGTAAATAGGTGGACAATGGTGGTGAGGCTTCATTGTTTATCAGGAGAACATTGCTTTATGAGCCTGTTTATCAAGGGAGGAGATTAGTGCCCAATGCACTAGTTACCCATTCTACAGATATTGACAATTGTTTTTGATTAGTAAATGCTCACACACTCAAGTGTTCTAAATGCCCGGTAATATTGCTTAAAAAACAAGAAGCAGCAGGCAAAATAAATCTGACCACACTTTACATGAAGGGTACATTATTTACAAGAAGATAATAGATAGTTAAGAGGTGTTATAAGTAAGTTACTGATAAGAATATACATTTCTAGATCATTACAGTTATATCAGTAGAGGAGGCTAGAGATGGTCTTAAGCCATGATTATAGGTGACCTGTTGGATTCTGTAGCAGCCTATAACAATTGAATTACCATTTATTGCAACATGTCCTAATCATTAAGCATTTATAAATGTACCCTTCGTTAAAACGGTGACCATAATTTAGAAAATTCCACATCAAATGCCTCTCCTGCACATCTCTTGCAGTGGTTTGGTAGGGACATGTGAGTACACAGTGCAGTGAAAACCAGGATGTTTCCACACTGCAGTGTGTAGTTACAAATGTCAGTGAAAGGCTTGGGCAGATGGCAGGCAGTGGGGAAAGACTTGGCCGCAGGGAGGTGCTGCCACCTTTTCCCTTCTGCCTCCTCCTTGCTGGAGGCTGTCTCAGCTGCAGGGGAGATTACTTCAAGAGGGCTCTGGTAGCTGAGACACAACACTACCAACAACAGCAGTATAAATGAGGGCATAGAAAGCCATATAAAATGCATACTCAGATACATAACCACAGGGCTTGGATAGGTCTGCACTCATCCAAACAGTGCCTGAGGATATACACTGGGGTTGGGAGCTGGGGGTGCGGAGCCATATATGTATTCGACATGCTGCCAGAAGGAGTAGTCCTGTAGTACTGTTAAGACAAAAAATATTGTTTGTTATGTGATGAGCTTTCATGGGAAAGACCCACTTCTCCAGATCTGGAGAAATGGATCTTTCCCAAGAAAGCTCATCGCCTAATAAATAATTTGGTTTGTCTTTAAGGTGTTACAGGACTATTTTCTCTGTTTTGTGAAGATACAGGCTAACACAGCTACAGCTCCAAGACTATTTGCCAAAGGGAGTGTGCAGAGTAGCTCTACCCCAAAAGGATATCAGATATTTTGTAAGGCTGTGTTCACCACCTTCTTGTGTGTGTATGTGTGTATTACCCCTTTACTATATGAGATGTTACTTAAGCACCACTAGCATCCCCAGTGCACTTAGGCTGACAGGAAAAAAGCATGCTAAATCACAAATCTAAAACAAATACAGATGCACTTTAGAGACATGATGGATTGCAGGTGAGTAACGACTTAAAATAGGATTAGAAGGGTTAGCACGAAGTGCCAGAATTTCAGCACATCTAGTTGTGAAGTAGAGCAGAAAATAAATCGCTGCATATGAAGTTTTCATTCCAAACAGCAACTACAGTTATGATAATGAACTAACCACAGGTAAGTGCATGAATCCTCACAGATGCTGAAACACTACTCCAGAACCAGGAATTCCTATTAAAATCAGAAGGTGCAAGTACATGTCATAAAAACTACATTATCAGATGGAATGTTACGTCCTGTAAGTAGTTAGATCTTCACATCAATCCGAACCTTTTCACAACAACCAGTCTGTATTAGAGTCAAAATTATAACTTTTGGGAGAAAAAGTGTTGGCATCTTCTGAAGAAAATGTGATTTGTGAAGCTCACAAAATTTCCATTTATGGGTAATGTGGTAAAAGTGAAGCCACCAACACTTTTACTCTTCAGATGAAAACAAAGTGCTTATTTAATGTGACATGTCATTTTACATAGTGATATGTCAGGTCCATTGTCTTACTGTTGTGTTCTAGAACTAATTCAGGTGCATTATCTCATATTCAGGAGATTAGCATTAGAAGTATAGTCAGCTGTTTCATGATATTTTAAATACTTGATCTGTCTGGTGCTTAATCCATGTCTGTAGTTCAATGCCCAATGCACATATTATTACTGAAGCTATACAGTAAAGAAGCATACATGAAGGGAATGCTCTAGATGTAAAGTTATCTGTCTCTCCCACAGAGAAGGGAGTCCTGGCACTTGACAGATAAACCACATAACACTGATGTTCATCAAGAATGACAAGTTAGTTTTAAGTCCCTTGATTCATAAATAAGCTCATTTCTACAAGAAAAATGTCTATTCTCCTAGCTTACCTCTTGGAATGGAGGGAGGGGATGGTGGGTTCATAGGCTTGTGGTAGAGAAGTTAAGACCTTACAGGGTTTAGTTATGTTTTAGTTAAACATCTAGCCTTTATGCTCATTATAAATGACACAAAAGCTTTTGCAGTTCTAGTAATTGTGACTGTGATTTTTGAAGATCTGAAGGGACAATGTTGGAGCACCTGTTTCAGTCGGAATCCCAAAGCCCCTGATGATGAAAGTCCCAGGCTGGAAGACTGCTTTTCTCCCTCATGGTTGGACTAAGATGGAATCCCATTTAATACTCTTGACTGTGTGGTGTCTTTTGTTTTGGTTCCCACGGCTTGAAGGAAAAACACTTCATGAGAACACTTTAAAAAGATCATGTGAAAAATCCTAGTTAAGTCCAGTCAAATGCAGAAAGCGAGGTGACTAGGAGCAAAGCAAGAATCGGTGAAGGTGGAGTGATAGTGGGAGTTTACACTGAAGTGGAAATCTCTTATTTTTATGGTAGATCTTCAAGGGAAGAGAAAACTACTATTACTTAGTCATTTTTCGCTATATTACGTTTCCAATTCCCATATCACACTCTTATTACTAGGTTCTGTCACCTAACACGATACACAATTTCCTTTGAAGTGATAATGCCTTTACATGTCCTGGGCTATCTCTAGGTTGACAAGAACTGTCAGCAAAACATACACAAATGCACAATGCATTTGTGCTTTTTTGCTGACAGTTGTGTCAGGAGAGGCTTTTCCAACATTTGGCCTATCCACATGTGTCTAGACAGGCCTTTTTCCTCGTGGAACGATGTGTACAGGGACATCAACAAAATGCTCCCAACCAGCAGATCTCTGCTGACACATCTGCAGTCTGGACGTGTGCTCTATCAACAATTTTTTTTTCCCTGTCGACAGAAGTTTTGTCCAGAGAAGCCTGCAGTCTAGACAAAGCCCTGGAGTGAATGAGGCTTTTGAGTTGGATTTCTAATTTTGCTGTCCTTATCCTGTCAACTCTTAGCAACTTTTTCATTGCCAAAATGTTGTCTCATGTCACCATCATACACAGTTCATAATTCTCCTACTTATATCCTTTTAGTCAGAAACAAACAAGACTATTTAATAGTACTTTTGTTTCTCCCTGTAAAAATGTTTTCACTTGCAATGTACTGTTCAGTTGCTATATGTCTCTGTGTGCTGCACAACAACCCCAACAGAGTGTGGGCCCTGGTATATGAGGCAAATGAAGCTGAGACTCAAGCTATGTGGAAGTCATTTCTGGCTGTCTGCAGTTACATCTTTTCCTTTATAATTTCCCCCTGTTTAACTAGAGATGTGATTCCACATTCCATTACCTTATTCATATGTGAGGAGATGGTTGATAGCACATGATTTCTACAATATACTTTGGAATGCAGGGCAAGTTTCTTAATCAATAAATCAGAAATTACAGAGGGAAAAGAGATTTTATATCATCTAATACATCTTCTTGCCAGAAGGAGGCTTCCCTATAAGATATATTCACCAGTGCTTTCCCACACACTCTTTGAAATGACACAAGTGTTGGGAATTCCATCCTTTACTTTGGGGAAAATTTGCAATTTGTTCTCAATGCTCAGCCTAAATTTTCTTTTGCTTAATGTGTGGGTCTTGATTGGACCAGTTTCCAAATTACCTTATATTCTAGTCTGCAAAAACCTGGGTTGACTGTTCCATTGGCAGCTGGCTTCAAATGCAATTTGAATTTGCTATTTTTGGTTCAGTAAATCTGTGCGGCTGTTTCTTCTGCACAGTGAGATGTTCTAAATAATTAAATCTTAAAATGCTTCCCAGATGTGTTTCAGGAACAAGATATATCTGTTACATCTTGTAGAAATTTCCTGAACAGATGTTCTTTTTCTGCTTGTTTGTTTAAGTGTGGTAAGGACGTGTTAATCCTATTCTGGCTAAGACTGATACAGCTAATCCATTGATACAGCTAATCTAAATTGATATAGCTAATTAGAAACTTGCCATCTTCTAAATGCATAGCTGGGTAGTGTTTTCAGTATAGTTGAACTCACTAGTGGTCCTTTATTGGTTTAATAAGCATCAACAATGTGCTAAATCCTCAGGACTGACATGAGATCAGAGTGGAGGGGATTGGACTGCAATAGTGAGTCTTTGTTACACATTTCTGAATACTTCTTGGGAGACAATGATACACTGATGCTCTGTATTTAAGCTGTTGAACATGTGGACAGTTCCACTGGAGAGCCTGCAAATGGCTAATATTGGTTTGATGTCATAACAGGCTAGTGCTGAGACTTGTGGTTAAGATGCTGTCCTGGAACTTGGGAGAAGTGGCTTCAATTCCAGGTTCTGCCATAGGCTGAGTGTGATTCTGTGCACATCCAAATCCTGATATTTACTTTGTACAAGTAGGTCCCTGAACTCCTGTCCCATTAGAGTCAGTGAGGTTCTATATGCGGGCATGTTTCTGCTTCCCCAGTCATCAGACTGTCAAATCTTTGAAGCCGGGAACATCTCTTGCAATGTGTTTATACAGCATTAAGCACAAAGAAGGCCCCAAATTCAGTTAGGGCATCTGTGCAGACATGTAATAATCCCTGGTGTAACTCTATAGGGATGAAAATTATGTCCCATGTCTTCCTCCCAATTAGCCTATTTGTAGCTCCCACCCCAAATAGTTGACTGATTTTACCATAATATAGCCAACATACCTGATATGCAACTATACATGCAGGACATGTATTTTTTATGTCCTCATTGATATCAGAATGAGATACATCAGCAGCCTAGAAGATCCAGTGATGTTAATTTCCAGAGAGATTATTCTTCTCAAATACCATGAAGTTAGCATCAGTCTGAGGGAATATGTTAGCAAATTAAAATTCCTAGAAGCATCATGGAAGCTAAAGATTCAATATTAAGAGTCCAAGAAGATACACGGTACCATCCAATGGAAAGAGAGAAAGATTAAAAAGCAAGTTAAAACAATGCAGTTGGATGGAAAGGTTAGGAGAATTTATTAAAATGGAAATCATCCGTCGTGTTAGTGGAACAGACTGCATACTCAGGTGAGATGCAGAATGAGTGAAGGGGAAATCTAATGGGCAAATAACCAATAACAGATGAGAAATTCTTCAAGTACATTAGCAGCCAAAAGAAACTAGGAGAATCAGTGTATTCTGTACGTCACCAGGCTGGGCGTGGCATTCAGAGAGAATATGGAGACTGCAGAGCTGTTTATTTTTACATCGCTCTCCAGGACATCAAGAGAAAGGGGAGGACGCTTCCACGAAGGCTACTTTTTATTGGAGAATTGCTGTCAGAAGTATTTTTTGAATGGCAGTGATGGAGTACTGAGGGTATCAAACTGCAACAAAGCATCTGGGCTAGACAGGATGAATCCAAGAGTACTAGAGGAATTAGTGACTAATGTAGGGTAGCTAAACTGCCACCAATAACAAGCTTTATTAAGAACAGCTGGAGGGAGTGAATGTCTGTTAAGGAAGTTTCCATACTACATTATTGTCATGCAACAGCTGTAGTGAAGGAAACAAGGGACTGAACCAGACTGGAACTGATCTATATTTCAGGAATGGGGCTTTTCTATTTTAAAGTTTCATTTAAGAAAGAATAAATTTAATTAACCTCTACAAGTTCAAATATTGTGCCATCTGCCATTATACCTTAATAAGCAATCAGCTGGGCTAGGGGCTGTTACTTGATTTGTGAAGATTTAGAAGAGGTAATCAGCTTTGAAGTCTTTATTGACAATTCCATCTTCCCCAGTCTCCTCTCCCTTTGACTTCAGATAATCAGCCCTCCTCAGTTTGCCATATTCTTCTTACTGTCCTCCTCCTAACCCCCTTTGCTGCTTATTTTCCATAAACCCTATTAAAACAATAATCCCCTTTAGCCCTTTCTTGCTCTAGAAAGAGAAAAAAGGGTTTTATCATACTCTATCCAAGCAAACAAAACAGAAGAGAGGACAAGAAAACACTAACAAAGACAAAAAGGATACTGCAGTTTCTGCTGCAGTATCACATTTCTATCAACATGAGGTGTCCGGTGAGGCCAGAAAACCAAAGCACTCTTGGCTTTGCTCCCATGATTTCAGACTGCATCTCAGTTAGTAAGCAGATTCTGATAGCTTCCCTGTTCCTGTTTTAAAAAGAAGACTGCGCCCCGAGTATTGAGGGGATTTCCTCTTTTAGCTGATACTTGTCTAAGATTAAAGAATGCCCCAGTCTATTAGTAGTTACAGAGTACACCAAATGAACTAGCTTTTCGATAAATAAGTTGATATGATCTGTCTTTGGAAGAGCTTGCAGTGTAAGACATGGATTCTACAAATTCTGAGGCACATGGTTGATTTTAGTCTTATGAATACTCTAACTGATTTCCATAGAATCGCAGAAGTGGAAAGGGCCTTGATAGGTCTCTAGTGCAGTCCCAAGTACTGAACCAAGACTAAACATTATCTAGTTTTAGACCATTCCTGATTTCTTCATCTATCCAGTTATTAAAAGCTAGTGACAAAGATTCCCTATCCTACCAAGCTGTTTAACTACCCTTTGACATCAGAAAAGCTTCCTAATGTTAATCTAAATATCCCTTGCTGCAAATTTAAGCCCTTCATTTTGTTCTATCTTCAGTGACCAAGGAGAACAATGCATCCTCCTCCTCTTTTAACAACCTTTTATACTTGAAGACTATTATTGTACCCCTCCTTCCTCCTAGTATTCTCTTCTGCAGACTAAACCCAGTTTTTTCAATCAGTCCTGTAGTTCATGTTTCCTAGAACTTTAACAATATTTATTGTTCTCTGGCCTTTCTCCAATTAGTCCATATATTCCCTGAAGTGTGGTGCCCATATGCAGTACCCCATATGAGGCCTTGTCAGTGCTGAGAAGGACAGAATTACTCCCTATTTCTTACTTACATCATTCCTGCTAATAAATCTTGAAATTTTGCACTTTTTGCGACAGTACTTAGTTGTTGAGCCCCATTAGTTTTGTGATCCACTATAACCCCTTTTCTGCTAGACTCCTCCCTAAGCTGCCATTTCCAATGTCGTATTTGTGTAATTGATTATGCCTTCTTAAGTGGAGTACTTTGCATTTGTCCTCAGTAAACTTCATTTTATTTAATTCAGGCCACTTCTTCCGTTTGTCAAGATCATTTTTTATTCCTATCCTGTCCTCCCAAGTGCTTGCAATTCCTCTCATCTTGCAAACTAAAGTATGTTCTCTATACCATTATCCAAATCATTTACAAAGCTATTAAATGGAAAACTCTACAAGTATGGGTTTCTAGCCACTTGTGTGCCTACATGATAGTTGGTTTTACAAGGTTCTGTCTTCCTATTTTGCTTATGAGTAGGTCATGTAAGACAGTAACAAAAGCCTTAGCAAAGCCGACATACATTACATCTACTGCTTCCCTGTTCATTGATGTGTTGGAAGTATTCCCCTACATGGAGACAGCAAAAAAAAAAAGGGTTCAAGGTCACCACAGGACATAATATTCAAGACATGAAAAACTGCATTCTAAAAAAAAGAGACTTTAACACCAAATTACAAAGGGAGACATCTAAATTGGAGTTCATTCTTAAGTACGATAACTTAATAGACACTTTTAGTGAGCACTTTTCTTTTCTCTCTATTCCCCCTGCCCACTTCAGCCCTATGTAGTTAACTGACCAGGATTTGTTCTTTTTAAATCTTTCTGTTAAATGAAAACTGAGATGAAGACGATTTATCAGAGTTTTCCAGATCTGAAGAGGGTCTGTCCCATGGAAGCTCATCACCTAATAAATTATTTTGTTAGTCTATAAAGTGCTACAGGACTGCTTTTTTTGTTTTGTTAAGTTACATATTATCATTGAGTAACTTGTAAATGGTGATTGGAGAAAAGCTGAGTAATGGAAAGAATGTGAAAAGGTATCAGAATCTGAGTGAACATGGACCCAAATTGTAAAATCACAAGACTAGAAACTGGAGGACCAGACAAGATCAGAAGATATGCCAGTCCTCATAGAAGATGGAAGGACTTTTCAACACTGTAATGTGGTAACTTAGGACCATTTATCTAGTTTGTTATTTGTCTCAAATATATGTTCAGCACTGTGTGACAATAATTCTGTGTGAAATTGTATAAGTAAAGGTAATTGATATAAGCCTAAATTTGATATATTTGTGAGTCAGTTTCCCAGCTTACACTCCCCAGCAGTATCAATATAATGGAAACCTGTCTGCAGATAGGTACCGCTTTGCCAAAAGTTAGAATGGCTCTGGTAAAGGCTATGGCCAGGTATACACTTGACTGAAAAGTCAATTTAAGATATGCAATTCCAGCTATGACAATTGTGTAGCAGGAATTGGCATATTGAAGATCAATTTTCTGTTAAACTACACAGAGGGAGGTCAAAGACAGAAACTCGCCCATTGACCTCTCTTACTCCTTGCAAGAATGAGGAGTACCAAGGCCAATTGTCAAGCCCTGATGGTTCAATTTAGCGTGTCCTCACCCTGAAGGAGTCAATCTTCCAGTCAGTGTAGACATGCTTTGTGTGTTGCACAAGGGTCAAAGTTGGTTTCTCTGTAATGAAACAAAGACCTAGGAAGTGAAAAAGGGCTAGAACCTTCTAGACTGAACCTTGAGGAAACAACGGCCGTGTCTACACGTGCCCCAAACTTCGAAATGGACATGCAAATGGCCATTTCGAAGTTTACTAATGAAGCGCTGAAATGCATATTCAGTGCTTCATTAGCATGCAGGCGGCAGCAGCGCTTCGAAATTGACGCTCCTTGCCGCCGCGCGGCGCGTCCAGAAGGGGCTCCTTTTCGAAAGCACGCCACCTACTTCGAAGTCCCCTTATTCCCGTGAGCTCATGGGAATAAGGGGACTTCGAAGTAGGCGGGGTCCTTTCGAAAAGGAGCCCCGTCTGGACGCGCCGCGCGGCGGCAACACGCGTCAATTTCGAAGCGTCGCTGCCGCCCGCATGCTAATGAAGCGCTGAATTCATTTCAGCGCTTCATTAGTAAACTTCAAAATGGCCATTTGCATGGCCATTTCGAAGTTTGGGGCACGTGTAGACGTAGCCAACAACTCCTGAGGACCCAGTCATCCAAGTAAGGGGAGATTATTATCCCCAGCCACCAAAGGTGAGCTGCAATGACAAAGAGGACTTAGTAAAGATCTCTGGGGCAGCTGATAGGCCAATGAGCAAGAGCTGATAAGTATTTGGTACCCACTAAAAATATGAGGAAGCACCATTGTGTGGATGCCTGGCTTCCTGAAAACAGCTATCCCAGGTGGTTGGTGGCAATGAACCAGTCCCCAGGCTCTTAGTTCTTTTCAGAGATCCCTTTTTTGTTTCTAGTGCCACCTTGAAGGGCACAAGAGAAACACCGTATAAGAAAGGGAAGACGGATATGGGGCTCCTCCCTAAGGCAAACTCCCAGGCAAACTCCCTGTTAGCTGCTCCTGTTCGCTGCTCAAATATCCAGTCCTGTCTGGGGTCATTTAAAATTTCTTACAGGTACTGTCCTATTGCAAGCAGGGTCCCTGCAAGCTCTTTAACGAGCTCCCTGCTGGCTTTTACCACAGTTCAGTCAGCTCTTGCGAGAGATGAATACAAGGAGACACCCCCCTACTTTCATCTCTGATCCTGTCTAAAATCTTGCCTAACTCCTTTCTGTGATGTTGCTTTGTGTTGACAGCTCCACAAATTAAAAGTGCATTGTGGATAGACACCATCCCCATATAGAGGACCTGCGTAAAGCCTGGGCACCACTGAAGTTCCAGGTATACACTCAAAAGAAGGCTTGAAGGTTTAAGCAGAGGGTGGCTGCATGCTGGCTCCCATCTCAAGGTTAAATTTCACCCTGTGAGAAACTCTTCTTTAGTAAGAGGTGACCAAACAGTTAAAGACTAAGAGCCAAAGTAGCTGTGGGTAGCGTGCAAAGAGCCAGGTATTATATATTTATTTTTATATATCTATATAGTACACAAAATACAGTCAGCTGATTGGCAACCAAAGTCCCCCCTGCTCTAACCCAGTGCAACCCCTATTCCCCAGAGCCAAGCACCCCCAACCTTCTTTCCACACCACTAACCCAATGCCTGAGTCTCACCGAGTCCTCAGCTGCCATACTCTTCTCCCTCCAGACACTGAGGCACATGCATGCAGCAGTGAGCAGTCCCAGAACACAGCTCTCAGCAAGAGCCACATTTCATTGATCAAAGAACCACCCCTGCTTTAATACATTTGAGATTTGCTAACTGTCAGTTCATAGAATCATAGAATCATAGAACACTAGGACTGGAAGGGACCTCGAGAGGACATCGAGTCCAGCCCCCTGCCCCAATGGCAGGACCAAATACTGTCTACTCTAAACCATCCCTGATAGACATCTATCTAACCTGTTCTTAAATATCTCCAGCAATGGAGATTCCACAACCTCCCTCGGCAATTTATTCCACTGTTTGACCACCCTGACAATTAGGAACTTTTTCCTTATGTCCAACCTAAACCTCCCTTGCTTCAGTTTAAGTCCATTGCTTCTTGTTCTACCCTAAGAGACCAAGAAGAACAAGTTTTCTCCCTCCTCCTTATGACACCCTTTTAGATACCTGAAAACCGCCATCATGTCTCCCCTCAGTCATCTCTTTTCCAAACTAAACAAGCCCAATTCTTTCAGCCTTTCTTCATAGGTCACATTCTCAAGACCTTTAATCATTCTTGTTGCTCTTTTGTGGACCCTCTCTAATTTTTTCACATCTTTCTTGAACTGCGGTGCCCAGAACTGGACACAATACTCCAGCTGAGGCCTAACCAAAGCAGAGTAGAGCGAAAGAATGACTTCTCGTGTCTTGTTCACAACACCTGTTAATGCATCCCAGAATCATGTTTGCTTTTTTTGCAACAGCATCACGTTGTTGACTTGTATGTAGCTTGTGGTCCACTATAACCCCTAGATCCATTTCTGCTGTAGACATTCCTAGACAGTCTCTCCCCATTCTGTATGTGTGAAACTGGTTATTCCTTCCCAAGTGGAGCACTTTGCATTTGTCCTTATTATACTTCATCCTGTTTACCTCAGACCATTTCTCCAATTTATCCTGATTATTTTGAATTTTGACCCTATCCTCCAAAGCAGTTGCAACTCCTCCCAGCTTGGTATCATCTGCAAACTTAATAAGCATACTTTCTATGCCAATATCTAAATCGTTGATGAAGGTATTGAACAGAACCTGTCCTAACACAGACCCCTGCAGAACCCCACTTGTTATACTTTTCCAGCAGGATTGAGAACAATTAAGAACTACTCTCTGGGTATGGTTATCCAGCCAGTTATGCACCCACCTTATACTAGCCTCATCTAAATTGTATTTGCCTAGTTTTTTGATAAGAATATCATGCGAGACCATATCAAATGCTTTACTAAAGTCTAGGTATACCACATCTACCGCTTCTCCCCTAGCCACAAGGCTCGTTATCCTATTAAAGAAAGCTATCAGATTAGTTTGACATTATTTGTTCTTTACAAATCCATGCTGGCTGTTCCCTGTCACCTTACCACCTTCCAAGTGCTTGCAGATGATTTCTTTAATTACCTGCTCCATCATCTTTCCTGGCACAGAAGTTAAGTTGACTGGCCTGTAGTTTCCTGGGTTATTCTTATTCCCCCTTTTATAGATGGGCACTATATTTGCCCTTTTCCAGTATTCTGGAATCTCTCCTGTCTCCCATGATTTTCTGAAGATGATAGATAAAGGTTCAGATACCTCCTCTATCAGCTCCTTGAGTATTCTAGGATGTATTTCATCAGGCCCTGGTGACTTGCAGACATTTAATTTTTCTAAGTGATTTTTCACTTGTTCTTTTTTTATTTCAACTTCTAACCTTACCCCTTTCCCACTACCATTCACTATGTTGGGCATTCCTTCATCAGACTTCTCAGTGAAGATCGAAACAAAGAAGTCATTAAGCATCTCTGCCATTTCCAAGTTCCCTGTTACTGTTTCTCCCTCCTCACTGAGCGGTGGCCCTACCCTGTCCCTGGTCTTCCTCTTGTTTCTAATATATTTATAAAAAGCCTTCTTGTTTCCCTTTATGCCTCTAGCTAATTTGAGCTCATTTTGTGCCTTAGCCCTTCTAATCTTGCTCCTGCATTCTTGTGTTGTTTGCCTATATTCATCCTCTGTAATTTTTCCTTGTTTCCATTTTTATACGATTCCTTTTTAATTTTGAGATCATGCAAGATCTCCTGGTTATGCCAAGGTGGTCTTTTGCCATATTTTCTATCTTTCCTATGCAGCGGGATAGCTTGCTTTTGGGCCCTTAATAATGTCCCTTTGAAAAGCTGCCAACTCTCCTCAGCTGTTTTCCCCTCAGTTTTGCTTCCCTTGGGACCTTACCTACCAGCTCTCTGAGTTTACCAAAATCTGCCCTCCTGAAATCCATTATCTCTATTTTGCTGTTTTCCCTTCTACCCTTCCTTAGAATTGTGAACTCTACGATTTCATGATCACTTTCACCCAAGCTGCCTTCCACTTTCAAGTTCTCTACCAATTTCTCCCTATTTGTTAAAATCGAATCTAGAACAGCTTCCTCCCAGTTGCTTTTTCAAACTTTTGGAATAAAAAATTGTCTCCAATACAATCCAATAACTTACTGGATAGTTTGTGCCCCGCTGTATTAGTTTTCCAACATATATCTGGGTAGTTGAAGTTCCCCATCACCACCAAATCCGGGGCCCTCCATGACTTTGTTAGTTGTTTAAAAAAAGCTTCATCCACCTCTTCCACCTAGGTAGGCGGCCTGTGGTAGACTCCTAGCAGGACATCACCCTTGTTTTTTACCCCTCTTAGTCTAACCCATAGACTCTCAACACGTTCATCTCCTATATCCATCTCCACCTCAGTCCAAGTGTGTACATTTTTAATATATAAAACAACACCTCCCCACTTTCTTCCCTGCCTGTCCTTCCTGTGCAGGCTGTACCCTTCAATATCAACATTCCAATCATGTGTATTATCCCACCAAGTTTCCGTGATGCCAACGATGTCATAGTTGTATTTATTTATTAGCCCTTCCAGTTCTTCCTGCTTATTACCCATACTTCTTGCATTTGTATACAGGCATCTAAGATACTGAGTTGATCTTGCCTCCCTGTTTTGCCCTGACCCTCTTTTTACTCTGACATTGTTGCCCGTGCTGCCTCCCATTTCTGACCCATCTCCCAGGTTTCCATGTTCTCCACTTACCTGTGGGCTTCTTCTAATGTCGTAAGTCCCATTTATTTTCTCTATATTTTCTTTGGTTTTATATAGCAAAGCTACTTAGTTCCATGTCATGCCTCTGATTTGTTTCAAAACTAAGCACACGTAACTTTTCCCTTCAGAAAGAAGTCTCTCTCCATTCATCTGATGGTTTGCGTTGCCCATTTGGGGAGCACATCTTTCCAGCCGGTATTGGCGTCAGACATGATACTGGCCTAGTCGACTTCTCATCTGTGCCAGTAAGGCAGTTTTGATAGCACGATAACAATTTCAGTATTACCTCCATCCCGTGTTGACATATGTGAATACGTTTTTTTTCTGAAATCAGAGGGAGAATTTGCACAAGGGTAGCATTTTATCATTTATGTGTGGCACAAGCTATAATTTTCAATAATTAACCCAACAAGCTCTTATCCTACTGATGGCAAAGTCATCCTTGGGTAAAACAGTAACATTCTTGAGGATAGAGCAAAATGTCAAAACATCTAAAATCTGATCCAAACGTGCTTTATCACTGAGTTGGGAGCAGGTGGTGCAAAGTCTTTGCACATATGTAATGTACAGAGACACGCTCCTAAGCACAGGCAGAGAGATTTTTAATTGTGAAATTAATTATCCCCTCACTCCTGTTTTCTCTATACAGGAATCAATCCTGATTTCTGCAGCTGTATTTGGAAAGATTCATCAAATAGTTTGGTTGTAAATAGGTTGTACAAGAGGCATCAGAGTATTTGGCCAACAAGGCTAAATCTACGCTCCTGGGAAGATTGACACTGCCACGGTCAATCTTCCAGAGTTTGATTTAGTGCGCCTGGTAGGCACATGCTAAACTGAACTCAAGAATCCGGCAGCAGCACCAGTACCCCTGCCCCTCATTAAAAGTAAGGTAACACGCCAATGGACTTGCTGAAATGGAGATAACATGGAAGCCCAAATTAACGTGTATTGACTCCAGCAGCGTCATTAACATTGCTGGAATTGCATTCCTTAATTTGACCTTCCTTTTTAGTGTAGACATGCCGCAAGTGACTTAGAATAGTTTCTGTTCCATGACTGGGTGAATAACAAATCAAAAGTAGACAATAATTAATGTACCTATAAAATATTTGTGTGTGAGGTAAAAGTATTTATGCAACAAATGTGAGCAGTGTATAAAATTGGGCAACTCTGGTGATAAATCTATTAGCCACTTAGAATTGGAGTGAATGCTCATAAATAGTTTCTGCCATGTTTAGACAGCTGGGCTCCTAAATCTTTTCCAGGAAGGGGCACAAATGACATTTTTACAAGTCTGATCCAAAGCCAATGAGAGTTTTTTTCACTGACTTCAGGGAACTTTTAATTATGAATGACCTAATAAGAAAAGGTTGAACCTAAGGGTTGCAGAACATTCCCATAATATAAGAACTAGAGGTCACCAAATGAAATTAATGGGTAGCAGGTTTAAAACCAGCAGAAGGAAGTTTTCTTGATGCAGTGCATGGAAGGCCTGTGGAACTCCTTGCCAGAGGTTCTTGTGAAGACCAGGACTTTAACAGGATTCAAAAAAGAACCAGATAAATTTGTGGAGGCTAGGTCCATCAATGGCTACTAGCCAGGATGGGTAGGAATGGTGTCGTTAGCCTCTGTTTGTCAGAAGTTGGAAATGGATGACAGCAGAGGGATCGCTTGAGGATTATCTGTTTGGTTCACTTCCCCTGGGGCATATGGCATTGGCCACTGTCAGAAGACAAGATACTGGGCAAGATAAACGTGTGGTCTGACCCAGTATGGCTGTTATTATGTTCTGATACATCCCAGATCTAAGAGACCAGTCACATGCCTTAAAGAGTGCTGACTGAACTTTGGATGAAACATTGATATGGACACCTTTAAGGGGGGAAGTTCTCTCTGGAATGAGTATTCCATCACAAAAGTTAAACTGAAGCATCAGCTGTTCAGAATCCAAGTTTAAAGAATGCAAAACCAGGCCTTTTAACCTGTGCCGTGCCTCAGGAGAATTGGAATTGGAATCATAGTGAAGTAATTTCTGTAATGGAAGAAAGATGGTGCTGTTATAAAATATCACAGATAATGATGTCCTGTTTGGGAGAAAAAGAGATCCTGTACATGAATTATCTGACTCTGCACAAGAAATTGCTGGGTTTACTTTATGAATTAATAAACATGCAACGTATTGGTTACCTTTCTTTGGATTAAATTAAAGCAGGGGAAAAAAGAAAATTATTAAGAATTACTTTCCTTCACACTCCTGGGGAAAAAAAGAGCTGCAATATGTTCCATGTTTTCAGTTTCTACTTCCTTTATATGTGTGTGTGTTAATAATTTAAATAAATGCATAATGTCAAAATATTGACGTTAGACAAAGTTGGCAAATAATTTATCAACCCCAGAATAAATAGCTGTCTTTAGTGCTTGTAATAGGATTGTCTGAATGTTGTGGTTTTGTATCCAAGAATAATCTAGAGCTCTGCTCTCTACAGTTTTTGTTTGCTTTTCTCAATTTATTTTAATGTCATTGATTAATTCCAAACTAAAATGGGACAGGAATTCTCTGACAAAGCAAACTTTGCTGGGATGTTGTCTCAGGATAGAATTTCCTAGCTGTACAGAACCTAGAATAACTAACAGACTGGTTCAACCAGGCACTTTCCTGGGACATGGACAATCTGGGTGGCACTTGAACTCATGGTTTCCACAGGCAAGATGGTTGCTTGTGTAATCCTTCTATCAATGGCAAGTGACTGCCAGAAGGGCTGGGTTCAGTTCCTAGGGGATTGTATCAATAATGCAACCTAACTGGCTCAAGCCCCCACCCAGTAACCTGGGACAATCTCACTCCACATTCTGGGTGCCAACAATGCCCAGGTGCTTTGTATATTGGACAGACTTCAAACTCTCTTAGACAAAGAGTTAATGGGCACAAAACAGACATAAAAACACTCCGGATCCACAGACCAGTCAGCCGACATTTTAATGGAGTGGTCCATTCTGTTAATGACTTAAGAGTTTGTGTCTTACTGAAGAGGAATTTTCACACTACTTTGGAAAGAGAGGCTGCTGAACTCTCTTTTATATTCAAATTCGACACATTAACACATGGTTTGAACCAGGATGGGAATTTTATGGGTCATTATAAAGGCTCTTTTGCATAGTTGGCCTAATCTAATTCTTGACTCCCCCACCCCCAGACCACCCCTCTACTTTCTAATTTGCCCACCTTGATCATTTTTTTTCTGATTTGTCAACCTTGATTACTATTTTTGGTTCTCTGAGCCTTAAATATTGAGTCTATTCTGGTATGGCTATGATCTGAAGTGGGTCCGTCCCATGAAAGCTCCTCACCTAATAAATTATTTTGTTTGTCTTTAAAGTGCTTCTGGACTGCTTTTTTATTCTGGGTGCCTGTAATTCTGAGTGTCTGAGTGTAATTCTTCCCCTCTCACAAGCACAGAGTGTGAGATAGACACAGCTTGTTTAATAACAGTAGCTGAACATAAACTTACACAGCCATACATGCAGTATTACTAAAAAAAGGAAAGAACCCCATTAAGTGAAGCACTGACCGCAGAGTCTGCTGAGCTGAGTCCCTTGCTTAGAGTTCTTTACCTGCACACCCCCACCTATAGGGGATACCTCTCACAGCATGGTCTGGTCCATACAAACCCAGAGCTCACAGATACATCAGCATTGAGTCACCTGCCAGACACTTGTCCAGTGGTCCTGTGGTTGCTTGTCCGCTCTTTTGTGGTCTTGGCTCTAGAGAAAGCCCCGTGGTTTCAGCTCTCAGGCTAGCCACAGAATCTCAGTATCCACCAGGGAGGATTCTCACAAAATACTTACAGTCCCCAGCTTTAGTCTGGGCTTTAGCTCCAACTTTGAACAGGGCTGGGGTGGGGAGAAAGAGAAGAGCCAGTGAAACCAGGCTTATGACTATATAGCCAAAAGGCTCCCAGCCATCTGGTTCAACCATTGTTATTATTACTATTATTATTACTATTCCTTCTGCTGCTCCTCTGCTTCTATTTCACAGGGCTGTACTGAGGGGAGCCCTGTGTGATTGACATATTACACAGTGATACTGATGATCCTGTACCCCCACAATAATTTCAAGCATTGGTGATATTCCATAACTCCTACACTGGGTGATAGCTTAATTTGTGACTTTACTGCAGCACCGTGATGGCCAGAAAGTAACAGGAGCTGAGCCTGGCAACAGAAGATCAAAGTCCCATCTGCTGTTAGCTGCAGATTCAGGGTCATACAGCATCCTGGGGCAGGACAATTGCTATTGGACCAAAACATATAAGTGATTGCAAAGCTATAGGAGCTCTCTTGCTTTCCTGCTTTCTTCTTGCCATCACCACTCTGCAGGAGTGAGTCTTGGCTGGGGGAATGGTGGGCAGGAGGAAGCCCAAAGCCCTGGCCCTGGGCCCCTTCCCCTCTTTCCACGATGGACTTGATCCTGAGTACAAAGCTGACAGAGAGAACTCTG
Source organism: Carettochelys insculpta (assembly GCF_033958435.1). Lineage (NCBI taxonomy): Eukaryota > Metazoa > Chordata > Testudines > Carettochelyidae > Carettochelys > Carettochelys insculpta. Next base: position 23,921,253 of record NC_134138.1, on the reverse strand, counting down.
GATTCATGACTAAAGCCAGATGGGTCTTTGCTCAAAAAAGATTATGCTCCAAAAAATCTGTTAGTCTACAAGGTGCCACAGAATTTTTTTGCATGTGCAGATTAACACAGCTACCCCTCTAACACTTGTGTTGGGTGTGTCCCTGGAAGCTAGTTCCCCCTTTTCCTTTAATGTGGCATTTAATGCAATACATATCAGTGTAACCCCGGGGGGGGCGTCTATCTAGTGTAAATTAAGGCAACAGACACATCGAAACCTTGACATGTTTTGTAAAATGGAATTATTGTTTTCTGGCCAGCCATATTCAAAGCCATCTAGCTAGGTACACTGTATAACCATGAGTTCCTCTTATTCTCACCCTTCTTACCCATTCTCCCTACCACACTATGATGAGAATGCAAGTCACTTATCGTTGGGACACTCTCATACTGGGGTATATCTGTGCTTCAGAAAACAGAAACAAGTGACTTGGGCTTGTGGGATTCACTTCATAGGTCTAAAAATAGCCATATAACCATTCTACTCTGGGCTCTTAACTGCACTGACAGGGGTAGGTCTCAGAACTCAGGTTCCTGCCAAGGCAGAACATATGGCTGCTATTGCTAAGCCTGTAGCATGAAACCAAGTCTCTGAGTCTCCCTGTAGCATGTGGTGATTTTTTTTCCACTGTAGGCTATTCACTATGGCTAGATTTCTGCACCTGAATTAAATTCATATTGAATTCAATAGGGTTATTGACTGGCTTATTAAAGTTATGCATGTGTGTGCATCTTTGTAGGCCTCCACCTTAAAAACCAGCATGACAGGGAGAGGTGGTGAAAGACACCAGGGAGGGCAGGGTGAAAGGAATGATGGATGTATTCACAGGATCAGAGAATCCTAGGGCTGGAAGAGACCTCAAGAGGTCATCCAGTCCAGCCCCCAGTGCTGATGTTTTAACATCAAGCATCTATGCATCTGATTTGTAAGCATAGGTCTATTGAACCACTGACTTAGGGAGGCTAACTTCCAGCCCTGTCCCTTCTAGCCAAAGCCCCACTTCTTCCTTGTTAGAGCCCAGAGTTCCCTGACTAGATTGTTGCCCCCTCCAGGCCTGGAGTGCTGGCTGGGCAGTGTGGCCCCCATTAGCACAGCACCAGATTGACAGGCAGTACAGCTCCCAACCCTCGAGCACCAGATAGCACAAGAAGCAGCCCCAGGCATCCCTTGTTACCTTTGTAAGGAATGTGCCAGCAGGAGCTCAATACTGCTGAAGGATTTGGGAAATGGCCCCTTCAGAGATCATTGGCGTGAAAATACAAAGGTGTGCCTATGTAACACCTTGTAAACAAAGTCTGATGTGTGGCAGGTGAAGCAATGAAGTTTTGGCTATTGTAAACAACGTGTTGTTGTAAAGTCACAATTTATGCTATCACCCAGTATAAGAATTGTGGGGTCTCATCAATGCTTGAAGTTGTTATGGGGGATACAGAGCAGTCATCATTGCTGTGTAAGATATGGATTGCACAGGGCCATACATCTGTAAGACTGGCTTGACTAGTTCTCCTTGACTGTGTCTACATTACCACCTTCCTTTGAAGGAAGGATGGTAATGAGGCTGTTTGGAGCTCACTAATGAAGTGCTGCCATGCATAGACAGCGCTTCATAAGAACATAAGAACATAAGAATGGCCATACTGGGTCAGACCAAAGGTCCAACTTCGAAGTACCGGCATGCATCTAGCCGCGGCCCACCTGCCGGTACTTCAAAGTGCTGGGGCATCTTCAAAGTCCCCTTACTCTAAATTTTGAGGAGTGAAGGGACTTCGAAGATGCCCTGGCACTTCCAAGTACTGGCAGGTGCGCTGTGGCTAAATGTGTGCCAGTACTTCAAAGTTTAAAACTTCAGAGTTGCCACAGGGGGGAATTTGCTTAATGAAGTGCTGTCTGCACTGGCCCTCCCTTTTACTGGGTCCCCACTCCTTAAATACTTCTCTGAAACCCTGCCCCCCAACTCATACATCTGATGAAGCGGGTCTTTGCCAGGAAAGCTGATACTCCAAAATATCTGTTAGTCTATCAGGTGTCACAGGCCTTCTTGTTGTTCTTGAAGATACAGCCTAACATGGCTACCTCTCTGCTACTTCAGGGAGCTGGAACATCACTGACCTTTGACTGAGCATCAGTGGCAGCAGCACGAGCTCCAGACATGGCTGCATGTCCCTCCAAATCCCTTCCAACTCACAAACCATAACAGTTGGTGCTGTTCCAGGAGTTGTTGAAGCCAGCTTCCTCTTATTGTGACTTTTTTTTCATAATGTTGGATGCTTTTTGGAGGGAGGTTATCTGTAGACTAGCAGCTGATGGCAACAGGCAGAGGAAATGGGGGTTGAGGTGGAGAGGGAGAGAAGAAAACACATAGGCAATGTCAGAGCTAGGTTGAATTGTTGGCAGCAGATTTGAAGTCACTAAAGCAACTACTTGATAACTGTATTCAAATGAAAATGCACAATGGAAGGGCTATTTAAAAATAAATCTTCTTTCTTTCCTGGTCAGGCGATATCTAGGTGGCTGTAGCAACAGTAATGGCAAATGAAGTATGAGAGTAAAGTGGAATATCAAGACCCGTGGAGCTGGGTGTTTCTGCACTTGTAGTTGTGCTGCTGCTATGTGCAGAAAGGTATGATACTGAGTCTAGTTGCCACGACAGGCAGGAAAGAGACATTGAAGCATTTCCAATATTTATTTGTCCTCTTGGCTACATTAACTCCTTAAATGCCTTTAAAATGTTTAACATAGACATAGGAAAGTGGCATGCATATTTATTATGGCCCTATGTTCATACTATAACAGATGAATGGCGCTGCAGATGTATATCGTATAGCATGAGGATCGTCTATGCAAAACACCAGTGGTGGAAGAGAACCCAACTTTAGAGTCATATAAGTCGCACTTCTATCAACTGATCAGTAGGCTAACTGCTCCTGTAGTAGTTAGCTAGTAGCCAGCCAGACATCAGCTTCTTAAGCCAAGGTGGCCCTTATATAGTCCTCTCCCTTCCTTACTCCCATCACATTATACTTTGTAAAAAAGACCCAAGCTGAAGTGTGCAGATTGCTGTTCAATTAAAAATATCAGCAAACAAAATATGGCTGAGAAAGTATTTCTCAGCCTTAGGATGTGATGTTAGAAAAGGAGTCACATGGAGCACAAAGAGCATGTTCTATACAGGGGCCAACGATGACCAAAACACTTTGGAAAAGCAGTGCTGTCAGATGCTGTCCCTGCCAAGTGAGGGAGGGGTTTTTTGCTGGATGCCTAGTGACAGCAACTTCTAGGTGGGCTGCCACAGACAGAGCTTGATCACATAGCTGACGAGGTTTGGTACTGGACCCTTAAGAGCTTGATAGTATCAAAGCTTTAGAGTCACAATTCATGAAAGCACTTTAGGTGTATGTGCTGTACTGAATAGAGATCAGAGTATAGACAGCTGGCTATTTTCTAAACTTTCTTCATGAGCTGGAAAGGTATCTTCCTGTCAAGTGTTTTAAAAACCAACAGGGTCAGTTTAAAACTTTTTTGTTTTGTTTTATTAGCTATCATTTTCCTGATAGTTCCTAAAATTCTCTTGGCTTGTTTGACTGCAGCTCCACATGGAACAAATATTTTCAGAGAAGTATCCACAATAACTCCAAGATCTTTTTTTTTGAGTAATAACAGCTAATAACATCATTTTACATGTATAGTTAAGATTATGGTTTCCAGCATGCATTACCTTACATACAAACAAGCAATGCAATCTCTGTGTAAATTACACGGTTGAAAGAAAATTATTGTACCATGTCTAGAGACACAGATTTGCATGGAATAGGCCTATGCAAAAATTGTGTCCCACTTCTTACCCCATCTCCCTTTTGAACCTGCCAACTGGGAAGCAAAAGGGGAAAGTTTGGTCATAATAAAGCCAAACTTTTTCACTAGCCTGCTTTGTGATTTCCCCAGGTTCAAACTGAGGAATCTCTGGCGCATCTCAATGGCTATATCATTCAAGCATCCCTTCATGGATGAGAATGAGCCAGAATGAGCCACAGGGCAAGAAGTGGGCAACTGTGTTGTCTACATCCTGAAGATACTCCACATTTAGGAGTACTGCCATGGAGCCTCAGCCATGAGTTGAACAACATAGTAGTAGTAGTAGTAGGCATCCTTCAGTCTGTATAGACTATGGATCATGCCCTTTATAGTTTCAATTGAGGACTTCATTTACAGCGTCTACTGTGACTATGAAGACCCACATGAGAGTGACAGTCCTTGCTGCATCTCTTGCAGATGTGGTGGGTGTCTGACAAGTCCTTAGTGTGCTTTCTGTGTGCTCGCTTCTCCTCTGCTAGCTGTCTGATCTTCATCTCGCCCTTCTGAAGGCCCTTGTGTAACCCCTGCCTCCATCTGCTGTGGTCATCTGCTAGTTCTTCCCAGTTGTCCAGCATGATGTCTACCTCTCTGAGGTCTCTCTTGCAGACATCTTTGTAGTGCAACTGGGGGCGTCCGGGAGGTCTTTTGCCAGAGGCTAGCTCACCATACAGGATGTCTTTTGGAATCCTTCCATCATTCATCCTGTGGACGTGGCCAAGCCAGAGAAGCCAATGCTGCCGGAGGAGGGTGTGCATGGTTGGGATTCCAGCTTGCTCGAGGACGGCGGTGTTGGTCATGCTGTCCTTCCATGATATTCCAAGGATGTACCTGAGGCAGCGCAAGTGGAAGATGTTCAGCCTCTTTTCCTGGTGGGCATACAGGGTCCAAATCTCACTGCCATAAAGGAGGGTGCTGAGGATGCAGGCTCTGTAGACTTGCATTTTGGTGTGAGTGTACAGCTTGTTGTTATTCCACACTCTCTTGCTGAGTCTGGACAGAGCTGTGGCTGCTTTTCCGATCCTCCTATTTAGCTCAGTGTCCAATGACAGGGTGTCAGTGATGGTGGACCCGAGGTAAATGAACTCGTGGACGACCTCTAAAGTATAGTTGTCAATGCTGATTGATGGGAATTCAGCAACATCCTGACCGAGTACGTTTGTCTTCTTTAGGCTGATGGTAAGCCCAAAGTCCTTGCACTCTTTGGAGAACTAATCCAGCAGTTTTTGAAGCTGGTCTTCTGTGTGAGACACTACAGCAGCATCGTCTGCGAACACCATGTCTCTGATGAGGACTTCCCGCACCTTAGACTTAGCTTTCAGCCTTGCAAGATTAAAAAGTTTCCCATCAGATCTTGTGTGCAGCAAGATGCCCTCTGTTGAAGATCCAAAGGCATGCTTCAGGAGGAGTGCGAAGAAGATCCCGAACAACGTCGGAGCAAGCACTCATCCTTGTTTGATGCCGCTCCTGATTCTGAAAGCATCCGATAATGCGCCATCATATTGGATGGTTCCTCTCATGTCTTCGTAGAACGACTGGATCATCTTGAGTAACCGTGGAGGAGAACCTCTCTTGTGGAGCAGTTTGAACAGACCATCCCTGCTGATGAAGTCAAAGGCCTTGGTCAGGTCGATGAAGGCTATGTAGAGTGGCTTCCTCTGCTCCCTGCACTTCTCCTGCAGCTGCCTTAGAGAGAAGACCATGTCAACGGTAGACCTCTCTGCGCAGAATCCGCACTGCGATTCGGGGTGCATGTTCTCAGCAATCTTCTGGAGTCTGCCAAAGATGACACGAGCGAACAGTTTACCAGTGACACTTAGGAGGGAGATTCCACAGTAGTTGTTGGAGTCGCTTCTGTCTCCTTTGTTCTTAAGAACAAAGGAGACAGAAGCGACTGAACAACATAGTATGTGGGACATATCTGAAACCTGTTGGTGATAACACAATATTCAGTGACACCAAAGGGACATTCAGGACACACAGGCAATTTCCTCTAAACACTGAAGTAACAGCTCTGGATTAATTTGAGTCATCTCAGACTAGATCATGTGGGTTCTATGTTAGCAAAAGCGCCAAATGCCCCTGCTCTGAAACATAAGAGAATCATACTCAGCCAAACCAATAATTCCTAATCTGGTCTTGAGCCCAAAGGAAGATTAGTTGGGTGTTCAGTCCCAGAGCTTCAAAAGTTTTTAGCGGACTTAATGCTTAATGGGGCTCAGAGTTTAGGGTTCTTTGTTCTCTGTCTTGATTCTACCACCTGTGTGTAATAATAAGAGCATTGCAGATCCCTGCCAAGACACTGGCTGGGCAACTCAGACTTTAAAGGCAGAGTCCCCAATAGCACATCTTCCCTTCCAAGCAAAAACTTAGCAGTAACACTTAAAAAAGGGCTCCCTGTGCCACAGAGTTTACATCCTAAATATAGACTAAAGAAATGGAACAGCAGGAGGGACGTTGGTTTTCAGTGTGTTCTAAGAGTGTTAGGAAGTAATGGACAGATGGTCTGAAGTATAAAAGTTAACCATCCCATCAATGGAAACCCTAAAATTATTTCTTCTCATGCCAAATGAAGAAATAAGGCATTTCTTTTAAGTGTTTTATAATCCCTGCAACCAGATGTAAACATGAGTAAATCCATTTATATGTATTATTATTAGATTAAGAAAGAACAGTGACATTACAGATTCTTAGATCATATTAAAGCTCTAAGACTCAGATCCTCAAAAATAGTTATCTAACCCCCTTTGATTTCAGAGGGAGCTAGCTGTTTAAAAACCTTTGAATATCTGGGACAAATGATTGTTTTGATAAGAGGCGCTAGACATAACAATGGGTACTGAAGAGTTAAATGAAGCTATGTTACATGGATGCAGGAATAAAATGGCTGAGCAGTTGAATACTGTCAGGATGTGTTTTGTTGCTGAAGAAAGTACCAAGCATCTCAAAAAGAGGAAATATAGTTCCATCACTGAAAAGAGCCATGTCTACACTGGCACAAAACTTCAAGATGCCCGTTTCGAAGAATACTAATGAGGCGCTGAAATGCATATTCCATGCCTCATTAGCATGCCGTCAGCCGTGGCTGTTCGAAATTGTCGCTTTTCACTCCCACATGGCTTGCCCAGACAGAAGTCCTTTACGAAAGGACCCCCCCAACTTTGAAATCCCCTTATTTCTATGAGCTCATAGGAACATAGGAATAAGGGGACTTTGAAGTTGGCGAGGTCCTTTCGAAAAGGACCCCTATCTGGGCGAGCCGTGAGGGAGCGAAAAGTGACAATTTCGAAGAGCCGTGGCCGGCGGCATGCTAATGAGGTGCTGGATATGCTTTTTAGCGCCTCATCAGTATTCTTCGAAATGGCCATTTGCATGGCTATTTCAAAATTTTGTGCCAGTGTAGATGTAGCCGAGGGGAGATTTCTGGGAAAGGGGCTGAAAGCTTAACCTTGTGAATCTGAGAGCTATATGATATATATTTCTATTTATGGATTGTTTAAGGATGCATTTGGAAAAGTAAAATGTAGTAAGTATATGTCAGCATAGATTTGGGAAGTGGGAATCATGACAAACAACTCTGATTACATTTTTAAATGGACTAGTGTTTGGCCAACACTTAGATGAACCCTTTTGGTGCCTTATATGTGGATTTTCGGAAAGCTTTCAGCAAAGTCTCACATGATGGATTACAGCATAAGCCCTCTAAATGTGGCTTAGGTAATAAGTATTAGGATGACCAAGGAATTTATAATTAGAAAATTGAGGCATTAAAGGTGTTTTTAATGGCAGTTACAGCCTTCTAAACATTCTATTTGCTTCAATAGGCTTTGCAGGGCATGGTCCAACATTCACGTCACACTCCTGGTCAATAGCTGGCCCAAGCCAGGGAAACTAATGATCCAGCCAGAGGAATAAATTCAATGATGAATACTGGTCATGTGCCACCTGAGGCATATTGCATATAAGCAAAGAATCAAATGGACCTTGGATCGGGCCCTTAATGAAAAGAGGAGATTTGTGAGGGTCTATGCTGGAACCAGTGTGCTTTAATACCCTTATTGATCATTTAGATAGTGCTATAAAGTGGGAGATCATCAGGTCCTCTGCCAGGGGAGGCAAAGAGGCCTAGTGATTTAAAAGGGTCTGGGGCTCCCATCTACTGTGACTGTGATGGTGGCTGAAGCCCCAGGACTTTTAAATCATCGTCTGGAGCAGTGGGAGTTGCTAAAGGGCTGGCAGAGAGTAGACTATTCCCCAGCCCTTCCACCCAAGGCCCGACCCCTTCAGTCAGCCCTTCCCCTGCCCCCCACACCCAACCCATGGAGATCATTACCATTTCAGAGGGTACTGAGACTTGCAAAGATGAGGGATGCAGCTTTCTAAAGAATCACCTAAAGGCGATTGGGTTCTGAAGTGGAATGTGTAGTTTCATGGGCCAGATTGTAAATTGTGATGGGGTATTGACCCCCATACTTGCCCCGAAGAGGTCAATGTTGATCAAAAAGCAGGGCTAAGTAACCTGAGAGGCCACAGCTGAGAGGAGTCGGGTGTGGCTCAGTAATCCCTTGACTGAGTGGGGGAGCCAAGCTGAGTAGGAAAGAGCTGGGCTAGATTGATAAAGATACAAATTTGGAAGCTGAGGGACTGCTGGGACATAGGGTTGTAGTCACTCACAGGGAGAAGGGAGGAGTGTGTGGTGGCTGCAGAGATATGCAGCCTGTTGGGAGAAAAATATAGTGAAGCTGGAAAATCCAGAGAGGCAGAGATGGTAAGGGGAGGGCTCAGGGAAAGGCAGTAAGGTTTTGTGGTGGAACAGATCCACCTTGATCCCTGGCTAGAGGGTCCCTGAGCCAGAGCCAAGAGTAGAGGGCAGGCCTGGTTTCCCCTGTCAGCCACTGAGTAAGTGGCACTATGCAGCAGTGAATGGGAAGACTCTCCAGGATTGCTGAGGGACGACTTTGGTACCCTGGAAGGGGAAAACACATTGGGTGATCTGGCAGAAGGGGCAGAAGTTCCCTAAAAGTAGGGGATGACCAGCACCTGAACAGTGCACTGCCCCTTTCTCTTCCAGGCCCTGCCCTTGTGCCAACCCTTTCTTCAAGATTCTGTACCTATTCAGCCTCTTCCTCTCCAGATCTCTGCACTCCCAACACCTCTGTCACTTGCTCTTATGGCCAATGAAAAGTGTGAGGAAACAGTCCTTGCTTTTTAAAAGTAATGACCTCTTCAGCACTGCTGAGATCCACTGCAGGCCCTGGGTCAAGGGGGACCAGTTGTATGCTCTGGAAGGGGTGGGGCCAATGGCAGAAGCGGTGGGGCCCAGTGCATTTGGCCCTCGGCACAACCAGGACTGCAGTGCTGCCCCATTCCTCCTTCCCGGGCAATCAATCAAAAACTCTTTGGGCATCAATGGAGTGACACTGATTTATATCAGCTGAGGATTTGGCCCTTGTGATTGAAGGTATTGTTGGAAGAACTAATCACTGAAGTGATCATAGTATAAACAACAGTGAGCTAGCTAATATGGAAGAACAGAAAATATGTGGTGATTGATAGTAAATGTGCTATACGGATGAAGTCGTCAGAGAAAAAGTGTTCGCAGGTCCAATGCCCCCTTGTGTGTAAAGCTTATACCCATGAAATGTGCACCTCAGTCCTTTTCAAAACTCATTTCCCAGTATTTAAATGTTTGGACCAATCTGCAGTGGCTGTGAAGGATGAGCTCATGTAGTTCCATTTGTCAGTAGATAGTGAAGCTCTTTAAAAGTAGATCAGTGTCATTATCTCCATTTACAGGTGGGAAACCAAGACACAGAGGTGATTTACCCAAGATCAACCTCCAGGCCAATGGCAGAGCTAAGGACAAAACCCAGATCTCCCAAGTCCCAGGTCTGTGCACTAAGCTCTATGGAATAAGAATAATGAGCTACCACTTGAAATTTGAGCATAGTTGGCACTCTAACAGACTGACAGTATCCTATAATATCCTGAACAACCCTGTGGACTTATGACAGACTCTACTGAATTAAGTTAAACCTTATTGAATTAGTGGTAATACCCTTGGGGAATATTGTATACACAATTGCATTTGTAATGTGGTGTTGCGGCATTGTATGCATCTTCTCTATAGCAAGGAGGGATGCTAATATATTTCCAGCATCATCAGCCTTTGAAGCCATCACCCTGGGAGCAAGAGATGTATGTACTAGCTCAAACTGGATTCACCAGACACCAATGCAGAGAGAACAGACTTTTGGATAAAAAAAAACCTAAGTTTAAACAGACTCTGGGACTGAGCAAGCACATGGGCAGGATCTATGGTCTATCGAATGTCCGCATCCTTAGTGAGGGACTGGGCCTGTGAAAAGTCATAGGGTGGACTCTGGTGAGCTTATTAGCACCCATGCAGATTCTTTTATTGGTTTTAATGTTTTCTCTGCAATGCTTGAGAATGAAGAAGGCTCGCTTAGGAAGAGTTGTATGCTCACTCAGGCCTGTAGCCATCAGTCTGTGAACAGTATGGGAAGAGAAAGCAAGAAGGTCCATTTGGGGCAGCAGATTGTCTTTTGTGGGAAATACCCAGCAATGGCCGGAACAGTTCAGTGTGGACATACTCTGGGTATAAAGTCTGAAATGTCTGTTTCGACCCATCACAGGCAACTTTTGAGAAGGTAGAAGCTGAGAAAGGGTGCCACTGCCGGGCCACAGCGGGGAAATACGGGTGGCAGACACTAGTTGTATGCTAGACTGGACAAAACTGGAGTGACTGAGGCCTGAGAGATGACAGTTGAGGATGTGACTGAACTATTTAAACTGGCCAAAAGTTGATCTATATTATCCTTTACTGTGATGTCAGCAGTGCCCCAAATGTGCTTTGCACTGTATAAACAGGAAAAAGCTGCTGCTGTGTGGAAGGTTGATGTGGGAATGGTACAAATGCAAGCAGAATACTCAGAGCATCGGTTGTCACAGCCCTGGTGTTTAGCCAGGCAGGTTTGTTATGGTTAACCCACAGTAACACAATGTCTTTCTGTCTCCCTCTCCAGGCAACACCACACAGAACCACTTGGAAGTCCACTGCTGCCGTTTAGCTAACTGAGTCCAATTATCTCAGCCCACAGGTGCTTGGTTTTTAGATTCAGAAGGTCAATCCCTTCCCAGATGCGGGTGACTCAACTTGTCGACCCAGACAGTCCTTACCAGATCTATGTTCTCATGTTTTCACTAGCAGATGTACCCTGTATTGCTCAGGTCCTTATGGGGGTTCAGAGCAGGGGGTGGAGGTGTAGATGGGCTCAGGGCTTTGGGTTGTGGGCTCAAGGCAGGGGAGGTGTAGAAATCAGGCCAGGGAGTTGGGAAAAGTGTGGGAGCTTGGGGCAGGAGGTTGAAGGCTCAGAGTAGGGAGTGGACATGCCAGAGTGAGGGCAGGGGCTGTGAGGGTTGTGGGGTGCAGGGCAGGGGACACAGGGTTTGGTGTGGAGGGACTCTGAGCGGTGGGGGTGGGGGTGTAGAAGTCAGGGCAGGTGAATTGAGTTGGGCAAGTGCAGTCAGAGCAGAGGGTGGAGCTCAGGGCGGGGTGAGTCACAGTCTGCTAAATAAATGTCTCAATAAATTAATCAAATACATGACTACCTTCTTATCCAGGTCCCGTTTAATGTAACTGAGGTATAATTTTTTAAAAGATAGGGATTAGGGGAAGCTGGTAAAACCTGACCAGAACTGGGTATGAGGTAGCAGAAGCCGCGCTGGGAGACAGGGGTGGGCATATATGTGGCTATTCTTTCTAAACCCTACAGAAACACTTGCTTAAGTTAACCAAAAAAATATTTCGGGAAGAGAGACGTGGGCGGGGCGGGGGGTGGACTTCTGTCAGGAATAGTTTGCTCAACCTCCCTTCCAATGTGCCCATATTTTTTTACAAACTGGTTTCAGATATTTCTTATGTCTTTTTGTTCTGTGTTTGTACAGTGTCTAGCACCACGGGGTCTTGGTATGTCACTGGGGCACCTATGTGTTATTGTAATAAACCACTACATAACAAACCAAATTTGCCTTTTGAAACTAGCAGTTGATTAAAGCAGCTTGTGCAGTGACTTTCCATGGGTAATGGCATTGCCTGTGAATGAGCCACAAATAGAGCAGTTACCAGCAAATACATGGTGTTGCTGAGCACGTGAACACTAAATAATAAGTTTACAATGAAAACAGAATTGCCTGTGGCCAATGGCAGGTCTCCCATTCCACTGTAATGGATAAGGCTCCTTATGCTTAAATTTCTCCTTTAAAATAACCCTGTCTGTCCCTTGAAATCTGACCTCCAATAAACTGAAAATCATCTTTTATTTCCTTATTACAAGCATTTGAAGGAAGCTAATATTAAACATAGATAGCAATCAAGCATAGCAATTATTTTTAAATTGGTGTTAGTGACATTGAGTCAAATGTCTATAAGAATGATCTACAAGACTCTGATGTGCGAATCCCAGTTGATGTAAACTTTGGAAGAAACCCCAGCCAAATTGCAGCAGCGATGAAAGTTTTAAATGATATTCTGTTTTCACAGACTAGCAATAAATATAGTGTTACACTGTACACTAACCTTGCAAAGACATCTGATAGAACAGCTTGTAGACAACTGTAGGGATTTACTTGTTTGAAAACAGAGTGCAGCAAACTAGATTTATTTATGTACAAGGGGCAATGTAACAACATATACTCTCAGCTCTAATTTTTAAACAGATTGAAAGGAAATATGGGAAGTATTATCAAATGCTTCCTACCATGAATATTAAAAACTTAGGATAAAACCCTGTATTTTTGTTTTTATTCTTGACCATTTATATAGATAGCATCCCTCTCCATCTAAATATTTTGTATCTTCAGTCATTATGAATATAATTGCATTGCTCCAACATAACAATTGAATGTAAACACAATGTTTTTCAATCATCACTTTTTTAAACAATCTATTCTTCTCAGCATGACAAATATAAACACTTGATAGTAATTTAAAATTTGTTGGCAGCCAGCTGATAAGACTCATCAAATATTGGATTTCACTACTTAAATAGGTTTTCCCAGAAAAGCGAAGAGAATTCTGGGAATGACTTTCATTTGTCACAGAACCTCGATGATTAAACTTACTACTAACCAAAACTTTTTGTTCTCTCATGTCCTCCATAGCTTTACATGTCCAGCACTATGCCCCCATTTATCAAAGGTCTGTTCTGTAGATAACACTTTGGAGACAGAAGAATTACACTGTCTGAGTGTCACTCACAACTCAAACGCAGTGCTGATTTACAACCTTTCACTCTTTAAGTGCAGGACTTCAAGGATAAAGAAAGAACTAATAGTGTCTATGAGTATGAGAACAAATTGCTCTTGCTACTTCGAGATATGATGAAGGAGGGCAGACTGGGGAGTGGTTAAATGCAATGACAATACCCTGCTGGAGTCTGCTGCTTAGCAATTAGTAAAGGAACTTGACTGAATGGAATAGTTGCTGATCATGTAAACTAAACCAGGAGTCTTATTTTTCACTGGTGCCGAGTGTCACAGTTACAGGATTAGTTGCATGTCTCAGGGCTTGTCTGTGCTACTGAGAAGATTCACCCATTTAGGGTCAATCTTCTGGAGTTTGATTTTGTCTGACAGATAGAGACACTCAACATCAAACTGTCTATGGCCAACAGTTGACCCCTGTACTCCTTGCTATCATGAGGAGTAAGGGAGGTCAATGGGAGGAACTGTCCTGTCAACCTCCCTCTGTGTGGATGCCCAGGTAAGTCGACTGCAGATAAGTCAATTATAGTTATGCAATTGCCATACCTAGAACGGCCTATCTGCATACCAGCCTAGTATAGACCAAGCTTCACACTTCTTGGGTCTCTCTGAAATGTATCACATCATGTCTCCAGCCTCATACCATCTCCCGTCTCAGGCTATGTCTAGGTTGCAAGTTTCTATCTGCCACTCCAGGAGCCTTCTTCCAATATGTTGGCCATCTTTGTTCCACACAGAAGAAGGGATGTGTTGGCAGAGGGGGCTCTCCCAACATTTGGCCCCAAGTAGACAGGCCAAATGTCAGGAAAGCCTTTCCCTAAAGATCTGTTGGCAGGAGATACACAAATGTGTTGCACAATTTGTGTATCCGTTGCTGACAGATCTCTTCAATTTAGATATAGCTGCAGGGTAGAACGCAGTGATTCTCTCAAGCTTATTCCAGGCCTTACGCTATAACACCCTGCATATTCAATGTGCTCACCAGCAGCCCTGACTAGGTTTCAGTAGCTGTGGTTCTTTATTTTGGGAGTTTGTGATCCAAAACATCCTTCCCAATCAAGGTATGGTTTGATGTTAGCAGTGGGAATAAAACCTGGCATAAGAGACAATGATCTTTAAAATAAAGGGTCTGTGTGCATGTATATCTGATGTAAAAGCCTCGGCAGGCTTATCTTCTCCAAGAACTCTAACCTTGGCAGGGCTGTATCTTCATCTCAAACATATCAGTGTCCCCTGGATGGAGTGTGTGACCTCAGAATTTGTTTGATTTCTCCGAGGAAAACCTGTTGGACATGCTCAGTAGTGGGGCGGACAAGTCCTCAAAGGGAATGGCTCTGGCATTGTCTCTTAAGTATTTGCTGAGAAGTATAGATGCATTTCCACACATTCACTCTTTCACTCTGTCTCTCTCCCCTGGGGTGGATATCATGACAATCCCGATACTAATGCAATATAGTCCTACAGCAGATATCACAATAACATCATCAAGTCACATTATTCATAAATGATTACACGCATCTCCAAATCTCACACACCAAGAGCCACATTTTAATCTGGAGTTAACGTGAGCTCTGGATACTCAGCAACTGTGAAAAATCAGGTCCTGGGAGAGGTGGGAATCTGGGTCCAGAGCTGGCAGGAGAGAGAGTTGTACACCACAGAGGCAATGGGAGCCAGCCTCCAGGTTCATGGGTTTCCTAGCACAACACACTGTTCAGTGTGCATTATGTGTCTCCCTTCATTGAGGACATGAAGCTATTCTAAGCCAAGGTAGAAAGCTTTAGCTCAGGCTATAGCAACTTACTTCAGGGGGTCCTTGATTTTATCCTCAGTGTGAGTTTTATTATTAATCACATTTATTATGGTAATGCCTAAGGACCAACCAAGGCTGGAGTCCCATTGTGCAGTGACTGTACAAACAAGAGTAGATGCTTCCTGCCTTGAAGAGCTTTCAGCCTGAATAGCCAAGACAGATAGCAGGGGGTGGGGGAAAGAGCAGAATACATACGCAGAGTGACCAGTATGATGGCAGCAAATTTATTTAATCCCATGATGTCTTTCTAAGAGTGGGAGGCAGAGATTGGTTAATAAACTTCAACTGGAAGAATTAAGAGGAAGCCAGACGCTAGTTGTTTGTAGACACAATAGAGTAATGCAAGATGTTTTGGAATTCCAGGAGCAAGCGCAACGAAAGGCTAAGCTGCATGACTGAAAGTGATCATTGGAGAATATGCACAAATGGGAATGTTAGGTTCATTTAGGCATATCCCACCTAATCAATTGCCTATCATGTCAAGGGGCTTGGCCATTGGTGGCACCTCAATGTCTCCTGTTCTTTGCCTGTGGCACACAACAATTTAGCCTCCTGAGAACTAAAAAGCTGAGTTAAAACAAAAATTATTGTACTCATTATAAGGGCATCCAGGTGACTTTTCATGCTTGTGATGCACAGGAGGCCAGACCTAGATGAACTAATGGTGTCTTGTGGCTTTAAACTTTGTGCAACTATGAAAAGAGGCACAATTGTGAGAGATGTAAAGTGAGCACAATAAACACACAATAGTTGTGAGGGTAGGAGAGACAGGGCTAAAATGCCAGAAGTCATACGCAGCTGCTTGGGAACGGACTATGAAAAGGGTTTTCAGGCTTTTGGAGACTGTGAAGTGCTGGTTTTGTTGAAAGGAACACCGAGCAGTAATTGTGTTGTTCTATTCTTGTAACATATGTAAGGCTTTATTTGCCATCTGAGCAGCTATTGGCAACTTGACTATGCCATCAGAGGAATTTTCAAGGCACAATAACCATGTCAACACTCTTACTCAGCTTTGAAATTAGTGCTTAAAAATTAGGTTTTGGAACAGATTTTGGTAAAGAAGAGAAAAGGCATGAACAATACTTATTTTTAATGGTAGTTCTGGAAAATAATCCTGACTCTCATTGGGTGCGTCTACACTGGGAACTAACTTTGAAGTTAACTGTGAAGTTAGGCACTCCTTTGAAGTAGCCTGCATAGAGTCTACACACGTTTTCCCTTACTTTAAAGTTAACTTCAAAGTAGGAAGCCCAACTTTGAAGTCCTTACTCCATTCCCAGGAATGGAGTAGAGCCCTATTTCAAAGTTTAACTGCAAAGTAGGGTATGTGTAGACGCTCAACTTCAAAGTCTGTTACTTCAAAGTTGTACTTCGAAGTAAGCAACTTCAAAGTTATTTTTGCATCGTAGACACAGCCAGACTCTTAAAAAAAAAGCTAGCTCTGTTTAATTTGAAAGGTGATGACTGTTGTTTGCTTCTTTTGAGAAGAGAAGAGAGGTAGTAGTAGGCATCCTTCAGTCTACATAGACTATGGATCGCGCCCTTTGTAGTTTCATTTGGGATCACCATTTCCAGCGTCGACTGTGACTGTGAAGGCCCACATGAGAGTTACAGTCCTTGCTGCATCTGTTGCATGTGTAATGGGTGTCTGGCAGGTCCTTACTGTGCTTTCTGTGGGCTCGCTTCTCCTCTGCTAGAGAGAAGAGAGGTATCATGTTAATTTGCAAGAGTTATTAATGTTAGTAATTAAGAAATGGTCATCTTTCTAAACGCTGAGCTGCTTTTTAAAACAAAAACAAAAGGACACAGTTTAGACTATTTTGACAAGTTTATTTCCAGTACCAGGTGGCTATTTTGTAATGTCACTTTTTAAAAAAATTGAAAAGGAAAGTTCACTAGGTGCTTGTTCCAAAGCCTAATGAATTCAGTTGAAAGTTTCCCATTTACTTTAGTAGGTATTTGGTCTAACAGTAAAAGGGAGGTAAATGAAGGAATAACTATGGGGAGAGGAGCATAAAAAAAGAAATTGTGGGTTTGGATTTTTTCCAATTTTTTTTAACAAGTTGATTTTTTGGAGCTCACTTCAGTCATTCGGGATTCTTATTTAAAAAAAAAAACGCCAAAAATACAAACAGGTCTAATATTCATTCCATATGCTATAAATGTATTCCATCTCTTATAGGATGAGGCTTGTCCTCTTTAAGATTCACTAAATAATGCAACATTTGAAAACACAAATCAAACATAAAGTTTTTTCCCACAGGATGCAAGAAAGTGACACAAACTCTCTTATATGAAAGACATGGCTCCCAGGATATCACTAACTGAATTAACAGCAAAGTTTTGTAGTGATTGGTGATAAAGGTCTTTATAAAATATGGACCATAACAGAAAACTAAAACAAATTCATGGTACTACAGGACTTCAAAGTCATAATTCCTCTACACACCTTATTTCTTCAGAATTGCATTATGATACTGGGATTCTGAGGTTCCCAAAGCACAACCCTGCATTGTTTCATTTATGGAAAATCAGTTTTGATCTGTGATGCTACGATTTGGGCAGCTAAAATTCTTTCCAGTGGTGTCTGATGTATACTGGAGTGGGTAAAAGAGCATTTGTCAAACTAAAACTTTGACAAACTTTGGTTCTGTTGATTGATTCAGGAATGATTTGAAATCCAGACCAGCTGTTGACAATTCAGCATTTGTGAGAACCAAATAAGAAGTCTGAATAAACAATTTTTGGACTATGGGATATTCATAAACTGTTGACTTTTATGGTGTATGAAATGGTATTAAAACAGGAGAGACTAGCAATGACAAACAGTGAATAATACACTTGTGAAAACCTGTGATGCTTTTGGGAGTCTAACATTTTCATAAAGTCTCAGGAATAATCAGAATATTCACAAAACGAGTACTAGGACCCTACAAATATCAGCCAATCAAATCTTTATATGTTTGCATTTTTCCCACTGTTTGCCCAGTTCTCGTGCACCTACATATGACCCAATTCTCTCCAGTGTGGTCCTCAAACAAGGGGTTAGCCATCATAATCTTGCCTTGTCATTTATACATTAGACAACTGCAACTGCCTCTAAGGTGGAATGCAACCAACATATGGAAGGTGAAGATGCTGCAGCACACAGAGGCCAAGTGTGCAATCAAATCAGTCTTGCAATCTGCAAACTCAGCTTCCTCCCTATTTGTTTATGTTCCATATTCAAAGTCCTGGTTCTATTTGTTTGGAATCTAGATACCCTCAAATACTCTTTGTCCATCTCTGATTTACTGAGGCTCTTCAGAAGCTATCCACTTATGGTGGAGGTCCTCAAAATGGGGACTGGGACCCTTGGCGGCCATGCAATTTCATAAGTGGGGTTCAGCATGATTGGCCTGATAGCTCTCAGGCTCATCCATCTCATTACAAATGTTGAAATATATTTCTATTTTTATGTATGTGCATCTACGTTTATATACCAGTTAATACAATTTTTACATTCTACATACTTATGTTCTTACACATGCTGAAAGGGTTATTTTTCATATGGGCATAAGCAAAATTTCTGCCAGTGTGGATTATATTGGACAAGTGCGGGTGGGGGCTGCTAATTGCAGGGACGAAAAGTGGGGCCCCACGTAAAAAGTTTGCTCATCCTGAGTTAGGGGAAACTCAGGCTGAGACTCATGCACCAAGGCAGGATCCTGTTTCCAAGCTTAACAGTGTTCAAATAAAACTAGAAGATCCACATGTCCAATATTGCCTGTTCCCAGTAGTGATATATTCAGCACTAAGATAACCGGCTGTTTGTGCAGTCAAACTCAGGCTCCCAAGTTTGCTTGAGGAATGGATCTACGCCAATCCACGAGGCAGCCATTGCTTTGCATCTTGGAATAGATCTAGGATAAAAGCAGTGCTAATCCTGTGAGAGCAGAGCACTAGTGTTCTGGCACCAGGAGGATACAAAAGAAGTTTTCAGAACAGAACTACCCAGGCAGCAGCTGTTCTTTGGTGTAAAAATGGTCACCGACTGTGCAGCTCCTATGCCAGACATCAGTGCTAAGTTGAGCTGAGAAAGGATGACACATTTTGGCTCTGTTATTTTGCTGGCTTCTTGTTCTTTTGCAGTTTTATATATCAATAATCATCCTCCTACTTCCATAAAGGATGCTGAAGATCCTCCAGGCTACATCCATTCTGGAAAGTCCAGTGAATGCTCTCTTTTCATTTCCAAGGCTTTGTTTTCATCTTTAGTGAGTTAAATTAAAATGGCAATAGCACCAACCAATCAATTAACACAGCAATATTTTAACACAGAGAAAAAAACTGGATTTGGAAACCAGACGGCTATATTTTGGTTCAGGTTGTTGTAGAATCTAAGTAGGTTATAAAGAAGGCACAAAGACTTAACAATGATCTTGGTGACAAGACATGTCGACTCCCCTTTCCTTGAAATATTTGATGGGAAAATGGAAGAAAATTAAACATACACAATTTGAGATAGTTATCAACATCAGAAACCTTACCCAGAAATGCTGATGTTGCAGGAGTACGCTCAAGCAGCTATTAATGCTGGTCTTGGGAGTCCATGGAGTTTCCTTAGAAAGTATGTTGGCTGAATAGCCAAACACCCAACATGTTGCTCTTCAACCAATTCCCCATGGACCTGTTCATAACTCAAAAATAAATAAATAAATAAATAAATAAATAAAAAAGCTATGGTTGTAGGAGGGCTTCATAGCACTGTGTATATGAAGGTGGCCTTAAACTTCTCATTGTATAGGACCCTGTTTTAAGTTTCTTGTAACTTTGTCAAACTTTTGTCATTCAGGCTCAAATTTTCCGTTATTATTTACCATTTACAGCATAGTAGCATCTGGGTGGGTCAGTAATAGATGAGGTCTTCATTGTACTAGACACTGTACAGCTACTGAACAAAGAGATGATAACCGCCCTAAAGTTCTTATAATCTAACCCTGACTGGTATCATCATTGACAGTTGCAGAGCCCAAGAAAGACACTAGGGTTTGAAAGGGTGTGGAAAAAGAACCACACAAGACATGGTCTCTCTGGGTAAGGGCTGAGACAGTGTGGCATAGGGAAGCTGGTAGAGCTATGGACTTTGCTGCATACATCCATTCTTTGACCTCATCTTCAGGGCTGTCAGTGCTGGCATGTGGATTAAACAGGAGCCAGAAAGAAAACACTCCATTACAGAATAACCTCATTTGAGAGTATGCACATATTGTATGACTCAAGATAGTAAACTGAAAACTATAAGGTTGACATTCCGTTGTTCCTAGAGACTTACAGTACTGACACATACACATGGATCATGCTGTGCTGTGAGCTCTCTGGAGTTGCTGACATATCAGTGGGAGGTCAGCAATGAGTGCCATCCTTTTGCTTCACTAAAATTCAGTTTGTAGCACAACCTTTCCAAGGTTTGTGGAAAGACAGAACCTTTTTTCTTGATGGTTAGACAATTCATGCTAAACATTCCTCCTACATCAGTTCTGTCCACTCCTCTTTAAAATAAATGGCCTTATTCTGCCACCCCAAACATATGAGAAGTCCTGTGGCACCTCATAGGCCAACATATTTTTTGGAGTATAAGCTTTCATGGGCAAAGACCCACATCTCCAAATGCATTCCGGGTCTTCACTATAAGGTGCCACAGGACTTCTCATTATTTTTGAGGATACAGACTAACATGGCTACCCCTCTGATACTTGCTCCCAAACATATGGGCTTTTATGAATAAGTATTTGTATTTGGGAAGTGACCACAATCCCATTGTGCTAGGCACTGAACAGCACAAAACAACAATATGGTCCTTTCCCCAAGGAGTTTACAGTCTAAGTGGAGTCCTTCTGCCAGCTGGAGCTGGCAGCAACTAGGTCCATGCCCAATATCTATGGGGTTCCTCCTAACATTTCAAATTAGAGCGGGCTTGGTCCTCCACCCAGTGATCTGGGGAAATTAACCACCACCCCCAGCATCTCTCAGAGGCAGTATTTCTCCACTCACAAGCATGGAGTCTGTGTATCTCAAAGAAAACTTCTAACAAGGGGAGAGAAAGCAGCATTAATTTGGGAAAACACCACAACCATGAGTTTAAAGCAAAAGACCAAGAGCAAACACTTGTCCTTTACCTCAGTCTCTCACCTCTCAGTGCAGAATTACATGAAGTGAATGTTGTCCTTGGTCAGTGTAGACCCAGGATTTCGAGATGTCTTAGCTTGAGTTCACCTCCCTCCCAGGAGGCAGGTGGGAGAGATATGAAGGAATGCCTCAGCTGCAGTGCCAGCTCTGCAACTGGCTCACAGTGCTGCCGTCCATTCTGCTTCCATTGTCTCAGCTGCTACCACTGCGTCTCTGCTGCAACTTCACTGGCTGAAGTCCTGCCCCTATAGTCACTACTGTCATATTATTATGATACTGAATGGCTGTGCCTACACTAGCCCTCTTCTTCAAAGGGGGCGTGGTAATCAGCCAGATCGGGGAATAATAATGTGCTGTGATGAATATGCAGCACCTCATTAGGCTAATTCTCCCTGCGGCAACTTCAAAGTTGCAAACTTCCAAGTGCCAACATGCCATGAAGCTGCGGGCACTTTGAAGCACCTGCAACTTCTAAGTGCCCTTACTCCCAAAAGTTTTTGGGAGTAAAGGCACTTCAAAGTTGCACGAGCAGTTCGAAGTGCCCATGGCTACATGGCATGCCAGTGCTTCAAAATTTGCAACTTCGAAGTTGCCATGGGGTGAATTAGCCTAACAAGGTGAGGTATATTCATCGCACCACTTCATTATTATTCCCTGATCTGGCTGGTAACTTTGCCCCTTCAAAGAAGGGGCTAGTGTAGACACAGCCAATCAGTTTCATATGTGCTGTCTGAGAAGGATTGCCCATTGGTTAGACAAAATTCCTCATACAGAGGTTCTTAAGCTGTGTGGTGTCATGGGCATGGAAGCAATGCTTATGAACAAACAGTTTCACTGGATTGGTCATGTTATGAGGATGGATGATATTTGGATACCAAAGATGGTCTTCTATGGCCAGCTTCCTCTTGGAAACTGCTCTGTCATTGGTCAGCATAACCCATCTTAAAGGCCAATGTGAAGTCATGCAACATTTCTCACAACTGTCTGGAAAATCT
Source organism: Carettochelys insculpta (assembly GCF_033958435.1). Lineage (NCBI taxonomy): Eukaryota > Metazoa > Chordata > Testudines > Carettochelyidae > Carettochelys > Carettochelys insculpta. The sequence goes on along the minus strand of NC_134138.1, from coordinate 23,899,104 downwards.
AGTTCAGGACAGATTGTCCTGGTAGCAAACCACTGTACAGGCTCTCAGATGCTTTGAAAGTCAGTTTATCAAAGCACTACAGGAAAACCATAGGATCTGGAAAAACGTACAATACCTGAAGTTGGTGTTTTTTTATGTGACATCTGTAATCGGCTCTACTGATCAAGAATTGATTTAGTTGCTCACCAACAGCATCACAGAAAACGAGATCTGTTGATTGACAGCTCAGTCCAAGCATTATCATGATACGTTTTGCACAAAGTATGTCTCAAGCAGTATCCTTTTAAATGTCTTGATCTGTTGAACATTACTATTCTTTTGGATTGTAAGTGTTATCATTGCATGGGAAGTTCTGAAGTTTTGCTTTGTGTGTGCTACTGAAATATATTCAGGTTGGGAACACCTGCAATCAGACTTTCAGGTGCAACCCTGGAGGAGCCATAAGTGCCGATGGCCATTTAAAGGACTCCAGACTCCTTTGGCTTATCAGAGTAACCATATGCGATGGAGACTTCTCAGAGATGGCATGTAGACAATGCAGGCACTGCTCAACTCACATCGTAGCAAAGGATCTTTCTAGCAAGCTGGAACAAACTATAAAAGAGGGGAAGTGACATCAGCACTGGGCCTCTCTCCTGCCACAACTCAACACCAGGAAACACATCTGGGGAACAAAAATTGAACTGGGTACATGGTGACTGGCTGAAGGAGAGTCCCAGACCGTTTATGGAAGAGCTATAGCCTGCCTGTACTACCCATCAAGGTGAGACACACATAGATCTCAGACTGCAATTTTACTTTTATTTCTTAGGTAGCCAACTTTGATCTGTATTCTGATTACTTATAATCCCTCAAAATTTATCTTTCTGCAGTTAATAAATCTCTTGTATTTTACCTGTAACAGTGTGGTTTGTTTGAAGGACCTGGGAAATATGCTTGGGTTGCAAGGGCTGGTGCACATCCATTGTCCTTTGTAGAAGTGGAAGACTGGGTAATAAACATATAGTGGTCAAGTTGGTGACTGACCAGGGCAAGACTGTTTAGCTCTGGGATCCTAGGCCAGGCAGCTGGGGAAACTGGTTGGAGCCTATTGTTGGTTTATGAGTGGCTGGCAAAAGCATTCACGTAATTCAGCCGGACGTGACCCTATCTTTGCATGGCTGTGTATGTGCAGTACCTGGAGAGGTTTATAGCTTGTCACAACATCACTGTATGAGAAGGAGCCCAGGTGGTAAACAAGAGGGCTCAGGGGTACGCCAGTTCCATGTTGCACCTCAGGGGGAACTTGTCATAAATGTGACTCATGAACTTCACCAGGACTGTTCAGGTGAAGAATGCACTGCTGACTAAGGGTCCCAAAAGCACAACCAAAATCCTTATTTCTTAGGGAATGTCAACAAGAATAATAATCCTAACATTATTTAGTGTTTTGGAGCTGATATAATCACTTGCAAAAATGATCTTGGTTAGGGTAGTATTCTTAAAACAAATAGCTAGAGTGGAAGAAAAATGTGCATGATTTACATGAAGTAATTCCAGCCGCTTGACTGTTTGTAATTGAACAATCAGGTTTCTGGATTGGTATTGTGCATCTGATAAACGCGTTCTCATCTAACATGCAATTGTGCAATTATGCAGCAGCCAATTTGTGGCTTTTAAAGGATGCAGAAAGTGGAGGCTAATTTAAACATGCATGTTGATTGCTTTATACTTCAGCATCAAAGTTATTTAAGGGGCATATTTACTTGTGTTAACTTACATGGATTTAAGCCAAACATTTACATTTTTGTGAAAGCTAACTTGGAAATAGAGATGTCTCTAGGGTTTTTGCAGTTTTTTTTCTTCCAAATTCCAGTGAATACAGGTTTTGGTTTAGAGTTAAACATTCCTCTCACAGTATGTGCAATCAAACATCATATAGCATTATGAGAGTAGGAGAGAAAAAGAGAAACACTGAATAGTCTCTTTCCATTGTTACATGTTAAATATAATGTAAGATGTAAACAAGCCAGAAACATAACAAAACAAAAGAAAACACCAGCCTTTGCTCTGGAAGGATGGATCCCTGCACAGAGCCCCACTGAAGTCAATGGCACCTTGAAAGAGATGGGCCTAAGGGATTGTCTTCATGACATGGTGAATCGATGCTGCAGTGATCCATCCTTGGCAGTCGATTTATCATGTCTGCTTAGATGTGCTAAATCAACTTCCAAGTGCTCTCCCATTGACTCCGGTACTCCGCCAAGACAAGAAGAGTAGCCAGAGTCAATGCGAGAGCAGCCCCCACTGACCTACCACATAAAAGACACTGTAATAAGTACTATCAAAACAAAAAACCAGTCCAGTAGCACTTTAAAGACTAACAAAATAATTTATTAGGTGGTGAGCTTTAGACCCACTTCTTCAGATCATAGCCATACCAGAACAGACTCAATATTTAAGACACAGAGAACCAAAAATAGTAATCAAGGTTGACAAATCAGAAAAATATTATCAAGGTGAGCAAATCAGAGGGCAGAGGGCAGAAGTGGGGTGGGGGGTGTCAAGAATTAGTTAAAGCCAAGTATAAATGGTAATTGGTAATTTGTATAATTGGCTTTATCTAATTCTTGACTCCCCCCGCCCCACTTCTGCCCTCTGCTCTCTGATTTGCTCACCTTGATAATAGTTTTCTGATTTGTCAACCTTGATTGCAATTTTTGGTTCTCTTGTGCCTTAATTATTGAGTCTGTTCTGGTATGGCTATGATATGAAGAAGTGGGTCTGTCCCACGAAAGCTGATCACCTAATAAATTATTTTGTTAGTCTTTAAAGTGCTACTGGACTGCTTTTTTGTTCTGATAGTATATAGACTAGCACAGCTATCTCTCTGTTGCAATAAGTACATCTGCTTCAACTATGTTACTTGCATAGCTGAAGTTGCATATCTTTGACTGATGGGGGTTAGGTGGTGGGGTGGGAGCAGGAGGGGCACAAAGTATAGGCTAGGCCTGAGAGTGAGTGAAGTAAATAAGCTTTTTAAAATTCTGTCACACACTAAGCTGCTGTGTGTAGTACAGGGACAGATATTTGGGGATTCATATGGCTGTTGTGAATTTCAAAAATCATTCTTTGAAAATTGTTTTCCTACTATTGTCAGGGTTCATTTTCCCCACATTTGCTCATAAAGAGTCCCCTCTTTTTCCTCCTGGCACAGAAAGGATTGCTCATGATGCTGTTCACCACTCCTCCAAACCTTGCATAGTGTGTACCATTGGCTCAGGAGCTAGAGGATGGCCAGACTTGAAACAGAATAACAAACAGCCTCATCCGGCCCAACAGAGATTCCAGTAAAAATATTTTCTGCCACCAAACTACATACACATGTACATCTTTCAAGTATAGACCTAACTGGAAAACTCTTTCTTTTCCACTCTGGTCATTACTATTTCCTTCTCTTTGTGGCAGGATACACATTGCAATTTCCCACAAACCCTGCCCACTCCTTTCCTACAAATTTAAAATAAAACCATAACCTTGGACTCTTGTTTTCTTTCCAGCTCCGGGTTTGAAAGGATATAAGTTTGTTGTGGTCCTGCCATCAGAGGGATTGGCTGCTAGAAAAATCATACTCTATTCTGTTTAAAGAGGTTCCAGGAACTTGGAATCACAGATGCAGACCCTTCCAGAATAAATGAGGCAATGTTAACAATCAATGCTGAGCATTGTATTGATGCAAAACAAAGAGAGAAGGGCTGGCAAATCCCTACCCTGTTCCTTCAAACCAATATCCTCTGCAAACACTGCTTGATAGAAGAGGCTCCTTTCACCTTCCAATCCCTTATGTTTCAACCCCCCGAGACTTTTTCTTTGATCTCTCTCAATCAATTTTCCTAACACACAAAGAGGGAATTTAAAGTTTAAACTAAATGGTCTTTATTTCTCTTTATCTTCATGACTGGCCTTAAGCTCATGGAACCACAGGGAGCAGGATCACATCACTCTGAGACCCTTGCAGAGTTCCAGGTGACTCCTATAAATGAATTACATTATCTGGCACCATTCTACTGTCTGTCTATACTGCCACTTTAAAACATTAAGGCTACATCTACACTGCATTTTGCTTTCACAAGCGGAATGCAAATGAGTGAAATCAAAAATGCAAATGAAGTGCAGATTTACATATTGTGTACCTCATTTGCATATTCTCCCTCTATCACGCTTCTGGAAGAGGCCTTTCCAGAAGCAAAAAAAGGCCATGTAGATGGGGTTCCTTTGAAAACAAACCCTGTTTTCAAAAGAACCCTTCTTCCAGAAACAAAATAGGAAGGGGTTTGTTCTCAAAGGAACCCCATCTACATGGCTGGCTTTTCTTCTGAAAAAGCCTCTTCTGGAAGTTCAATTGTGTAGGAACATGCAAATGAGGCATGAGATGTCTAAATCCACTCTTCATTTGCGTTTTTGATCTCACTCATTTGCATTCCACTTCTGAAAGTGGAATGCAGTATAGATGTAGTATTAATGTCACTTCAAGTTTCTTGTTAATAGGGGTTGCCTCTGAAGGCCTCCAAATAGCTAAAAAGGTTCTTCTTGAAGTTCTTCATGGGAATGGTGTGTCTAAAGATCTCTTTAGCATTCCTCCAGAGGAGTTTTCATCTTCAGGAGCATCCCTGAAAAACCTCTTATAGTTTTGCCCTGGGCTCCCTTAAAGTGTTTTGATGTCTTCTAACACAGTGGCTCTGGAACAATTTTTAGGGTGGGAGTGCTGAGCTGCGCCCTTCCCTTATCCCTGTCTGTGCCCATCACCATACCAGGCTGGAGCCACGTGTGGGTGAATGCAGAGCCCTGGGCAAGGGCCAAAAGCAGAATCTTGGCAGTGGGTCAGGTGCCAGAATCCCAGGCCCTGCAGCAGAGTCTCTGGGTCTGGCTGCCAGAACACCAGCTGGGAACCTTTGGTGGTCAGCAGAGCACCTGGGCATGGGGCCAACAGCCAGGACCCTGCACCTAGTGGCTGGGACCTTGGCATAAAACCCAGGAGTGTTGTAGCACCCTGTACTTGTAATTTCTGTGCTTATGTGCTGCCAACTCATGGGCAAACTCCTGATTCAGTCCCTGTCCCAGGGCTGGGGAACCTTATTTCTGTCAGGGACCCACTAACTCACAAAACATCTGTTAGGGGCACTCTCTGACCTGGCTCCAAACAGGTAGAACTCACTGACTTGGTGCCCAACAAGCTTGGAGTTCTGCTCATTCTCCAGCCCTGACTTCAGCTGATTTGGATCCAGCCTGCACCTGCGGCAGAAGGTTGCTGATGCTTGGAAACTTGCCATTAGGCTGGAGCAGGAGTTTTGCCTCAACCCACTGCAGGGGTAAGCCCTAAGCCTCACTGTGGGAGAATCATAGAACAATAGAGCTGTAAGAGACCTAAAACAGCCATCAAGTCCAGCCCCCTGCCCTAAGCTGGACCAAACCCATCAGATCAGACCAGCCAGGGCTTTGTTGAGGTGAGACTTAAACACCTCCAGAGATGGAGACTCCACTGCTTCCCTGGGTAGACCATTCCAATGCTTCACCACCCTCCGAGTGAAAAAGTTTTTCTTAATGTTCAAACTGGACCTTCCCAACCGCAGCTTGAGACCATTGTTCTGTGTTCTACCATCCGTGACCACTGTGAACAGCCTCTCTCCAGCCTCTTTGCAACCTCCCTTCAGTAAGTTGAAGGCTGTTATCAAGTCCCCACACAGTCTTCTCTTCTGCAGACTGAACAGTCTCAATTCCCTTAACCTTTCTTCATAAGTCATATGCTCCACCCCCTTAATTATTTTGGTCGCCCTCCACTGGACCCTCTCCAGTGTATCCACATCCTTCCTATAACTGGGGGCTCAGAACTGGACACAGTACTCCAGATGCGGCCGCACCAAAGCCGAATAAAGAGGAATAATCACTTCTCTGGATCTACTGGCAACGCTCCTCTTGATGCAACCTAATATGCCATTAGCCTTCTTGGCTACAACAGCACACTGTTGACTCATGTCCAGCTTCTCATCCAATACAACTCTCAGGTCCTTTTCTGCAGAACTACTACTAAGCCAGTCAGACCCCAGCCTGTAACAATGCTTGGGCTTCTTCCGGCCCAAGTGCAGGACTCTTCACTTGTCCGTATTGAACCTCATCAGATTTCTTGCAGCCCAGTCTTCCAATCTGTCTAAGTCACTCTGGACCCTATCCCTACCCTCCAGCATATCTACCTCTCCCCCCAGCTTAGTGTCATCTGCAAACTTGCTGAGGGTGCAATCCAGTCCCTCATCCAGGCCACTGATAAATATGTTGAACAGAACAAGACCCAGAACCGAACCTTGGGGCACCCCACTAGAAACCGACTGCCATCCCGATATCGAGCCATTGATCACTACCAACTGGGCCCGACCTTCTAGCCAGCTTTCTATCCATCTTACTGTCCATTTATCCAATCCACATTCCTTTAACTTGCCGACAAGAATATTGTGGGAGACCGTATCAAAAGCTTTGCTAAAGTCAAGATAAATCACATCCACTGATTTTCCCCTATCCACACAGCCACTTATCTCATCATAGAAACTAATCAGATTAGTCAGACATGACTTGCCCTTCATGAATCCATGCTGATTATTCCTGAGCACTTTCCCCTCCTCCGAGTGCCTCAAAATGACGTCCTTGAGGAGCCCCTCAATGATTTTTCCAGGGACTGATGTAAGACTGACCAGCCTATAGTTCCCTGGATCATCCTTCTTCCCTTTTTTAAAGATGGACACTACATTTGCCTTTTTCCGATCATCTGGGATCTCTCCTGATCTCCATGACATTTCAAAGATAACGGCCAAGGGCTCGTCAACGACATATGCCAACTCCCTCAGAATCCTCAGATGAATTAGGTCTGGGCCCATGGATTTATGTACATTTAGCTTTCTTAGATAGTTCCTAACCTGTTCTTTCCCCACCAAAGGCTGTCCACCTTCATCCCACAATGCCTCACTTATCGCATTAGTCCAGGAGCTGTCCTTGTCCACGAAGACAGACTTGGAGAGATCCAAGTAAGCTGGGGTTTGGACCCGTTCCATGCGCCGTAGGTTCCTCATCCCTGCCCTACATGTTATTGAGTTCAAAGGCAATTCTCACCTGAGTAAACTGAGAGGGACTTGGCAAATATTGGATTGAGTTCAAGAGAACAGATCTTTTTTTCAGTACTGAACCTAACTGCTCTTAGAAGCAAACAGCAAAAATGAAGACAAACATCCTGCCAGGCAGTATTTGTCATTTTAAATTAGTAATGGGCAAATCTATTTGTATGTCACGCATACCTGACCCTTTATTTTCTCAAACTTTTTTTTTAAGAAAAAAGTTTGATTCACTGTTTTCTCTCCATTTTCATTTATTTTAGGTCCTCTTCCCTAAGACTGCACTTCCTTACTCAGGCTGGAAAATGCCACATGCATTTTTGAAGGCACTACTGAAAAGAAGTACCAGAAACCTCATGGGAAACCTTCTTCTCAGGAGATTCCCATGTATAAAAACATAAGAACGGCCATATTGGGACAGACCAAAGGTCCATCTAGCCCAGTATCCTGTCTTCTGACAGTAGTCAATGCCATGTATCTGAGAGGGAATGGACAGAACAACCCTATCTTGCCTATTCCCAGTTTCTGACAAACAGAGGCTAGAGACACCATCCCTGCCCATCCTGGCTAATAATCACTCGTAGGCTTATTCTCCTTGACTGTATCTAGTTATTTTTTAAACCCTTTTGCCTTGTACTGAAGTTAGGTTTACCAGCATGTAATTGCTGGGCTCACCTCTGGAGCCCTTTTTAAAAACTGTCTTTACAATTGACAGCTCAGTTTGGGACAGTTCCTCAGATTTGTCACCTATTAACAATGGTTCAGTGCTGGGAATTTCCCTCACATCTTCAGCCATGAAGATCAATGCAAGTAATTTGTTTAGTTGATCTGAAATGGCCTTCTCATCTCTGAAGCTGTGTCCACACTTGCATTCTTCTTTTGAAAGAGGCATGTAAATGAAGGAATTTGAAAATGCAAATGAGGTGCTGATTTACATATACGACACCTCATTTGCATAATTTCTTTTCAAAAGAAAGAAAGTGGTGTAGATGGGGAGCTTTCCAAAGTAAACCCCATCTTCGAAAGAACCCTTCTTCCTGAAACAAAATAAGAAGAAAGGTTCTTTCAAACATGGGGTTTATTTTCAAAAGAGTCCCATCTACACTGCTTTTTTTCTTTCGAAAGAATCTCTTTCAAAAAGAGATAATGCAAATGAATCATGAGATATGTAAATTAATGCCTCATTGGCATTTTCAATTTCCCTCATTTGCATGCCTCTTTTGAAAGAGGAATGCAAGTGTAGACACAGCCTGTACTCTTTTAGCATCTCAAGCATGTAGTGGCCCCACTGGTTTATCAGCAGGCTTCCTGTTTCTGGTGCATTTTTTTCTTTTACTTTTTGATTATTTTGCAACTGTTCTTCAATTTTTTTTTGGTCTTCCTAATTTAATTTCAGAGCTTGTTTACCAGAGTTTATACTCCTTTCTATTTCCATCACTACAATTTAATTTATACTTTTAAAAGGATGCCTTTTTACTTCTGGCCACTACTCTCACTTGTTGTTTGGCCATTGTGGCACTTTTTGGTTCCCGTACTATGTTTTCAGTTGGAATACACATTTAAGTTCAGCCTCTAGCATGGTTTCTTTAAAAAGTTTCCATGCAGCTTTCAGAGGTTTCACTTTTGGCATTGCACCTTTTAATTTCTCTTTAACTAACTTCCTCATTTTGTGTAAGCCCCCTTTATGAAATTAAATTACACAGTATTGAGCTGGTGATGTTTTTTTCCACCAAAGGGCTATAAAATTTAAACATATTATGGTCATTATTACCAAGTAATCCAGATAAAGCCTTTCTAATCTCCCTGAGCATTCCACAGTAACTATCACCATCACAGTCAGGCAGTCACTAATATATCCCTATTGCTATACTTTTATATTAGAGCACAGAATTACTATTCATAGAGATTCCATGTTCCAGTCAGGTTCAATTAAAATGTGGATGCAAAAGGAATAACTGTTTACCTGTACCAAAGCTGTAAGGTTTGAGGTTAGCCCATCACTAAGTCAAGAGGAGTTTTGCTGGAGTAATGATGACAAGGTAGTTTTTAGGTTCTCCTATTTCCTGCTGTCTAATTTTATTGTACAGGTTTTAAATGGGTACAGTTTTTTTGTTTTTACCCATAGAAAATTACTGCTACTTTCCTTGACCTTGTGTCTACACATGCCCCTTCCTTTCGAAAGGGGCATGTTAATGGCGATTCAAAAGTGCGGCTTGTTCAATCACACGCTGCCCATGGAGACAGGACCTTCTGAAAGGACCCCCCAGTTTTCGAAAGCCCTTCTTCCTATCTGGTGATTGGAAGAAGGGCTTTTGAAAACTGGGGGGGTCCTTTCAGAAGGTCCCTGTCTCTACTGGTGGCGTGCGATTTGAAAAGCTCCACTTTCGAATCGCCGCAGCAGCCATTATGCTAATGAGGCACTGCATATTCATTGCAGTGCCTCATTAGCACCTTTTGAACCCGCTCATTAACATGCACCTTTCGAAAGGAAGGGGCACGTGTAGATCCAGCCTGAATGTTTTAGGTGATAAAAGAATGCAAGCCCAGAACCTAAAATTCACTCATTTTATATGACCTTTTAATACTATGCAATGTTTGACAAGCACATCCATTTTCCCACTTGCTTTCAAGTAATACACTGAGCTTTCAAGATCCCGCTTTTCCAAGTTTGTTTCTTTACGTAAATTTGTAAAAGGGTACTTATTTGATTTATAATTGTATCATCTGTGTCTATGGCTATAGTTACACTAGCAAGTTTTGCCAGAAAAACCCTGGTTCTATCAACAAAACTTGTGGAGCGTGCACACACAAAATGCATTTTGCAGACCGGATCTGGACAAAATGCAGCACTTTTGCCAGCAGCATTCTGCCTCAAAGCTTTGAGGCAAAACACTACTGTCATCAGATTCTGTCGATAAAAAAGCTGTGTGGGCGCTCTGGCGGGGCCTTCTCTCCACAGACAGGGAATCCACAACGATGGGCAGCCCTGTCTGCTGTGCTTCTGAGTGCTTGCTTTGTTGAGAGAGCAGCCCGGCAGTCTGGCTGCTTTGTCGACAGAGCTGAGCCCTCTCCTGACTGGCTTTTGTGTGTAGCTGCACTCTGTCAAGAGAAGTTTTGTCGAGAAAACTCTTCCAACAGTGGCTTCTGTTGGCAGAGTGCTGTAGTGTAACCATAGCCTATGTTATTTCTGGAAGGGAGTTTACTTCTGAAAGCAGGGAGCCATTACAAAAAGAACAACTACATAATCAGGCCAATTGCTGATGCTCTTAAAAAATACATGGAAATGCCTGTGAATCTCAATGACAAAAATAATGTAATTTAGAGGTTAAGTGAAGGAGCAGATTAAGCAATTATTTACAGACAAATCAGAAACAACAATTATTGTCATAAGATTAGTCAAATCTCCCTAGTTACTGTCACTAAGAGAGTCAGATTCAAGTTGAAGTTACAGCCAGGGCCCAGTGTAACCTTTGGGGGGTGGATTAGAGTTTATATCACAGCACTTCTCCAAATCCTGATCCCCTACCCCCCAATTCCCATAGAAAAACACTTGGAGACCCAGAATTCAGTCACTGAGGATTTTCAGCAAGGATTGCACAGGGCCAATCTCAACACAATCAGGCCCAAAAAATTATAAAATCTAATAATAATTATTATAATAACAGCTTACTCATTAAAACATGATATGGCTACTTTATTAGATACATACATTATTGTCACAATTATATATAAATATAAATAAAGCAAATAAGTCATATCTAAATAGGTCATTCCCCACAGAAACAGTGAGAAGGAACTCGGAGTTCACGAAAGCTTAGGCTGAATTCACCTCCACTTGAATTAGTCTTTGATCACCAGATCTATACAGTCTTGCTTAGTCAAAAGCAACATCTTCCTCCACTTGTTTGAAGAAATCTTCCACTGGAATCCTTGCAGATGCTTCCTCCTTTGCTGAAATCACTCAGACAGTCAGCTAACTCATTAACCAGCCACTCAGTTCAGTATATATGTGGCCTTTAGCAAAGCAGCTGCCCTGTTTACTTGTCGTCATGGAGTCTCAGTCCAGCAACAGGGACCCTACTCATCATACCCAAAAAAGGGGCAGCGGGAAAAGGCAGAAGAGCCTGTCTGTAGGAGCAGCAGCAATTGGGAGCTCCAGTCCTCTTTGAAATTCTGTTGGGAGTGTTACTCCACTGCTCCGTGTGGCTTCTAAGGGCTGGAGTGAGGGGTTCCGAATACCATGCTCTGAGCAACAGTAAGGGTTGGCTGCACTTGGACCTGCCCCTTCCACCCAAGGCTCTGCCGCTTCCAAGAACATTGAGGTACCCCCCTCCCCCCCCACACAGCTACCCCCATCCTGTGGTGCTGTCAGTCCTCTTGCCAAAACTAACACACTCAATTCCACAAAGACAACGAGAAGTCCTGTGGCACTTTACAGACTAACAGATTTATTGAAGCATAAGCTTTTGTGGACAGCGATCCACTTCATCAAACAAAAAGCTTATGCTCCAATAAATCTGTTAGTCTATGAGGTGCCACAGGACATCTTGTTTTTGCAGAGACAGAATGACACAGTTACCCCTCTGGTACCTGTCACTCAATTCCAGAAACTTCAGAGTGTGGACAGCAACTTGAGCATCCGCCTAGCACCAGAGACCCAGACACAACTCATTCCTACTCAAACCCCTCAACGCATCTCTGAAAGATGTATCTCCCTCTTAGGCCTGTTGGCTGGACCCTGAGTATTCGGAACCTTGGAGTTTCAAGTAACTGAGGCCTAATGCAAAGCCACAGGCAAAGCAGAATTAAAAAAAACAAAACAAAAAACCCTTCCTGTTCTCTGTGGGAAAAGGAGCAGTAACAGGTGACTGAAAGTGAGACAAAAGGTGTGGGCTTCCCTATGAAGAGAGAGCTAGGAACAGAGCTTGCTAAGGGCTGGGCTGAATAAAATCTCTGGAAGAGCAGAAGACCAAATAGGCAAGGGTGGGAGATAGCCCGGCAAATTGCAAAACAAAGGACTTTGAGGTTGAGAACAGACGGCTGCTTCGGAGCTGGTGTTCTACCCAATGGTGCCACCTACTGGTGGTAGGGAAAAATCCTTATATGTAAAGGGAAGAGCTGAGAGGAAAGTTGTTATGCAAGAAGAAAGGACAACTGGATCTAGAGATAAAAGGTGAAGAAGATGGCTGCATCCTAGGGGAAGGACTTAAAGGTTAGAAGGGTCAGTGACACCAAGGAGATCAAAGCATTTACCTTGAGCAGCTGTTCACTGTTTTACTTTACTTTGTCCAGAGACCCAAATCACCTACGAGCCTGAGGAAGGTCCTTTTTGACAGGGAGGCTGAGTTTGGCACAGTCTTACACCAAACTGGGTAATGTGTTAATGACTTCTGTCTTTTTTTTCCCCAAATATCCACAAACTTTTTTCTGTCTCTCTACATTTGCAGGCAGCAACATTGATCCTCTCCATTATGAAGGGTGTATCTATCAGGTTTGTTTAAAATCTGTTTGCCTGTTACTGTGTTCATATCGATTATGAGAATGGTGGATTAACATGTCCAACTAATATGCCGCTACTACTGTTCATTTGCATCCTGCCTCTCACTTGATGGGTTATTAGGCTGTAGCCATTTGTGACTTCCAAACATACTCCGCTGTAACAGTGTGACTAGTTTCCAAATCTAAAGCTACAGGCCGTGTCTACACGTGCCCCAAACTTCGAAATGGCCATGCAAATGGCCATTTCGAAGTTTACTAATGAAGCGCTGAAATGCATATTCAGCGCTTCATTAGCATGCGGGCGGCAGCAGCGCTTCGAAATTGACGCGCCTTGCCGCTGCGCGGCGCGTCCAGACGGGGCCATTTCGAAGTTTGGGGCACATGTAGACGTAGCCACAGCCTGCAGTTGATGGCTGTTATCATTGGGAATACTCGTGTTCCCTTAACATCTGACAGTCTTCTATTGGAGAATGACTGCATTCTACTGGAGATAGAATAGTGCCAGTTGCCCATCGGTTCTTAAATTCCTGGCTACATCTTGCCATCTTTCCCTACAAATATACATCGTTTTTATGGGTAATATTAATTTAACCAAAATTATAAATCAATACAAATACTGTCTTTTTATTCTGTAATTTACGTTCAAACCAACACTCTGCTAGGAAATGGGAATGCAGTATGCAATAAAGAGTAGAGTTTTCAATTTGTAATAAGAGATTATTGTGTTTAATATCAAACATGACTTTGAACAATGCAACCCTAGTGGCTCCTTTCCTAGTAACAATCCCTTAAATGATACTTTTACTGCATTCAAAAACCACTACAGAATCATCTCTCAAGCAAGATCCAGTTTGATATTTGTTTCAAACAATCTAGATTTAAAAAAAGGCAAGAATGGGTCCTCATAAGTTTATCTCTGACAGTAAAAGCCTGCTTGTCTAAGGGAACAATTAATCTTGGCGCAAAACACAGCTGAGTTTACATAAATGAACAGATGAAATAATTCTGGCTGAAGTAAAACATACATTAATTAGACAGCCATTGTACAAAGCAATACATTTCTTTATCCTACCTAACAATTCCTGCAGGTAGCCAATAATTTTCCTGTAGGATTCTGGAGTTTTGCAATAAGTTGTTGGAATTTATCACACAATATATAACTCACCACATTATCTTCATCATCCACTTTATTGTTCATGTACTCCAAATCGATCTTTGAGCCTGAAGATTAATACTCAGGATCTCTTGACTCCTAGAAGTTGTGAGTCATTTCTGTTTGAAGGCTAGAATTTGCCAACTGAACTTTTAATAACACAACAGGGGCAATCAGCTTCACATGCTGAGGGTCTCAGAAATTGGCTGCATGCCAGCTTTACTTTGAATGCAAGCACTGTTGACTTGCTAGAGCAGAAACAGTGATTTTGGCTAGTTGCTCCTTGTTCTAGTGCAAGGGCAGCAGCCAAAGTAGCAAGAAGAGCCATTTTTTTTAAATTCAGAAAAAAAATCAATAATTCAGGAGATGTACTGCGTGTGAATAGAATGTGGTCTTCAATAAATAATGTCAAACCATACTTTTTGTAGCCCCCATTTTTAGAACCATGCATGCACAATGATTTGTAACGTGATGCTTGTTTACTGCAGGACATTCACAAACTTTTTACATATTCTGTTTCCTTATGCTTTACATCTGTGTGTTTGTAACACTGTCTTCCTGACTTTCACTTCTGTACCTTTTTCCCTCCCAATTTTGTTTTTGTTTTTGAAATCGTCGTACAGCTCCTCTGATGCTTTGATAAAGCACTTTTATATATTCACTATCTGTGAATGGCTTTGCCCATTTTGGGATCTCTTGAGTTGCCACAAAGCTAACTACAGTTATGCTACTTGTTGATTTCACCCATTAAGCAAATGTGTTCTTACTGTGCTTGGCTTTGCATAGCAGCACCTCCACAGCTTTTTTTCTGGCATTGCCAGCTGGATACTGTTCAGCAAAAGTAGTGCATTTTTTGAGAAAATGCCCTCAAGGTTCCATATTTTATTGTTGGCAAATTTCTCATTGCAAATGAGACATAAAGGGAGACCAGTCGAACTCGATATAAATGTGAAGGGCTGGGTTCATTCAATTCTCTGTTTTTATCTTCAGTTTTCCTCTTTTTGAAATCATTCCTACCCCACTTTAATTATGTCAATTTTACTTCACATTTAATTTCAGGTTTTTTTTCTTAAAATGTGCGTTGCCCTTCCTAACAACATGATCAAAACCCAGATGCGGTATCATATCACTCAATGCACTGCACATAATAAAGGAGAGTTATCCAACGTTTTGAGATAACACATTGTTTGCTATTTAGATATGAGTTTTTGGGCTCTTAGGCATTCACCATTTATTGAAAATAATCAGAAGGTTTTTCTTTTTTTGTTTTTTTTTACTTGGTGATTATAGCATTGGGAGCCACAAAGAAGTCCTTAAAGAGCTTCATGCAGCTCCAGAGCCGCAGGTTGCAGACCCCTGATTTAGTGCAATTGCTTCTTTGCCTGTATTATTTGATTGCCCACAATCTTGTTACAAATATAGAGTCATCCAGCAACTTTGTGTTTCTTGCTGTGCCACGTGCCATGGCCCCTTGGAAGTGGGCAATAACAGTTTGATAAAACTCTGATACTGTTCTCTAAAAAACACAAGCCCCTTGAAATAGATCTGAAACATCACTTCCTCTGTCTGCTGCAATGCTGTGAATATTTTCCTGAAATATTCCTTCAGGTTTTCCACAGACTTTGCTATTGGTCCTTTGTGACCGCTGCTTACAAAGTCTAGGCCAAAAATGGCCCTACTGACCTTTCCTTACGTTGAGTAATGTCTTCCTCAAAGAATAATTCGTCTGCAGACTTTTCAGTTAGCATAATTAAACCTCGAATTAGGTGAATGGGAGGAGGGCACACCTCTCAAAGTTACTGTTTCAGGCTCAAGCAAATATCACTGCATATGTTTGTACTTAGTCCTCGTTGTGAAGGCTGTGTCAGCAGTCATAAACACTGGAGACTTTATATTTGTAAAGAATTAAAACTGTGTATTCTGAAACGCAAAGTGGCACCCACCAGAAAAAAAGTGCTGCAGGCCAAATTACCATACAATAGCTCAAATCAGTCTTTATCCAGGACCACAGACTACATATCAGTATTGGAATTAGAACCCAAGTTTCTGAGACCAAGTTCTAGATCACTGTATTCAACTGTCTTATTAAATTAGCATACATTGTGCCGATTGAACAGTTATTGTCATTGGGTAGCAGTGGAGAGGTACAATGCAAGAACCAGTGGTAGCAGTTTACTAATGGCGTATACCCTCAGTTCAGATAATGAGCCAGAACTTTGAATGCTACCTGAAGTTTTGATCATTGTACAGCTCCTTCATTTCAATCTCTTTAGTGGTAACCAGATATTATGTATCCTATTTTTTAGGAAAGTTGTATTATGAAAATAATAAAGCCATTTATTTTACATCATTGCATTCCATTTGTGGGTCAAATGTGGAGTGTGTTTTAAAATATGCTGGGTGCGTCTACCCTAGCTGGCTACTTCGAAGTAGCTGGCACAACGTCAAAATAGCATGCGTTGCGTCTGCATGCGCTGTGCGCTATTTTGATGTTGAAATTGACATTGGGCGGTGAGACGTCGAAATCACTATTCCTATTCGAAGATGGGAATAGCGCTCTACTTTGACGTTCAACGTCAAAGTAGGGAGTGTGTAGACGATTCGTATCCTGTTACATCGAAATAGCGGGGTCCTCCATGGTGGCCATCAACTGAGGGGTTGAGAGATGCTGTTTCCAGCCCCTGTGGGGCTCTGTGGTCGCCGTGTGCAGCAACCCTTTGCCCAGGGCTTCTGGCTGCTGCTGCTTCTGCAGCTGGAGGTCCCTGCTGTGTGCATGGGGTCTGCAACTTGTTGTCGGCTCTGTGGACCTCGTGCTGTGCAGGCCAAGTGTGTCTGGGAGGGGCCCTTTAAGGGAGCAGCTTGCTGTTGCCCCAAAAGGGCTAGTCCAGCCTGTGACCCCATTTGCAAGCTTTGCTGGCCCCTTATTTCGATGGGGAGCACTTGTGTGTGGACGCTCCACATTTCCTTCTGGGGCAGCTCCTTTCAACATTCCCCGTCACTACTTCGATGTTGAACGTCGATGGCACCAGCCCTGGAGGATGTGTAGACGATACGCGTCAAAGTAGCCTATTTTGATGTTCTTACTTTGAACTAGGCTACTTTGACGTAGTGTGCTAGTGTAGATGTAGCCGCTATGTATTAAAATGCTACTCTCTGCCAATCTCCTGTGGTAATTTTCTGAACTGGGGGCAATTCATAATTTCACTGAGATTTCTTGATATTTCTAAATATTTGAGCAATAGATTTACTGTCACCCCGGCTCATAATATTCCCAAGACCCAGTATATTATTAGATTCATTTCTCTGGCACAGAGTAAATTGTGTTAATCAACTGTAGGTTGAAACTCTTTAGTCAGGCACTCTCTGGTCCAGCGACATCCATAGTCTGGCATGATTTTTTTTTTTTTAAGCATCTTACAGGTCCCTCCATTGACAGCGGTCACTGCCAGATGCCCCAAAGGGAGTGAACAGAACAGGTACTTGTTTAGTGATCCCTCTCTTGTCATCCATTTCCAGCCTTTAACAAACAGCGCATAGGAACACCATTCCTACCCATATCACCTAATAAGTATTCATAGACCTAACCTCCATGAATTTACCTATTTCTTTCTGAACCCTAATAAAGTCCTGGTCTCCACAACCTCCTCTGGAAGGAGTTCTATAGAATGACTGTGCACTGGGTGAAGAAAAGCTTCCTTTTGTTTGTTTTAAACTTGCTATCTACTTATTTCATTTGGTGAACCTAGTTCTTATGTTATGGAAACAAAAAGCAGTCAAGTAGCACTTTAAAGACGAGCAAAATAGTTTGTTAGGTGACCTTTCATGGGACAGACACACTTCTTCAGACCATAGCCAGACCAGAACAGACTCAAGATTTAAGGCACAGAGAACCAAAAACAGTAAGCAAGGAGGACAAATCAGAAAAAGATAATCAAGGTGAGCAAATCAGAGAGTGGAGGGGTGGGGGGGAAGGTCAAGAATTAGATTAAGCCAAGTACGCAGACGAGCCCCTATAGTGACTCAGAAAGTTCCCATCACGATTTAAACCATATGTTAATGTGCCGAATTTGAATATAAAGCCAGCTCGGCTGTTTCTCTTTCCAGAACAGTGCGATAATTCCTTTTCAGTAACACACATACCTATAGGTCATTGACAGAATGCCCCATTCCATTAAAATGTTGACTAACTGGTTTGTGGATCTGGAGTATTTTGATGTCTGTTTTGTGCCCATTGACCCTTTGTCTAAGGGAGTTAGAAGTCTGTCCAATATACAAAGCATCTGGGCATTGTTGGCACATGATGGCATATATGATGTTAGTAGAGGAGCATGAGAAAGTGCCCGTGATTCTGTGAGTAACCTGGTTAGGTCCAGTGATGGTATTTCCAGAGAAGATATGTGGACAAAGCTGGCAGCGGGCTTTGTTGCAGGGAAAGGTTCCAGGACTGGTATTTCCAGGATATAGACTGTGGCTGTTAGTGAGGATCCTCATGAGGTTGGGAGGTTGTCTGTAGGAGAGAACAGGCATGTCACCCAGGGCCTTCTGGAGTGTGGCATCCTGATTAAGGATAGGTTGTAGGTCTTTAATAATTCGTTGCAGTGCTCTGAGTTGGGGGCTGTAAGTGATGACCAGTGGTGTTCTGTTCTTGGCTTTTTTGGGCCAATCTTGGAGTAGCTGGTCTCTGGGTATTCGTCTGGCCCTGTCGATTTGTTTTTTTTTTACTTCTCCTGGTGGGTAATTCAGGTTTATGAATATTTGGTAAAGGTTTTGTAGTTTTTGGTCTCTGTCATTTGGATCAGAGCAAATGCGATTGTACCTAAGAGCTTGACTGTAAACAATGGATCTTGTCACGTGTGCAGGATGGAAACTAGAAGGGTGTAGATAAGTATAGCGATCAGTAGGTTTTCGCTACAGTGTGGTACTGATCAGACCATCCTTGATTAGTACTGTAGTGTCCAGGAAATGTATCTCTTGCATGTTGTAATTGAGGCATAAGTTGGTGGTGGGGTGTAGATTGTTAAAGTCTCTGTGGAATTCTTCTAGAGCTTCTGTACCATGGGTCCAAATCATAAAGATGTCATCAATGTATCTTAAGTAGAGGAGTGGTAGTAGGGGACGAGAGCAGAGGAATTGTTGTTCCAGGTCAGCCATAAATATATTAGCATATTGTGGGGCCATGCGGGTGCCCATAGCAGTTCCACTAATCTGGAGGTATAAATTGTCCCCAAAATGGAAATGATTGTGTGTGAGAACAAAGTAACAGAGGTCAGACACCAGATTGGCTGTGGTGGCATCAGGGATGGTATTCCTGATTGCTTGTAATCTGTCTTTATGTGGAATATTAGTGTACAGAGCCTCTACATCCATTGTGGCAAGATGGCATTATCAGGAACTTTTCCGATATTTTGTAATTTCCTCAGGAAGTCGGTGGTATCTCGGATATAGCTGGGAGCATTGGTGGCATAGGGTTTGAGGAGGGAGTCCACGTAATTGGATAGTCCGGTGGTAAGGGTGCCAATACCTGAAATGATAGGGTGTCCAGGGTTTCCAGGTTTGTGGATTTTGGGAAGTACATAGAATAATCCAGGCTGCAGCTCAGATGGTTACTTATGTTATGGGAGCAAGTAAACACTTTTTCCTTATTTACTTTCCCCATGCCTGTCATAATTTTATAGACCTCTATCATATCCCATCTTATTCTCCCCTTTTTTAAAGCTGGAAAGTACCAGTCTTTGTAATCTTTTTATATGGCACCTGTGCCAAACCCCGAATCGTGTTTGTTGCCAGCCACATGCGTATATACTATTCAAGATGTGGGCATACCATGAATTTATACAGAGGCAATAAGATATTCTTTGTTTTATTCTCTCTCCCTGTTTTGATGATTCCCAACTTTCTGTCTGTTTTTTGACTATTTGACCTGCCCCTCTCCAGTGTTTAAAGACAGAGCTGATTAGGCACCATAGCAAGTCTTTGGTTTTTTGAAGTGATCTCTTTAGAGCTGACGTGCTTAGCCCTGGGAAGGTGTTTTTGTGGAAGAGACAGACCAGCCTGCCCAAGCAGTGAGGTTCTCTTACTGAGACATGAAATCTCTGAGATCTGGAATCTCAAGAGACCAACTTGCAGAGGTCACAGTGGCACATGGCTGCAGAAAGTGATGGTGCAGGACCATCAGCAATAGAGTGGTGGAGTGAACTGTGGTACAACAAAGAGCAGTGGCCAGAGTGATTGGTGAGAGGTTGGAGGAACAAGCAAAGTTCTTTGTCTTCCCCTGCCCTGCCCCTGCCCCTGCCCCCCACCGGCCACCCAGCAGATGAACACATCTGAATTCTGAGTCTCCACTAACCAAAGACAAAAGTATGTGGGTTGTGCTGGAGGAAGAAGTGAGAGGCATATTATGAGAACTACAGACTATAGATGTTGGAGTATCTTTTAGTGACTTTGCTCCAAAATGCTAGATTTGTGACTGGAAAACTTCTATAAATACATGTTTCCTAGTTAGCCAAGATTTTTAAAATGTGTTATTTGCCAATGTTGTTCTCTCACATCACTGTTATCTTGAGAAATCGTTCTCTTGTGTAGTGTCGGTACTAAGCATTGTTAGTATAACAATTAACATTTGCATCAGAATGGCCATACTGGATCAAACCAATGGTTCGTTTGCTCAGTAGCCTGTCTTCCAACAATGGCCAGTGCCAGGGGCTTCAGAGGAAATGAACAGAACGGGTAATCATTGTGTCATCTATCCCTATTATCTGGTCTCAGGTTTTGACAAACAGTGGGTCGGGACACTTGGAGCATGGGTTTGCATGCCTGCACATCCTGCTTAATAGCCACTGATGGACCTGTCCTTCAGGAACTGATCTAGTTCTTTTTTTAAGCCTATTAGGTTAAAATAGCAGCAGCTATTTCAAAATAACTATGTGAATGTCTACACAACACAACCGCTATTTTAAAATAATTTCAACGTAGCGGATGCCTTATTTTAAAATTGGTAAACCTCATTGTACAAAAAATTCTGCCTATTTTGTAATGGGTATTTTGATACAGTGGCTGTGTATACAGGAAATAATGCCTATTTCAAAATAAGCCATTGGCTATGTCTACACTAGCTTCCCCCCTTTTGAAACGGGGATGCTAATGAGACACTTCAGGATATGTTAATGAGGCACTGCAATGAATATGCAGTACCTCGTTAGCAGAATGGTGGCTGCAGCACTTCGAAAGTGTTGCTTTCGATTGCATGTGGCTCGTCCATATGGGGTCCTTTTCAAAAGGACCCTGTACGCTTTGAAATCCCCTATTCCTTTAACAAAATAGGAATAAGGGGATTTTGAAGTGTGCGGGGTCCTTTGGAAAAGGACCCCATGTAGACAAGCCGCACACGATTGAAAGAGGCACTTTCGAAGTGCTGCGGCTGCCATTATGCTAACGAGGCACTGAATATTCATTGCAGTACCTCATTAGCATCCCCCTTTCAATGGGGGGGCAGTGTGGACATAGCCGTAGTGAGTCAAGTGGTGCCCTTTTGAAACAGGCTGTATTGCGTGTAGATGCTCTATTTCAAAATAGCTGAGTACCACTTCAAAATGCATTTTGTGTGTAGCTGCAGTATTTCGGAATAAGCTATTCCAGAATACCTCTTCTGGAACTTTTTTTTCAGGAATAATGCTACAGTGTAGACATAGCCTTATAGTTTTGTCCCTCAAAAGGTTACGTCTACACGTGCACGCTACATCGAAATAGGCTATTTCGATGAATAGCGTCTACACGTCCTCCAGGGCCGGCAACGTCGATGTTCAACTTCGACGTTGCGCAGCCCAACATCGAAATAGGCGCAGCGAGGGAACATCTACACGCCAAAATAGCACACATCGAAATAGGGATGCCAGGCACAGCTGCAGACAGGGTCACAGGGCGGACTAGCGCTTCCGGGGCAAGAGCTAGCCGCTCCCTTAAAGGGCCCCTCCCAGACACACTCAGCCTGCACAGCACGCGGTCTGAGGAGCCATAGGCACACAGACCCCGGGCGCCGCAGTCATGGACCCCCAGCAGCAGCAGCAGCAGCAGCAGCAGCAGCAGCCAGAGGTCCACCCAGCCCTCCCTGCAGGAGCAGGGCTTGCCCTGCTCCATGCCATGCGGGAGGCAGCTGAGCACCTCCTTGCTACACCGGAGGAGGAGCTGCCCCCAGGGCAGCAGGGCTCAACCCCTAACCCTGCAGCACCCCGCCCCCACCCCCGCCTCACACGCCGGCAGCTGTGGAGCTACCCCACCAGCACCGACTGGTGGGAGCGGCTGGTGCTTGGGGAGTGGGATGATGACCGCTGGCTCAGGAACTTCAGGATGAGCCAGCAGACATTTATGGAGCTGTGCCAGTGGCTCACCCCCGCGCTCAGGCACCAGGACACGGCCATGCGGCGTGCCCTCACAGTGCAGAAACGGGTCGGCATCGCTGTCTGGAAGTTGGCCACTCCCGACAGCTACCGATCCATGGGGCAGCAGTTTGGTGTCGGCAAGGCCACCATCGGGGCTGTCCTCATGGAGGTAAGAGAACCCACGGGGGGAGGGCAGGGCAGGGGAGGGGGGCCCGGGCAGAGGAGGGCAGGGCAGGGCCACGCACACCCTGCTCACCCCTCATTGGTGCTGTCCCATGTGCTTTCTCTGCAGGTTGTGCGTGCCATCAACGCCATGCTCCTGCACAGGCTCGTGAGGCTGGGGGACCCAGATGCCACCATCGCGGCCTTTGCCACCCTGGGCTTCCCCAACTGCTTCGGGGCTCTGGATGGGACTCACATCCCCATCCGCGCCCCGCATCACAGTGGAGGACGATACCTGAATCGCAAGGGCTACCATTCTGTCGTCCTCCAGGCCTTGGTGGACAGCCGGGGACGTTTCCAGGACATTTATGTGGGCTGGCCTGGCAGCACCCACGACGCCCGGTTTTTCCGGAACTCGGGCCTGTGCCGCCGGCTGGAGGCAGGGACCTACATCCACCAGCAGGAGATCCCTCTGGGGGACACCACCATGCCCTTCTGTGTCATCGCAGATGCGGCATACCCCCTCCGGCTGTGGCTCATGCACCCGTACACGGGCCATCTCTCCGCTAGCCAGGAGTGCTTCAACGAGCGCCTGAACCACGCGCGCCAGGTGGTGGAGCGCTCATTTGGCCGCCTGAAGGGACGCTGGAGATGTCTCCTGACCCACCTGGATGCGGGCCCCAACAACATCCCCCAGATTGTGGGTGCCTGCTGCGCCCTGCACAATTTGGTGGAGAGCAAGGGGGAGACCTTTTTCCAGGGCTGGGCTGCGGAGGCCGGCAGGGCAGACATCCAGCCACCTGCTGCCCCCAGTCGGCAGGTGGACCCTGAAGGGACCCGGGTCCGGGAGGCCCTGCGGGCCCACTTCAATGATGAGGCCGCGGGGTGAACTCTGCCCAGGCACCCCACTGCCCGCCCCTTCCTCCACCACACTCCTGCCCCAACGCCCACACCATGGAGCACCCCACTGCCCCCGCCCCCCACTTTTCCTGGACAAATGACAGCACGCACTTGTGGCTGAACTTAAACTTCTTTTTCTTTCAGAACTTTTTTTTTTAACTGTAAATATATGAAACAAGAACAAACTATATACAAACATGTGGAAACAAACTAATATGTACAAAAATAAAACAATACTAAGAAGCAAGTGTCCTCATGAATAAAAAGAAAACCAGGGAGGATAAAGGGGAGAACTATTTACATGGGGGGGACGGGGCAAACGGGGGGCACCAAATAATAAACTTTAAACTATATACAAGGGGGGGCCACGTCCCGGGCCCCTCGCCCCTATAGCCCGGCACTGGGCGTGGCTGGCTGGGAGCCCCGCCGCGGTCGCAGCCCTGTCCGGGGCTGGCTGGGGGCGGGCCGGACCGGAAGATATGATGCCCGGCTAGTCTCAGGTGGCTCCAGGGGTCCCTCGGTGCTCCGGCCCTCGGCGGTGGGTGGCGGGGCGACGGTGGATGGGACGGCGACGGGTGGAGCAGCTGGTGGTGGGGCTGGTGGA
This sequence comes from Carettochelys insculpta, assembly GCF_033958435.1. Lineage (NCBI taxonomy): Eukaryota > Metazoa > Chordata > Testudines > Carettochelyidae > Carettochelys > Carettochelys insculpta. The sequence continues at coordinate 23,875,278 of NC_134138.1, read as the reverse complement.
GCAGGCAGGGCGGGCGCTGCGGCGGCCGGCGCGGCATGGGGGGCCAGGTAGTCCACCAAGCGGTTAAAAGTCTCCATGTAGGCCCCCCATGCCTCCTGGCGCCAGGCCAGCGCCCGCTCCTGCAGCTGCAGCTGCTGCTCCGCGACCTCCAGCTGCCATCGGTGGATGGCCAGCAGCTGGGGGTCCGTCGCCGTCGTGTGGTGGTGGTGCGGGGTCCACCGTCTAGCCCGCCGTGGGGCCGGTCGGGCCTCGGCCGAGGGGCTGGCCTGGAGCGATGGTCCCGGAGGGCTCTCCGGGACCACTGAGGCCTCACTGGCGCTCTCTTCCGGTCCTTCTGATGGTGCAGGTGCAGGACACAGGAGAGGAGGGGGGGAAGAAGAATGGAGACAGGCATTAGTGTGGGCCCCGAGCCGTGGCCTTTGTCCCCCCAGCCCTGTGCTGCAGGTTCCCCATCCCTGTCCCCGGGAGATGCTGCTGTGATGGATGGGGTTCAGGGGTCCCCCTGCCCTGCACCCCGTCCCCTGGTAGGAGCGACTCTCACTTCACCCCGCAGGGTCTGAGAGCAGGAGAGGTTTCTTAGGCCACAGATGCCCAGTTTCTCCCAGGAGTGACAGCACCAGCTGTCGGAAGAGACAGTCCTTCCAACCCGTCGTGGGGAGAAGACCCCAAGGGGGGCCCCTCTGGGATGCAGCTTTTCTCCTTCTCAGGCTGGCTGCCTTCCAGCTCTCCCTTCCCCTAGCCTCTGCCTGTGGCCCCCGCCTTCACCCCCCAAGTCCAAGCCAGCTCGGCTCCTTCCTTCTCTTTGTTCAGGGCAGAGGTGTCACCTGCCAGCTGTAGCCCCAGGATCCTCCTTTGCCCCTGGGAGCTATTCAGCTCTTGTTGCTCATATGTAGCCTGAGTCTCCCTTTTGCACTCCCCCCACTCCATCACATGCTGCTGCTGTGGGGTGTCCCACCCCCTCCTCCCGGGGGCCCCTCGAGGTTCCGCTCTCCCCTGGCCCGGGGATGGGGCATGGCACTGTCGTGCTGGGTGGGGGCGGGGCAGGGGCTGATGCAGTGCTGTGAGGGCCATGGCCCTGCTGTCCTTGGGGCCATGGCCATGTGAGCATGTGGGGGGCCCTGGACACATGTCTATTACCCCCCGCCCCTCAAGCCCAGGGGTGTCCACCAGAGGGGGGTACCTACCTGTTGGTCCGCTCCCACGGTCCGGAGATCCCCGGGGGGTGGAGGCCCGGCTGCTGCTCCGGGATGGCAGGAGAAGGATCTGCAGCCCGGATTCTGCAGAGGAGGAGCACCCATCCTCCTCCTCCTCCTCCTGCTGCGATGTCCCGGGGGTGGGCTCCGGGGGGGGGCCCCCGGGGTGCGGGGCTTACCTCCGGGGCGGACTCCGGCTGCAGGGCCTGCTGGGGCTCGTCGGCCGAGGTATCAAGGGTGGCCGGAGGGAAGGAGGTGTGCTGGGGGCCCAGGATGTCCCTGAGCTCCCTGTAAAACGGGCAAGTGACGGGGGCGGCCCCAGATCGGCTGGCCGTATCCCGGGCCCGGGAGTAACCCTGCCGCAGCTCCTTCACCTTACTCCTGACGTGATCAGGAGTGCGGGCAGGGTGACCCCGGGCAGCCAGGCCATCGGCCAGCCGAGCGAACGCATCCGCGTTCCGCCTCTTGCTCCCCATTACATGGAGCACCTCCTCCTCGCTCCAGAGCCCCAGCAGGTCCCGCAGCTCGGCCTCCGTCCAGGAGGGGCTCCGCTGCCGCTTGCCAGCGTGGCTGCCCGACTGGCTGGGCTGGCTGCCCTGGCTCCCCTTGGGGGGGGTCCCCTGGGGGCGCTGGGGGGGCTGCCGGGCAGCCATCGCAGCTGGGTGGGTGGCTGAGGGACTTGCAGGCTGGCCGCGTGCGTGGGCTGCTGCCTGCACATTCCCTCAGCTTCCTGCACAGGAAGGGAGGGGGAGGGGACCTTTAAGGGGCCGCTCCATGCGGCCACCATTGAGCTGAGGGGCTGGAGAGAGCGTCTCTCAACCCCTCAGCTGATGGCCGCCATGGAGGACCCGGCAATTTCGACGTTGTGGGACGCGCAACGACTACACGGTCCCTACTTCGACGTTGAACATCGAAATAGGGCGCTATTCCTATCCCCTCATGGGGTTAGCGACTTCGACGTCTCGCCGCCTAACGTTGAAGTTAACTTCGAAATAGCGCCTGACGCATGTAGCCGTGATGGGCTCTATTTCGAAGTTAGTGCTGCTACTTCGAAGTAGCGTGCACGTGTAGACACGGCTAAAGAGTGACTTCTAGTTCTTGTGTTGTATGAAGGATTACATAACGCTTTCTTACCCACGTTCTTCACACCAGTCAAGATTTATAGACCTCTAACATAAACCCACTTAGCTGTCTCTTTTCCAACTTGAAAAAGTCTCAGTCTCAGTCATTTTACTCTCTTCTCCAATTTATATTCCTAACCATTTTAGTAGCTCTTCTTTGTATCTTTTCCAAATCCTATATCTATCTATCTATCTATCTATCTATCTATCTATCTAATTTGGGGAGATGGGGTGACCAGACTGCACACAGTATTCAAGATGTGAGCGTACCATAAACATATTGAAGCTTTATGATATTTTCTGTCTTATCTATCACTTTCCTAATGGTTCTAAAGATCCCATTTGCTTTTTTGATGGCCACTGCACACTAAGTGGATGTTTTCAAAGCACTGTCCACAATGACTCCAAGATCTTTTTCTTGAGTAGTAGCAGCTAATTTAGACTCTATCATTTTATCTGTGTAATTGAGATTGATAAATATAAAGCAGTGTACTTTGGGAAACATACAGCCTACTTTGACACTCTCGCCTTCATTGGCCCTGTCTCATTCCCAACCCCACCTGGAAATTCCAAATCTCACTCCCAATTTCAGTTCCTGGGAAAAACACTGCCAGAGTGTCTGAGAATTAGTATTCCCACAACCCATTGTGAGACAAGGCGGTGCTATTATCCCCACTTTACAGATGGGTAAGTCACTTTGTCTATGACAAAGGTCTCATAGAAAGATCCTGGCAGAGCAAAGAATGGAACATGGATCTCTTGAGCCTCAGCTTAGCATGCCAAATAATTCTTCCTCTTTCATACATTGACTGCAGTAGAGATGCACGTGTTGTTAAACTGTGTTGTGTGTGTGACACAAGGGCTGGGGTTCTCAGCCATTTGTGTGTCCTTGCAAACTGACAAATCCCTCTATAAACATGCAAATAAAAAGAGAATGCAGCTGACATTAGAGTGTGATGCCAGAGAAAAGGACATGGAAATCAAAAACCAATCAACTTGATTGATGGAGAGACTCCATGGAGGTGGAGATCAAAATGGCCTGCAGTGTGGAAAGTGGGGGGACCTTTTGCAGTAATGGGTTGTGGTGTTTGCAGCAGATAGTCCACCTGGTCAGCAACCACTCTCTGGAAATGTCCACATATTCATTATTCTACCAGCATAAGAACTAGGACTTGGTAAGCAGGTTTGATGAGAGCTATGGACTTCTTGGAACTGTGGGAGATGCTGTCAGGAGTCATCAGAGAAGGAAACTAGCTTTTGGATGTAAGAGGCTAAGGGGAGCCTGGAAAGTATTCATCTGCGACATGTTAAGCAAACCATTTATTTTGTTACCATGTTTGCTTTCTATTCTAATTTTGTTTCTTAGGCTACTGTTGAACAGGTTGAACCTCTCTAGTCCAGCACCTGTGGGACCTGACCGGTGGTGGATGAGAGAATTTACCAGACCATGGGAGGTCAATTTAGTCTTGCATCATTACCAACACTCCCACTGCTTACTGGGCTCTTAGAAGACATTTAGGGCTAACTTACAGCTAAATAACAGAACAGAGCTGAGAGCCAGAACTGGCTACTGTAAATAAACTTCATGGAACTGTAGGAAACATAGCCATACCCATGATAAGTGGTTATTTGGCTACCTAAAATCAGGCTGCATTACAGAGGTTGCCAGACGAGAGAGTTCTAAGGTTCAGTCTGCAGTGGGTAGCTTCACACAGACCTCTCTGAAAAAGATATGAAGCCTTCAGCCATTTGCAGTGCTGAAGTGCTAAAGAATAAGGAGCTCTAGAAACTAACCCTCTCACTCAAGGTCATACAACTCGTGAACATAGGTGGCCTCTCCCATTAAGATGTTCTGCAAAGGTCTCTGACGGGGAGAAACAAAAAAGACCAAAGAGGAGACATGAGTTGGAAGGCTGTGGTTGCCAGCATACTGAATTTTGGCCACATCAACTCGTTTTACAACTTGTTCACTGTCCAGAACTGCTTTTTGTACCTCACAGAAGGTACGGGCCCTGGTCTGTAGAGCTCATAATCTAACATAGGCAAAACAGTTAAAAGATGGCAGTAGAGATGCGACATATTGCAAACGGAGGTGATAAAAGATAAAAAAAGATTGGGGTGGGTTTGCATGATTTCTTTTATTCTATGTATGTGATAATGAATTTTGTTTTTTATTTTAAATAATACTGACAGTTCCATAGTATCTTCAATGAATGATATCAAAGTGCTTTACCAGTGTTGCTGAACTGATTTTCATAATCCCCACTGGGAAGTAGGTGTATCTTTTTTTTTTTAACAAATGAGAATATTGAATCATTGTTAAGTAGCTTTTTTATGATCAAGCAGAAAGAAGATGGCAGAGCTGGGAATGAAAAACAGGTCTTTTAACTGTGAGGCTATCCTTCCTCCCTGTAACTGAAAGCAGATGGACCAGTGGATCTAAGGTCTCTTACATTTCTGAGGTCTACGTTTAACATATCAACTTGTTTTTCTTTTTTGAAAAAATCAGCGTTTCATGCCTATCTTCATTGTTGCAGAGCTTTGCCTTCTAGTTAACGTGCATGAATCTAAATATAACCAACTCAAAAGCTCATTGTCCTTCCCCAGGCATGACTCAAGGGGTTTTTCCTCTGTGATGGGCATAGACAAAGCAGACAAAGGTCACATCATGTAGATATATTTGTACCACCATGCAAATAATAAGCGAAACATGCAAAGAAGACTTATTGGACAGGACAGGGTACAGCTGCTACTAAGGTCATATTGAACAGAGAACCCATTATGTGTTCGTCTGTTGTTCGTGGAAATATTGAAAACGTAACATGAGAAGGAAAATCTTTACTGACTGTGAAACACACAGTGACTCCCTAACCACCAACCAGGCCTCTGCTGCCACAGGAACAGTGTCTTGTGAAAGTGTATGTCAGATTAGAGCAATTTATGTGCAAAGCAGCATATTCAAAATAAAGGATTTTTGGCAGTTTGTAAGCTGGGAAAGTCGCTTTTTTTGTTGTTTTGATATATGGAACATTCAACTTTACAGCCTTGGCCCCTGTAACTTTGTTGCTGCTTCATGATTGTAGAGCTTTAAGCTGTGTGCTTGGTCTGTGTTATTGCTAGTCTATACTCCTTTTTCCCTTCTTTTGCCAGAGGAGGGGCTTAGTAAGTTCAATGAAGTTTCCATTTTGTTTTGGACTCACCTTTTGCCTTTCTCTCCTGTAATCATGCAACAATAGGGGGCTGAGGAATTCAAGGTGGGCTGTCAGCCAGTTGAAGGATTGATGATTTGCTGTGGGTCGTGTGTGAGCATTTTTGCTCTAATACCAAGAATTGTACTGAGCTACATTCAGAGTCCTGAAGGACTGAGCTTTGGCCAATCTTTCTATAAAGTATTTTTTTTTTGGCACACTGGTTTGGTTAACACAACAAAGAGTCATTGAAATGTAGGGCTTGGTGGGCCCTCCAAAAGTCATCTAGTCCATTCCTCAGCACCCAGGCAAGACCAATTAACCCTAGACTATACCTGATAGGTGCTTGCATATCCTGTTCTTGAGAGCATGTCCAATGATGGGTATTCCACAACCTCCTTTGGAAGCCTAATCCAGAGCTTAACTTCCCATAGAATTAGCAATGTGTCCTTGTTGAAATTCTTCTGCCCATTGGAACAAGCAGGAACAAGGCCTGAGTTCAATATTAGGGGTTTCTTACCTATGCCAATGAGATCAGCCTGAAGTCCTTTTCCACACCTCATCACCAGAGGTCAGGAAAAAGCTCAATCACTGATTTGTAACCTGAATGTCCCTTGCTATCTATTAAACAACTGCATTGGTTTCCTGACTCGTTCGTTTTAGGATTCACTATAACACCCCAATTGTTTCTGGCAGCACTAGCACCTAGCCAGTTATTCTGCATTTTGTATTCATGCATTTGATACTTTTTCCATCCTAAGTACAATACTTTGCACTACTTTATATTATATTTCATTTTGTTGATTTCACACCATTTTTGCAGTTTGTGAAGATCCTTTTGAATTTGAATTCTTTTTCTCCCAAAGTCTCTGCAGCCTTTCCCCCAGCTTGATGTCCTCTGCAAATGTTATGCTTATATCCTCCACTCATTATCTGAGTCATTAATGGAACTATTGAATAGTACTAGACTCAGGTCAAACCATGGCTGAACCCCACGAAAGAAGTCCCCCAGTTTGACAGTGAAGTACTGAAAACTACTCTTTGAGAATGCACTTTCAACCAGTTGCATGCTGGCAATATAGTACCCATATAAATCCTATTTTCTTAATGTGCTTATTAGCATGCCATGTTAGACTATGTCAGAAGCCTTCTTAGAATCAAAATATATCGCATATGCTGTTTTCCCTCTATCTGCTAGTTTAGTAACTCTGTCAGAGAAGGAAATTAGGTTGGTCTGGCATGATTTGTCCTTGATAAATCAGTGCTGGCTATTCCTTATAATCCTGTTATACTCTCTGTGCTTAGAAATTGATTGCTTAATACTTTGTTCCAGTAATTTTTCAATATTCCCACTGACTTCAGTGAGGGTTCACGTAAGTGTCCCCCCTATTTTTTTCATCCATGAGTGGAATAAATTTTGTTATGTGCACACAGGCATGTGTGGATGTGCCCCATGAATAGGAACACACCTGCACACTGGTGGCTGTGGGCACTCTGCTAATCAGCCGAGCGGTACCTGAATCTCTCCTGGGTGGCTGCCCAAGCACTCCGCTTACAGGGAACACTGACTCACCTAATAAATATTCATAACCTACAACCTGACCAAATAGTTCTTAATTCATAATGGGACCTTGCTACATGTGCAAACCACATTAAGGCACAGAGACATCCCCGCAAGACAATACACGTTGATGCCGAACATGGGAAAATATTTCATTGCCTCACCGAGTGTGACCTTATGCACAAAATGCAGATGTCTGGTCTACTGCTGTAAATAAGTACTATTCCTCTGTGATCTGAGAGAGGAGACAAACCAAGGTACCATGGGCTTGAAGTGGCATATCAAAACACACCGTTTCTGCTGGATTGGGCACTGCTGCTCAGAGATGAACTCTGTGCCTTTCTCTTCCCCAGCTGCAGCAGCTGTCACTTAAGTAAAGATGCTGCCTGCTGAGCCTGGAGTTAATTCCTGCTCTTGCAGGAAAAGAGGAGGAACTTGAACTTCAATGTGCTAAAAATGGGGACACAGCTTCAAAAAGTAGCCTAAAAATAAAGATTTTTGGGTTTGAGCCACCAGCCCTTAAGGTGGATTCACTCATTCGCTCTCCTCAGTGAAACAGGGACCACTGTTCTGATTTCAGATCATCCCCATCCTAGTACAGAAACTTAGTTGTGTATGAAAACAGCACAGAGATTGCTGAGTGTTAAGAAACTACCCATCAAGCCAGTAAAATGGTATTTTTAGTAGAACTGAACTTTATGGACCCAATTTAACTAGGATAATTCTGGGAGATATTTTATGTATCCGTACAAGGATTTGTTTAATTCAAGTGTATATGGTACGTAATATTTAGTGTTTGCTCAGGTAATGTAGGTCCAGTTCTTTTCTCTGCTACACACTTTGTTTGTGGCCTTGGTCAATCACTTAATTTCTCTGTGCCTCAGTTTCTTTTTGTAAAATGGGGACAATAACATTTCCTCACTACACAAAAATATTGTGCGAATAAATCCATAAATATCTGAGAGGTGCTCAGACACTACAACAACTGGCTGTATAAGTACCCAGATTAATAAAAATTGTGTTTGCCAGGAGAGATGACACTTGTTAACTACTTGAGTGTTCAACTCAGTTTGACTCTGCTCGGACTTCTGGAATCTTCTGGCTCAGGGGTCTGCAACATGAAGCTCTTTAAAGACTCCTTTGTGGCACCCAACGCTATAATTGCAAAGGTTAAAACAAAACAAAACAAAACAGACCCCCTCCAGATTAGTCTTGATAAAGAGTGAACATCTAAATGCCTAACAATGAACAACTCATAGCTATATATCAAATGATATGTGATTTTGAAATGCTGGATAACTCCCCCTTTAATATGTTCAGTGTATTGCGGATATGATCCTGTATCTGTGTTTTGACCAAGCCTTAATTTTGAAAAGGAAAAGGAAGCGTGATTTTCCTGCTGTGAAGGGCAACACACATTTTAAGAAACGAAACTGAAATTAAATGTGAAGTAAAACTGGAATAATTAAAATAGGTTCAGGAGTGAAAGGAAGATAGTGGTACAAACACACATGTAAAGTGTGAGGAAATAGAATATGTAAAAAGTTTGTGAACATCCTACAATAAACATGTATCAGATTACAAATTATGTGGGGGTGCTGTTCTTAAAATAGAGCCTACAAAAATATGGTTTGATGTTATTTAAGATTGTCTTGTATTCACATTCATTGTGGCTCTTGAATTATTGATTTTTTTACCAAATTTGAAAAAAAAGGCTTTTCTTGTTATTTTCATTGCCAACCCTTGCTCTAGCTCACTGTGAGTAGATGTTTCACACCTATATCATCATAATCTCACTCATGTTAACCAGTGTTCCCTATAAATTGAGCACTTGGAGAGCTGCCCAGGGGAAATCCAGGTGTTGCCTAACTCATTAGCAGAATGCCCACAGCCACCTCTAGTGCGCAGATGTGTTCCTATTGGTAGTGAACATGTATCAAAATTTAGTCCATCCATGAATGGGAAGAAATTAGAGGCAATCCTGATGTTAACATGAGATAAATTTATTTGTACATAGTGATAAACAGCTGGGGTTCCCAGATTTCTGAAGAAAAATAAAAACAGATTTGTATGGAAAGAGTTGTGTGGTAATTTTTACCTATAGCAATTACACCGGCTAATTTTCTCTAAAGAGAGAGCCAGCAGGTTCTGCCTGAGCTGTCTGTTTCTGCTGGGGGTGACACCGGGTAGGCGAGGAATTGTGTGACTTAGTATATCCCAGGCCTAAGGGAGTGAGTTATGTGTCTCCACTTAGGAAAAGCTACAGGTAGGGAGTTGGAAACCTGAGAGTGGATATTCTGGCTGGACCACTGAGGGAAAATACGTGTGCAATTGCCCTGAACTGTGACTGTCCCTGTTTAATTTATATCCTAGATGAAGGTGGTGGCAAAGAGGAGGATGTAGATTATCATTGACTCATGTAGCCTTTTCACCGGCAATATCTTTTTATTAGGTTATCTTGTTTTGACATGGGGGGCCATTCTTGTGTTAGTTCTCGGAGTTTTGACTCTAGCATGGCTTTACCGTACTTACAAACATATTGATTTCATTAGGTGCCCAAAAGTCTTCCAGTGCCTGACTGAAGACACTGTAATTTAATGGAATAAATATAATTTGACTGGAGACTGACATGACAAACCTAACACTCAGTGCCTGCTGCTACCCAGAATGCTTTTGACGTTTAGTACTGGTGTGTGGGCTCAGGGAACAAAGCTGAAAATTGTATGCTGCCTCTGCTTATGCTGTGAGTTCTCTTCTGCGGCGTGTGCTTATATAAATAGGAGAGTTCAAAACAAGCATCTGCATGCCCTGTTCTAGACCGCATGCCAGAGTCTCCTAATTCAGACTGCTTCTGGGTTAGTAGCATTAGTCAGTCATGCTTCTGAGCAGACATAAAAAAAAAAAAGGATTCTCAGCCAGCAGGACAAAAATCTAAAACTCAGCTTGAGCTACTTATAAATAGTATCAAACACAGTACTAGAAAATAAGCCTTGTGCATTTGGTAGTGGGTTAAGATTAGACCAGTCTGTGGGAAACAGTAAAGGCCCAGCTTTGCAGTTCTTGCCTTTGTGAAGTGAGCCACATGACTGATTTAGCCGGTGTTACTCACATGAGTAAGGGTTGCTGGATCAACACCATGAAGTTGAGCTCATAAGACCCATAAAGCTAGCTGTAAAAAATCGTAAGCTGTAGCCCATTTTACAGCATTACAAGTTGAACCTCACTAATTCAGAATTCTCTTGTCTAGGAACATCTGTAATCCAGCATGATTTTAGTTAGCTGGATGATCACTTATCAAGAGTGTGGCCAAGTTTCCCACTGTCCCATAAAGTCTGTTTCCTGGATATTAATTCTGAGATCTAATTAGTTACTTACTGTCCTTGTTCTGGCTCTCCATGTCCTGTGTTGATATTTAGCTGTAGTTTACCCCTAAATGTCTTCTAAGACCCTAGTAAGCAGTAGAAGTGTTAGTGATACTGCAAGACAATCTTGACCTCTCATGGTCTGGCAAATTTTCTTCTCCTGCACTGGTGAGGTCCCAAGGGTGTCTGAGAAGAGAGGTTCAAACTCTAGTAAGAAATTAACATAGGGGAAACTGGCTGGAGAGGATACTTGGCAGTGGTGAGTTGGCAACAGGAAGGTGTCTGACAAACCAGCAGTAGCCATGCAGTGAAAACAATGTCTGGGGTGGGTGGGATTGCTCAGTAGCACCAGGAAGATCAGCAGGACTGTCACACTGAACTTTCAGGGAGACTGTGATCCCCAAGAAATAACTGGTGACTTCTGAATTGCTTTCAGTTGTACCTTGACTCAGATTTGGAGTATTATTAAACAAAAACCTGAGCTTCCATACCAGCATTTGCTAAGCTAGCTTAGAAGTCCCTTGCAATACCTGCCTGATGCTGGCAGTGTCTGGGAGAGGCAGGGTGGAAGAGCACAGATCAAAAGGAATGCTGGTCATTGGCATTCTCAACAACACCAGCGGGGAATGAAGAGTGTGTGAATTCCATGGGGGAATACAGACCTGGAGCAATGAGGTAGGCGGAGGAAAAGATGGTGCGGTTGCCTTAGTTTCCCAATGTCCAGCAGACTGTGTCTGCAGTGAACATGACTAGTGTCTGAATTGCCAAAATTAATGATTTGTTGTTTGCTTTAGTCTAGTACTTTCAAGCTTCAGGATCTGCACCAAGAATTCTAGTCACAGTCTTACTAGCTGTACTGTGGAGAGGAAGGGTCCTACTCATAGCAGGCACAACAATGGAAAATAGGGGCCAGAGCTCTTATTACCATGTGGCTTTGTCCCATCAAAAACTAAGCGGGTTTGTTTACGATCTCTGCTTGGATGGGAAGACTTCCAAGGATGATCTCTGTGGTGTCTATGATGTGGTCGGTGGCACTCTGTTCTGATCCCTGGGTCAAACAGATCACTGTCTGTCAAGTGAGCGGTAAAACCTGGATCCCAGCACTCACAACTATGGTCAGATTTTTCAAAAGAGCTCAGTATGCCACCGCTCTGAGTGTGGCACTTCTGGCCACTTGATCAGATTTTGGTACCCAATATGACAAGGTTTTCCAATAAAATAATATGAAATCTGACTCTCAATGAAAAGACTAGGAGTGTTAACCCCAGTGTCCTGGCTTCAGAAAGGGGTTAAGGACATTCAACCAAGTACCTCCATTCCCCCTTTTCTTTCAATTGGTATCAGGAAGGGCCAGATTTACTCCTACTTGTCTCCATTTTATGACATTAACTCTAGTGATTTCCTGGAGAATTATTGGTATAAAATTAAAATAATGCAGTGGTGGAGCAAATGGACTTGTCTTCACTTCATGCCCTGCAGTGTGATTCTATGTCCATACAAATCTGTGGAAAGACGGTTACTAGGGCTTGAATGAGGCCCCTTACAGAGCATGTCTGTGCCCTGTGGAAAAGCTGCTGTATATTTTGTTTATGCCTGAAAACATCCCCTCCCTCCACTTGTGAAGCATTTTCACATTGTCTAATTAAAGGTGATGGAGAAGGGCAAAGAATTTTCTCATCTTTACACCCCTTCTCCAAACTGTTTGCTTAGCAGAATGCATTTTAGCGTTATTAAAAGGTGTGTCCCTATTTCCCCTTCCGCTCCCCTGTGAAACGTCTTCACAAATCTCTTTCAATTGTTGGTGTCCATGCAGTGCGATAATTGTACTGTAGCTATGGGGTAGGGTGAGTTCACCTTAGTGAAGTGACGTAAAGCAGTGGTGGCAGAAATAGAGAAGTTTTACTTTCTTGCAAACGGGTGAAAAGACAGTATCTGTTGTTTTCCCGGTCTGTAAAGGTGCTCGCTCACTGGCATTCTAAAAGGATTTGTATTTCTGTAAGGGACAAACCCTTTTCCTTTTGAGAACCAGGGTTTCTCTGGTTTTATTTCTGTTTGTTCAGTGATACACAGAAAAGCTGGGACTCAAACCTGCAAACCCTCACATGAGTAATCCTGACTCTCACAAGTAGGCCCTTAGACCCTTCTTTCTTCTTTTTTTTTTTGTTCTGTTATTTCACTCTTTGATGAACTAGTATAATCAGCAAACTCTTCTGGATCTAATATGGAGAGATCTTTGTCTGGTGTAGCCTAAGCTTGCCCCCCGTTTGTTTCACCTGCACAAAGCAGTACACCTTTTCTGAATAAGATGGACCCAGATCAAGGCATGAGATGTAGCAACATCTGGATCTGAACTTTGTTGCTGAGCGCCATCTGCAAGTTGAATTTTTGTGCAGCTTCTTCTTTACAAACCCTCCTGTCACTTCTTAGTTCCCCCATCCTACCAGAAACCTCCAGCTGCTACTTTGTTTTCTTCTCCTTTCCTGCATGTCGATAACCCCCAGCTCTCCCCCCTTTCCACAAACCTTCAAAAGCAGCTGGGTTGCAAGCATCTATTGAAGTTTCCCATCATGGGGCCCATCCATTCTGCCAGTGACCCTGGGGGGCCTCTGATGCTGCTGACTTCAAATCCCACTTGCTGTGGGGGTTATGTACCCCTGGAGCATGCAGTTCATCCCAGAGCAAGCATGACTTGAATTGGCTAACAACCGGAGCCCAGAAGAGAAGTGGCTGGCTCCTGTAATGGAAGCAACAAAAGCAGAAGCAGATGAGGTCACGGTCTAGGAAGCAGGGGCAGAAGGAGAGAGATGGCATATTGTAGATGACTGCCTGGGAAGAACAGCGAGTCTGTGTTATAGGGTTAGGGGAAAGTCAGTAGAAGAGACCAGAAGAGGAATTTAACATTCGGTGAAAGGTCAGGATTGGGTTTTGTTCAAATTATGGAGGGCCCTTATGTTTTCCAAATTGCTCCAGCAAACCCTCATCCAGACATCTTGAGACACATTTCATAGCAATACTGCGAATGTGCCTTCCACTAGGATCAGAGCTGTTTAAAAGTATCATCTAGGGCTAGGCAAGTATGCAGGAGCAACTCAGCCTGGGTAAAGATAAAGAAGTAGTCTTTGGTTTTCTTCCTGTTTTTTTCATGGGGAACTGTCTCTATTCAGTTTGCGAGATGCAAACAACTTGCTTTCCTGTTTTAAAAGGTGTGTCCAGTTGAGGAAGGGCCTTCAAACAGAACCAAGACCACTGAGCATGGGAGTTACTGAAGGGTTTATGAAAAAGTGAGTGACGAGATGTGAGACTTACAGTGAGAAACAAAGGTAGACAAGATACTACTTTAAAAGTGATCTTTCCAATAGTCCTGTGCTAGCTCTTCATATCTTAGGCTTAGATGGGGTTGAGCCTACTTGAAGCAGGGGGCTGGACTAGATGACCTCCTGAGGTCCCTTCCAGCCCTATGATTCTATAGCTGGTTTATTTCACACTATGTAACCATTGCATAATGTGTGATTGCACAGTGTACATCATGGGCCACATCCTCAGATGGTGTAAATCAGCATCAACCTATAGGCTTTGTTGACACTAACTGAAATTCTATAACTAACTATAATTCTGTAAAGTGTAGAGAAGGAGCCACAGAATGGGGTTTGAAAACTCCCATTTCCCCATAATCTGGAGGTGCTGGGATCTGGGGTCTATTTCACTAATCATTTGGTAGTACTGGGAAAGTACCCTGAGCTGTCACTGTGTCCAGAGAGAGGGAGAGCTACTCAACATTGTACCTATGTCTACGCTAGAGTGCTTTTTCGAAAGGGTGACTTTAGAAAGGGAGTGATTGAAAGATGCCCTTTCGAAGGGGAGCGTCTGCACACAAGCCAGGGCTGGCGCCATCAAAGTGTGCCATCAAAAGGGCCACATGACACATCAAAAGGGGGTGTCCATGTTGCTGAAGGAGAGCGTCCACACACACGCACACCGTTTTCAAAAGAATGGGGCAGGAAATACCATGGATGGGGTTGCAGGGTAGCCAAGCCCTTCTGGGGCCACAGCCAGGTGCTCCTTTAAAGATGAACTCCCCAACACCCACGGTCTGCACAACACGAGGCCTGCGGAGCTGCCACAAGCCCCACAGATGCAGTGCCTGCAGGAACGAACATGGACCAGCAGCAGCTGGAGACCCTGCCGGTTGCCACCAGCAGAGTGGGCACCCTGACGGCGGCAGCCATGGTGGGCTCCCTGCAGCTCCTGGCAGGGCCCCCACCTCGGGGCAGAAGGTGATGCTCCAGACCAAGGGGTCCTCTGGGTCCCCCCTCCAGGTGCTCCGCTAGCTCTGGAGCTACCCCACCAGCTCCAAGTGGTGGGAGCAACTGGTCATGGGGGAGTGGAATGACTACCAGTGGCACCAGAACTTCCGGATGTAGCAGCAAACCTTCCTGGAGCTGTGCCAGTGGCTGTCCCCAGCCTTCAGACACCAGGACACCCGGATGTGGTGTGCCCTCCCCATGGAGAAGAAGGTTGCAATAGCTGTCCGGAAGCTGGCCACTCCAGACAGCTACCGCTCCATGGGACACCAATTTGGTGTGGGCAAGGCCACAGTTAGGGCCATCATGATGGAGGTAAGGAGGACAGCACATGCACCTACCAGGGGGTGGGGGACCCAGGGCGTGGCCTGGGGGGCTTAGGTAGGGGCTGCAGTGAGGTCCAGGGGGAAATGAGGGAGAGATGGGCACACCCCGCACACCCTCACGGATGCCTATGTCTCCTCCCTCCTCCCCCGCAGGTGGTACGTGCCCTAAATGCCATGCTCCTCCAGAGGGTCATCCACACTGGGGACCTGGAAGTGGCCGTCATGGGCTTTGCTGCACTGGGGTTCCTGAATTGCTTCAAGGACCTCAATGGGACTTACACACCTGTCCACACCCCAGAGCACTGCGGAGGACAGTTCAAAACCAGGAAGGGCTACCATTTGGTGTGCTGCATGCCAGGGTGGCCAGCCAGGGCCAGTTCCAGGACATGTGCATGGGCTGGCCTGGCTGCACCCACAACGTTTAGGAATTCCGGAACTTGGTCCTGTGCCGCCAGCTGGAGGCAGGGACCTACATTCCCCAAAGGGAGATCGTGCTGGGCGACACCACGATGACCCTCTGCCTGGTGGCTGATGTAGTATACCCGCTCCAGCCCTGGTTCATGCGGCCCTATACGGGCCGCCCCTCCCCAGGAGTGTTTCAACAGCCGGCTCTACCTGGCCTGTCAGATGGTTAAGTGCACCTTCAGCCTCTTGAAGTGGGGGGTAGTGCTGCCTCCTGGTCCAGCTGGACGCGGGCGTCCTCAATGTCCTCCAGTGGTGGGCGCCTGCTGCACTCTGCATAGTATTGTAGAGAGTAAGGGTGAGGCCATCATGCAGGGGTGGGTGGTAAAGGCTGGCACAGGCTACCCCCAGCCAGCTGCTGCCCCTACCCACCAGGCACACCAGGACAGGATCTGCGTCTGGGAGGCCTACTCCAGTACTTCAACCAGGGGCTCCTCCAGTGAGTGCTGCCCCGGCCACCCCCAGCAGGCCTCCCACACACTCCCCAAGCCCTGTGCCCCCCATGTCCACACACCCCCGCACACTGCCCCCCCACCTCCCATGCACACACCCCCCACCGAGCCCACAGCATGCAGGGGTGTTGGAAAAATAAATGGGTGTATTGCTAACTACAAAAAAAGTGTGAGTCATATTTTGTGGTAAACATAATAGACCATCCAACTATTTGGGGGGGTGCTAACTATTTACAGGGGGGAGCTAGCTATTTATGGGGGGGATCTATTTGGCCTGCCCAGTGCGCCATCACTCTGGGGCAGGGGTGGCGGGGCATGACCCACGCTGGCCCCCGGACCTACACCCCACCCCCCGACCAGGGTCCCCAGCAGGGCTGGGAGGGGTTGGGGAGTATGGGGAGGTAAGACTGGAGATCAGCCTTGGGCCAGCAGTCTGGACCAGTGGGGTCCTCTCCCGGGAGGCTGGTGGTTGAGGCCATAGCAGGAGGGGTGGCCAGGAGAACAGCAGGGGGGCAATGCGGGTGTCAGTGGGGGGCAGTGGGAGGGGGCAGCTGGGCCAGCAGCTCCTGGTACGTGGCCGCCACATCCCAGAAGGTGGTGAGGAACTCCCCCCAAGCGGCCCAGCGCCAGGCAGCCTCCCCCTCCTTGAAGTGGAGCCAGCGCTCAGCCAGCTCCACCTGGCACCGGATGGAGGTGGCGAGGTAGAGATCCTCCACTGCCACCTCTGGCTCTGCCATGACTTGGCCCGTCCTGGCCCTGGGGGTGGCTCTGGCCGGTCACCATCCCTTGCCTCCTGGGGGCTGTCTGGGATGACCAATGGGACAAGGCTCTCCTGGCCCTTGAATGGTGCAGCTGTGGAAATGGGGGAGGAGAGGAACAGGCCATGAGTACTGACCCCTGCCCCATGGCCCACACACCTGGGGGGCAGGGTATGGTGCTGTCTGTGGGAGTGGGTGGTGACGGGCACTGGTGGCCATGCCACCGTCTGGGGCCATGGTCTGGCTGGGCCCTGGTGGGCCAGGGTCTGCCAACGGTGTGGGGGGCTCCTGGTCATATATGGTGCCTGCACCCCATGATCTGGGGTGTGTGCCCTGTTGGGTACGTACCTTGGGTAGTTTGTTCCAAAGGTTAATTGCCCTCACTGTTTACAAAAATGTAATTTGAATTGGTCTTGCTTTAACATCCAACCAGTGGTTCTTGTTATAACTTTCTCCACTAAAGCAGAGCTTTCTGAGGTGTACAATCTGTATAAAGTATAATTTAGACATTTTTGGTATAGCTACCACTCAGTGTGGTTCTTACCACTTATTTTTACTAGAGATAATGCTTTTCTGCAAGAATTAGGCTGATAGCTGCTTCGTCCTAGCCAAGCTGCATCCTGGGTAATTAAATTCCACTTGCTGAAATTCTCCCACCCCCACCCCAAGACATCAGGTGACAAGGATTTTCTGCACTTCTCCTTCAATCCTGTTGCATAACACAGTTGTAGCATCACTTTTGTACTCCAGTCAAAATGCAGGGTTTCTTCAATGTGTGAGAGTGATCTTAGTATATGCACAATTTAAAAAGCACTTGAAAACTTTACAGATGAAAGATACTTTGGGGAACAGAGAAACCTAATCCCTGAATTAAAATTTCATAGGACCATGGCAGTATGTAATTAATTGGATCTTTTGTGCTAGGTGGACTCAGACTGGAGCTTTTTTATTATATATCTATCAATATATGTTATTTATTTGTCCTGAAGTACTGCTTGGACTCCTTAATCATGAATCAGGACCCCATTGTGCCAGGTGGTGTATAAACATGAAACAAAAGGAAGGTCTTAGGGTTTTGTTCTCCTGACCATTGCTGCAGTACCAGAGGTGCTCCTGGGTTAATTTTTAATGTACCATTTAGAGATTTTGGCTTTAGTCCGTTCTTTGGTAACAGGAACTCTGTATTGATGGCTTGCATTTTGATGACCTGTGTTAAAACAATCATTATCATTAATAAAAATAATTACCCAATGTAGTGTCCAGACTCAAAGATGAAGTATTAAGAACTCTCGACTCAGAACAAGAGCTACTTAGTGTGCTTGTTTCGTGTGGAGTTGCGAACATGGTGTTCTGTCTTCCTAGTATGCTGGTCACTTTAGCTCTTGAGAGTTAGCTAAGGTATTGATGTGCAGAAGAATCCAAAGCAGAGCCCTAGGCCTACAAACACTCCTCTCTATGAATAAGGATTACTTAGCTTAATTGTCCTACAGCTATCAATGGGCCTGCACATGAGCTAGAGTTTGCAAGACAGAGCCCCAGTCATGTTTTAAAAATCAGTAAAGGGTTCTCTCTTTCTCCTATTATTTACAATCTTGGGGTTGGAGCCAGAGAGACCCAACTGGTCTGGTTTGTTGGATGAATTAATAGGAAGCTATGCAGTACACAGAGTCATAAAGCCTGACATCCCTTCCGAATTTGTAATTTGTTTTTAGCTGACCCCTATTACAACCAGCTTCTCTTGTTCTTGTAAATTACATCTACACTAGAAAGTTTTGTCAGCTATACTCCAGTTTTGTTGACAAAACTCGCAGATCGTCCATATTTAAAATGCATTCTGCCAACAGTAAATTGACAGATTGTGGCATTTTTGTCGACAGCCTTCTTCCCCGTGAGGCAGAATGCCTTTCTTGATGGAATCTGTCAACAAAAAAGCTGTGTGGATGCTCCAGGGGCCCCTCTGTCAACAGACAGGGCTTTTGGGTCACCAGGTAATCCTGTCTGCTGTGCTTCTAGTTGGCTGTTCTGTTGTGAGAGTGGCCAGGCAGTCCAGCTGCTCTCTGTTGGCAGAGTGGATTGCTTTTTTGATCCACAGTTTCTCAACAGAAGCTTTGCCAGAAGATATATAATGTCTGTTGACAGATCACAGTAATGTAGACATAGCCAAAATGTCTTCATTCTGTGAAGAAGCATATACAATGTCTGAGACATCTCCTACCCTTTTCTCTCTCATTTTCATTGATTAATTCTCATTCTATCTTCTGCACTGAGGACTTTTCATAGTATAAAAGTGTGGCCAGTATTGACAAAAACCAAGCACTCAGCATGAGGTTGGCTTGAAAAGTCTGAGATTTAAATAATTGTAATACATATTCAAGAAAAGCAACAAGGGGCCCTGTGGCACCTCATAGACTAACAGAAAAGTTTTGAGCATAAGCTTTCGTGGGCAAAGACCCACTTCGTCAGACGGGTTTTTGCCCACAAAAACTTATGCTCGTACATTTCTGTTAGTCTATAAGGTGCCACAGGACCCCTCATTGCTTTTTCAGATCCAGACTAACACGGCCACCCCTCTGATATTCAGGAAAGTCCAGGCTGACCACAGGGGGCATCAGAGCAGAGTATTCGGAAATGTGGTCTATTCGTCTCTAATTTTGAATCCACAACAACTGACTGCCCACTGACCTGCCATATGACATCTTTCCCTTTCGTCACTGATTGTCCCCTATTATGATGGCCTGCCACCATGTCCTCCATGACAACTGTCTCTAGGTTCTCATGTCTGCAGCCAATGTAACCAAAGTACATATGTTTGTGCCTGTTGATTTCTGAAAGCAGAGTCTGTTCTCTCCAATAATATTCCTAACAAAAGTGTTTGTCTTTTCTGCCCAGAAGACATGCATAAATATTAGATTATTATACTCTAAATATGAATATTGAGCTCCCTTTATTTGCCTTCTGGTGCATGAACATTGGGTTCACATCTTCAAACTTGTATTCTGAGCCATGAGGCATAAAAAGACAGTGATACAGTGGTAAGAAAAGAAATGGGTAACTGCACTCTATATTCTTCAAATGAGAACTGGGCCAGCATTTTTTCTACACTGATGCTAGGGAAAAAAAAAAGCAGAAATGTAGCACTTTAAAGACGAACGAATTTATTTATTCAGTGATGAGCTTTTGTGAGCTCTCCCACTGCCAACTTTGTCCACATATTTATTCTGGGGATACCAGCGCTGGACCTAATCATGTTAGTTACAAGTTCAAGGGCACATTCTTGTGTATTTCAACTAATATTATATATTCCACTATGTTCCAACATTGCCCTTCTACAGCGTACCTTGGACAGACGGGGCAAACTCTTTGCCAAAGAATGAATGGACAGACAGCAGACATCAGGAGTCTCAATATGCATAAGCCGGTCAGTGAACACTTCAGTGGAGTGGGCCATTCTGTTAAAGACCTGAGAATTTGTGTCTTAGAACAAAGAGACTTAAAAAACAGATTAGAGAAAGTTGTGAACTGGAGTTCATATTCAAATTTGCCACATTAACAAGTGGTATGAACAGAAATAACAATTATCTCATGCATTGCAAGGACTGCTTCCCTTCCTTTAATGATTGCAATTATCTCAGCCAAGACACTTAACATCCCTCACCCCCCAGCCCCCGCCTTCAGTCTTATGTACTTGATTGGTCAGTTTTTACTGCAAATTTTTTTGGACATCTGTACTTATAGATGCCACTCTGTACTGGAAATCAGACTGATCTGATGAAGTGGGTCTATCCCACAAAAGCTCATCACTGAATAAATCATTTTGTTAGTCTTTAAAGTGCTACATTTCTGCTGTTTTGTTTTGACTGAATACAGACTAACACGCCTACCTCTCTGTTACTGTTGCTAGAAGGTCACATGTTTCAAAGCAAAAGATGAGCATCTCATGTAATCCCCTGACTGTAGGAGTTGGGGCTTTAGCAAAAACTATCAGCTGCTGTGAAACTCAAAATTACAAGGTGTTTTGCCTGTATTGGTTGCTAGTAGGCCTTGGTGGTGAGAATCTGTGACTTGGTCTATGAGGCAGTCCTCGCCTGTCTGGGAGGGTTGGTCTTCAAGACTTTGGCCCTGATTTACCACTGTGGTCCTACCGTTGGAGATCCTGATTCAGAAAGGTACTTAAGCATGTGTATAACTATGTAACCTCTTGAGTAGACTCCAGTAGGCTCATTTGTGTGAGGTGTGTTTGCATGTTCAGGTATTCACAATTAGACAGTAACCTAAGCAGGTGGGTGGGATAGCTCAGTGGTTTGAGTGTTTGCTTTTTTTCCCCCCCCCCCATCTAGGGTTGTGAGTTCAACCATTGAGGGGGTCATTTAGGCCTCTGCCCCCCACCCTCTCCTCAAAAAAAAGCATGCTACTTGGTCCTGCCCAGAGAGCAGGAGATGGGACTGAGTGACCTCCTGAGGTCTCTTTCAGCTCTATGTGATGTGTATGTCCATAGATGTATACTTTTTTTCCTATTTAAGTATCTTTGGAGCAGGGGTTTTCATACCTCCCAACAGGGAGGCCAACAGACTTGTAGGACCCCTGGAGCACAGTCCTGGGGGTAAGAGGTGGTGCCAGGGCCAGCCAGCCCTCAACATCACCGATAGCATACTACATCAGCCCCCAGCCCAGGGTACCATGTGAGGCTCCAGGAATGGTTTAAAGGGCTCAGGACTGCAGCAGTAGTGGCAGGGGCGGGTGGAAACCCTGGGCCTTTTTGAATTGCTGGGCAACAGGTTACTGCTCGCTTTGTCTGCCTCCCCACCCCCAATCAGCAGGCCTGCCTCCCCCCATTTGAATTCCTGCTCCCAGGTGTTTGTAGGCCCAAGTGCTGCCTTCCAGTGGGGCCTGCAGAGTGATCCACACTTCAGCAGTAGCAGTCCTGCAGGGCTCAGGGACTCAGCTCCCCACCCTGGGTGTTATGACCTGGCCTCTGGCACATGGAGTTTCAACCCTGCTTTGATTGGGCCCACTCATCCCTTGGCCTCCTTCTACAGAGAGGTGGGTGGGCTACACATGAGTCATGTTGCAACCCAGTGTGACAGGGATCAGGTTACTATGCCTGGAGTGGGGAGTCAAGCCGAGCCAGTCCCTCAAGACATGGGATTTAGAGGTCAAAGCAGGACAGTCCCTGGTTCCACAGGAGATCTAGGCTTTACACTGATGAAACTGGAACAAAGCAGTGGCTAATTCAGGCCTGCAAACTGACTAGTGATTTTGAGTGTCCAGTTTTGGACCGCTCAATATGAAGGCTCTGAATTTCAAAATTGGCTTGGAATACTCATCCTCTGAAATCAGGCCCCCGCTTGATTCCAAAGGGTATGACAACACACCAACCTTATTTTGCTTCTAAACACAATATGCATTTCAAAATAGCCCTTAGCTATTTCTAAATTCAGTGTCTGCACACAGAGATCTTATTTTGAAATAGAGCCATTGGATGCACTATGGCTTATTTCCAAATAGGCTCTATTCCCTCTCTTAACAGCACATATTTTGAAATAACTATTTCGAAATAGATACTATTCCTTGGGCAAAGCAGTTTACCAATTCCAAAATAAGGCAACCACTATTTCAAAATCTTAATGTTGTGTACATGGGTAAGGACAAAAGAGGACCCAGTTTTTAAACGGGGCATTTTAAAAAGTGTTTTATATTTTGGGGCCTGTCACCCCTGACACTGCTTAATTTCCATTGTTTTTCTCTTTTTAAATGCCATTTTAGTTGGCTGTTCAGACAGATAGAAAATATACGGAACACAAATGTGGAAAATTGCATAGTTAAGAAGATAAACTGGTGTATTTTCAATTAATTACCATTCTTCATTATGCTGAGCATAATGGTGAACCATAATGTGAAATACTGTGGTTTGAACTGACTAATTTAAAGGCGAAACATACACCCAATTATTATTCAGACGTGTAGGCATTGCATTAGATTGTAGCAATTTTTCTTTTGTCATAATGCTGCAGAAAAATTCTATTTGCAATAGAAAATTAATTATTCTAATTATGGCCCGCTACAGACATTATAATGATTTGTTATTAACATAAATTATCAAGAGGTGTTACACAGTGTAAGATTATTTGGTATGTAGTCATGGTATAGAAAATGCAGTACCTTTTCTTATCATTTACCATCATATCACTCAAAGAAGCTTTCATTTATTTGCTGTATAACAGAGGGAAGAGAACCTATCATATTATTTCCCTTTCAGATCCATTTGTTCAAACTTAGCTGTCACTACAAAGAGAAGGTATTTTGCACATTTGATCCCACTCCTTGATGGGTTCTGAGCACATTCAGCTCCCATGGGAGTTGTTACCCTTTGAAGGACTTGACGAAATACCTGTTAAAGTCAATGGGAATATTTCCACTGACTAGGCCCTAAACTGTCATAAAAAGAATAATGAATCATCAAAGACAGAGCCATCATTTGACAGGCAAGATGGCATAGTATGTGTCACAGAAGATGAATTTTGGTATGAGCCCAAGTCACCAAAGCATTGAATTACATACTTAAATTCAAGATATGGATATAAACTGGTCATCAATGAGTTTTGGGTACAAACTAGACTAAGATTTCCAACCATTAGAGAGGTGATGTTCTGGAAAACCCACCAATGGAAGCATTGCAGGGCCTGGGGAGTAAAAATCCTATCCAGCTTCAGGACTGAGCTTGATGAATTTATGAAAGGAATGGTATTTTGACACTGATTGCATGTGGCATGTAGCTGATCAGAAACTGTTAGCAGCAAATATCTCCAACTGACAGTGATGGGACACTAAATGAGGCTCAGAAAATTCTAGCTCTGATGTTTGACTGGTGAGTCTTGCCAGCTTGCTCAGAGTCTAATTGATCACCATAGATGAGGGTGGGAAGGATTTTTTGCTTGAGTAAAGTTGACAGAGACCTTTAGTTGATAGCGGGGAGGGGGCGGGGTGTGAGGGGGTGATCACCTTCTTCTGAAGCCTGGGGCATAGGTTGCATGCAAGTTTAAACTAGTATAAATAACGAGTAGGTAGGCATCCTTCAGTCTGCAGAGACTATGGATCGCGCCCTTTAAAGTTTCAATTAAGGACTTCATTTACAGCATCTATTGTGACTATAAAGACCCACACGAGAGTGACAGTCCTTGCTGCATCTCTTGCAGATGTAGTGGGTATCTGGCAAGTCCTTATTGTGCTTTCTGTGTGCTCGCTTCTCCTCTGCTAGCTGTCATTTTCTGTAACCTGAAGTCTTAACTCGCTCAGAGGTTATAAAGTCTGTTACAGGAATGGTTGGGTGACATTCTGCGGCCTGCAATGTGCAGATCAGATTGGATAATCATGATCATCCCCTCTGGCCTTAAAGTACATAAGTCTATGTCAGAGGCATGCAAACAATGGCCCCTAAGACCCAGGAGCCTCAGGAGGGCTCCTTGCCTTTCTTCTGTGCACCCACTCCTGCACCCATGCCCCTCCCAGACTCTGCACCCCAATCCCCTGCCCCAGGTCACAACCCCCTCCTTCACCCTAAAACCCTCCCAACTCCTTTCCTAATACTAGCAGACATCTATTGTAATACTGCATGAGAGAGCAGTGGGGCATCTTCCTCCGCCTTCACAGTTGTCGATTTGCAGCACAACACCTCCTGGTCCACCGCTGAGACTGTGCATTAGAAGGGAGAAGGAACAAGTCCCTCCATAAGGTCGGTAGGTGAGACAGACCAGACCCCCCTCACTGTGTTTTGCCTGCAAGCTGACACAGTTGCCTGGGGGATGGCGTTGCTGTAATGCACAACAGCTGCTAGGAGACAACAGTGAGAGTTGAGTGGTGGGTGAGGACCAGTGCTTCCATCTGCCTGAAAAGGCGCAGCTGCCAGAGAGTCAAAGGTACTACCTCTACCCCAGACACCCCATATCCCCCTAGAAACTAGGTTCATGACATAAAAATCCTTTCCAGCTGCATGTAGAGATGCTTTAATGCCCATTAGATCTCACAAACATTATGAAAATAGGGTGCCGAAGCTTCTAAAGGACCTAGAAACTTATATATCCCTGCTACCCATAATCTGGCAGGCACCAAAAACCACAAAGGATGATAGAATCCACCCAGCCTGGAATTTCTAGGCCACACTCTTTGCTCAAGCTGACATTCCACAAAGCTTTAGAACAATTCAGCACAAATGAGAGCTCTGATCTTTTCTGACTCCTGTCTCAGATACGCACAAAGCTCCCAGAAAGTAACATCCCCTATGACAGGGAGTTAGATTGCTTCTCCTCAGGTCAATTTAGTGGAGTTGGAGGTAGTGTGTGTGTGTTGGGTGGGGGGAAGGCTTATAATCAAAAGCTAGCTCCTGTGACTGGTTTATTGTGATTTTTAATCAGTTATTTACAGTGGTGAGCCACTAATTCCTAGTGAATAATTTGAGTTTAACACCAGGTTTTCTGCTTGTCGAAAGACTGTGGGCAGCTCACAAGTTTATTTGTTGAAGAAATATAATAGCCAAATTTTATGGGGAAATGTTTACCTGCCCCATTTTTATGGCTTCATTGCTGACAGTCCACTACATGGATTTCTTACTCATCATTTGAAAATGTAGCTGCATTGGTTAGTTTGTGACTAGTCATGAAAATCACACAGTGTTGCTTCTGTTTCCACATTGGCTGAATGTAGCCCTGATAACCAGCTGAAGAACCGGGCTGTTCTCAGGAGAAGTGGCAGGTAAGAATGACCAGGTTTCTGGGGCATGTGGGCATGAGTCAGAGAAAATAACAGGCAGCAATGGAGAGAATGAAGAGCTTAAATGCAATTTTGTCTCATCCTGTTCACACATGTGAATTTGAGTTTGCAACATAGCTGCTGAGGACTTACACTTAATAATTCCTGAAACCGTTCTTCTCTGGATTCCTGGCTGGCAGAACCTATGATGCTAGTGTCCCTTGTATCAGCATCAGTGATGCTTTAATATCAATACGATGGTTCCTTCTTAAACCTTCCATCTCCCCTTTTGAACCTGAGCTTGTGGTGCCATTGGTACTTTTGGAGTTAAAATGAAAGGGTGGAAAACGAGGCATTGAACTGAGCTGATATAATTGGGGAAAATGCCTTATTCATCTCAGACACATTTCCTGGAATGTTTATTCAGTGTGAGTGAGATCCTCTGTACCTCTGTGCATGACAGGCTTGTGAAACCACATGGGTGCAATCCTCTCCACGCCTCGATTGCCTCACGAAGTCTTCACTAATCTCCCCTCCCTCAAAGCTATGAAGCATGAAAGTGTTAATCACACAGTTCCAATGTAAACAATCTCTTTTATTTTCTTAATACATTTCTGTCACCAAATCCTAAAGCATCACCCAACTGGGGTTGCCTTTCAAATATTACTTTTCTTACAGCCTTGTAAATTATTAGTAACTTTGCAATGCTAAGAATTTCTCACAACAACTGAGGGCTTCCCCTGAACACATAAATATTTTTGTCCTTGTGACAGATCTCCTTAGGGGGAATAGCTTCTCTGGTTTAGTCAGTCAGAGAAGAATACACATACAACATAGTTTTCCTTATAGATGCTAAAAAAAAAGGAATGAGAGTGACATTATCTAGTTATTTTCATAGGTGTGAAATAAAATTCATTGGTGGCATTCAAGGTGTCTCACTGAGATAAGGTGATACTCTTTGCTTATGTTTAAAAGGCAGTTCTTCTGTTTTCAGTTTTTAAATATGGCTGTGAATACATTCATCAACCCAGCTGGTTCCTATAGAGAAGCACAGTTGGAGATCTATACTTGAGACTTGTCTAATTTATTTCACATTTTACAGAGCACAATATGGAAATGGAATGCTAAATGGACTTAGCTTTCAAGGAAAGGTAGGAAAAATCATATAGGACACATGGCATCCTTAACCAGTACTGTTTACCAAAGCTATGTCTACACTACAGAGGTCTTTTGAAAGAAGCCCTTCCAGAAGATCTCTTCCGAAAGAACTTCTGTCGAAACAGAGCACCCAAACAGCGCCTGCTCGTTCGAAAGAACGGGCCAGGGAGGAAAAAATCAGTCCCCAAGAGGGCAGCTATTTCAAAAAAAAAACCAAAAAAAGAAAAGAGGCCTGCAGAGCATCTACACACATTTGCTTTCAAAGGAAGCTTTCGAAAGGGGGAGCGCTTCCTGAAGTGGGAGTGGAAGAGCACTTTCGAAAGGCGTGCCGCAGCCTTTCAATTTACTTTCAAAAGAACGCTTTTTGTGTGTAGGTGCTCTGCGGCATCTTTCAGAAGAGCTCCCTTCTTTCAAAAGATCTTTCGAAAGAACTTGCTAGTGTAGACCCAGCCAGAGCAGATGCCATAGGAAGAAATATTGTTGTGGGATTTTAACCTGAAATGAAGGGCCCTCTTATTTCTCAGTCTCAGAGGGGCAGCTGTGTTAGTCTGTAGCTTCGCAAAACAAAGCAAATGTCATGCAGCACCTGAAAGATTAAACATTTTATTTATTAGGTCATGAGCTTTGGTGGGTAGGCACACCTCATCAGATTTGTAGAGTGGGTCTTACCGGGGTGACCACATTGCCCTGTGGCAAATATGGGACATTGATCTCCAGGGATGCGGGGGCTACTGTTCTATGTCAGGGTTCCTCAGTAATGGGGACAGCACCCCACAGTGAGGCACCAGGGATGGGGGATCTGCAGCCTCCGGATGAGGGGGAGGGGAGGATGGAGGCTGCACAGGGAATATACCAGGGGTGCGCCAGGAAATGAAGAGGCTGCCCCATGGCACAGCTCACAGTGGTGAGGGCTGCCTCTATGGGGTACCAGGGAAAGGGGCAGTTGCCTTGTGGAGAAGCTCCCTGGCAGTGGAGGCTGCTGCCTTGAGACACCAGGTGTCAAGGAACAGGAGCCCCATAAAATATGGCACAATTTGTTCATTTTCTTAAAAAAGTCAGGACGCCTGTGGGACAGCTTAAATAAGGGACAGTCCTGTGAAAAACAGGACAGATGCTCACCTAGACTTACCCACAAAAACTTATTACCTAATGCATAAAATTGCAAGTCTTTGAGGTGCTACAGGATTGTTTCCTTTGTTTTCTTATTTCTCAAGTTTTTTTCAGAGCATGATGACGGAAGTAGCTACACATTCTAGCCAGGAAGACGAAAACTTAACTTGTTCCAGAGTTCATCCTCTCATGATTCCTGTCAGAAACAGATTAGTTGATTCAACTCATCTGCTAACTGGAAAAATGCTTTCATGCTGCAAAAAAGAGATTCCCATAAACCACTTTGCAACATCATAGCTGCCCCCCAATGGCTCTTTGTCCCCAGGTCAGCATTTTTAGCTCTTTGCATCATCCACATTCACCTATCTCAGAATCTGTTGCAAAGCAAAGGTCGTATGCTAGGTTGAGACTAATGGAATAACTTCTGCTTCACATCCATCTCAGGTGCAGACAGTAAGAAGTTCACTGGTCAAATGTTTAGACTGACATACGTTGATGTGACAGTGGTACGAACAGACAGTAAGTATGAGCAAGCAATGATTGCAAAATGAGTTGCGGACACTCCTGGGAAGATATATTCTCTGGGATCCCACTAATTCAAGTTGACAGCTTGTGAAAAATGTAACCCAGATCCCATTCCATGCTATAAGAAAATAGGCCTATGTTGTGCCTCACAACAGCCCTTAGAAATTGCAAAAAACTCACCGCTAACCATAAAAGGACCTATTCCAAAGGTCATTGAAATGACTGGTAAAACTCCCATTGATGCAAGTGACTTTTATCAGACCCACAGAGACTCCACTATATACATGGAAACAAAGACATGTCATTACTTAAATAGTCACACCTCATTGAGTAGTTCGGTGTTTGGTGCCATTGTCCAGCGCCACATAGCATAAGACCTTGTATATGGAAAAACACACTTAACAAGACAATCTTTTCCCAATACTTTTGAGGCATAAAACTTGCTTGTACTTCGCAGGCTCCTTGCTCACTGGGGACGTCTGTGATGTGACCCAGAGAAGGGGGATCTTCGTTGCTGGGCTGAGATTTGCCTCTGTGGCAGAAGTGAATGTGAGCTCCAGAGCAGATGTACCAAAGGCAAGGCATCAATAAAAGTCCATTCTGCAAAGCAAATCACTCATTCATCTACTATAGCTGTTCATCAACAGCCAGTGCATCATCCTTTCTTGTTGCTTTTGTGACAGCTCTGTAAAGAGCATAGCATTCATCCACGGCAACCTCATTTGTATGGAAGATAAATCAATCAATAAATTTTTAGACAAAAGGGGCTTCCAAACTCAACTTGAGAGCAGTCTTTTGAGTGTGCCTCGTCTTTACATAGGACACTGAATTAGCACTAGATCAGATTATTCACATTATATTAAATATAATCAATAAATGCTGCTCTTGTCTGCAATACTAATCCGTGACATTTTATTATTACAGAGAGTTTCAAACGTGACTAGTGGTTTTGGTTGCCCAAGTTGAGACAGCTTAGAAAGGCCTGTTTTTGAGAAATTGTTGTATATCTGATCTGCTGGAAATCTGGAAGCTTGCTCTGGTATTTTAGCTCTCTCACAGGATGAAGCAGGAGTGTCTTGCTATTTACCATCCATGAATAGTTTTAAATATCCTCTTTCCATCCTTGGTTGTAATTCAGGGTTGTAGTAAAAGTTTGAAGAGGCTATATTGTAAATGAGATATATAAAATTTGGGTCTGTAAGTCTTTTCCTGCAGATTGTTATTTTGTTTACTAAAGTTACTACTCTGCTCATAAATCCTGTGCTTACAAATCTCAGTTTTTCAGCAGGGAAAAGCATCGCATTTTTGACCTGTGGTGCCCTGGCCTCGGGACCATGTTTTGGTTTTGTTTTGTAATTATCCCAAGGAACCTAAAATCTGTCCACTGCAGAATCAGGCATAAGACAACATAGTAATATGATACTTGTGTTACACTTCTGCCAGAAGGAGTTGGCAGCAACCAGAGCCGGGTTCAACATGTAGGGGTTCCTTTTCATCCATCTCACACAGAACCGGCTCAAGCCCCCACCCAGTAGCCTGGGAAATTCACACACCATTGGGCACCTTGGAGAGGCAATGCTTCCCAACTCGCAAGCACAGAGTCTGAGTGTAGAAAAGAACATTTAATAAAAGAGGCAGAAAGGTCAGTTAGCATAAGCATGGGAAAATACCACACCCAGAGCTCATAACCAATCCTCAAGTAACTGTCCCAGCTCAAACGCATTGAGCAATGTCCTTGGTCAGACTCACTAGTCCAATAAAGTAAACAGCCAATCCACACACCCAACTTTCTCCACACCCACCATTCAAATGCCCCACTTACAACTTGGTCCAGTTCCTGCGGGCACTGACACCTCACGCTGATGCATTCCCTCATGGAACCTAAGACAATGCCACCTTTGTGTTGGTCCAGCATTCTGCTTGCTCCTAACAGCTGTTCACAGGTAACTCTGTCCAGCCCCTTCTGCTCCTCCTAGGCCGTGTCTACACGTGCCCCAAACTTCGAAATGGCCATGCAAATGGCCGTTTCGAAGTTTGGTAATGAAGCGCTGAAATGCATATTCGGCGCTTCATTAGCATGCAGGCGGCAGTGGCGCTTCGAAATTGATGCGCCTCGCCGCCGCGCGTCTTGTCCAGATGGGGCTCCTTTTCGAAAGGACCCCGCCTACTTCGAAGTCCCCTTATTCCTATGAGCAGATGGGAATAAGGGGACTTCGAAGTAGGCGGGGTGCTTTCGAAAAGGAGTCCCGTTGGGAAGAGCCACGTGGCGGCAAGCCGCATCAATTTCGAAGTGCCGCAGCTGCCCGCATGCTAATGAGGCGCTGAATATGTATTTCAGCGCTTCATTAGTAAACTTCGAAATAGCCATTTACATGGCCATTTCGAAGTTTGGGGCTAGTGTAGACATAGCCAAAGATTTTAAGGTAGAAAGATTTTGTTCTCAACTACAAAACCATCAGTAGCGTCCTCCTCAGCCAATTCCTTTTTGTGTGTGAAACTTTTCACTCAGCTCACTGAATGCAATTGTTTCTCAATGCTGGGTCTCCCAATAGACAAATGCTTGGAAACAATCTGCTCTGTGCTACATGACTGGACAGAATACTACAAAAACACCCAACATGGCAGCCCAGGCAGTGTGACAATGACACACTGAAAACTAGGCTGTAAGAAGAAGTAAGATGCCAAAAGAATGGACGCACTATATGGTGCCATGGTAGCTTATAAAGTCGGTCACAGGAACATACAGACAAGCTACCCCTCTCAGGGGACTGCCCTTCTACCAGTATATGTTAGACAGTTTGAGTCAGTGGAATGGCTTCAAAATGGAGAGTCAAGAGAGAAGGCCCATTTTAACCGTGGAGCCTTCCTTCTCCAGGAGTAAGAGGAGTTGTGTTGCTAATAGTTTCTTCACAGAGTGCAACATTCTATCACCCTTATCAATGCAGGGTAGCACTGGACTCCATGAGCAGAGCCATCAGTAGAATTTCACTGTCATTCATTGGGGACCACTCACAGAGGTGCTAGGTTAGGGGTGAAATTCACCTCCAAGGCAGATGCCGAGGCACCACTCAACCACCGTTCCTTTGGCTGACCCTGTACATGGAGCAAAGTGTGCCTTATTTGACTAAGACAGCAGCATCTGTGTCAAAGAATATCTGTGCAGCCTTTGGAGGTGGGGGAATGGATCACTCAGTAACCTACTGGATATGTTATAGGTCCCATTCTGCACCTGATGTACAGAGGACAGAAAAGTGAGGCCCAAGACTTACTTGGATCTTTAGCTCAAGCTACAATAGCTCATGCTTTTTGCTCTAGAAATACCCAAAGGGTCAGCCGAGGCAGCAGTCACATATGAGGGGACTCTTCTCAACTGCTGTGGACTTCAGATTCTTGGGACAGACCTGGGCTTAGTGCCAGGCAAGTCAGGCAGTGGCCTTGGGCCCAACACCTTTAGGGCTTGGTGCTCACATCCACCATCCACCAGCTGGGCCCTGCTGTCCGTGTGCTACCTTGGGTCTCCACATCAGCTGGGCCCTACTGTCAGTGTGCTGCTTTGAGTCCCCATACCAGCTAGGCCCGGCTGTCAGTGTGCCATCTGAGGCTCCACAAATGCTTTGACTGGGCCTAGCTCAGGACATGTTTCTTTTGCTCAGAGGAAGTAGTCAGCCATCATAGCATCAGCAACTTGTTTTACTGTCAGCTGCCTTTGACCAAAACCAGAGTATGTTTATTCAGCTCTGGGAGGGAAGAGTCCAATATCATTAAGGGGTTTAAATTTTTCTTAATAGCAAAGCATTCAAAGCATCAAGTTCTGAACAAAACCTCACACATCTGCTTGCCTTGTAAGCAGTATTATAAGGCCTCCCAAAAGAAAGATGCATTTCCCCAGGTTAAGAAATATTTTAAATGTGGCCCAGAGGAAGCCCTGTGAGAGGAACATTGATGCCTTTTATTGCATTCAGCGATGTATATTGAGGATCCACTTTCAAGCAGGATGTTGTTTGTTTTCTCACTAGCAGTTCTCAATTATTTAAATAACACAAACGGGTGAATTCAGGATCTTTGTGTTCTCTTATAGTGAAGAGAAACATTTGTCTTTGTTCACCTAGGGTGAAATTCACCTTTTTTGCAGAAGGCCACCACAAGGCCTCAACATTACTTAGGGATCTTCCAGAGTTCAGTTTTGCATATTGGCAGTTGACCTCTGTACTCCTCGCTATCATGAGGAGTAAGGGAGGTAAACAGGAGAGTTTCTCCCATCAACCTCCCTCTGCGTGGACAGCCAGGTAAGTTGATTGCAGATAAGTCAATTCTAGCCACGCAATTGCCATTGCTAGAATTACTTGGGTAGTCTAGACCAAGCCTGAGACCCCACTTAAGTCGTCAGTGGGACAGAAGTGCTGCCTAAGCCTGATGCTTGTTTTCTGAGTAGGGCTAACTGGTACTCTTACTGTTTTTCGCTGTCAGCAAGGACAAGACTGATACTCTACAGAGAAAGATCTGAAGTGTTCAGATTTAGTGGTGATATGAGAAACACCACTCTTTTTGATTTGGTAGGCTGCGTCTACACGTGCACGCTACTTCGAAGTAGTGGCACCAACTTCGAAATAGCGCCCGTCACGTCTATACGCGTCGGGCGCTATTTCGAAGTTAACTTCGACGTTAGGCGGCGAGACGTTGAAGTCGCTAACCTCATGAGGAGATAGGAATAGCGCCCTACTTCGACGTTCAACGTCGAAGTAGGGACAGTGTAGACGATCCGCGTCCTGCAAAATCGAAATTGCCGGGTCCTCCATGGCGGCCATCAGCTGGGGGGTTGAGAGACTCTGTCTCCAGCCCCTCAGCTCACTGGTGGCCGTGTGGAGCGGCCCCTTAAAGGTCCCCTCCCCCGCCCTGACTGCAGGAGGCTGAGGCAACGTGCAGGCTCCTGCCTGCACCCGCGGCGAGCCTGCACAGCCCTCAGCCCCTGACACCGGCCATGGCTGCCCAGCAGCCCCCCCAGCGCCCCCAGGGGACCCCCCCCCAAGGGCAGCCAGAGCAGCCAGGGCAGCCAGAGGGCCACGCAGTCTGGGAAGCGGCAGCGGGGCCCCTCTTGGACGGAGGCCGAGATGCGGGACCTGCTGGGGCTCTGGAGCGAGGAGGAGGTGCTCCAGGTAATGGGGAGCAAGAGGCGGAACGCGGATGCATTCGCTCGGCTGGCCGACAGCCTGGCTGCCCGGGGTCACCCTGCCCGCACTCCTGACCACGTCCTCAGTAAGGTCAAGGAGCTGTGGCAGGGTTATGCCCGGGCCCAGGATGCGGCCAGCCGATCTGGGGCCGCCCCCGTCACTTGCCCCTTTTAGAGGGAGCTCAGGGACATCCTGGGCTCCCGGCACACCTCCTCCCCTCCGGCCACCCTTGACACCTCGGCTGACAAGCCCGAGCAGGCCCTGCAGACGGACTCCGCCCCGGAGGCAAGCCCCGCACGCCGGGGGCCCCCCCCCGGGGGCCATCCCCGGGACATCGCGGCAGGAGGAGGAGGAGGAGGAGGAGGGGGGCTCCTCCTCCGCAGAATCCAGCCTGCAGATCCTCCTCCTGCCATCCCGGAGCAGCAGCAGGGCCTCCGACCCCCGGGGATCTCCAGACCGTGGGAGCGGACCCACAGGTAGGTACCCCTCTCTGGTGGACACCCCGGGGCTTGAGGGGCGGGGGTAAGAGATATGTGTCCAGGGCCCCCCACACGCTCACATGGCCATGGCCCCAAGGACACTAGGGCCATGGCCCTCACAGCACTGCAGCCATCAGCCCCTGCCTCCCGCCACCCTGCATGACAGTGCCATGCCCCATCCCCGGGCCAGGGGGGAGCAGAACCTCGAGGGGCCCCCGGGCGGAGGGGGTGGGACACCCCGCAGCAGCAGCATGTGATGGAGTGGGGGGAGTGTCAAAGGGAGACTCAGGCTACATATGAGCCACCAGAGCTGAGGAGCTCCCAGGGCCAAAGGAGGATCCTGGCGCTACAGCTGGCAGGTGACACCTCTGCCCTGAGCAAACAGGAGGGAGGAGCCGAGCTGGCTTGGAATTGGGGGGCGAGGGCGGGGGCCACAGGTAGAGGCTAGGGGAAGGGAGAGCTGGTAGGCAGCCAGCCAGAGGAGGGGGAAAGCTGCATCCCAGAGGGGCCCCCCCTTGGGGTCTTCTCCCCACGACGGGTTGGAAGGACTGTCTCTTCCGACAGCTGGTGCTGTCACTCGTGCCAGAAACTGGCCATCTGTGGCCTAAGAAAGCTCTCCTGCTCTCAGACCCTGCGGGGTGAAGTGAGAGTCGCTCCCACCAGGGGACGGGGTGCAGGGCAGGGGGACCCCTGAACCCCATCCATCACAGCAGCATCTCCCGGGAACGGGGATGGGGAACCTGCAGCACAGGGCGGGGGGGACAAAGGCCACGGCTCGGGGCCCACACTAACGCCGGTCTCCATTCTTCTTTCCCCCCTCCTCTCCTGTGTCCTGCACCTGCACCTGCACCATCCGAAGGACCGGAAGAGAGCGCCGGCGAGGCCTCGGTTGTCCCGGAGAGCCCTCCGGGACCCTCGCTCCAGGGCAGCCCCTCAGCCGAGGAACGACCGGCCCCGCGGAGGGCCAGACGGCGGACCCCGCGCCTGCTACCGGCGGCAGCCACGGACCCCCAGCTGCTGGCCATCCTCCGCCAGCAGCTGGAGGTGTCGGAGCAGCACCTCCGGCTGCAGGAGCAGGCGCTGGCCTGGCGCAGGGAGGCATGGGGGGCCTATATGGAGACCATCAACCGACTGGTTGACTACCTGGCCCCCCATGCTGCGCCGGCCGAGCCACCGCCTGCCATGCCCGCTCCTGCAGCCCCACCACCAGCTGCTCCAGCCGTTGCCGGGCCGTCCGCCGTCGCCCCACCACCTCCCCGCGAGGGCCACCGCGCCGAGGGACCCCTGGAGCCACCCGAGACTCGCCGGCGCCGCTACCTTCCGGTGGAGCCTGCTCCCACCCAGTCGCGGACCAGACTGCAGGCCCGGCGGAGGTATCGGCCGCCACTGTGGTCCGGGGCGCGGATGGGGATGTGAGTCCCATCCAGAGCCCCGAAGCAGTTGGGGAAGCCCAGGGTGGCAAAGGCGGCGACAGTGGCCTGTGGGTCCCCCAGCCTCACGAGCCTGTGCAGGAGCATGGAGTTGATGGCATGCACGACCTGCAGAGAAAGCACATGGGACAGCCCCAATGAGGGGTGAGCAGGGTGTGCATGGCCCTGCCCTGCCCTGGCCTGCCCTGGCCCCCCTGCCCTGCCCTGCCCTGCCCTGCCCTGGCCCCCCTGCCCTGGCCTGCCCTGGCCCCCCTGCCCTGCCCTGCCCTGCCCTGCCCTGCCCTGCCCTGGCCCCCCTGCCCTGCCCTGCTCTGGCCCCCCTGCCCTGCCCTGGCCCCCCTGCCCTGCCCTGCCCTGCCCTGCCCTGCCCTGCCCTGCTCTGCCCTGCCCTGCCCTGCTCTGGCCCCCCTGCCCTGGCCTGCCCTGCCCTGCTCTGCCCTGCCCTGCCCTGCTCTGCCCTGCCCTGCCCTGCCCTAACCTGCCCTGCTCTGGCCCCCCTGCCCTGGCCTGGCCTCCCCCTGTGGGTTCTCTTACCTCCATGAAGACAGCCCCGACGGTAGCCTTTCCGACACCAAACTGCTGCCCCACGGATCGGTAGCTGTCCGGAGTGGCCAGCTTCCAGACAGCGATGCCGACCCGTTTCTCCACAGGGAGGGCACGCCGCATGGCAGTGTCCCGGTGCCTGAGTGCGGGGGTGAGCCACTGGCAGAGCTCCAGGAATGTCTGGCGGGTCATCCTGAAGTTCCGGAGCCAGTGGTCGTCGTCCCACTCCCCAAGCACCAGCCGCTCCCACCAGTCGGTGCTGGTGGGGTAGCTCCACAGCCGCCGGCGTGTGAGGCGGGGGGGTGGAGCGGGGTGCTGCAGGGGTGGGGGCTGAGCCCTGCTGCCCTGGGGGCATCTCCTCCCCTGGGGCAAGAAGGTGCTCAGCTGCCCCCAACATGGCATGAGCCAGGGCAAGCCCTGCTCCTGCCGGGAGGGCTGGGTGGACCTCTAGCTGCTGCTGCTGCTGCTGCTGCTGCTGCTGCTGGGGGTCCATGACTGCGGCGCTCGGGGTCTGTGTGCCTATATGGCTCCTCAGACCGCGTGCTGTGCAGGCTGAGTGTATGTGGGAGTGGCCCTTTAAAGGAGCGGCTAGCTGTTGCCCCGGAAGCGCTAGTCCGCCCGTTGACCCTGTCTGCAGCTGTGCCTGGCATCCCTATTTCGATGTGTGCTACTTTGACGTGTAGACGTTCCCTCGCTGCGCCTATTTCGATGTTGGGCTGAGCAACGTCGAAGTTGAACATCGACGTTGCCAGCCCTGGAGGACGTGTAGACGTTATTCATCGAAATAGACTATTTCGATGTTGGCTGCACGTGTAGACGTAGCCGTATAGAAAAAAAAGTATCTTAAATGATTTTACAAAAGAAAAGTGGCTGCTTGTTTTACTTTGGTTATTTATGTAAATTCAGATAGTATTAAATCAGTTGAATGGATTCACTCAGCCTTTCCATTAAATTTGCCCTTTGGCTAAGACATTTCAGCCTAAACTAATCATGTCTGAGAAGGTCATAAGCCATTCTAAAACACAGGTTTATAATGAAAAAGTCCTGATCCTGAAATCAGATCTGCATCTATGTGCAGTTCCATTGACTTCATAGGAAATCCTGGCAGATGCAAGGATCTGCTCCCCAATGATCTAATTGAGGAATTGTGGCCCAAGTGTGTGTTACTTTAGTGTAGTATTTGCTGCCTCTGAACCCTGTGACGTATCAGTTTTGTAGTATCTTAAAGGTAAGATACAATTACGAGTGTTTGAAATAACCATTGAAATGCAAGTCAGTACCAATGGCAGCAAATGGGTTAATTAATAATCAGTAGGTGCCGCATGAAAAACTGGAAAAGATTTTCATGACAAGAGGAGCTTTATTTTTTTAAAAGTGCTCAATTGCTCAACCCCAGCTGCTGCTTATTCTTTGTCTAACATCATAATTAGTGACAGATCAACAGCAAAAGATTGATCCCAAATTCAAAGTTTAGATCTTTACCAGGAGACAAAAAAAATGTAATAATTCAAGCACTTCCTTTTCCCTCTCTCCATTACATTTCTCCCTTCTCCTTCCAACCTTCTCAAGCATCTCCCTGATTTACCCATCTATCCACCAATCCACTGTGTCCTCACTCTTGACCTACGAGACATCTAATGTCATGTGATACATGTGGTTTTAAGTGGCCTTAAGGCTCTAGGGTTACCATATTTGACCTCTCAAAAAAGAAGACACCCCTGAGAGGGAGTGTGTCTGTATCAATATCTAACAACTCATATTGTATTAATGTACTCTATATACGATAACACATTAATATAATAGCACCTCGAATTATGCAAGGGTTGCATCCCCACTCACCCTTGTATAACTCAAATTTCGTGTAAGTCAGGGGGCAGCTTTTTTTCCCAGCAGAATGCAAGTTCTGCAGCTGGGGAAGCAGCAGGAGCCCCTGGAGCTCCTTTAGAAGGGTAAGTCCTCTGGTTGCGGGGCACAGTTGGAGAGGGTTAAGCCTGGTGGGGGGTTAGAGCTGCAGGGGGAGCAGAGTTGAGTCGGGGCCACACAGCCCTGCAGGGGATGAGCTGGAACCCTGCGGGGTGGAGCTAGACCTGCACGGTGGGGGCGCAGCTGGAGATGTGGAGAGGGGGATGAACTGGAGCTTGGGGGAGCGGCGTTTTGAGTTGTGCTTAACTTACATTAATGCGAGTTAAGTGCAACTCAAAATCGCGCATTTGGGGGATTACTGTACAACATGAGTTAGTAGATACTGACACAGATACACTCCTGAAGGGCGTCCTCTTTTTATATTGTAAATGTACTTAAGCAGCAGGAGCTGGTTAACTTTTAAATAACAAAGATCCACTAATGTTCATGGTACAGAGCCAAAGGAGAATACCATGATACCATGGTGACAGATGGCAAATAAAATTATTGTTGCTAGAAAGAATATGTTTATATATGTAGTTTTCCAAGGGAGTTTGTGGAATCCCATCACAGGATGTTTCTAAAAACAGGTTGGACAAACACCTCTCAAGGATGATCTGGCTTTCCTGGGTCAATCCCTAGTTCTGAAGGATAGAAGTGATGATTTCTCAAGGTCTCTTCAAGACTGACCTTTCTGGAATTCTATGATATATCTCGATTTCTCCATAAGCTGTTCACTGAGTATAAACTGAAACTGATGAATGAACTAAGAATGTGTTATTTGATAGAGAAGTGGAAAAAACAGACCTTTCATTTGCAAGTCATCACCAAACTCTCATTTTTTCCCGTATATGCATCAAGATTTAGTCATAGATGTTATCAAGTCTCTCAGCTTCATCTACAGTACACGTGGGCTATGCCTACACTAGCCCCTTCCTTTTGAAGGGGGCATGGTAATGAGCGAGGTCAGAAGATGCTAATGAGGTGCTGCCCTGAATATGCAGTACCTCTTTAGCACAATGGTAGCCATGGTGATTCGAAAGTGCTGCTTTTGGAATGCACACCACCCGTGTGGATGGAGGTCTTTTGAAAGACCCCCCAGACTTCAGAAGTCCCTTCTTCCTAAAACCAAATAGGAATAAGGGGCTTTTGAAGACTTTCAAAAGGCTCCCATCTACACAGGGGGCGCATGACTCGAAAGCATCACTTTCCAGTCGCTGTGGCCACCATTATGCTAATGATACACTGCATATTGGTGCCAGTGCCTCATTAGCATCTTCTGACCTCACTCATTACCGTGCCCCTTTTGAAAGGAAGGGGCTAGTGTAGACGCAGCTTTGTAGTAAGGAAACAGAATGGAAAGCCTGATATATTCAGAAAAGCAGAAATGGGTTTCCTGCAGCTGAATTTCCTTTATTTTAATTTCAATTTCCATATGCTGCTTTAAAGTCCAAAATGGAATTGCATATTAGCATGGGATTACTTCTGACTGGAATTTTATGACCGTTAAAGGGTTTAACAGTAAAAATCCCCTTTGAGGGACTCAGGGCTTTCACAATACGTGCTTACAGTTGGCTGACACCAATTCTACTTAATAGCAGTAGGCAAAAAAGTAATCTGCTTTATTTCATGCTAGCTACTTTCTATTGTACCCTGCTTTCAGGGCCTGTATTCCATTTCTGGTGCCACTGGCTGTGACTAGTACCC
Source organism: Carettochelys insculpta (assembly GCF_033958435.1). NCBI lineage: Eukaryota > Metazoa > Chordata > Testudines > Carettochelyidae > Carettochelys > Carettochelys insculpta. The sequence goes on along the minus strand of NC_134138.1, from coordinate 23,835,790 downwards.
CATTCAGTTGATAACAATGCCTGCTGCTACATGCCAGCCAAACTCACAAGGTGTCAGCTCAGAAGTATACACACACAGTATGAAATTCACCCTTATGCACAGGGACAGTACAAAACTAATGCACACTTAAGTTCTCCTCTGCAGGGCTAAGTCAGATTCAAAAAGTACATAGGCTTGGTGTGGGGACCCTGCACCCAGCACAGTGGCTGCCATATGGAAGATTCGATTGCTGGTGGCCACGTTACGTTTGTTCCAAGGCAGGCAGAATATGGGGTAGCCCCATACTCAGATGCTGGCCCTCTGGTTTTAGTGACCCCCTTCTTTGGCCAATGCCAAGGTGGCATTGAGAGGAAAATCCTTTTGTGGCCCTTTGGAATGTGGAAAATGTGGGGCCCTTGATGTCTGTGAGAGGCTCAGAGACCATACTAGGTAGAAACACGACATTGCCTTGTGACTGAAATAGTAAGGAATTTGGGCAATTTGCTAAAATGTTGTGTAGTTGCTTTGGTATGACTCCAAGGTGACGCAACCTATTCTTCACTTTGTCTCCCTTCCTGCCCTTCTTGATTGTCATTAGAACCCTCCTCCCTCACATCCACACTGGTTCCCACCCTTGCTGTAAGTCATACCCTCTCTATTCCAACATCTTCATTCATCTCTACAAATCCCTTCCCATCATCCTCTTCCCTTGGTGTTCAACTCAGCCTTCTCAACCTCACCTTAAATACTCAGTGCCTCTGAGATCTTCTTTGCTCTCAGCTCATTGTATTTCCCCCAACTCTTCCCCTTTGTCCTTTACTTTGTGTCTTTCCATGGCCACCACTGTGTTTTCTTCTGTGTTGTTCCACAACAACTGCAAAGAAGCCCTCTCAGTAAAAATTCCATCTGTGAGGCTTTGGTCACTAACAGGTTATTAAAATAATCTAACACCATGTCCCCGAAAAATTCATTCTGTGCTGCAATGGGTATCTCAGCAGGGGTTTTTTTGTTCTGTTTAGATTGTACAGTCCTAGAGAACATGTCCGTTTCCATGTTTTGCATATCACTGAATGTATAATCAGCACTAAAAGATCAACTACAAAAGGATTTTTTTAAAAAAAAAGTCTGCGTGCCCTTTTGTGTTTCTTTACAATGGATAAAGCAAGTCTGAAAGTATATTCTTTCTTTGGGTAGTTGGGACTTTTATTTTCATAGTAGTTTTATTTTTTTTTTGTTGTTTCCTTTTTTTAATAGGGTTTCTTTGGGGTTTTTTGGGGAGGTGGGATTGGTTGTTTTATTACCTTACAAATTCAGGTCCCCTCTCAGCTGTGAGACTCCATGACGCCTACAGAGGTAGTGTAAATGTTAGTGTCACATGAAGGAAGAGAGTGGTCCTGAGACTGCCGCAGTGTTCTGCTTCTCCTCACCAAGAGGGAAAACCATGAGCTGCTGACCCTCACCCATGTTTCTTGGGCTCTGTATCACTTCCTAAGTCGCTTGCACACATTTACTATCCATTTAAAGCCACTACACACAGTGTAACATGAAACCACACTGCCAGTTAATTGCCAGTATAGGATTCCTTTGAATCCTTTATCCCCATGTCTCCCTTTTCCTTAAGCCCAAGTTGTTCACTGAGCCTGAATCAGGACATGGCCGCCTAGCATTCCTGTGCTGTTGTCAGGGCTGGTCCTAGCCAATTGGTTGCCCCAGGCAAATTTCAGTAGTCCCTTGAAAATGGCGGCCCCCATGATAACCCAGAGCCCAGAGCTTCCCCCACCACACACACAGCTCTGCTCCTAGCAGCCAGCCCAGTCCTGGAGTATACAGTGTGGCGGGGGCTGCCCAGGAGTGGAGCACCCACCCAGAAGCTCAGGCAGTGCAGTGGGAGCCAGCCTGGGAGCTTGGGCAGCATGGCGGGGGCCAGCCTGGAGCAGAGCGCCCACTCAGGAGTGCACAGCATAGAGGGAAGCTGGCTGACAAGACAGCAGCCGAGCACAACATGCCAGACTGGCTTTTTGGTGGCCCCTTCAAAGTGGCAGCCCCAAGCAACCACCTGGCTCGCTGGCTCCTAAAACTGGCTCTGTCTGTTGTCACAGCTTCTGGCACAACTGCCACCAAGACACTAGATTTGTAGACTTCAGTAACTCATTCAGAGGCTATGGGCCTGTTACAGAAGTTAGTGACTGAGGTTCTCTGGCCTGCAATGTGCAGGAGGTCAGGTTAGGATTGTCAGCCCTCCAGGATTGGCCTGGAGCCTCATGGAATCGGCACCCATCTCTTGGGGGCTGGTCCACATTACAGGAGAAGGCTGAGTAAAGGTATTCAATTTCAGCTGCATTAATTACATAGCTAAAATACCTTATTTTGGGCTTCCTCCCCATCTCTATTAAGGGAGGTTGACAGAAGCCTATGCTTCCATCGACTTCCCTTACACCTAATGGGCGACAGAGGTACCCTGGTCATTGGGGGTGCCCTGTAAACTAGATTTAGTGTGTACCCACTAAGCATGCTAAATTGAACTCTGGAAGATTGACGGAGGCAGGGTCAGTCTTTCCTGTAGTGTAGGTGTACCCTCAGTGGCTACTGAAAGCAACCCTGGAGAGTTCAGTAGGATAGTTTAAGAAAATGACATTATGTCATGATGGGGAAAAAAAATCTCTTGGAATAGTTTCCATCAGAGTTGGCAATGCTAGGTCAGGCTAAGTCCCTTTTGACCCTAAAGTCTAGAAGTCTGTAGAATAGGGTCAGGACAGAGCCAGTGCTATTATGGCGAGGATATAATATGTAATCCCTTATTCTGTGATCAGATCTGCATCTCTCTGGGGGCCAGCAGTAACACTGTCCTGAGACAGTCTTTGTGATCAGGGCAGTGCCAAAACTGTTAGTGTGTCCTACCCAGTTGACTCATTGGAATGCACTGAAATAGTCCATTTCCCTCAAGCCATTTGTATTGGAGCAGAGTCCCTGTGGGCCATGAAACACTTCTGGCTCCAACAAATATTGGCAACTACTACCTCCTTCATTCTTCTCCTATCTTTTCTGTTTACATTCTCCAAAGCTCTGTCAGCAGTGTACAAAACCTAAAGGAATGTTAAGGATAAACTATGGGCAACATGTCAAACTTGTATTTCTAAAGCCCGGAGCTCTAGAGCAACACTTTAATTCTGTAAAAGGATAAGGAGCTTTATGGAATTGTGGCATCAGCCCAAAATCAGTACACTAAATTTTTCTGCATAGATTTTGGCTTTCCTCTCTTACTTTACATAACAGGGAGATTAGGGGAAGTTATAGTGGTAGATCAACATAAGAACTTTATTTCTCCATGTGATCTGAAAGATTTTTTTCTTGCTTTAGTGTCTTCTACAGGTGAAAAATACAGGTCCCATGTTGTTTGAGTTTGAGGTGAAATGTCAATGAGCCATATGTTTTCAGACCACCACATCTAGGTCTTCTGCCATCATGCGGGGGAGGGGGACAATAGCTGTCTACAGCATTCAGAAAATAAGTCATCGGGACCAGATGGCATTCAGCCAAGAGTTGTGAATGAACTCAAACATGAAACTGCAGATTTACTAACTGTGTCTTATAACCTATCCTTTAAATCAGCTTCTGTACCAGCTGACTAGAGAATAGCTCATGTGACACCAATTCTTTAAAAAAGCTTCAGAGGTGTTCATGGTGCTTACAGGCTGATAAACCAAACTTCAGTACTGAACTGGTTGAAACTATAGTAAAGAACAGAATTATCAGGCACAGAGATGAACAAGGTTTTTGGGGAGAGAGTCTCAGGACTTTTTTAAAAGGAAATCATGCTTCATCAATCTATCAGAATTCCACTAGAGGGCCAGCAAATGTGGACATGAAACAAAAGGTAGAAATTCAATAGTCAACTTTTAGAATGGAGACAGGCAAAAAGTGGTCAGCCAAGGTTCTGTACTGGGACAAGAGCTATTCAGCATATTCTTAAATGATCTGCAACAAGGGGTAAGCCAAAATTTTCAGACAAAAAAAAAAAAGGAGGACTCAACAAGACAATAAGGCTGGGTCTACACGTGCCCCTTCCTTTCAAAAGGGGCATGTTAATGAGCAGGTTTGAAATATGCTAATGAGGTGCTGCAATCAATATGCAGTGCCTCATTAGCATAATGGTGACAACAGCGATTCGAAAGTGCGGCTTTTTGAATCGCATGCTGCCGGTGGAGACGAGACCTTCCGAAAGGACCCCCCCCCAGTTTTCGAAAGCCCTTCTTCCTATCTGGTGATTGGAAGAAGGGCTTTCAAAAACTCGGGGGGTCCTTTTGGAAGGTCCTGTCTCCACAGGCAGTGCACAATTCGAAAAGCCACACTTTCGAATCGCTGTGGTCGCCATTATGCTAATGAGGCACTGCATATTCATTGGAGCGCCTCACTAGCATATTTTGAACCTGCTCATTAACATGCCCCTTTCGAAAGGAAGGGGCACGTGTAGACCCAGCCTAAATGTGAAGTAGTACACACTGGAAAACATAATCCCAGTTATACATACAAAATGGTGGGATCTTAGATGGAGTCACTCAAGAAAGAGATTTTGGAGACATTGTGGATAGTTCTCTGAAAACATCTGCTCAAAGGTCAGTGACAGTCATAAAAAGCTACCAGAACAATAGGAATCATTAGGAAAGGGACTGATATAAGACAAAATATCATTAGGCCTCTGTGTTAATCCAGAGTTCTCTAACTGGGCAAGTACTATATTCATAACTTCTGTGGCTTGAGCACAGAGGTGGATCTGTAACAAACATTTATCAATAAATCCCAAAGGAACATGCTCAACCCAACAGGGTGGGGATTTTCAAAAGAGCAAGAGGGAACAGGTGCCTGCACATGGATTCCCTGGCTTTCAATTTCAGGTCTACATGCTTGGGGCTTAATTTTATTTTCCATGGTAGTTCAAATTCTCTTATAGTCCAAATGCATCACGTACAAAACAATGTGTGTGGTTCAGAATGAGGAAGATACATGTCACTTGGTTTTTGAAGCTGTTGCGCAACTCCGATTAAAACAGAACGCTTGACTGGTCTCCTGAGGCTCCAAGTGCTGTCTCATAGCATAGGCACCCACACTCCCTGGGAGAAGGACAAAGGCTCAGTGTGTGACAAGGTTTGCCATGCTGGGGTTTCTTTGTAATCTGATTGCTAAGGGAAACTGTTCCCAAATGCCAATCAAATGAAATCCCAGTTTCAGATAAATAATAAAGAAAAGGGGAGGCGGTGGAAGGAAGAAAAATAGGAACAGAGCATTGTAATGCAGTCATAGCAAATGGAAGGGTTTGTGCTTCTGTAGGAGCTCTTGGGGGGGGGTGGATGCCATTGTTTCTCACAAAGTTTCTCAACAAAACAGTCTCAGAAGCTCCAGCTAGAGGGATAATTAGTTATGTGTGGTTGGTATGGAAGTTACATGGCAAGGCACAGCTTGATTTACATGAGGAACTCTGGTTTTTGGGGAGGGGATGTGCATAACATTCTCTCTCTCTCTCTCTCTCTCTCTCTCTCTCTCTCTCTCTCTTTTAAAGAATTATATGCTGAATTGGTAAGGACCATTTCTGCAGTAAACAACTTCCCAAGCCATCAGTTCCATCTAGGTTAGGTGGACTCACTTTGCTGTGGGCAGTATGCATCTGCTAGGAGCTGCTTGCTATATACTGAGGGAATTTGTCCTCTCTCTTGCAGAGGCAAAATATCATAACCCTCCATTGCTTAACTAACACATGGGCTGGTGCAGGATGTGAAGGAAGACTCCGTTTTCCCAAGTCCAGGTTTGCTAGGGCCTGTGTAGAGATGAACCTGCCTGCTGCCCTCTATTCTCCCTGGAGCTTGCATGACAGGGAATTGCCAGGATGCACGATCTCTTCCTTTTGCCAGACCTTTATTCCAGTCTTTTTTGTCTGATTCCCAGGCTGCCTTCAGCATATGTCCCAGAACTCCCATATACAGGGGGTATCTGTGCTGCCTTCAGAATTATGCCCCATCTCACTGTTGCTCCTGAGGATGCTCTCATTCCTACTCTGTGATCCCTTTCTGTAGCTGTGGTGGAGCAAAGAGACAACAGGGCAGCCCTGAATGCAGTCCTTTTTAGCTAGATGCAGCATGTTCCAGAGGAGAAGCACACACTCACTGCATTTTTTTTCCATGGTGACTTTAATTTAGTTCTTTGCTGCTCCTTAGGATGAAGTAAAGAGCAGTATGACTGAATGTATTTGTTTGCCTTGTGTGCATTGGAAACTGACCATCAAAAATGAGCTAAATGTAAATATGGTAATGTGTTGCAAGTTGTGCAGAAAAAGGGCTGTTCATTTTTGCATCTAAGTTGCTCTTTACTATATTTGAGGCAGAATGTGAAATGTGGTTGTTGAAAACTAGCTCTCTTACAAAGAGATGGTAAACCAAATGTCTTTAGCTCCTCTCGGCCGAGTAGCTTTACCTTCAGATTCTACCTGCTTCACATACTTTGCGGGTCACCCACAAAGGCTGTTTTATTTAAACATAGGCAAGTCTCCTCATAGTTCCTCCCCTCTTTAAGTTTGCAAACACTTTGGTGCAGGGAATGTCCATGGATATTTGCATAGCACCTAGCAGAGTGGAAAGAGCCTGGCTAGGGTGCTTCCAGAACAAACATATTATATAATGATATTATTATCCAGAACACAAGCTAAGATTGGAATAGATTCTACGCTGTGTCTCCCCAAAGCCACAACCCCTCACTCTAAGAAGAGAAGAAATAAATTTCTTTGATTAAAGCTCAGGGCTACAAATCAGAAGTCCTTGTTTGCACATATACTTTAATGGTTTGTGCCTCAGTTATCCTAACAGTAAAAGGGAGACAACACTTCTCTGCCTACTAGGCTGTGGCTACACTTCCCTTCCCTTTCGGAAGGGGCATGTAAACGTGGCTGATTGGAAATACAAATGAGGCATGGATTTAAATATCTCATGCTTCATTTGCATACTCACATGGGATCTCGATTCCAGAAGTGCTGATTTCGAAAGCCAAATTGGCCCTGTAGTCAGGGTTCATTCGAAAGGAAACCACGCTTTCCAAAGCACCCTGCTTCCTAATATTTTTCAGAAAGAAGGGTGCTTTCGAAAGTGGGGTTTCCTTTTGAATGAACCCTGTCTACTGTTTTGGCTTTCAAACTCAGCTCTTCCGGAATCAAGATCCTGCAGGGGTATGCAAATGAGGTGCAAGATATTTAAATCCACACCATGTTTGCATTTCCAATCAGCAGTATTTGCATACCCCTTCCAAAAGGGAGGGACAGCTTAGCCACTGCCCTAGAGTGATTGTGAGCAGACTTGGTCAGGAATTTAGTTTTCACTGGGTAAAAACTGACCAATATATGATTCCCCCCCCATTTTGACAAAAGCCCCCCACAGTGTTACCAAAAATGGACATTTCCATTTTGATGAGAAAAAGTTTTGAGCAAAAAACTTCAACCTGATTTAGTTTTGCCTTCCAACTGGCTTGCCTACAGTAATCAATAAACAGAAATACCCCAGGATTTTGTGAAGTTCATTTGCTGAAGAGGATCCATACAGAAAGTTTGAAAATAACTCCTTTCTCTGAAATGGGCCAATAAGACATACAGATCTGGGACACACCTGGACTATAGAGCACTTCTTTCTCATATCAAAACTTTACAGATTAAGCCCATTTGGCCCTTGCACTAAAGTTGAGTAAGCTAGAATACTGATGTTGTGCAGGGTAAAACAAAAGAAAAGCTACACTAGTGACAATGAGCTATGTTATACAGTCAGTGAGCTCATGCTTGAAAAAAAAGATGTGAATAAAGGCAGCAGTTCTAATGTGCAGGATTCAGTGGTTTCCAAGATACCAGACTCACAGGACTGGACACTGAATGAGTAGAATACAATAAACCTCCATATCTGGAACAGAGAGACATAACATTACAAACCTTGTTTTATCAACTATATACTGAACATAGACAGGGTTTCATTTCAACTCTCCTGGGGTCATTTGATTGTCATATAGAGGATGATATTACCTGACACTCTACCAACTGACTTCTATTCTCAGCTAACATGTTACCACTTGCCTAGTTAGGTCATCATTTATAAAGTTTGGATCACATGTCTGCCTGACTCAGTATGATACAGATAAACCGTGATGCAGGAAGATGGACCGGATAACTTGGCATGGCTTTTCCACTTTTAATATCTGTGACACAATGTATATTTAGCCAACAGCTTTGGTATCTTTTATTTATATATTAGTATTTCCCCCAAACATGCAAATTGCTCCAGTAGGCTGGGCAACATTTTGTAGTTTTTTTTTCCTTCGATTTTGGTAACATTTCTCCAAATATTTGCGTAAAAACAAATCAGAGAAGTGAGTAGAACTAATCGCACATAGAAAATAAGGAATATACTTATGGGCTTGCAAGATTCAAGTCTGAGATAGACACATGGATTAATATTAGTAATCTTGGCTTTTTTGGGAGCTTAATTTTGGGACGGGAAAATTCTACGGTTGAGGAGAAAGAGGAAACTTTTGTCAATAAATCTTTTTGGCCAGGTCTTTTACAATATAAAATATTCATTGTCAGAATATAAGAACGGCTGTACTGGGTCAGACGAATGGTCCATCTAGCACATTATGCTGTGCTCTGACAACAGCCATGCTATGTGCTTCAGAGGCAATGAACAGAACAGGCAATCATCACAGGATTCATCCTCCAGTATCCACTTCCTGATTACTCTGATACCAGGACCACAGACTGTTTAATGCACATGTAAATTTCTGTAAATATAATTCCTCTTCAATCTGACAACTTTGAAGTTTTCCCAGGTTCTATAAGGGTAGGTCTACGTAGCAAAATTATTTTGAAATAACAGCCCTTATTTCAAAGGAACTTTGCTAGCATCTACACAACACAACCACTATTTTGAAATTGTTTTAAAATAGGCAGTTGGATGATTTCAAAATAGGTAAACCTCATTGCACAAGGAATAGTGCCGATTTCAAAATAGCTATTTTGAAAGAGTGTCTGTGTAGACAGGGGCTGTGTCTACATGACACAGGAATCTCGAAAGGGGGAACATCGAAAGCCAATATCAAAACAAGGGATTTCGAAATAGCGTGTGCACACACACCAAGCAGATTGCTGTACCAGTCCGCTATTTTGGAAGAGGACCCCAGTCTTTCAGAAGGGAGCGGCCACACAGCAATGCGAGACCTTTCGAAAGCACAAGCCAGGAAACACCACACATGAGGTCACATGGCCAAGAAGGCCTTCCGGATCCAACAACCAGCCGCCCCCTTAAAGGGCCCCTCCCAAACACACCCACCCTGCACACGCAGAGCACTGCAGAGCAGCAGACACCGTGCTCTGAGGAAAGGCAGTGCAGATGGAGCACCAGCAGCTGCCCAAGGCTGTCACCCCCACCTCCACCGACACCGGGACCCAGATCGCCATGGTCATCCTGGCCATGGTGGAAGCCCTGCAGCCCACAACCCCGCCTGCCACTGGGTTTCTGCAGGCCCTGGCCACAGGGCAACTGCCACACCCTGTTCCCTGTCCCCTGTTGTGCCTCTGGAGCCACCCCAGCAGCAGGGACTGGTGGGAGAGGCTGGCACTGGGCCAGTGGGACAACGAAAGTTGGCTCCAGAACTTCTGAATGTTGAGGCAGAATGTCATGGAGCTGTGTGAGTGGCTCACACCCGCCCTGCAGCACCTGGACACCCACATATAGCCCACACTCCCAGTCAAGAAACACATGGGGATTGCACTGTGGAAGCTAGGCACCCCAGGCAGACACCGTTCGGTGGGACACCAATCCTGGGTGGGCAAGGCCACTGTTAGAGCTGTCCTTCTGCAGGTAAGCCAGGCCAGGGCCCCACACCCACCCTGGGAATGGGGGAGGGGGTAAGAGGCAGGGGGTCACAGGGCTCCCCGCCGTGCAGGCCCATGTGTCAATGCCCCCTTCACACAGGTGGTCCAGGCAATCAATCACGTGCTCCTGAGGAGGGTTGTCTGCCTTGGAGACCTGGACGACACCATGGTGGGATTCACAACCACCAGGTTCCCCATCTGCTTTGGAGCCCTTGATGGCACCCACATAGGGATCCATGCCCTGGACCACAGCATGGGCACTACAAAAACCGTAAGGGTACCACTTCATGGTGCTGCAAGCCCTCGTTGATGCCCGGGGTCGGTTCAGCAACATCTGTATGTGTGCTGGTCTGGGCTAGCCCATGATGCCTGGGTATTCAGGAACTCCTAGCTGGGGCACCACTTGGAGGCAGGCACATACATCCCTGCCCAGGAGCTCCCTGTGGGGGACACCACGATGCCATCATGCATAGTAGCCGAGGGGGTGTACCCACTGCAGCCATGGCTGATGCGCCCATACACGGGGCACACCACTACCAGCCAGGACATTTTTAATCACCTCCTCAACCATGCCTGCAATAATGTGGAGCAGGCCTTCGGACGCCCGAAGGGGCACTTCCGATGCCTCAATGTGCAGCTGGACACCAGCCTTCCCAGCATCCCCCCAGGTGGTCATGGCCTGTTGTGCTCTGCGCAACATTGTGGGGGGCACGCATGAGCGTTTCGTGCAGGGGTGGGCTGAGACGGTGGCTCCAATTTCAAGCAGCCGCCCATAGCTCCGTGCTGCCGAGCACATAGGAACAGGGTTAGGGTTCGGGAGGCCCTCTGGGAAGCCTTCAATTGGGAGCCTCATTGACCCTCCCCCTGGCACCCTCTGGCCCACAGGCACCCCACATCACAGCCCCCCATGCGCACACAGGGGACACTGGGGTGAACAACAGAATGATTTACTGCACAGAACTGAACCAACACACGTAAATAAACTGCACGTTCAAAGAAAACTGGTGTGGGGTCATCACAACTGGGAAATGTATATGGGGTCGAACAGGGGAAAACTATGTACAAAGGGGTGGGGGCATGCCCCTGTAGATGGGGCCACAGGCATGGGCAGGCCTAATCCGCCATGGGGGTGGAGGGGCGAGACCCTCGGCGGGTGCGGGGGCCCTGCCACCCCAGGTGTGGGGAGCCCATTGGGGCTGGGATGGGGTTGGGATGATGGGGAGGTAGGCTCAGGCAGAGGCAGGGGGCATCACCCCAGGAGGGGGTCCAGGTGGGCTGGAGGGGCAGAGGATGATGGGGTACTGGGTGGTGTAGGCTCCCCCTACCCACACTGTTGATGAGCCAGCAGCCCCATGAGAGCCAGGCAGATGGGGTGAGTGTGGCCAGGATAAGGGCAATGAGTGTGGGGGTAGCACGGGTGGGGACAGGGCTGGATGGGGGGGCGGAGGGTGGGGCAGCAGGTGCGGCAGCTCTGGCTACACTCTCAGCTTCCTGCATGGGGTTTCCAGGCCATGCAACTTTAAGAGGCTAGCCCTGGGGACCACAGAACCCCTCCAGGCTTTGCTAGGGTGTCTCCACACTCCCTGAGGCCACCACCATGGCGGACCTGCTATTTCAAAATAGTGGCCCCGGAGCATCTACACATGCCCTATTTTGAAATTCAATTTCAAAAGGGGTCGCTCTTCCTGAAATTGGATGGGAAAAGCAGTTTCAGAATTTGCTCCCCTTTTTGTCAAAAACTATTTCGAAAGAGGCCATTGTGCACAGCCTCTGTGGCCTCTTTCAAGACTGATTTCAAAACACAGGGCTAGTGTAGATGCGCCCAGGGAGAAAAGCCTATTTCAAAATAAGCCATAGGGTGTCCAATGTCTCTATTTTGAAATAGGCTCTATTGTGTGTAGACACGGTATTTCAAAATAAGCCCTAACTTGGAAATTTATTTCGCAGTTCATTGCTAGTGTAGCCACGGCCCCAGAGTTTTATTTTTCCCCCTTTTTATGCTATACATGGAAAATTTTGTGGAATAACGACAGCTAGAGACTGACCCGGGGTCATTGAGCATTAAATGCAAAAAACATCTATAAAATGAGCTCATGGACCCAATTCTTCAAGTGACTGCTACAATGGATTCACATCCTTTGTGAACGAGGCACCAACGAGGACATACAAAACACGAATCTATTTACATCCATATACACCCTTATGCTGTTTTTATCCTTATCAGAGCATCTGCCATTAGTTCATTAAGAAATGGGAACAATCTGAATCTATCATGTGGTTTGTCCTCTCCTTCATCCTCTCTTCAGGAAGAGACCTCTGTGTGCAGTGGGGTGTTTTGTTTTGGTGAGGTCTGGCCAGTGGGTTACCTCTGCATTCCACAATGGCCTGTGCAAAAGGTACTCCTCATACATTCCACAGATGATTTGGTAAAGAATGTGTTGCTTTTTAAAAAGCTTTCTGTGTTTCAAGTAGAATCTAGAGCATGAGGAATGTTAGCAGGGGGTTTAAGGCAATTGTGAACTAGTGATGAATAATATTTTCCTTCTGTAACACCTTTCTCTCTGAAGAATACAAAAGCACTTTGTGAACTGTACTCATAGAGCAGCAACCGGTTGGCCAACACAGTACAAGGGAGGCGAAATTACCCTTGGTTTAGACATTGGGGCAAACCACTACTCTTGAAAAAATTACCATAGTATTATTAATGCACATAGGAACCAGGTAGCCAGTATCAAAGATGTGGGAGCACACATGAAGCCCAATTAACTGACCTGAAATAGGAACAGGGGCTGCGTGGGTGTCTGCATGTGAATTTCCATAGAAAGAAAAAAAGTAACTTGGGACAGGGCTGGTGGTAAAACGATTTTGGGATTCAGATACGTTCCTTGCACTCTCCGACATAGGAATCAGAGCAGTAGCTGTGTTAGTCTGTATCTCTGAGAACAACAAGAAGTCCTGTGGCACCTTGTAGACTAGCAGATAGTTTGGAGCATAAGCTTTCATGACCAGGGAAAGCTTATGCTCTAAAATATCTGTTAGTCTATAAGGTGCCACAGGACTTCTTGTTGTCCTCCTGCATAGGATAGTTCAAGAGGCTTCTACAGAAAGGCAGGTCCTGGCTTTGCTTCTGCTTCCATTATAAGACTGTGTATGAGACAGCAAGTATATGTAACTGCTCACATAAATATGTGCCACGGTTTCCTTTCCTCTTGGCATCATTAGTGTCTCAGGGCTAATGTGTGTCTCAGCCAGCTGTCTGGAGCCTTGGATGGTTTCAAGTCCCTTCCAGGTGTTACATTTGAGGAGGGATGTGATTTCACTAAAGATGATAACAAATTTCTGTTGTGTCAAATTACGGTGTTAGGCAACATTCCTCTGCATAAATGGATCAAATATATATGATGCACAAAAACTACATTCTAAAATGTCATTAAGGTTGCACAGTAAAGTATTCAAAAATTAGGAAGCGCCAAAATTAAGTCTGCACTGTAAATAGACACGTGGCTGGTGAGACAAAGGCAACTGGGTGACGATGGGCATTAGCCAGCTGAGTTCATCAGCACATGGAGGTACGGAGGTAAGGCTGTGTATTATTTTGTTGTTCCTTAATAGGCAGATACTCTACAAGAAAGAATCCAGCGTGAGAGGAAAAATGCATGTCACCAGCATCACTGCTAGTTGTTCCTCTGCCTGCACCTGTGGCTGGGACCTGGCCAGAGATGCACCCGTATACAGGCCTAGGTCTTGAGACAAGACTGAAGCAGGGATTTGGTAACAGTCTTCAAATTTGTTATGATCAGTTGTAAAGAGAATGGCGATCAGTTGTCCACTGACAGTAGGTTACAATGAAAAAGTCTTAGTCTACAAAAAGAGCGACTGAGGTTAGATATGAGGAAAACTTTCTAACTGTAAGAGTAGTTTTGCTTTGGAATAAGCTTCCAAGGGAGACTCCCACCTCTAGAAACTTTTAAAAACAGGCTGGACAAGCATCTGTAAGAGATGGTCTATATTGACTTGGTCCTGCTTCAGGACATGGGACTGAACTTAATGAATTCTTGAGGTTCCTTCCACTCCTATTTTGCTATGATTCTATGATGATGCCTATGCATTTTGACACAGTCTTTAATTAGATTCTCACACATTATTTTCTCAATGGGACCCCTGCCTCATTCAGTGCACATGATGGATGGCGCTTAATTAATAAGCAGTGAGTCAATATTTTATTTCCTTCTCATTATTCAGTGCATGCCCCAAGGCCTCATATTCTGTGCACAGTTCAAACCTGGCTCTGAAGACAGAATCAAGAGCATTCATCACTAGTGTATCCAAGGGCTTTGCAAGTATGATTTATCTTTGCAAGACCACTGTGAGCCAAGGGGCCGTATTAGCCTCATTTTACATATGGGAAGCTTAGCACGGAGAGGGAAAACTCAAACATGTTCAATGGGTTTGGGTGCTCAATTTGAGACCTGATTTTTTCAGAGTACTTAGTATTATATATTCAAACCACAGTCTCCACAGATCTTAGTTGCTTCTGGCAGTGCTCAGTACGTTTGCCAGACAGACACTAGACAAGTAAGGCATGCAGAATATGAGAAACACAATTAGTGTGTGTGGTTATTTAAATGACACACCAAGTGTCTGATGGCAGTACTAGGCTATCGTCTTTGATGGGGACCAGTAGAAGAGAGTATGAGATGCACGGTTTGCTAGTGGATTTCACAGATGACTGCTGACAGTAGAGGAATCATGACATCCAGGAATCTTGAGTACCACGCCTAGCTCTGCAGTGAAGTGTGTTTTTCTAGGCACAGATCCTTCTGTCTGTTCCCCTGAAGCCTGAGAGGCTTCTACCTTATTCCTTCTAACCCATCCCTGTATCAGTCCAGTCTCTTCCCCACTTTCATCATCCCAGTCATGGTCTTTGTGGCACAAGCTTCTCATCCAACTTCCAATCTTCTTGCCCGGCCAGTCCCAGACTTCCCCTTTTCCAGCTCTCTCTTCTCAGGCCGTCTACATTACCTGGAAAAGCAACCCGCTTAGGGTTGATCTTCTGGGGTTCAATTTCATATCCCTCATAGGGATACACAAAATCAACCTATCAGGGTCATCAATCATCCTCTCTACTTCTCACTATCACAAGGAGTACGGAAGCTTTACAGAAGAAACTCTCCTCTTGACCTTCCTCAGTGAGCAAGCCAGGTAAGTCAATTCCAGATAAGCCAATTCTAGTTACACAATTGCTGTAGCTAGAATTGTGTATCTGCAATCAACTTACCTGCGTAGTGTAGACCAAGCTTTAGTCCCTTTGCTTGTCCTATCTTCTATCCAATCTTCTCTTCTATCCCATGTGTCTGGTTACATGAGTGAAAACACACACACACACACACACACACATACCCCTCAGGATCTAAATCAGACCCAGCTCATTCCAACGGTAGCAAGAGAAGAAGCAAGATTCAGGGTGAGGAAACTAAGGGAGTGTCTCATGGAGAGCAACTACTCCTGAGTGGGGAGCTCTCCAGATGACATGAGACTAGTGGGTGAACAGAAGCAAAATGAAGTAGGGAAACTTTAGACATAGGCTGGGACCTGCACGCACAAAAAGCCTTTGGACTTTCTAGGTAAGAAAGCATTGTAAGTGTTCAAAACATGGGACAGCTTACAGGGAAGGCTGCTTAGATGAAAGTGATCACGAAATGGCAGAGTTCATGACTTGAAGGAATGGTAGGGGGATAAAAAGCACAATAAAGACAAAAGGTTTCAAGGAGGCAGACATGAGCAAAAGTTGGGAGTAGGCAGGTAAAATCCCATTGGAAGCAAATTGAAGCGGGGGGAAAAGCAGTTCAGGATGGTTGGCAGTTTTTGAAAGAGATTATTAAGGGGACAAGAGGAAACTGTGCCACTGCACAGGAAAGATAGAAAGTATGGCAAGAGACCACTCTGTCTTAATCAGGGGATTTTCAGTCATCTGAAACCCAAAAAAGAGTCCTACAAAAAGTGGAAAATAGGTCAAATTACAAACAATCAATATAAACAAATAGCACAGTTATGAAGGAACAAGATTAGAAAGGCCAAGGCATAACATGAGATTTAACTAGAGATAGACAGGATAACAAGAAATCATTTTACAGCTACAGTAAAAGCAACATGTAGATCAAAGACTGGCTAGGCCTGTTACTTCATGTGTGGTGCAGGGAACAATAATAGAAAACATGGAAATGGCAGAAATATTAAATGATTTTTTTTGTTTCAGTTTTTACCAGAAAAAAAATTAGATGGATGTCTAACATAGTGAATGTAAGTGAAAATGAGATAAAATCAAAAGCTAAAATAAGAAAAGAGCAAGTTAAAAATTACTTAGACAAGTTAGATGTCTTCAGGTCCTGGGGGCCTGATGAAATTCCCCTTCACTAAGCTCTTTGGGTATTCCAGAATGTATCTGAAGCATTTGCAATTGTCTTTGAAAAGTCATGGAAGATGGGAGAGATTTCCAAGGTCTGGAGAAGGGCAAATATAGATCCCCTGATAGAAAGGGAAATAAGGACAGGTACATGGAAAATACCTAGGAACCTAGGAAAATACAAATCAGTTAGCTTAACTTCAGTCATCAGGGGAAAAAATGGAGCAAATATCTAGAAGGTAAGATAATACGGAACAGTCAACATGGATTTATCAATAAAAAACTGTCAAACCAATCTGACATCTTTATTTGACAACTGTGACAAAGTCCCAGGCAGTTCCTCTTGGGTCCTGCGCTTTCTGGCAGTTAAAGTAATACCTCAGAGGCTCGCTGTGTCCCTTTACCCTGCCTCTTGTTTTCCCAGAGGCCCAGGTCACAGCTTCTTGAGCCATTCTCATCATTGGCACAGTCAGTAGTTGGGGAGACCCTGCCTGTATGGTGGGTCTCCTCCTGCCCCTTTGGAGCTGACCCTGGGATGTGTGGGACAGTCTGAAGGGGAACCCAGTCCACTCCCACTCATTCCGGCTTGCGGTCCAGGGACCATACACAGCTGCTGCTGGAGGAGCCGTCTCCCTTGGCCCCTGGTGCAGCAGCTTTGTCCCTGAGCCATTTCCCCAGATGCTTCCCCAGTGCCTTCTCCAGGTGGTTGCAGCAAGCCATTCTTCTTGCAAACTCTCCTTCGCAGTCCTTTTCTCTTTCCTGGCCCATCCCCTTGCTCCTTCCCCCTTCTCTCCTGAGGGGAAGCTTTTTAATGGGCTCAGCGGGCCCTAATTGGTGGCAGGAGCTTAATTTTCAGCAGTTGTTGGATTACCTTGCTGCTGTAGGCTGATTCCTGATGAGTCTCTGTCATTGTGGTACATAAAGGCACAGACCCAACTGCCAGCATACCTGCCCTTCAGGATGTTCCTATAACCTTCTGGCTGTGGGCTATCACACAGGAAAACATGTTTTGTGGATAGGGGGAAGCAGTAGGTTTGGTCTGTCTTGATGTTAGTAAAGCTTTTGATATTGTCTCACAGGATCTTCTCATTAACAAATCAGGAGAACGGAATCTAGATGGAGATATTATCAGGCAGGTACATAACTGCGTGGAAGCCTATTCCCAGAGAGTAGGCATCAGAGTTCACAGTCAAGCTGGAAGGGCTCAGAGATCATTCTGGATGGAGTTCTGTCTAAAATCATCCTCAGTGATTTAGTTAATAGGATTGAGAGAATACTTATAATCTGGAGAAATTATCTGAGGTAAATAGAATAAAATGCAATATGAACAAATGCAAAGTATTCTACATAAAAGGAGTAATGAGTTGCACACATATAAAATGTCTAATGACTACTTAGGAAGGAGTACTGCATAAAAGGATCTTGGAATCATAGTGGGTCACAGCATATGAGCCAACAGTGCAACACTGTTGAAAATATTCCGGAAAGTATTAGGAGGAGTATTGTAAACACAACACAAGAAGTATCTCTTCCACTCTACTCTGTGGTGATTAGGCCTCAAATGGAGTATAATATCCAGTTCTGGGCATCACCTTTCAGGAAAGATACGGACAAACTGGAGAAAGTCCAGCAGAGAACAACCAAAATGATTAATGACCTGAGAAATATGATACATGAGCAAAAACTGAAAAATGTGGGTGTTTTGTAGTGTGGAAAAGAAGAGATTAAGAGGGGACATCATATCAGTTTTCAAATACATAAAAGTTTGTTACAAAGCAGAGGAAGAAAAATTGTTTTTCCTAGCCTCTAAGAATAAGACAAGAAACAATGGTCTTAAATTGCAGAAAAGGAGGACTAGGGTGTACATTAGGAAAAACTTCCTATCAGGGTAGTTAAGCACTGGAATTAATTGCCCAGGGGGGTGCTGTATTCATCATCATTGGAAATGTTTAAGAGAAAAAAACAAGCAGTCCTGTAGCATCTTAAAACTAACAAATTTATTTATTAGGTAATGAACTTTCATGTGTCAGACCTACTTCTTCAGATTTTCTTCTTGTATTACAAATTGAATCTCTCTAATCCAGAATTCTCTCATCCAACGACATCCATAATCCAGCATGATTTTAGTTAGCTGGATAACCTCTGGCTAGGGAAATTGAATCAGTCTGTGTTTCCTGAAGGGCACAAAGGCCAGGGAAAAGGGCAATGAACCATCCCCTGACAGGCACAGGTAATCATCTAAATTGTACGTGTAAATGGGTATGTTGTGTGTAAAGGGCCTCTAACTAGCCTATGCCCTCATGGTAAGTTAATGTGCAATCAGCATATAGTGTTTTGTTTTGATAGTATACAGACTAGCATACAGTGGTGTGCATACTTTTTTAAAAATGGAGGCTCCGAGTGCCAAAAGAACAGAAAACAAGGGTGGTGATGTATTGTACAGAGACAGAGAACTTCCAGCTGGGAAACACTAACATTTATCATGTATCAGCCACTTCCCAGAGCAAAGAAAGATGAGGTAGGTCAACAATTAGAGGACACCAATTTGTAAGGCAAAGGCTGAAGGAGATTTCTGTTAGCAAGAGTAAAGAGATGTCTATAAAGACATGTGATGAGTGAAATCTAGCGCTTAACACTTGGTGTGAGTTCCTTGTTAGCACCGTCACTGTGGACTGAGAATGCACTAGCACTTGACTAGTGTCACTGCTGCTGTAATACAAAGGGTGTGTGAGTGACAAATAGAGGTCTGGTACGTGACGGGAAGTCACTGCCTGAGACTGGTATTTGACGGAATCTGTTATTTAAAAAAGAGAAATGAAAGTGTTTAGTCTGTTTTGCACTTCACAAAAGTTTGCTATTGTAGCTGTCTACAAATTGTTCTGTATTGTGACCTGTATGTTTCAAAAGAAACAATGACTGCCTATCTATTTTTCAGGAAACACACAGCTCAGTTCTGTAAACATGTCCACAGTTTACGCACATGAATGGTCCCTACATGGCTTGCTCAGAATCACACAATAATATTGCTAGAGCCTTGATGGAATAACTGCCATGAGTACAGTTATTCAAATGTTCTCCAAGGTTCTGTGGATGGTGTACAGATAGCCAAAGCGACTGGGTCAAATTCTTCCCTAATGTAACTCCACTGAAAAAAAGCTGAATTGCATAAGAAATCAGATTGGTTCTCCAAGCCTTAGTCTTCTCATAGGAGCCAAATGAAAAATTCACAGAGAATAATTTACTCAAAATAGCTACTCTACTTTTCTGAAGGTTGACAGTCTGTGAAATAGTGGGACATAAGTCACACCAGTTGTCTGCTGCCTCGGTGCTGAATGTCCAGAGCAGATTGCAGTTACCTCAACTCGAATGGTGGTTACACTTTTTAAGGTTTCCAGTTAATGGATTGATTGTAAAACATGGTTTCTTCTCTTTGGATGTGGATTTCCCTGTCAGGCTCACATGTACCTGCTGTAACTTGTAGGTGGCCTAAAATGTAGAACTTGAAGGTAAAGTACAATTTTCCTAAACCAAACGATAAGGCATTGTCATATGTGTTGTTGTTTCTCAAGATCCAATAAATTAGCAATAGACAAGGCTTGCAGGGCCGTTTATGTTAGGGTGAGATCAAGCATATAAATTAGATGTAATCATAGTATAATCTGATTTATTTACAAAGAATAGATACAGTGTCCTGGTTTCCTCAACACAGTAGGAATAAACAGGCAAACAGGTTCCTTGCTCAGAAACTGCCACTCCAGAAAATTCTGCACCGTAGAAGCTCTGTCCTCTCAGGATCCCACTCAGGCTGTGGTTATGCTATGAGCACTACATTGGCATAGCCACAGCACTGCTGCAGTGTATAGGGGCAGCAGGTTTTTTCTGCCACTGGAGGAATTTCAGCTCACCGAGAGGGCAGTTTCCACATTGATGGAACCGTTCTTCTGTCAGCCTACCAGCTTCTACACGGGGGGTTAGGCTGGCATATTGTGACACGCTGCTTGTGGATTTTTCATATTCTGAGTCCTAGCTGCCGACAGAAGGGGGCAAAAGAGACAGCTGCCTGGGGCCTGGCTATATAAAAGTGCCTGAGACTCCCAGTCACCACCATTGCTACTGCAGCATTGGCAGCAGCCAGAACCCCAGGCCCTTTAAATTGCTGCCACAGTCTAGCCCCACCCTGCCCCTTCCACACAAGGCCTTGGCCTTTTCCAAGGGGCAGCAGGAGGGAGCATGGATTGGACCACTTCCACCTTACCCAGGAGCCCTGCAAGTGTCTCTGCAGCCCTGTCTGTCGCCAATATGCAGAGCCTGCAAACCAGTGTCCTGCATTTGAAACCAGGAAACTCCTGCTAATCTACCTGAGTTACCTGTGCTCAGGCCTGTACGTGGTGTTTAGTGCATCAGGCATAGCTGCCATGATCTGCAGTGGTTTCACCACTTAACGTGACTTAATTTCTTTACATTACAGTGAATTAAATTGATTTCTTTGTCTTAAAGTCAATTCAAGTGATTTAATTTCTTCTTCCCTTGAGCCTGAGAGTCTTTGGCACCCATTGGCTTTAATGAAATCTGTGACTATCTTTCGGTCAGGCACCTTGGTACAACCATTAACATCTGTTAGCAAAATACTGTCTCAGGTGAATGGCAGGAATTTTCACATATTAGGCCTGGTCTACATTTTCCTTATACTGGCTTAGAAATCAAAATCCACCACCTCCTTTGTACCCTTCCCACCAGTGTCGCAGCTGCATCAACAAAACCTGCACTGTACATGGAGCTATGCCAGTCGAAGAGGTGTTGGGTCAGCATAGCTAAAGGTGAGCACGAAGAATTCTGCCAGTGGATGCTGCGTCTTCATATGGCAGCTATGCCAGCATCGGCTCTGTAGTATAATTACAGCCTTGATACCAATGAGATTTTTCCAATCCATTAAAAGGTGTGAGACAGCAAAGCAGGACTGGAAAAACTATCACACTCACAGAGTTGCTAGAAGTAGTTACTTCAGCAGGGTCGACAGCCACCGTGAGCCTGGGGGCAAGGTGAGAGGTGCAGAGCGAAGGACAGAAGGGGGATGGCTTAGGGCAGTCGGCTCTGGGGCTCGCAAGGTCCCTCAGAGCTGTCTGTGGAGTGGTGCACAGTGCTCCTGCAATGTTTCAGCAGCGGCAGTGGTGGCTAGGTCTGCAGGCCCCTCTAAAATACCTGGCCCCGGGGAAACTGACCCCTTACCCATCCCTCAGTTGGTAGGCCTGGTTACACCTGCTCCTGCTAGAAATATTATGCAGATTATCTTTCTGAAATCTCATATTTTAGTACTTTAGTTTAGGTCTCTGGCATAGGAAAAAGAGAATAAAAATGAATGGAAAAAGACTAAGGCTTATGTCTAGACTGAAAGCACTACAGTGACACAGCTGCAGCCACCCTATCTTGACAGAAGGGGATTTTCTGTCACTGTGGTGTGACCTGGTCAGTCCAGAGGTTTGCTACAAAGTAGGGAAAAGGCAGCCCAGGAAGGGTAAAATGCCCGCTAATTAGAGGGGGAGGGCTGCAGAGCAATTAGGAGTAGCTGGCAGGGAGCTAGCCCAGGCTGGCTGGGGCCAGCTGACTCCACCTCAGACCTGCTGGAAGCCTTTAAAAGCCTCCTCAGTTAGAAAGAGAATGAGAGAGCAGGCCAGACACATACCCCCACACCACAAGAGCTAGTGGCATACAGAGTACAGACACCTGTAGAGGAGAGACAGCAGGGAACAGAGACCCTTAAGGAGTGGGCGAGCTCCCTACCTCAGAAGCCAGCTGCAAGCCCAAACCACTGGCAAGGGGGAAGGCTGCTGGCCCAAATGCTGGCCTGGGATTGACAAACCTTTGCCACAATGATTAGCCCACCTCTCCAAAGGTTGGTAGATAGCTTGATGACAAAATTCTATTGACCTACCTACATCTATGCTGGGGGTTAGTCAACTTAACTATGATGCTCAAGGTATCTTGCCTTGAGCAACATACCTGGCTTAATCCAATTTTTAACTGTAGACCAAGCCTTAGAACACCAAAGTCACATGCTTTGGTTGGAGCCTTGAGCATAGACTTGAGTCTGTTCTAATTGGTTCACCCATCCTTAATTATCCAGCTGTCTTGGTTCAGTAGCCTCCAAAGCTGACAAGCATTAGTGAATGAGAGGGAAACCCTTCTGTTTTAGTGTGCATTTTAATCCTTCCTACAACTCTTATTGCTATTATCCCTTTTATCCTACATTTTTCCTCAGTAGCAATGCCATTGGAATAAAAATGATTTGGTTCTCAGCAATAATCCTTATTTGCATTTCTACAGCATGTGTCACCCGAGGAGCTCAAAGTGCTTTGCAGATGTTTAGGGTGAATCCTGCCCCCCTAGTAATTGATGGCAAATCTCCCATTGGGTTCAGTGGGGCAATAAGCTTCTCGATACTCTGTTATAACTAAGATTCTCTTCACTGCAAGGACAAATCAAGCTCTTACTCGGGTTTTAGCAATGGGTACCATGTGACACCTCCATTTGGGAAAGCTATGCATACTCAGACCATGGCCCTGCCCTGAGACCTGGCCCTACTCAGCCTTTTTCCTCCAAAAACCCGATTCCACCCCAGGCCCCTTTGGTCCCCTCCCTGAGGCCCCCCTCATCTTCTGCTCATCATTCACCTCCACCACTTCACCTCCTACCATGAGGCTCTCATGTGGGTGGAATAGGGATGGGAAAAGGCCGAGTCTTGGGGAAAGAGGATGAACAGGACTGATGCCTGAGAGTAGAGTATGGGTGGTGCAATGGCTGGGGCACTCAGTTTTTCAGCAACAGAATGTTGCTATGGCGGTGGGCTGGCTGTTTGGGAAGGCTTCCACCCACCACCTATGGTGTTAGCCAATCTACCTCACTTCCACACAGAAAACCTCTGAGCCAGGACTATACCTAGGCTAGTTTACCCAGCTGGAGTGGAGTGGGGAAATATGAGAGCCACTGCCTTTCAGACTGGGGGGAAAACATTGAACGCATCTTGGCACAAAGAACCGTGGAGTGCAGACACAGCAAGGACACAGTCATGCCGGCAGGTTTTTGTGGTGGAAACACTTGCAGTGGGCCAGAGTAACTCTAACCTAGAACCAAGAATTCATATGATGAAGTGGGTCTTTGCCCACAAAAGCTTATGCTCCAAAAAAAAGTCTGTTAGTCTATAAGGTGCCAGAGGACTTCTTGTTGTTTTCCTAACCAAAAACTTGGGCTAACTGTGCAGTGAAGACCTATATGCAAACATTATCCTCCTTTTTGCAGATGGGGAAACTGAGGCACAAATTCCTGCTTTTCTTGATTCTCTAGCTTACATAATGCAAATGCATGTGTAAACCCAGAAGCACTGAAACCAATGACAATGAAGAGTGATGTCTGCTCTATAACCATAGCTGAGAACCAGCTAGCTTTTGTCTCATGCGGAAGAGCACATGGCTGTTATCCCTAAGATCACAGGTTTATTCTCTCCTGCTGACAACCCTGGTCCATTGACCTTACACATATGACTGGATAAGTATCTGTCTATCCACATGCATCCACAAAAGGAGACTTTCATATGCCTGTGTAAGCCAGAGGTTTTTCTGTGGGTATGTTGTGCATATTCAGAGTACAACAGATACTTGTCTTGTTCAATGTAAATACCCCCATACATGAAGCAAATGTTGCTTCTTATATTATTTGTGCAGGGCCAGCTTCAGGAAATGGGAGCCATGTGGTTCAACTCCCAAATTGCCCATGAAACCATTCACTTCAATGAGACAACATTTCAAGAAAGAAATGGAGAAATTGGAGAAGGCCCGGAGAAGAGCAGCAAGAATGATGAAAGGTCTAGAGAACATGAGGGGTGACTGAAAGAATTGGGCTCGTTTAATTTAGAAAAAAGAAGACTGAGAGAGGACATGATAGTGGTTCTCGAGTGTTTAAAAGAGCATTTCAAAGAGGAGGGAGAAAAATTGTTCTCCTCAGCCTCTGATGACAGGACAAGAAGCAACGGGCTTAAACTGAAGCAAGGGAAGTTTAGGTTGGACAGTAGGAAAAACTTCCTAACTGTCAGAGTGGTTAACCACTGGAATAAATTACCTCAAGAGGTTGAGGAATCTCCATTGCTAGGGAAATTTAATAGCAGGTTAGACAGACATTTATCAGGGATGGTCTAGATGGTACTTGGTCCTGCCATGGAGGTAGGAACCCTTCTTGAGGACCCCTTCAGTTCTAGTATTCTATGATTCTGTGATTCTACATGCAGTATGATTACTGGTGTCAATTTTGCTTTTATTTTAAGCAAAAGACCCATCACTCCTTTAAGGCTTTTTAATGCAATAGTCTTTAAAGAGCTGTGACCTGGAAATGTCCCTCACATGTGCAAGTTTCAAAACTAATGCCTGTTTCAGCCCGAAGAAAGAACATCACTGAAATGTTTGTTCTGTCATGCTTTTGATGGAGTTTGATATTTCTGTTGTTCCCTCACTCTGCCTGAGACATAGGGTATTTTTGTTCATTCTGTTTCTCTGACAGAGGTGCAAATTGTCATTTCACAAACTCTTCTTCCGTTCACCTGTATCTCCTCTACAAAAGGAAAATGCCAATCAACCCAGTGCTCTGAAAGCTGGACTGCCACTCCTCTAATTCAGTATTCTAACTGAATATGGATTGAATGAATTGCATTTAATAGGACAGCTAGCCAGAAAGAACAGCACTGATTTGATTGACAGTTTACTTCTTTAGCAATACAGGATAACTGCCTTAGGATTACTGCCATTGCAACTGTATCCCAAAAGTCTAATGAAGACTCATTCAATCTGTTGGGGTATGGGGAGGGATACAGAGTTTGCACGCATTCTCTATATCCCCAATATACAAGCAGAATAGTCTAGTGCCGGGAGCACTAGCCTGGAGCTTAAATGACTTGAGCTCAACAACTCCTTTTGCAGCAGATTTCCTGTGTCACCCCAGGCAACTTGCCTGAGTTTCCCATCTGTAAAATGGGATAATAGGACTTGCAGATGTGTCGCAAAGATAAATGCATTACTAAGAGGCCTAGTTACTGTAGGGACCCACTCTAAGTGTCATCCTATTTTTCAACAACAACCCTATCTATTCTCCCACCTGCTGCTTCGAATGCATATCTAGGTTGATCACATAAACTACAAGTCTGACTCTACATACCACTGGGTTCTCTCAAGACTTTGTCTTCTGAATGTAGGTCTCAGTGTGAGAGGCAATATCTATTACTATTCAAAGGCGCAAACCTGTTTATTGAATCTCACTGTGACGTCCATCCAACACAATCTTGTTTGTAAAAACCTAATCTTGCTCTGGCCCATCCTGTCTCTGTTAGTTGTTATCCTTACTTGTCTGTCTGTCACTAGAATGGAGACTCTTCAGCAAAGACCTTTCTAAAATGACTTGTGATTTTAAGGGGTCCACGTGAGACATCCATCCCCTCTGAGAAATGAGCTTCTTTATGGTGGATGTCCAAAAGCAGAGGCACCTCAAGTCACTTCTGAAAACCATGGTCCTTATATCTGTGACCGAGCTGTGAGGCGCATACTTGCCTATTAGCACAATGATGATGATACATATTGTATTCTGCAGATGCCATAGTATTCATCAACTAGATGAAGCTAAGCCCCTGGTCTGAAAGGTACTATGCCTGAATAAGTGTTGGACATGTGAAAAAAAGTAAAAACACCTGGGCTCCAAAAAGCATCTGGCCAAAGCCCCCCTGCTCCACCATCATGTTTTTGTTGTTTGTGCATAGTTCTCCCCAGGTAACATGCTTGTCTCTCACAAAAGATCTGGGGCCAAGGTTGTGGGGAAATGTCACAGTGGGACAAATTCTGGTCATGTTTACACCAGTCTGTGGGATTGCTAGATATTTAAATTGGTTTAATTAAGAGTAGAATCTGGCCTTCACAGATATGTGAGAATGAAAACTTGGACTGGGTCTCTGTGTATGACAAGGTGACCCGATTACCCTATTACAGCAGTTTGAAATCTCCTAGAATTCTGCTGGCTGCCTTCTGAGAATTTTAAGTAGAAACAACTTGGATTTTTTTTCTTTTTTAGAAACTTTTCCTAATTTAGAACAATGCGTGGAGCTGAATATTAAACACAGCATTGTGCTTACAGAATTTGAGGCAAATTGGAATCTTGATGGAAAGGGATGAGGCTGGGCTAATATAATTTGAAAAATGCTGGAATGGAAGCTAATCCACTTCATCTTGCTGGTTCCCTGCTGCTGTTATCAAAACCCAGAGAAGCACTCAGTAAAAATAAAGACTGCAATGTGTTACATGTACGTTAGTCTGTGTCCCTGGAGGTGCTGAGACCTCACTGTGCTCAAACAAAAACAGACACAGGAATCAAAATTGAATCTCTGTGTTTAGGCAAACAATTCAGCAACCAGAAAATACACTTTCCAACCAAAATTCTCGTGAGCCAGAGGCACAGCTGATGTACATTGGCACATCTCAATTGACTTCAGTGCAGTAACTCCAATTTATACAAGGCAATTTACTGTAAATCTGTTGGCAGAAGATGAATATATATATCTAAAGAGGAAATGTGCAATAAGGTGTCAAGGCAGAAGTTATAAAACTACAAAATATATATAGAAAAAAGATGATCACTTTACAAAACACGTCATTCATGCAGAGGCCTAGGAGTGCACAGGGGTGAATTTCACCCTTGCCGTATCTCAAACACAGTGGCTGAATAACTCATCAATCACAAAAGCAAATTACTTATGGCATTCAGTAGCCTCTTTGCCTACTGAAATTGTAGTTCAGAGACTGCTCCTTATTGCAGGAGGCACTTTACAATTTGCAGCACTAAAATAATATGACCTCCCTTCTTTAAAGTAAAGGAAACCGTTTTTGTTTACTTTCATGGGAGTTGCTCCCAGCCTGAAAACATGGAGGCATCAAACTCTAATGCCACTTGGGGCTAAAGCTTGAACATGGCGAGAAAATGTGTTCCTTGCCATTAATCACCTTTAAGCATTTCCCATTGTCCCATACGATGCATTGTTCACATGCTACAGTGCAAACTTGCAATACTGAAAAGTCTGAATTCTTATCTTTTCAGGCTGAGATACTGCACTCACAAAATCGAGTTTGAGCAAGGTTCTGCAATGGCCATGGAAGGTTTTGAAATATACATCTCGCAATTTTGATGATGACAAGATACTTCTCCAAAGCTAATTTATCAAATGTTGAAGCATCTGAAGCTTCATCATCTAGAGAAGCTGTAAAATAAAAATTATTTCCTGCTACTACAAAAACAATGAGAAGTCCTGTGGCACCTTAGAGTCTAACAGATATATTGGAGTATAAACTTTTATGGGCAAAGACCTGCTTCATCAGATGCATCTTTGCCAACAAAAGCTTATGCTCCAATTTATCTGTCAATCTATAACGTCTATAAGGTGCCACAGTTTTTGCAGTAGCAGGAAGCTTCAGATTGTTTTTGCAGATACAGATTAACATGGCTACCCCTCTAATACTTGTCTTCCTGCTACTGGTCTAATAAACTTTCCCTCCCTCCTCTGTCCTGCCTCCACATGTAACATACCTCTGGCAGTTTTTGTAGTGGTTTAATCTTTTTTTTTACTTTATGAGAATCAATAGGTGTGACTCTTATTTAGATTGTCTGTAATGAGTGGCAAATAACTGGCATAGATGTTATAGTAGATTGGTGCGTAGCTAGTCTACAGAAACAAAGCCACTCCTCACTGGACAGGGAAAGATGGAAGGAAATAGTGAGAGAGACATCAGACACCAACAGGCGCTGAGCCCACGGTTATTGATGATGATGATGAAATAACTGGCGATGAGCAGAAATGATGTGTGAGGGGAGAGTGTTCTGATTTAGCATCCTCTCCACCTCTGTTTTTTTATTTCAGACAGGTTATTTCTAATGTGCAGCCAATGACAATGAATTGATACCATTCTGGTTTTGTTGGGATTCAGCTTAAAAGTTGATAAAATAGCTCATGACCTTTTTAGTTTAGATTTAATTATCACCCAACATGGCTCTTGAACTGTTCCTGCTGATCCCTGCCTGGCCTCTTTCCCTTTTATTCTGAAACCTTCATGGAAGCAAGATGGGTTGCAAATAAATAATATTGTTACTCCTATATCTGCCACTTGTAGCTTGTGCACATTATTTTAAAACTGGTGTTTTCACCACTCTTTGTGCTCAGTAAAGAACCCGCATAAATATTTTATTTCTCTCCCGCATTGTGAAAGCTTCTCCTTTGAGTTAATGATTGGGACTTCTAACAGTGAAGATCTGTTCCTAACTCCACCCTCAAGTCACTGGGAACAACCGGAAAGACTCTTGCATGTGAGGATGATGTTCATCCAGGGCTGGTCTGAGACTATGGAATGAGATCCCACAGGAACAAAAGACTATTACAAGGCTCGCTGCTTTTAAGTGTCAGGTGTACTTTTCCAACCAACTTTCTACCCTATAAAGTCAAAGCAGTGTGTACATTTCACTGATTATTTTAAAATCCCCATCAACAGATCTGTACCAAAACAACACTCCATAATGCACACATCTATTCCTGTGAGAGGCTGAGAGGAAAAGAATTAACCTCATGTGAGAGATATAAGTCACGTTGTTCACTGTGCTACAGGAAGCAGCTCAGACACTACAATTATGGGGGCTGTGCTGGCACCAATAGACACCATTGGTCTGTTGTATATTTTTCTTTACAAGATCCTTGGAAAAATGTAGCCCCTTTGCAGCAAACAGCTTCTTTCCAGTTAAGTAGAATGCCTTCTGCACACACACCACACACACAAGAGTTTTGTGAGCCCTACAAAGCAGAGACTGCAAGTTGCTCATGAACTCACCAATTCAGGTTTGAGCCTCAAAGGTGACTACTGAGCTCAGCACTGCAGGGTTCTGTTGGATGTTTGAATGAAGCAGACTTGCAGCTCCAATGCGAATCCCATCTCCCTTTTGTGTATCTCCTGCCTAATCCTCCATGTATCTCCTTCTTCCATCAAACTGTAGGATCCCTCTTCTTTCCATGAATGGAGGCCGGCAGTGAATGCCTTGGTTTTACATTGCAGTGAATGCTTATGAGTGCTGTTGACAGTGTTTAACTATTTATACTCCCCTGGCAGCCTTTTATCTAATGTATATTTTGGAGAGTTTGTCCATTTCTGTCTGTGTCCATCCATCCGTCTGTGAGTCTGTTGTTTAAGAACTTCTCCTAAATGGTAAGAGCAAGTACCACCAAATTTGGTATGCAGCTTCCACTTATCAGAACGTAAAGCAAGGCCAGGGTTTGGTTGTGCCAGGACAATGGGATGTGCCTGGAATTTGGGATTGTTTCTCATAACATGGAAGGGAGGGGTCTAGTCAGAGGGATAGTTATACTGTAGAATGACCTTGTGGGGAAGGCACAGAGGCAGCAAGAGAGACATAGGGACCAGGACAGCTATAATGGCACTGGGCCAGCAGTGGGCAGTGGTGGAGAAAGGTACAGCTATCAGAGAGTTTCTTTGGTTTTGTGTCTGTTTGTTTGTGTGTGTCTGTCCCCCAACTGAGGGACATATACGCTTCTCGCATCTGTGACCACTGGAACTGCTACAACCATGGACAGGTGCTTCTCACTTGACCCTAAGGGCTAAGGTTGTCCTCTCTCCCCAGGGCAACCTGCGTACTGAACCCCTCTTCCCCAGCCCACCATAAAACAGTTATTTAAATGAAGAAAAGCAAAACTTATTTGAGTTAGGGACCCCAGCAATGCTGAGTAAACCTAGTGATAAATATAGTCAGTTAAGCCTCTTCAGGAAAGAGGCTCATTAACAAACCTTGGAAAAACTAAATGTCTGATTTAGAGAAAAAAGCATAAGCCTGATCCTAGGAGCAATTCAACATTGTCCCTAACTTATCTATTCTGACCTAAGCTAACAGTGATCTGGCCAGTAGGTGCCTTTCCATTCCTAAAGGTCTATCCTAGGGATTTACTAATAAACTGAAGTCAATGGGGATTGTGCCAATTGGTATAGCATTAGACAAAACAGGCAGAATATTGGTGAACAGGATGCAAGTAGAAAGTTAAGACTACTATTGTGCCTGTACCAAAAAAGATGGTCAGATTGTAAGGGAAGCAGCAGGTGATATAAGCAATTCTGGAATCCTTATGTCCCTCAGAAAATCAATGTAAGTCCAATGCCTTTGGTAAACTTAGTGTGTTATTTTTCAATCAATGTCTCTGGAAACACAAAATGAGATGGATGCACAAGACCTAGCTGCACTATTAGGGGTATCTTTTATTTTAAGGGCTTGATCTACAGCCCTTTGAAGTCAATGGAGAAAATCCCAAAAGCATAACTCTACATAAGGGTGGTGAGGATTTCCTTTCGATAATTTCCCCAAGAGAAAAAATTACAATGCAAACAAATGGCTATAAATTTCATATAAGACAGACCCTCTACACACAGACACTCTCAGAACCGAAAACAAACTAAGCTCAGAGGCTGCACATTTCATCGGAATATTTCTCTCCTTTTTTACCTTCTAGTCAAACCGCTTCTGTCACCACAAGAGGATTTCTGATGGTTCACTTTGCAGTGGTCAAATTAGGCTCTTCCTTTACCTGTGGAAGCACTGAAGGGCTCCAAGTCCCTAAGTGAGGGATCAGCAATTTTTCCAAGATGGAGTGCTGAAATTTGACCTTTTGACCTCTATGTACAGTCTGAGTGCTGGTGATACTTTTTAAAGTCACTAATAATCCAACTTATAACAGCTTTGTTAATAAATAAATTAAACTGTAGAACTTTACCATTTAGGTGGTGGTTGGTAGCATTAGCTGGCCTTTTGTTAATCCACAGACAACATGGTTTTGAACAAGCTCCTGGCTGCATGAGGGAGGAAGGGCAGGGTTGAGCTCCCACATCATGTACCAATGAAAATCGGCTCATGTGCTGCTCTTGGCATGCATGGTGGGGGTTGCTTATCCCTACTCTAAACCAAAGGCTCAGACCAGGATAGAAAACTCTTGTATTTCATGCTGCTCAGTGCTTTGAAATGAATTTTAGGTCTGATTTTTTCCCCTCCTTCCTTAGGCTGGTATAAATCAGGAGGAACACTACTGAGGTCTTTTAGCATAACCAAGATCAGAATCCAGGCCTACTACACTTAGAATAAAAGAATCACAAAAAGTCTTCAGTTTGGTGCCATCCTAACATTAGGTATACAGATAAAATTATTTATTTATGGAGGGAAAAGAGAGTAAAGGTTGTTTATCAGTGGGTCCTATTACAGTCAACCAGATGCTGAGCTTTCATGGCTTGAACCCATGCTCTTAACACATGTAAAATTTTCAGTGAAGTTAATAAGCATTTTGCTTGCTTCATAAATATGGTACTGGTCCTTGATGAAGTCTGTAAACAAACTACACTATCCTCTCAGTCTGGGATGGTCTGAGTAACTGCTTGATTTATTGGACAAATGTGTGGAACCAGATTACATTACTGACAATGTATCTCCAGCAGAAAGGTTCATAAAAAATAATGACACAGAAGCATCTGGCTGGGAAAACATTATGGATAAATGGCTCAGCACACTGGAAGCAAAAGTTAAGTGGAACAATGAACTATGCACTCCATTCTCCACTGGTTACATTTATCCAGAATAAGACTCCTCAAACTAAAGAGAGAAATGCCTGGTGGGTCTTCCTCCAAATGGCAAATATTGGAGGAGTCAGTCACTAAGCAGCCAATGAATGTCAGGAGTACAGTTTTCTTGTCCAAAAGTCTAGAAATATTGGCTCAATGTTTGCAAATGCCTCTCCAGTTCTCTGGAAATCTCATTGTTGGTGTCATCTCCTAAATTATGTATCCTCTGCTTTGCAGAGCTCAGCCTTCATCTTTCCTCGTTTGCTCAGTGGTTGGTCTCTGTGCAGCTAAGAGAATTATGGAAGCATGCTGTTTGCCTGACACATTAAGAATGGATGTCAGAGCCAGGTAATTTTGCTCTAATGGAGAAATAATAGAGAAATGTATAATAAAATGTGGGCTTTATGAAACACTTACTGAGGAAACTGTAATACCTTTCCCTTAAAGATGTCAGACCAGGCCCGCCAATGGGGAGAGGAGGGGAAAGGGTAAGGGGGTCATTGCCCCCAGGCACACTGTTTCGACATGGGCAGAGCTCTGGCTGGTACCACCACTGCTTTGGCAATGGCAACAGCCAGAGCTCCAGGCCCCTTTGCAATGCCATGGTAGCGCTGCTCCAGCTGTGCACAGCTGCCATGGAGTGGGGAGGGGACCCAGCACAGCAGTCCAGGTGGTGCTGAGGGCTGACTCAGTGATGATATAGACCCATGTTGTCTCTTGATTTAATTCCTTCTTCCTTTTGTTAGGAGGCTAAATGCGTCAACTTCTTTCCATTTATGACAGAACAGTGGTTCCCAACATGGGGTCCGTAGACCCTTGGGGGTCCAAGAAGGTATTGCAAGGGGTCCATGAAAAAAAAAGAGATAAACTATCATAGAAAATAGAATTAGCTTTAATGGGGTCTGCGAACAGTGAGGGATGGGGTGATTGGGGGTCTGCACTAGTGAACAGGTTGGGAACCACTGTGGTAGAATCATGTCCTTCTTTCACATTACACCCCCACACTGAGGTTTAAACACGTATGAGTAGGCAAGTACTGATTGACCATGTCCTGCAGCCATGAGCGAGGAGGATGTGGGAAACGAGAGGAGCCTTGGTCTACACCTTCCAAACACTATCCTGTTCATATGAGCCCCGGAATAAGATTTAGTAACTTGTTGCAATGCCTTGCAAAGGGAAGCAAGAAGGGCATTGGAAACACATTACAGTAGCTTATGGGGATTGGAGTTGGAACTTCCTGTGTTTGTTACGTTTAAATGCAAATTCATAACATTTCTTTAACTGTGCCTCTCTGCTTTGAATGGGCATTTGATGGCACATAATAGGTGGCAGTGTAATCTGGTTGCTAGAACGTGGGACTAGGTCTTGAAAGACTTGAGTTCTAGTCTCAGCTCTTCTAATGACCTGATAGGTAACTTTGCGCAAGTCATTTCCCCTCTTTGTTTCCTTGTCCGTAAGATGGGGTTAATAATACTCATCTACTTTATGTAAAGTACTTTCAGATGTACTGGTGAAGAGGGAGGTATAGAATTAATTATTATTACTGAGTAAGTTTCCACAGATACTTGGCCAATATTCCTCAAACTGTAGGAGGGCCATTACTCAACACTCCTGCCGCTTTCTTCCTGGAACCTGGATGAGCAGAGAATGCCAGGATTATGTTGTTCTAGCCCAAGCAGTGTAGAACTCAGTGCTTTCAGGTTCTACTGAATCCCTCATGCTATAGCTGACCAATTGTTGCTGTTCATCTTGGTATCAGAGGAGTATTTATGTTAGTTTATTTTGGCAAAAACAACAAGAACTCTGGCAGCAAGTTAAAAGCTTAACAAATATATTAGGGTGTTAGGGCATTAGTTTTCAGGAGATACACTGAGGTTACGTCTACACTAGGCAAAGTAAGTCAACCACAGGCATGCAAATCCAGCTATGGCAAATGCGTAGCTAAAATCAGTGTATCTGCACTCAGCTAACTTGGCTGTCTATACTGAGGAAGGGCAACAAGAGAGTTTCTTCCATTGATCTCTTGAGGAGTACAGGGCTCAACTACGACCCCTGAGAGGACAATTTTGTGCATCCATACTATACAAGTGAAATCAAACCCTAGAAGATTGACTCTGAGTGGGTTGATCTTCCAGGGTAGTGTAGACACAGCCTGACTCCTGTACTTTCCTCCCCAAAACCAAACCAAGACAAAGATAAATAACCACCAAAGAGAAAGCCAACAGTCCTTGAGGAATGCCCATGTGCTTGACTTCAGCCATGCTAGCAAGCTTTAGTGTTATCAGATAGTGTTATCTATAATCAAAAGGAGTACTTAAAACCATAAAAATGTCAGACAAGGGAGGAAAAGGTATTGAGTGGGCAGCAGAAACTGAAGGTGAATCACAGAGACACAGAGTATACAGTGAGGGCTGTGTCTCTCCCCAGGTCCAGGAATAGGTATGACTGAGTTGAGTGGAATTTACCCAATGTTTTGCAAGGAAGAAAAGCATAGTTCACACCCAGCCCTTTTGTTTTAACCCTTTTTACTGTTTGCTGTGTACCAAACTGTACATTTTGTTTTGAAGAATCTGTCTTTGAGTCATTCTGATCAATGTCTGGTCACAAGTGCCTGCGGAAAAGTTTAGTTCAAGTCCCAACCAGTGTTCCCTCTCACTTTTCCTATCCAAGGCTGGAATAAACTTTGTTATGTGCACCAAGGCATGTGCTGATCTGCACCACCAGTAGAAATATGTGCTGCTGGCTGTGGCCGCTCTTCCAATCAGCTGGGAGGCACCTAAATCTCTGCTGGGTGGCTGCCCAGGTGCTCAGCTTACAGGAAACACTAGTTTCAACTAGAACCAGGCCTCGTGTGCTAACATGGTTGAGAGCAGGATCTGCAATCCAGAGACCCAAAGTAGACCCAGTGGTCCAGTGAGTTTCACCTGCATAAGCGTGCAACAAGTCAAGCCTGAATGAGAGGGGACCACTTCAGAAGGACTGAAAGGAATTTAAAGTGAATCTTTCACAGTGACCATGACACCCCCAGCTCTGATTTCTGACCCCACCACTTTTCATTAGGAGATGAAGCAGAGAGCACATGTACAGCCAGAAGAGCAGAGGAAGTGAGTTCCATGGGCCATCGTGCATGAGTCCACGTTGATTAGCATGACACAAATGTGCAGCTGTTGGATCATTACAAACACAGGGCTTCATTTGAGATCAGTTACAAGCATTCTAGGAAAGTGCTGTGAAACAGTTCAGTGACTATGGAGAAGAGTAATAGGAGCTGGAGCCTTTCATTTGTGGTTGACGGGTCAAATCCACATCAGATAAATAGCCATCATAGTCATCCGCTGACTGTTAATTGGTCTCTCGTAAAACCTGGTGGATTCAATCCCCTTCCCTGTACAAAGGAGAAGACACTGTTAAAATTACTGTAGCAAATGGCACACTGGTTCTCAACCTCAGCAAAGACTAGAAGGACCAACTGTGCAGAGAAATTGTTCAGGGAGGGGAGAGTTTCCTTTAGGTCAGGCTGGATGCATGCTGTCAGGGCTGTGTGGAGAAGCTTGCTTACTGTGATTTGTTTTGTACCTGTCCTATGAGCATGCAAAGGAGGCTGGCCCCGTTTGTAGGCACTGAGAGGATCCATGCATAAGAGGGAAGTTTACCTGATGGGTATCCACAATCTTCCCAGGTTTTGACAGCATTTTTTTGTTTTCTGATTCCTTCCAAGTACAAGCTTCTTTTATTAAACTTGCTGTCAATATGCCCAGGTCCCTGAACCAAACCCTTAATGAGAGGCAGATTAAACCAAAGTTCTGCATCTGATTAACTGACCATAAATCACGGTGATCGTTTTTAATTTTCACTACCACTTGCCTTGCTGCCCTTCTAAACATGTGCAAGGCACCTTCAGCGAGATATTGGAGATGCTAACTCTACTTCCATTGAGAAGTTTTCTTTACTTTCTTCTCATTTCCCCCTTGGTGTTATATGCCACTGAACTCTGAAACTATGGCTCAGGAAGACTAACCAGATTCTTCCCCCACTCTGCCTTACTTCTCTTTCTGGTCGCAAATCCCTTTCACTCAAGCAAACATAATTCCTTGCTGTCATTGTAAAGTCTGGAAACTCGGTACATTCTACCATCTTGCTGAAAAGACACTGTTTAGTGTCAGGGATCAAGGCAGTGCAGTAGCTGTGTTGTGCAAAATCACTGCTGGCTCCCAAAGGCTGGATTTTCCCCTCTTGCATATTGGGGAGAAACTACATTGACTTTTACTGGAGTAACGAAGAAAGGTGTTAGTTTTCCTAGTCTCTATTCAATGTGTATCGACCACTCTCTATTGTGAGTTGAAAATACCCTTATAAGCAGCACTAGGATGGCGTGACTACTAGTAATGAGCATCTGTGTATCTCTATTATATGGGTTTTCAGATAACAAGGCACAGTGAATATGAAGAGCTCACATGGCATGCTGAAAGCAGGAGAAGAAAAGAGAAAACTCCACCCTATCCTAAGTAGTTCTCTTTCTTCTTGAAGGCTGTTAATGAAAAGGGGAAAAAATAGCATTTGAAATGAAAGACACAGAGGAGGTGCTTGTACTCATGCACGTGATGTGTGCTGAAGTCTGCCCCAGTCAGGGGATGTGATAGGAGAAAAACAGCATCTCCCTCCCTCAGACTAAGAAACTCTCACAGCACAAAGCATTTTAAAAGACTAACCCCAGAGCACAGTAATTAAAGCCGATTTGACGTCTCAAAAGACAGCTTCAGGCTTTTGTGCTGAACCGTCACGAATTCCGCAGGGCTTTCTTCTTGTTTTGCCTACTCCTCTCCTTGGGATGTTTCTGCTGTCAGAGTCTTGGTGTATCTTGCAGAGGCTCTCTGTAAGCACCTGAGGCCTGTCAGGGAGAGGTACATTTTTGTTTTGTTTTGTTTTTTCTCAGTAGGATTTTTCCCTTCCTTATTGCTCCCGTAGGTGTTTCTTCTCCTTTCATTTCTCAAGGGCCCCTAATTATGAGGACCACGTTAGGGTTGGGGGCTCAGGCTGGGTTCCTGGGTTACTCACTCCCCCACACAGATCCAGCAAGGGGCTATATCTCAGTCTGAACTGAAAGCACTGCCAGCAAACCTCAGAACCTGAACTGGGTGGTGATTTCCTTTGGCAGTTGATGGGTTTTAGTCTAGGTCCAGCTGGGCAGTTACAACAGTAGCAGCCAACAATTAGAGCACAACTAGGTGGCATGCAGGACATGCTCTACATGCAAGTCCACAGCCATGGGGGAATGTGCGGGGGTGGGGGGGGCACAATCCAAAGCTTGGCTTCAGCTGCTTTCAGCTGGTCTCCCAGACCTCTCCTCAGAGGCATCCCTTCCATAGGACAAGGTAGGGCAACCACCCCCAGGCCATGAACCACAGAGGCTGGTACTCAAAGCAGGGGTCAGTCCCATCCCCCTGCATTTATTTCTTTGGGATCTTTTCCCTGAAGTCCCCCACAAACTTAATTGCTCTTTAATACACTAAGAAGAGAGGGTAAAATAATTAACGTTAGCTAAGCAGTAATGCATCAGAAGTGAGCAATGAGAGAAAGGGAGGCCCAATGTCATAGACTGCCTGATCCCCTGACAGCAGCTAGTTGCATCCCTACCAATAATGACACCCAAGTCCCAAAATCTGGCCCTGGATCCAAATTCCCCTTAAGATCAGGGGAGATGGAATGCAGAGATTGGTCAGGGGGCCCATCTTTGTTTGGTTGCAGGGCTGACACTGTACCAAGGAATGGGGACTTGAGATCCTTTTGTGTGACACTGCTGGAACTGAGTCTGCAGATCTGCATCTGGAATTTCTTGCATGCCATTGAGGCTCCGGGACTGGCCCTTCCTCTTGCTTTTGTCTTCTCTTTTGGAAAAGAGGAGATGGTCTAATCTTTATACAGGTAGAAAGACTGGCTGCTAGGTATGGAGCAGAGAGAACGTGCAGTACTTCCATTATAATAACATTAAGGAGTCAGCTCTGAAGGCACCCCACTGCCCTGGGAAACCAGCTAAAGGCTTCAATGTACCATGTTAGATTTCAGTTAAGGAGCCACTGCTAATGCTTTTGCTAATGTGTTGTGTAGTCACTGTGGCTTCAAACAAAAAAAGACAAAAGAGGAATGAGTCCCCCTGCTAGCTATTCACAAACTGAGCCCTGTGGGCAGCCAGCACTGTTTCTTTCTCCAGCCGATGGGCATGGATGGTGCTGGATGCAGCATTGCTACTTTCAGAGCTGCCCCTACAGTGCAGTAATCCCTTGATTTATGCCTAGGTTGCATCCTGGGCAACCTCCACATAAATCAAATTTTGTGTAAACTGGGTGGGGGGGAGTTGGGGAGATCCCTGGAATTCCCCTGGCTGGAGGAGTGGGCAGCCAGGGGAAAAGTGGGGGCAGCCACGCAGCCCTTGGCTTCTCCCAGCTGGGGGGGACACAGCTGCTTGCAGTGTGGTTTCTCCCAAGAAACTGCACCACAAGCAGCTGTCTGTGCATCAGGCTCCCCAGCTGGGGAAACCAGAGGCTGCAGGCAGTTTTGATTTGCACTTAACTCATGTTAATGCCGAAATTGCGCTTCTTGAGGGTTTGCTGTATGGCGAATTGAGATGACTGCTCCCAGCCCCACAATTTTGGTGCCTTTCAAACCAGAGCGATTGGCCAGAGAGTTGGCTCCTGGAAGTGGCAGGTCAGCCCTGGAAGTAACAGATTCATCACTTCCACTCTTGGTCTCACCCCTTCCAGGGATGGCCGGCAACTCTGCCATATCTGATTTTCATATTTGAAAGTTAACAGGAGATAGGAGGGCAGGGCTCCTGCTGCGGCAGGGTGCAAAGGAAAGTCCTTTGCAAATTGGGCCTGTAGGCTGAAGCAAGGATCTTACTAGATTCCATAAACTAAGTAAGATTGGACCTAATCTGTATTTAGAGATAAAAAAAGCCCAGTAACTGATAGAAATGCCACTGGTGACTAGGAGGCATTCTTCTATGAATCAGTACTGAACAATGGCTACAAGGAAGGTATGTTGCTCATAGTACAACTGGCCGCTAGCTAAGGTGTAAAACCGAAGCTCTCGCTTCTTGAGATTATTTAAAAATCTCACTTTCCCTGCCATTCTGGGGAAGTGTCTTTTGTCAGTTGAAAATCCCCCTTAAAACTGTGAGTGGGAGGAATATTTTTCTGGGTTAATGGGTAGCTAAGCGAGCTATGTACCAGTCACTGCTTTTCACCCCTAAGGCTGCTGCATTTCAGGGACCACTAGGTAATACCCACTCAGCCAGCCAGCTAGTAGGTTTGCAGTGTGCTTTGAGATCACTGGGCGAAAGGGCAATACGCCACAGCAGTGCCTGAAGTTGGTCAAAACTCCAAGGATATTCTTGGGATAAAGCCCTCAGGATGAAAGTGCAGATTACAGTCTCTTAAGCCCAAATGCAGCAAATCTGCATCCGAAGTAAACAGGTAGCACTTTCACAACCAATCACAATGTTTAGTGCCTCTGAGTGACCACACCCTGGATCTACTGCAGGAAACTGACTTCCATTCTTGTAGGGAGTGAGATCAGTGGTTCTCCAACTGTGGAGCAGGATCCCAAAGTGGGTCACAAACCCATTTTAATGGGGTTCCCAAAGCTGAGTTAGATTTGCTGAGGACCAGAGCCAAAGCACAAGCCTCACCACTTGACGCCAGGGGCAAAAACAAAGGGCTTTAGTCCTAGGGGATGGAGTTCAGGCTCTGGCTCCACTTCCTTGGGCAGTGGGGCTTCGCCGTCTTTGCTCCCTCCTCCTGGGGTCATGTAATATTTTGTGTTGTTAGAATGGAGTCACAGTGCAGTGAAGTTTGAGAACGTCTGAGCTAATAAGTCTATTGTTTGTCACCACTGCCTGCTGGTCCTTCATTTAGAATCTCACAGGAGGTGCTTTTTGTCTGCATTTCTACATATGTTTTCTGCTAAAACATTACCCATCTTCACTTCTTTCTCTGAACTCCACAGGCTCAAGAGGCCAAATCTAGGATCAAATCACTGCAAACACCCTGCAAATGATCCTGAAAAGAAAAACACTCTTTTCTGCCTCAGTTTGGAGCAAATTTCCTTTCAGTCTGGTTTAAATCAAACCATTCAAAGGCATCATCATCACAATAAGAGAAAATGAGATAACAATTGCCAATTATTCTCCATTATTTATGCTTTTCTTTTGTTTGCAAATGTATTTTAAACTGTTAGCATTGGTAATTTAAATGACATTTACTGTTTTCTAGAATCCTTATTTTTCCTTTGGTAAATTGTTAATGGTGGGTCCAGGCGGACCTCTAGAAGTAGATTTTTTTTTAAACTTAAAGATGTTAAACACCGGAGAAAAAAGTTTGTATTATTAACAGAGGACTGGTTATCTCGGGGGATGATGAATGACCTTTAGAATGTTTGTTCATACGCTGTTCTGGTTGGATGTTAGTTTTCTATTTAATATGAGTATATGGCACCTTACGCATCCATATGCGTTATAAAATAAGTGCCTACTCCACCTTTTTGAGATAAAAGTGTTTAAAGCCACAATGTACATTTCAGTTTGTAAATGAACATGGATGCTGCAAGAAAGAGAAAATGTGCTGTTTTTTATAATATAGTCTCCTGGTAAATGCAGCTGCCCTCAGATTCATAGAATCATAGAATAGTAGAACTGGAAGGGACCACGTGAGGTCATCAAGTCCAGTCCTCTGTCCTCACAGCAGGAGCAGGCACCATCTAGATCCAACCCGCTCTTAAATATCTCAGTCATGGACTACATGTACACTAGTGAGTTTTGTAGACAAAACACATGGAGCATCTGCACACAAAATACATTTTGTTGACAAAAACTGTCAATGAAAAGCTGTGTAGACACTCTGGGGGGATCTTTTGTCAACAGAGCAGATCAAAAGATCCATCTGCTTTTATGTGTTGATGCAATTTGTCAACAGAAGTTTTGTCAGAACATTTCTTCCAGCAATAACTTCTGTAGACAGATGCTTCTGGTGTAGATGTAGCCATGTAGATTCCACAACCTCCTAAGACAATTTATTCCAGTGTTTAACCACCTTAACAGTTAGGAAATTTTTCCTAACGTCCAATCTGAACTTTCCTGGGTGCCCACTGATTCTTATCCCAACATCAGAGGTAAAGGAGAACAATTTTTCTCCCTTCTCCTTATAAAACCCTTTTAGGTATTTGGAAACTGTTATCATGTCCCCACCCAGTCTTCTCTTTTCCACACCAAACAAACCCAATTTTTTAACTCTTTGCGCATAGGTCATGTTTTCTATACCCATGTTTCCTAGAACTTCAATTTTGTTGTTCTTCTCTGGATCCTCTCCAATTTCTCCACATTTTTCTTGAAAAATGGCACCCAGAACTGGACACAGTACTCCAGTTGAGGCCTAATCAGTGGAGATTGTTAAATTGGGCACCCCATGCTACCCCTGGCAGACCTGGCCACAGAGAGCTATATGTCTGTGACCTCCAAGCTTGAATAATGTACGTCATGTCAAGGAACAAAGTTGCATCCCCTGCAAAATCTCCAACTGGTACAAAGAGCAGGAGGCCACCTGCTTTACAGTACAGATCACTATTAACATCCTCAGGTATAGAAAATCAAACAAATGTTGTTCCTGACTCCATTACACCCCACACCTCTAGCCCATAAGGTTTTCTCCTTAGAATTTTAATTCTGGTGTTAACACTGACACCTGGCCAGATGAAAGGGGTGGCGTGTGACCCCTCTAAGAATAATCCCTGCAGACATCAACTGATCAGTGTGGGTTTCAGCTTCTTAAGACTTCCATACTCAAACTAATTTTAGTCCTGAGACAGGTTATCAGGATTATTTGTCTGCTTCAGGAAAATTCTGGTTCTCAGATCCCTTTGGACTTGTCCATGTCTTCTTGTGAGTATCGCCACTTCACATGAAGCCATTTGGGCATGCATTTTGAGTCATCCCAAGCACACATCTTTAGCCAGATGGCCAGCTATCGCCAAATAACTATCCAGGGGAACACATGAGTAACATAATGTCTTGTTTTAACTCTGTTGAAAATGTTAGTGAAAGGGGCTTGGCTTTCAGTGCCATATTGACTGTTTGCTGTTTCTGTATGTTAGATAAAAATTATTTATTTAAATTTTATTTATGGTCCCATTTTGTTGGGTATGGCAACTACATGCTGCCCAAGTGACAATAGTTTTCCTTCTTAAAATTAGAGACATATGGGACAAGTCTCCCTTCCCTCATATCTACCGCTTACTACTGGCCTTTGGAACCTCTGAAATCTGTGTCTAGTGGCATCTTTTCCCATAAGAGAAAATCTAGTGGATTTTCCCATAGGAGTTTGTCTATAAAGGACCACTAGGACCACAACCTCCCTGTAGCTGAACAGCTAATGCAACCTCTGGCCACAAACAGATAGGTCTTCAATGTGAATGAAATTCTCTGAATTCATTGACTAATATGGGACTAAATGCACAACTTCTGTAGCTAATCTCATCTCTGAAACTACCTTCAAATGGAGCTACTTTCAACTCCCTGAACCATTTTTTCTCCAAACTGAAAATAAGAGCTGTCTTAGGAGTACGGTAACAATTTTGTCTACTTCTGTATGAGAGTTAATCACCATTTGGGCATGAAAGAAAGAGAGAGAGAGACATGGTAAGAGAGTTCATGATGGTGGTTAGGCAGCTGGTGTGCTGTGCTTGCTGCCTACAATGATGATCTGTATCCCATCATAGTTTCCTTGCATGCTATC
Organism: Carettochelys insculpta; assembly: GCF_033958435.1. Classification (NCBI taxonomy): domain Eukaryota; kingdom Metazoa; phylum Chordata; order Testudines; family Carettochelyidae; genus Carettochelys; species Carettochelys insculpta. Next base: position 23,793,061 of record NC_134138.1, on the reverse strand, counting down.
CCTGTATCTGTTACATCCACTGGATGCCTTTTGTCTTAGATTGCAAGTCTTTTGGGCCTGACAATGTGTCTTTGTTCTGTGCCTGTACTGTATCTAGCACAAAGGGGCCAGTTCTTCTGAGCAATACTGTTGAACAAATAAGCAATAATAATAACAAAGGGAAAGGGAAATCAAAAAAGAAGAGCACAAAGGAAAAGGTGACATGCACCCCTTTTATGATAGAGATGCTGATTGTCAGTTGTGATACAAAAGCAAGGTCCTTTAAAGACTGTCTGTTGTGTTGCATGAGAAGAGAGACGTCCCCGACTTTTTAGTTTCAGCAGTATTTGAGATTATCTTCATGACATTTGTTTTTCACTATTAGAAATAGTTTCATCCATAGCTTAGTTTTTCTGTCACTCACATATTGCTCTTATTCAGTGCTACTGTTATTTATTGAGGGTGTTGATAGTTTCATAAGGTTGGAATGGCCTTAAAGTTAGTCCCAGGTCCCAGGAGAAGAACCAAATTCCTGCCCCGAGGATCTGAAAAGTAAAAGGCTAAGTAATAGTGGGTGAGTTCTGTGAAGGTGCACTCAGGAAGTTACATCATCATGCACAGGTGCTGGGGGCTCTTCAAGATTGGGGGGCTTCCACTAGCTTTTGAAAAGAGGTAAAAGCCAACATAATGACCAATACTGAGCATTAAATATTGAGTCTGTTTTGGTATGGCTATGGGCTGAAAAAGTGGGTCTGTCCCACAAAAGCTCACCTAATAAATTATTGTGTTAGTCTTTAAAGTGCTACTTGACTGCTTTTTTGTTTTGATAGTATATAGACTAGCACGGCTCCCTCTCTGTTATAATGCCCAATAGTATGGGAGATTAAAAGCAGTATTTTAGAGAGTGACTTCCAGTCCATTCCCTTTGTGCTGCTTTATTATGCAAAAGGGATGACGAGCAGATTTAAACAGGCAGCTGGACATAAAGGAACCCTTTCTGATTCTATACCATCTGTTTCTAGCCCTGTCCACTTAGGATCTACTTGGAGCAGAAGAAAGCATGGCTGATGGATGCTACTATAATGAATAAATGCCTGTAAAGGGTTAAACCCAGAGAAAGTGTAATCTTTCCTGGCAAGCAGCCAGGTGAGCCAATGGGAACAGAGAGGGGGATTTTTGAACTGAAGCAATTATCTGCTGGGGGATTCCTTCTTTTGTGTGGCCAGAGGAGAGAGACACAAAGATGTTTCACCCTGAACAGGCTTAAGGGATTCAGTAAATATCTAGGCCACTGCATGATCTGGGCATACAGATATGTAAGTAGAAAGGAAATGTTTAGTCAGACGCAATCAGGTTATGTTTCCATTTTGGGTTTGGTGCTGGACTTCTTAGGCTTGCTTATGTACACCCCTATGGACAGTAACTTTTAAACTGACTTCCAGGGAAGCAATTCCCTGTGCTTTAACCTACTTTTTTTTTCAGCTTCTGTATAACACGTAGCAACCAAACATCCTTTATCACATAAATCTTTTGTTTTGTTAATATATCACCTTTTTTCAAAAAAAGTAATGATTTGACTCCTGTGTCCTAGAGAAAGGCCTGTGTATATCATCAATGCTGTCTCAGCAGAATCTCAAATGTCTCTTGGGAGGAAAACTAGTACCTTGGAAAAGTTGAACGTGACCAACATTGAAGCCATTATCATTCAACAACAAGTTTGTTTGATTGGTCACGTGGTTTGGATGCCTATTCAGCGCCTCCCAAAACAGATTCTGTTTTCCGAGTAGGAGGAAGGACAGAGGTGTGTTGGGGGCCAGTGGAAACGAAATAAGGACATGCTGAAGGCACACATGAGAAGATGCAGCATCGGTGTTGACACATGGGAGAACCTTGTCCAAGACCATCCCCAGTGGAGAATGGTAATCCATGAGGGGGTGGCGCAACTGAGAGGTCATGATGCAGTACAGAGAAGGAGAGGTGGAGAAGAAGAAAAGAGTGTCAAAAATTGCCCAGCACCCCTCCAACAGCTACCAACCACTGCCCCTTCTGTGATAAGATCTGCAGCTCCAGAATCAGGTTGATCAGCCATCAACGGACTCACAAATAGGAGGGTGACAAGAAGAAGAAAATCAGCTATCAGATTGCAGCCTAATTTCTTTCTCTTGTTTTCAAGCTCTCTCCTAAGTGAGGTTAAGAGCTTGGGGTTACCCTACTGGGAACTATCCCAAGTGTGTTTTCCTGGGTTTTAAAAAGGGTTTATTTCCTCACTTGGGTGGTAGCAGCTACCTCCCAGGGTCAGAGTACCTGTGACCTTTGGACACTTTTAAGCAGAAACCTATGGAGGCAAGGTATTTTTAAGGTCTCTTGCAAGCCCCCACATTCTATACTCAGTGTCAGAGTGGGTATCTCCAGTGAGCTGTCAGTGTATTTGAGCCTCAGTCACCTGTGTATTGTCTGAAAGAGCCAGGAGCTAAGTGACATAAAGAGGCTGTAATGCCACTTTCATTCCACTCCCTTCTTTCCAAGTCACACTAAGTAGAGCAGTACTGCATACTCCTTAGCCCATTTGGTGTAAGTGCCTGAATTGCATATTTGAATTACAGAGTGTTTATTGGGAGGCTGTCTTGGGAGCCACCTTTCTTTATTTATGTAATGCATTTTACCTATTTATTTATTTAATGTATTTTGTAGTGTGCACTTGTAAATACAGTTGCTTTAATTGCCTTCTGTCAATGTGCTGCTGTTTGGATTTACACTGGCAGGTTTTATCTAGCAGACAGGTGCTACATTTATGTAGTGGTTGATTCATTCACATCTAGATGTTGCCTGGTCTAATACAGTAAACTCTTTTGTATCCGGAATTCTATCTTCTGGCACTCTCCGATAACCAGCATTTTAACCATAAAAATGTTAGTTGCATTTTCCATAAGCACAGCATAGTGAAAGTAGACAAATAGGTACAGCAAACACAGTATAAGATCACTGTGTACAATACTGCTGCTCTCCTGAAGATTACTATCAGAGCTGTTGGCTTTCGGGCTGTGAATCTAGCACTCTGGTGCCATTGGGACTGCTTGAGATTAAGCACTGTGCAGGTGAGTGTAGTTTTGTAAGATCAGACCCTCTATCATAAGGAGACATGAAGCTGTCGTTTGTGGCTTGTATTCAGTGAAGCAGGTAAGCACCTACTTGACTTTAAGTCCCAGTGGCTTCACCTGGACAACTCAAATGTCTCAAGTTCAGAAAGGTAAGTTGGGTGAGGTGAAACTTTGTATTGGACCAAAACTCATTTCTCTCCCAAACTTAAAGCTTGTCTCTGGTCTCAACAGAAGTTGGTCCAATAAAAGACATTACCTCTCCCACCTTGTCTCCCTCACATCCTGGGACCCAAACAGCGACAACAACACTGTACATAACAAAGTTTAGAAAGTTTACCTACAGATCTTGTGCTAGGTGAGATCTGACTGTTCACTGGGGCTTTACTGTATCTGTGATCTATTTTTTTCCCAGTTCAGTGAAAAGAAAGCCACTAACTGCTTTACACAGGGACATCCTTTGAAGAAAGCAATGCATAAAACAACACTATGCCACTGAGTACATAAAAATGAACAGTTCTTTCATGCTATTCTCTGCCTTCTTTTTAACAATGATTGACAGATATCTGATTGAAGTTCAGAGTTTTAATACAAAGAAAGCAGTTCATCTAATCAGAGGGAAATTCAATGCACCTAACTATGGATAAATCAATGTATTACTTTGGGAAATTACTACTGTGTATTATTCGTTTGTTATTATTTAAAAACAGATTTAAAAATGTATTGGTTACCTCTCCAACAGACATGCTCTCCTGGGTATTCTTTTGTAAGTGGTCCGTTTGGTGAGTCACATAAAACAATATAAAGCTAAAGATAGAAGAGCTCATTCTGCTTAAGATATCAAGGGAATTTACATAATGACTCATTTAAAAGCACAGACAAATTAACTGAAGTCAGATGCAAATGAAGATATTTCAAAAGTTACCATATTCTGTGGCTGTGATTCAGTGGAAAATATGTGTCTTTCTAATGGATCAGCACTCTCGGAAATGCAATAAAGAGGTTTATAGAGCGAGAAAAAAGTTCTGACCTTTGATATCTGGTGCAACAATGAGCCTGACTCACATTTAAGCCAGTGAAGAGCTATAATTCAATGGCAGTCAAATTCAGGGGGAGCTAAGGGTGCTGATCATGTGAGATAATTCGATCTTAGATGCCTAAGCAAGAGTGGAAGAGCCCACAGTTGACCTGCACACCTGGAACGCTTTGAGAGAGGGAGCTAGTCTTGGGAACCCAGAACTCTGAGTTATAGGCCATCATTCAAAATGTGACCCAAACAGTAATTCCACATCAGTAATTCGGGAATCATACAGAGTTGCATACATCAGCGAGCTGCTGTGAGGTTGAATTAGCCAATGTTTATAAAGTCCTGTGAAAGTGCTATGCTGTGCTTTTTTTGAGTTGGTACTTGCTGGTACTTAGTACCTACTCCTTGGCAGCCCCAGCCATGGGATTGGCTGAAGAGGGGTTGAGGAGAAGGTGGCTGAGTACCATCACCCCTTTTTTTTTTTTACAAAAAAGGCACTTGTGCTATGTAAGCCATAAAGCAATGATACCCAGTGTTCCATGATTCAGGACCCAAATTAGCAACCAACATTACTCAAAAACGTCACAATAGGGTGAAGTCATTTGTTCATTATATCTAGGAAAAAGAAAGAAAAAGAGTTATTCAGTTATATAGTTAAATATAGATGTCTATATTTAGATATACTATATATAGAGACTCTCTCTCTCTCTCCCTCCCTGTATATATATATATATATATATATATGCACAGAGCCATATTTACATATTTTTCTCCCAGAAGAATGCCTGACCAAGCATTATTATTTTCACAGATACAGTTGCTGAATGATCTAGTTAAATCATCGTGGTTGGCTAATAACTTAGACTGGTTAATAATTACTCCCAATTTGGGAGTAAAGGCACTTCGAAGTAGCACGGATACTTCAAAGTGCCCACGGCTACACAGCATGCTGGCGCTTTGAAGTTTGCGACTTTGAAGTTTCTGGGGGAAGAATTAGCCTAATGAGGTGGTGTATATTCATCACAGCACTTCATTATTATTCCTCGTTCAGGGTGCTAACCATGCCCCCTTCAAAGAAGGGGGCTAGTGAAGACACAGCTACTGTGTTTTGATATCACAGGCTGCAAAGAGCCACAGGAAACACACTAAAGAGATACTTATGGTTCTCAAGCCTCAGTCTGATTCACACTGACATAAAGCTTCCTCATAGTACCCAAGCCCCACTGCTATTTTTTGTACATAACCCTGAGCTAGGAATGACACCTCCCTGCTTCACAGTAAATATACCCTGTGTGTCCTATGGCTTACGTTTTCTGCCTTGGTTTTCTTGTCTGTACAACAGGTTTAATGCTATTATCTTCCCCACAAGGATATAGTGAGAATTACTTCATTAATTAACCTGGTTCTGATTAGTGTCAATGGACGTACATCAGCCTAAAAGAAGAGTGATCAGAAAGAGGTGCAATGTAAACACAGTTCTTTTGAAAACTGTTGAGTGCTAAGTACTTTTATATTTCCAGCAAAGTCCTATTGCTTGAGCTATTGCCTACATTGGGTGAAGGTACTTCACATGCTGGGATGGAAGAACATAGGATTTGGCACACTGGGTCAGACGTATAGTTCATCTGGTCCAGTATGCTGTCACACAGCAACAGCAGTGACTGTTTCAGAAGAAGATGTAAGAAACAAGGCAGCTGGAGGATCACTTGACTACTTTATTTTGATGAAGTGTGGCAAATGCTTACCCAAAGACCCAATGCAGCACAGAGAAGACTTAACAATTTACCTAACTTTTGCATCCCAGTGAGTGATTTTAGCCTTTTATTTTACGTCTCAGCAACACAATGAGTCTATAGGTCTGTGTCCTATAAAACATTAGCTTAAGCAAGTTAACACAAGTGAAGTAGGCCCGTGACTCTCAGCACAGATAACATAGCCCAACAGCTACCCTAGATTTCAGAGAACTGGGAATAACTTGCTAAGACAGGGAGCTGGTAAATAATGGTGTGAGCAATCACAAGATCACTGAACTGCTACTAGGCTTGGGTATTTTAGGTGAGAGCTGCTGACAGATTTTGAACCACAAACTTATTTTATTAATAGGTCACATAGATGATAATAAGCTAAAGACGTTAATATGTTCACCCCAATATTAGGAAGGTTTGTAAGTTAGATTTGGACATGAAAAGCTGGGCGTCTGGATGAATATTCATGATAACAAAAGCATTGGAATAACCCCTACGTAGTAATCGAGGGCTGTTTCTACACTTTCTACTCTGAAAGTGGCATGCTAATAAAAAGCCCGAAATATGCTAATAAGGCATGGATGTAAATTCCCAGTGCCTCATTAGCATAAGGTCACATGATTTGGAGTCCAGAAGAGCATCTTCTGAACTCCAAATTGTGTGACCTTATACTATTGGGGTGCTGGAAATTTATATCCATACCTTATTATCATATTTCAGGCCATTTATTAGTATGCCGGAGAAAGTGGCATGTGTAGAAACAGCCAAGGAGTTTTGTGTTGGCATAGATGTCCTAGTTCTTGAAGACCCTTTGTCTATATGGCGCAGTGGTTATTTCAACACTCCTGTACGCATGTGAAATCTGAACAACATACAAGTGTCATTTGATGGCATTTGAACAATATCATCAATGTTGCCTCAGGAGAATCCTAAATATCTCTTGGGAGGACAAGTGCACAAATACTAGTGTCATGACCAGTTTGGAAGCTATTATCGTTCACCATCAATTTCATTGGACTGGTCATGTGGTTTGGATGTCTGATCAGCACCTCCCAAAACAGATTCTGTTTTTGGAGTTGAAGGAAGGAGAGAGGAGCATTGAGGGCCGGAAGAAGAGGTTTAAGGACATGCTGAAGGCACACATGAAAAAGTGCAGAATTGGTATTGGCACTTGGGAGAACCTCGCTCAGGACCATTCCCAGTGAAGAGCGGTAATCTATGAGGGGTTGCTGCAATTTGAGAGGTCCCACCTCAGCACAGGCAAGGAGAGGCAGAGAAGGAGAAAAGAGCAGCAAAAACTGCCCTGCACCCCTCCAACAGCTACCAGCACCTGCCCCTTCTGTTATAAGACCTGTGGCTCCAGAATCAGGCTGATCAGCCATCAACAGACTCACAAATAGGATGGTGACATGAAAACATCCTAGTTATTCTGACATGACCACCAAGAAGATTCATGATCGTACCCAGGCTCTGTAATAGGCTGAGCCATCACATAGCAGGGGTTAGCTTTCCACCGCTGACTCTTCAGCTCTTCGTTGTTATATACCACTGCCCTCCGGGCATTGGGATTCTGGACCACTGCATTCATCTGGTATCCCAGGGACGGAGCTGCTCCTTCATCTCTCATCAGCATGTCCCCAAGGAAGGGTGTGATTATCTACATACATACAGGAAATAACACCAAAGAAAAGCCCCAATACTGTAATACTAATACTAATAAATAATAAATAATACTGTAATAATAATAAATGTTATTTATTTATGTGATTTAGGAGGGTTTTTTTGTCTTTACTAATTGTTTTAATAACAGTGGTGTAAGCCTCACTGCGAGTGTCCTTGCCATACACCCCCAGAGTTCAATATATTTCACTTGTTAGTTTTAATCTAGTGGAGTCTGATTCTGGGACGGGAACCTTATTACTCCAAGCTCATTAAATTAGTATCAACTGACATTCAATTCATTTATTAGTCACCATTGAAAAAGAGCTTGCTATGCTTGAGTGACGACTTGAAGCAAGACCCAAGTGAGGAACGATTTGTGACGATCCTACTATCCATCAATGACAAATTTGGTCAACATAAAAGTCTGTGTACGCGTTGGTTTTCTTTTTGGCTGAATGGCTTTCAGCACTCCATAGTGAAGAATTTACCTTCCTAGTTCAGATAGCATTAGTCATCCCTTTCTAGTATGTTTCATGGGTGAGGAGAGGGGTACATAAATTACTAGATTGTTTATAAATAAAAACCAAATGAAGTTACTCTTTGGCTAAAACTGTTTCTGTTGTTTTTACATCACAGTGGGTCCTGCCTCATGATGCTATCACAATACAATTGAACAATAACAACAGCGAATTGGTTTGAGCGCATCCTGGAATGTCGGTTTCTTTAATGCATGCTATGCTTCACAGCAAATGAGCCCTGATATGACCAGACATTGAGAAGTTTAAAAGCTCCCTTGTTTGTGTGAATTGTCAGCATAGAACAGGAGAGAGTTATTCGCCATCTTCCTCATTCATCTTATAAACATGAGAATGTTTAAGGATGTCTATAAAGCATTTTTATGAATGTCTCTTGACACCACAGTGAGAACTGCCTGTATACTAGCTTGTGAATTGTGGTCCTTCTCATGAAAGTGATTTTACTTGATAAAACATGATGCAGCTCTCCTCAGTTTCCTACAATAGCCGTGTCTACACGTGCACGCTACTTCGAAGTAGCGGCACTACCTTCGAAATAGCGCCTGTCACGGCTACACGTGTTGGGCGCTATTTCGATGTTAACATCGACGTTAGGCGGCGAGACGTCGAAGCTGCTAACCCCACGAGGGGATGGAAATAGTGCCCTACTTCGACGTTCAACGTCGAAGTAGGGACTGTGTAGTCGTTGCGCGTCCCACAACTTCGAAATACCAGGGTCCGCCATGGCGGCCATCAGCTGAGGGGTTGAGAGACGTTCTTTCTCCAGCCCCTGCGGGGCTCTATGGTCACCGTGTGCAGAAGCCCTTAGCCCAGGGCTTCTGGCTGCTGCTGCTGCAGCTGGGGATCCATGCTGCATGCACAGGGTCTGCAACCAGTTGTCGGCTCTGTGTATCTTGTGGTGTTTAGTGCAAGTGTGTCTGGGAGGGGCCCTTTAAGGGAGCGGCTTGCTGTTGAGTCCGCCCTGTGACCCTGTCTGCAGCTGTGCCTGGCACCCTTATTTCGATGTGTGCTACTTTGGCGTGTAGACATTCCCTCGCAGCGCCTATTTCGATGTGGTGCTGCACAACATCGATGTTGAACATCGACATTGCCAGCCCTGGAGGACGTGTAGACGTTATTCATCGAAATAGCCTATTTCGATGTTGCCACATCAAAATAGGCTACTTTGATGTAGGCTTCACGTGTAGACGTAGCCAATAGGTCCAGTTCTATTTCTTAGTTATTGGCCCCAAATTGAGTTTGATTATGCCCTTAGGCTTGTTACTAATTAGTCCTAGATATGCAAGCTGTCTGGGACTCATCAACATTTTCATTCAGTAAACTGTGACCTAAAAAATCCCCTCACAATTGGTAGGATTTTACCTCTGTGTTTGATGGTCACTATAATGAAGTATATCAGTCCTGCATTTGACACAGCTGGGATTAACCCTTCTATTTTAACTGGGGAGGCCAGTTGCCCACAGCTCTGTTGGGCATGCTCCCACTGGAGCAAGGCTATAAAAGGCAGAAGAACAGCTCAGTCTGGGAGATGCGTTGATAGCTCCTGGGAGGGGATCGTCATCACTACAAGACAAAGAGGCCACCTGGGTAGAGTTGTACCCTGAGTTGGCCCTTGACAGACATATGTGGGATGTTGCAGACAGTTGAGAGACTGGCGAGTCCCAGAAATAGAGACTCCAGAGACTCAGGTAGGAAGTGACCCAGGGAAGCTTGTGGGGAAATGGTGATGAAATGGGGGCAAGATTCAGCATGTTTTGGTCAGACTCCCTCCAAGTTGGTGATGGGAAGCCCACACTGACATGGCCCTGGGTCAGGACCCAGTGGAGTGGGCAGACCTGGGTCCTCTGCCTTGACCACTACCTTCTCCAAGGTAGTGCCCCAGCTGACTAGTAGCACTGACTCTGGCCATAAGGCTTTGTTTCCCTGACAGCCAGGGCCACATTACTGACTTTGACTTTGGGCCACACCTCCTGGAAAGGAAGGCCTGGGCTATTTATTGACTCAGGTCATTGGAATACAGTATCTTGAAAGAAAGGGCCGTGGTATTGATTTTAGACAGTAGGCCACAGTGTCCTGCTACTCAGAACTGAATAACAGAACAAAGCCACTGAACCGTGACCCCTGAGCCATCTGACACCCCTTCAAACTCAGCTGCAGGGCAGTGACATACCTCTTCTCTGCCCCCAAAGGATAACACTGTGTCCCAGTCCCATTACAGCTGGACCGGGTTCCAAAGTGGATGATGATTCAGAGTGATGAAGGAACAGTTTGTTCCAAGTTTCGACACAGTTGATGATGTATCTTCTGTTAGCATTACTCTTATTCTTCTCTTGCTTACACTCATGTAAATTAGAAGCAAGTCAAAGTCAGTGGTGCTACACCTGTGTGAATCAGCTACTAGCTCTTCATATTCCTTAGACCAAATTTAAATACATACAGGCTATGTCTACACTAGCTCCCCCTCCTTTCGAAAGGGGTATGCTAATGAGACAGTTTGGGATATGCTAATGAGGTACTGCAATGAATACGCAGCACATCATTAGCATAATGGAGGCCACAGCACTTCAAAATAGGAATAAGGAATAAGGGGATTTTGAAATAACTACTAATAAGCTGCTTATCTGAGTGACTGCCAGCCGTCCAGGTGGCTTTGATCTTTACAGCAACAGAGTAAATATCCTGGTCTATGCAGATGATCTGGTCCTGATCACAGATAACCCTGAAGTCTCCAGCACATGACTGATTTCATCAGTCTTTCTGCCAACTGGATGGGCTTCTATTGCGATGCCAGGATGTGTGCATTCCTGCATCTTGATGGTGATAGAAGGGGCATGATCTGGAAGGCACTATCCAGGAGAAGCCTATGATTTTCCTTGAGAACTGGCAAGCATACCAACATCTCAGCACACCCAGGGGTTTTCACATCCAGCAGACTCCTAGGATACCATTCTGGAGATCCTATGGGAAGCAGCCAAAATAATTCCTTGTAGCCGGCCCCATATTTAATTAATTCTGAGAGGATCTGCTGTGTTGGAGGCACCTCTCAACAAGTCAAGCCCCCGCATAAGGCAGTTGGTGAAGCAGCAGATGTACCTCCCCTAGAAAGCCAGCAATGAACCGGTGCGCCTCTTGAACAGGTAAAGTGTTGCCAAAATCCCTCGAACAGGAGACCTATGTGACATGGTGACTACTCACACATGCCCTGTGTTGATGTTTGTGGACACTACAGCTGCGTCTACACTAGCCCCTTCCTTTTGAAAGGGGCATGGTAATGAGGGAGGTTGGAAGATGCTAATGAAGCACTACCATGAATGTGCAGCACCTCATTAGCTTAATGGTGGCCGCAGCAATTCGAAAGTGCCACTTTTGAATCATGTGCCACCCGTGTAAATGGGGGCCTTTCAAAAGGACCCCCCAATCTTCAAAAGTCCCTTATTCCTATTTGGTTTTAGGAATAAGGGGCTTTCGAAGAATGGGGGGGTCCTTTCAAATGGCACCCGTCTACACAAGCAACTCATGATTTGAAAGCGGCACTTTTGAATTGTCGTGGCCGCCATTATGCTAATGAGGCACTGCATATTCATGACAGCATCTCATTAGCATCTTCCAACCTTGCTCATTACCATGCCTCTTTTGAAAGGAGGGGGCTAGTGCCAATGTAGCCTATGAAGAACATCACATCGAGTGGTGTGTATAAAGCCATTAGACATGGATTACCAGGAACCCTTCCAGCTAATAAGGCACCACATACACAAAAGGTCGTCTGGAAGGTGAATTTGGAAGAGAAGGGGAATTCTTGGCTTTACTTCTGACTCTTGCCCATAACACAATGGGACTGCTGGAGAAGCGTGTTGACTGTCACTGGTGCAAGGACCATCAGGAGGCATGGGTCCCAGTGTCACAGGTTAAGAACACCAAACCACAGTCATCAGTCTGAGTGTGAGGACCATAGTTGGGAGGACCCTGAAGGATTTCATCCTTTGGCCTGACATGGAAAACATGAGAAAGAAGGTGGGCCAGGGCAAGGCTTTTGAGGTGTTGTGCTAATGGGATGTTAATAACTACTTCCTGCTCAAGGGCCACGTCACTTGATTTGCCAACTGGAGATTCATCTACAGGACTCGGTTCATCTGCATCCTGCTGAATGGGAATCAAGATAAGTGATGCAGGAAGGGCAGCTATACTGATGGGATGCTACCCTATGTCTTGTGCACACCCCATTCTATAGCCAGGCAGCTGTGTCACAACATCATCCAAGACCACCTAATCAAAACCATCTCGTCACCCATGAGAAGGTTGCCAGGAACTCCACCATCCCTGAAATGGAGAATCAACTGTGATAGGACATTGTAATTACTAATGAGGAACAGAAGAGGGTTGTCATGTCTTTTGAGACACAGATGTTTTTGAGAAGAGGATGCTGGCCTTTCTCAGTGCCAGAGAATGAAGGATGGATAAATATGCCCTTCTCTTTGGCTTGAGAGCCAGAGACCTTGAGAGTCAAATACATGTTCTGATCATCAGAGCTCTGTGCACCTGTGGTCCCACTATAGAGTCTGTGCAATTGGAATGTGGAATCACCCAGATTATGCCACATCCCACATCAGACACCATGAGGAGGCCAAGGAACATTTATTTGGAACAATCACCAGACATAGACAATACTCAGAAATGGGCCGCAGGGCCAATGAAAAGTGAAGTCAAAAAAGTAGCAAAAATACTTTTGCGGAGGACTGAATTTGCTCAGGGACAACCTATACTAAATTCTCAATTATTGAAGGACAATCTACATTCATTACTGCATTTATTTTTCCACAAGCTATTCCTAGTATAATTTCCCATGAGTGATGCACCTGAGTATTTGAATACTGATAACTAAACTATACTGTTTAATTTATTAACCCTAACTTGGGATATTACAGATCACGTTTTATATCCATTTTATGGCTGCTTAAACTTTTTACTTTGGGATAATTTTAAGCATTTTACCCAGATGAATAGAAATGTCTTTATTAAACCATGTTTTAGATCATTTCAACACAAGCTTTAATCACATTTGTAAATCTGAACGCAGAGGCAATGCAATGTTACGCTTATTGTGAGAGCGAAAGGGCAGCAGAACTGGGATTTTGATGCACTCATTGAGGGTGTCACCCTAAATTGAGCTGTCCTCACCCTTTCTTAGCAAGAGATATTCTAAGGCTGTGGCCACCAACCCTCAGTGCCCCCTGCAGACTCAACCATCAGATGATTGTATCACCAACCAAAAAGGTGAAAATCTGTATAAGGAATACCAGTATGTTTACTGCCTAGCAACTTTTCAGAGCTATTTGTAAGTACTTACTCCAAATACTGTTTGCACTGTTTTGTGCTATTTACACTGACTTGGACATCTGACATGTTTGTTTATTGAAAGTCTATGCTACCCTGTTTGATGCTGAGGGTGAACTATCAACACCTCCTTATTAAGGATTTGCATACATAGACATCATCATCAACAATAACCGTGGGCTCAGCGCCCATTGGTGTCTGATGCCTCTCACTATTTCCTTCCATCTTTCCCTGTCCAGTGCAGTGGCTTAGTTTCTGTAGACTAGCTCCCCACCAATCTACTACATCATCTATCCATTCTCTGTGAGGTCTGCTTCTCCTAGTCGAACCATCCATTATGCCGAATACCAGGGTCTTGATTTTTCGTTCGTCGTTCATTCTGCAAACATCTACAAACATCTACAAATTACAAATAGTTGTAACTTCCATTTTATAACCTTCTGCAGCAGGTTCTCTTTCGGCTGTATCTTCCTATATAATTCCTCATTGGTGACCTTCTGCATCCTTCCTATTCTCAGAATCTTTCCATAACAACTCCTTTCGCATGCCAATATTCTTTTCGAATCTTTCATTATCACCTGTCTCACATCCATACAGCATGCTGCTGAATACACACGTTTTCAAGATGCCCAGCTTCATTGTTAAGCTAATTGCTTTGCTTTTCCAGATCTTATCCATCGCCTTCAAACTCACTCTTGCTTTCACTATTCTAGTCGCTATTTCCTTCTTACAGTCTACATCATATGTTATGTTGCTCCCCAGATATGAGAACTTCTCTACATTTTCTAGTTCAATACCATCCACACTGATCTTCCTTCCTATTTCCTTATCTCCAAATACCATTGATTTTGTTTTATCGATGTTCAGAATCAGTCCGTACCACTTCCCTTCTTCGTTTAACACCTGCACCGCTTTTGCTAGCTTCTCCTCAACTGCCTCAATGATAACTATATCATCCGCAAACCTCAAGTTGTTAATTCTTTTCCTGTGCACAGATATCCCTTCTACCTCTTCCTTGATCTTGTCCATCGCTCTCTCCAGATGTGTGATGAAGATACGTGGCGATATTGGATCTCCTTGTCTCGTACCTCTACTTGTTTTAAACCAACTTCCCAACTCCCTGCATGTTCTCACCACTGCCTCCGCATAATCATTGATATATTTCAACAACCATATTAGTCTGTTATCCTCTCTGTATGACTCCAACACTGCCCAAGTCACTTTCTGATCTATACTGTCAAATGCCTTTTGAAAATCGACGAAGTAAGTATATACATTTTTGTTCTTTCATCAAGCTTTCTCTGCTATCAGTCTTAGTGCCAGTATCTGCTGTATGTACACAGACAATGAAGCTTAAATCTGTGTAATGCTTTCTGAAAAGTCTTCAAGTGGCAGAACCCTGGCCTACATCTTAGGCTATGTCTACACTATCCTGGAAGATCAACCTACTTAGTGTTGATCTTTCAGGTTTGATTTCATGCATCTGGTAAGGATATGGGAAATCTACCTTTCAGGGGTCACAGTTGGCTTCAAAACTCCTTATGAGAGGTGAGGAGTAAGAGATGTTGACTGGGGAAACTCTCCCATTGGCCTTGTTAAGTGAGGACAGCCTAGTAAACTGAGCACAGATACATCAATTCTAACTACACAATTGCTGTCAATTTACACTTAACTTACTTTGCCTAGTGTAGACATAGTCTTAGCAGAATTAAACTAAGGTGCAGGAAAAAACAAGGATGATAGAATGATTTGTAATAATTGCTGTAGCCTTTCCCTACCCTGCTGCATATGCACAGATTCAGCTTTATGACACTACTTGTGTTCTTTATATCAATTATATAAGTAAACAGTAATGGTAGTGCAGCTGTTTTCATCCCAGAATTTTATGAGTGAGACAAGATAGGTGAGGTAATATCTTTGAGAGGACAAACTTGGTGGAAGGAACAAGATTTTGACCTTTGCAGATCTGCAGGGTGGGAGAAATCATTAAGAGTAAGGGTTTCCCATGCTGTATCGTTTAAAATGAGATGGGAAATTAAGGGTTAAGAGGTAGTACTGTGTGTGGCAATTTAATGTGGTGAACCATAAAAGCAGTGTCTCTGTTACATTCTTAACTCAGCTGGGCACTCAGAACCATGGACTTCAGTTCCCAGACTTGCCGTGTGAAGGTATTGTGTTGTTTCCATTTGAGGCTGAGGACTGAGAGGTCAGATATGAAGTAATTGCTTTGTGGAGAGAGTCATTCACATACACATTGTCATCTGAGGATGAGAGTCAAATGAAAGAATGAATAAAACCTACAGACCTGGCCATAATGTAACTAGCCCATCCCTACCATGCACACTTTACTTTATTATTATTTGTATTGGGGATAGCGTAACTAGATAGCAACTGCGAAAAATCAGGACGCTTTCTTTTTGGGGAAAAGGGATAATAAAAATAGCCCATATAAGACAAAGCTTGTGATATCAGGACATTTGGTCACTCTAAGCTAGTGTCACATTACAAAGTGAAACTGTTCATGCTAACATTTTTACCAGTGTAAATTGTAGCCTGGGTTTTGAAAAGTGTTTTGTGCTGCACAAGCCAGCTGAAATGGAAGAGGTCAACATTTCCATGTCTGCCTATCTTTAAATCTGGGCTTCAGCTGCACGACCAGTGAAGGCAGAGCTACAGCCATAGGCTGGAAGAGATTTCTGTAGAAGTTTTTATTTCCGGCAGTGATTCCATTCTGTGCTGCACCTTGCTGTAGTTTTCCCTAACAATAATGCAGCCTGACAAAACTGTTAGCATAATGATGATTTATAGTGATGTTGTAAAGATTAAAGACCAATTGGAGAAGTAATAATCACAAACGTTCCTTCAATGAAGCGGTGGATGTGTGTGACTCAGTAAACAGCTGCCAGGCACAGTTGCCCAGTAGGAAATATTCTAGTATTCTGGAAAAAAATTTATTGCACTAAGCAAACACTAAAGCAATATAAAAAGCTGTATTTGGCTTGTATCTGAAGTCTGGTAGCTGCTTCATGTTAATCATAAAGACGTACGTGGTGATTATTTTTTTTAAATGGCTACAGCCTAGTTATGCAGTAACTCTTGGACACAGATGTATTTTTGCAATATTTTCTACCTGTGTAACTCTATTTTGTTAGAGAATTGAGAATGTTGTAAATAAGTTTAACTGTACAAGGCCTTCAGCTACAAGCTCTCTCTTGCCTTGCTTACTGACTCAAATAGGTTTGAGGCTAAGGGCTGAGTCAGGAAAGCATGCCATTGTTCATCTTGCCTCTACCCCTATAAAAAAACCCACATGTGACAAACAAAGCTGCTTCTATGGAGGAAACTGCTTCTCAGACCATCTTAGGGTCAGACTCCAAATTCATTTGCCTTCGTGTTATATCCCCTTCTCCCCATTTAATTTTGTAAGCTCGCTGGGACAGGTGGGCTATGTCTACACAACAGCCTAACCTCACATTGCATAGCTTATTTCAAGTCCATTTTGAAATAGGCTATTTTGGCATGTGGCACTGTCTAAACGATGCCTTATGATGAAATAAAACACTATTTTGAGGCATCCTTGTAACTCCTCCAGCCCTCAGGTATCCAGGGGTGCTAGAATACCACACCCATAATCTCAAAATTTTTGGAAACAACAAGCACATTTCTTAGATGCGGGCAGCTATTTCAGGATGCCACCATACACTGAAATAATTGTCTTATCTATTGGTTGTACCATGCTGAGTGCAAAGGGACCCTAATCCTTATTCAGGTCTGACATATTAATGTTTACCACAGGTAGCTCTGCCCATCTTTTTACCTCTGGTTTTACTTGTATTTTTAATCATTTCAGCTATTGCTTGAGGCTTTTCTTTCCCCTTGTCTTCTCTAGCATGCTGCAATTTTATTTTATTACCTTAAATACCCCTTGTTTAAGTTCTCAAGCCACTTTACAAACATCTGCTATGGCTCCAAGATCTCTGTAAAGTATCAATGGTGTTATTAGAATGGACAGCTCCAGTAGAAGCTGTAACCTCTCAGCCAAACTTACCCAACACCTTTGTGAAGTAGGGATAAGAATAAACAATGAAAACAATATGTGAGCTCCCAGTGAAATTAACCTTTTCTGGAACATGGTGAATCTTCTATTTAGGGGAACACAGGGGAGGTACCTGTGTCACCAAGTTGAGAGCTCTGGGGTGAAGCTGAGACTACAGTGGGACATTAAACTGAAGAATATAGGTAGGTTTGGTGAGGACAGTGAGATTCAGGCTAACATTATTTTAAAATGTGTCGTGGGCTGACCAGAAATGGATGGGCTGTTACTTTTAATGTCTGAAAATTAGCAACTCCACCAGGACATTGCTATCTGGGTATTGGGTCACTTTTTAACACGGAAGAATAAAGGGAACTTCCTGCTGGATCATCACTGTCTAGGTTTTCCTTTATCTCCTAGCTATAGTCTTGAGCAATCAGGGACTTTCTGGCAATAGTCTCTCTAATTTTTTTCAATCCATGTACATAATTAATTTTATGTGCACTGAGACAGGTGCAGTTGTGAAACACCAGTAGAAATGTATTCTGCTGGCTGTGAGCACTCTGCTAATTAGCTGGGTGGCACCTGAATCTCTCCTGGGTGGCCACCCTAGTGCCCAGCTTACGGGGCATTTAAAAAAAATCCCCACACTTTGGTAATTAAATGGAATGTAAAAACTTATTTGTGTGTAATAGTTATTTTCCAGGTCAACATAACCCACTGTTTTAAGTAACTACAGCACCACTAAATATCAAAGGATAAATCTCCTCTAGCATCTTGCTTTTCAGTTCAGCGCACCAGTGTACTAACCCCTCGCCAGGTCAACTCACATTCTTTCTCAGATTAGGTTGTCACGCCTAATAAAACTATATTGGTACCAAAAGGTAAGGAGAGCACTAGAAATTAGCATGTCTGGAATGTTAACAAAGAAGCAAATGCATGAACTGATATAGATGTCATTTAGGTGGTCCCTTCTGGGCTTCAACTTCATGACTCTATTTGCAATTATAATTATCAGCTGATTTGCTGTTTTGTTAAGGGCTCAGAGCAGCAATAATAAGAAAGGCAATCCGTTCCCATGGGCATATGGCTTCTACTGAAGTATTAGTGTTTCTCTTCTAAATTAAACTGGAGCAGAGACTTCTTGGGAAACCAGAGCATGTTTTAAGATCCTGTTGGAACAGGTATAGTTTTGAGCTCATACCTTTTGGATTCCATCACTTCATTTTCAGTTGTTTTCACTCAAAGTGCTCCTACTTTCAAGCTAAAAAAAAAGCTTGGCAAGATTTAGAAAATTTTGCAGGTTCTTTTTCATTCTGAAAACTGAAAAAATAAAACCTAATATTGTATGAGCATCCATCCATTTAAAATAATAATAAAAAAAACCCCTCCCTGGTTTCACTTACACAAAAGCTACATCTTCACTAGAGCGCCATTTCGAAATGTCACCTTTCGAAAGAGAATGGTCAAAAGACGCCTGCGTCTACACACAGGCTGGGGCTGGCCCCGTTGATGAGCACCGTCAAAAGGGCCACATGCCACGGTGAAAGGTGCCATCCAGGCTGTCAAAAGAGAACGTCCACACACACACATGCCCTCTTTTGAAAGAACATGGCAGGAAATGCTGTGGACGAGGTCACAGGGCAGCCAAGCCCTTCTGGGGCTGCAGCAAGCCACTCCATTAAAGGGACCCTCCCCAACCCTCTCAGCCTGCAAAGCACGAGGCCTGTGGAGATGCCACAAGCCCTGCAGACACAGTCCCTGAAGGAAAGGACATGGACTAGCAGCAGCTGGAAACCCTGCTGGCTGCTGCCAGCGGAGTGGGCGCCCTGCTGGCTGCAGCACTGATGACTGCCTTGAAGCTCCTGGCAGGGCCACCCTGCCCAGGGACAGAAAGGATGACCCAGACCCTGGGGTCCTCTGCCCAACCGCAGGCACTCCACTGGCTCTGGAGATACCCCACCAGCTCCGAGTGGTAGGAGCAACTGGTCATGAGGGATTGGGATGACAATCTGTGGCTCCAGAATTTCCAGATGTAGCAGCAGACCTTCCTGGAGCTGTGCCAGTGGCTGTCCCCAGCTCTGAGACACCAGGACACCCGGATGTGATGTGCCCTCCCTGTGGAGAAGACTGTTGCAATAGCTGTCTGGAAGCTGGCCACTCCAGAGAGCTACCGCTCCGTGGGACACCAGTTTGGTGTGGACAAGGCCACAGTTAGGGCCATCATGAAGGAGGTAAGGAGGCCTAGGCATGCACCCACCAGGAGAGGGTAGGGCCCAGGGGAGGTAAGAGGGGGCTGAGTTGGGGTCCAGGAGGGGCTGGGGTGGGGGACGGGCACACCCTGCACACCCTCACAGGTTCCTTTGTCCTCCCCTGCAGGTGGTATGCACCCTCAGTGCCATGCTTCTGCAGAGTGTCATCTGCATGGGGGACCTGGATGAGGCCATCGCGGGCTTTGCCACACTGGGGTTGCTGAATTGCTTTGGGGACCTGGATGGGACCCACATACCTACCTGCATCCCAGAGCTCAGCAGAGGACAGTTCGTAAACAGGAAGGCTACCATTCAGTGGTACTGCAGGCCATGGTGGACAGTCAAGGCCGGTTCCAGGAAGCATATGTGGGCTGGCCTGGCTGCACCCATGATGCGCTGGTGTTCCAGAACTTGGGCCTGTGCCGCTGGCTGGAGGCAGGGACCTACATCCCCCAGTGAGAGATCCTGCTGGGGTACGCCGCTGTGCCCCTCTGCCTGATGGTCAATACGGTATACCTGCATGAGTCCTGGCTCATGCTGCCCTATATGGGCCAACCCACCCCCAGCCAGAAACACTTCAATGGCCAGCTCAGCCACGCCTGCCAGGTGGTTGAGCACACCTTCGGCTGCTTGAAGGGGCGGTGGCACTTTCTTCTGGCTTGCCTGGAGGTGGGCGTCCTCAACAGTCTGTAGGTGGTCGGCACCTGCTGCACGCTCACAACATTGTGGAGAGTAAGAGGAGGCCATCATGCAGTGGTAGGCATCTAAAACTGGCACAGGCTACACCCAGCCAGCCACCATCCCTAGCCACCAGGCCCATCAGGCCCAGGAGGCCCTGTGCCGGTAGTTTGACTAGGGACCCCATTGAGTGCTTCCCTGGCCACCCCCCTGGCAGGCCTCCTTCACACACACCCCCACTCTGCACCCCCCACATCTGCACACTCCCACAGACTGCCCCTGCCTCCTGCACATCACCCCCTGCACCGAGCACACAGCATGAAGGGGGGGTTGGAAAAATAAAAGTGTATATTGTGAACTACAAAAAAATGTGTGAGTAATACCTAATGGCAAGAATTACAGAACTTCCAACTATTTATTGGAGGGGGGGGCTAACTATTTACAGGGGTAGGGTGACCATCACTCTGGGGCAAGGGTGGATGGGCGTGACCCATGCCGGTTCCAGGTCCCATGCCCTTGCCTCATCCAGGGTCCCTGGGGGCGCTGGGAGGGGGCAGGGAGTAAGGGAAGGTGGGGCCCCGCATTGGCCTCGTGCCAGTGGTCTGGGTCAGTGGGGTCCTTCCCCAGGGAGGCTGGAGGGTGGGGCCACAGTGGATGGGGCAGCAGGGGCGGAAGCAGGGTGGCAGCAGGGCCAGCAGCTCTCAATACATGGCTGCCACATCCCTAAATGTGGAGGTGAACTCCCCCTAGTCTGCCGGGTGCCAGGCGGTCTCCTCCTCCTCAAAGTGGAGCCAGCACTCTGCCAGCTCCATCTGGCACCAGGTGGAGGCAGCGAGTGCGGGGGGGTCCAACACTGGGCGCCTCTGGCTCTGCCATAACTGGGACCATGCTGGTGCTGGGGGTGGCTCTGGCCAGTTGCTGTCCCTCGCCTCTTGGGGGGCGCTGTCTGGAATGACCACTGGGACAAGACTTTCCTGTCCCTCGGATGGTGTGGCTGTGGAAACAGGAAGACAGGAACAGGCCATGAGTACCGACCCCTGCCCCGTGACCCCCGTCCCTGTGTTGGCACCAGGTTCCAATCCCCTGTCCCCTGTCCATGGATGTGGTGGCGCATCCCCTTTCTGCAGTTCCCCCCGCCACCTCACCCCCTGGGGGCAGAACACTGTGCTGTCCACAGGAGCAGATCCTGATGGGCACTGGCGGCCGTGATGCCATCCCAGGGCCATGGTCCAGCTGGGCCCTGGCAGGCTGGGGTCTTCCGTGGGTGTGGGAGGCCCCCGGTCATGTATGGTGTCCTCACCCCATGATCTGGGGTGTGTGCCATGTTGGGTACATGCCTGAGGGTCCACCACTGAGGTTGGTGGATGGCTTCTGGCTGATGCCTGGTGGTACGGGGCTGGCCGAAGGTCCTGGCTCCTGCTCCTCTCCTGGCTGGGCCTCCTCAGCTGAGGTGTCCAGGAGGGTCAGTGCAGCATAGGTGTTCCAGGGGCCCAGGATGCTCCTGAGCTCCTGATAGAAGGGGCACAAAGCGGGGGCAGCCCCTGACTGACTGAGTGAGTCCCGAGCCCAGGCATAACCCTGCCGCAGCTCCTTGACCTTACTCTTGATTTGGTCAGGAGTGCGGAAGGGGTGACCCCAGGTACTCAGGCCCTCAGCCAGCCAGGCAAAGGCTGCCATGTTCCGCCGCTTTGTGCCCATGAGCTGGAGTACCTCCTCCTGCCAGATCCCCAGCAGATCCCAGAGCTCATGCTCCATCTAGGAGGGGGTGTGCTCCGCCCCACCCCCATCTGGACCCTTGGGAGGCCTGGGTGCACTTGGCAGGAGGGAGGGGGTCTAGGGATCCTGACCAACCCGGCAGCTGGCCATGGCCATCTGGCAGCTGCTCAGGGTGTCACCGAGGCATGCAGGGACAGCACATGCAAGGACTGCTGCCTGCACGCTCTCAGCTTCCTGCAATGGGGTTTCTGGGTCCGTGGGGCTTTAAAAGCTGCTGCATGCACAGACTATAGAGCTCCAGAGGGGCTGGGCAGCGTGTCTCCACCTAACAGCTGATCACCACCATGGCAGATCCTGCTCTTTCGAAAAAGTGGGACACGGAGCATGTACGTGTGTCCTTCTTCAGACAATGGTATGAAAAGGGCGGCATCTTTCTCTTTTCTGTTTGGAAGAGCAGTTTAGATTCCTGTGGTGCCTACTGCAGATTTCATGTTTGAAAGAGTGCACAGTATGTGTATATGCGCCACGCGCTACTCCGACCTGAGGCTGCTCTTTTGAAAGAACTGCCTAGTATAGATACAGCTAAAGAGTCTGAAGAAATTTCTGGCAGTGAGAGCAAGTAGATTTTCTTCTGGAGTGATACCCAATTAAGCCATTCTTGGATGGAGTAGAAAATTTTCATTCTGTTCCTACAGTTTATCTATTCTTATATTTTTCCAATATTTGTACCATGCATTCTTTTCCATCTCCAATGCCTGTTAATTTCTTTTCCTTGGTTTCTAGGGGTAGGTCTAAACAGCAAAGTTAGTTCAAAATACATGACGCAACCACTATTTTGAAATAAATTTGAAAGAGCAGTTAACTTATTTTCAAATTGATAAACCTCCTTTAGGCTACATCTACGCTTACAAAAAACTTCAAAATGGCCATGCTAATGGCCAATTCGAAGAATACTAATGAGGCACTGAAATGATAGGAATAAGGGTATTTCGATGTTTGCAGGGCCCTTTCGAAAAGGATCCCCGGGTAGATGAGCTGTGGGCAAGCGAAATTTTGAAGTGCTGCAGCCACCGGCATGCTAATGAGGTGCAGAATATTCATTTCAATACCTCGTTAGTATTCTTCGAAATGGCCATTTTGAAGTTTTTTGTAAGTGTAGACATGGCCTTAATAAGGAATAGCACCAATTTTGAAAAAGCCGTTAAGACAGGGAATAGCACTATTTCAAAATAAGCCACAGTGCATCCAATGGTTCTATTTTGAAATAGGTGCTATGTGTCTAAATGATGTATTTCAAAATAGCACTTAGCTGTTTTGAAATGCATTTTTGTGTGTAGCAGCATTATTTCAAGATAAGCTAGTTTTCTTTTGTACATCAACAGAATTAAAATGAACAGGTGCCACTCAGTTACATGTGTGCAATGCCACTGACAGTTCTGGGGGTTTCACAGGGATCAAGAAGAACATAATCTGGCCTACAAGGCATTTGTTACTGCATGGTAAGGATTAGATGCCAGGGGTATGAACTAGAGCTTGTTGGGAATTCTTTCTCTATTTTTGGCTCATTTGTCAACTTTGAAACTGTTTGGTGGACAAGGTCCATTTTGATAAATTTCCCATTTCAAATGAATTTTGAAATGAAAAAAAAAATCTCTTTTTTGGGTTGAAATGTAAAGTACGTTTATATTTCAAAATTTTAAAAACCTCACTGTAAAGAAAATGTTTTGGAATTCCAGAAATTAAACATTTTGTTTGACCTGATATGATTTATCAGTTTGGGAATATTTTCAAGAATTTGACTGGTCACCTCCATTTGGGACTGGAAAAATCTTTGAAATCTTGAAATATTTTTCAGGCTGTGAAAGTATTTCCTAGTCAGCTGTAATAAGTACCCATCTTGATATGTCAGATCTCAGGTGAGTTCACAAGATTAGCTGTTTAAAAACAATCTTATTTGTAAAGTAGTGGATAAATCATTGAGAAGGAATAGCATGGAACTTCATATGTTGTTCTTTATATTGTTATTTTTTCATAGGAGTGTCAAAGTTTAATAATACCTTTGTGTGGGGGGTGGGTTTTTTTAAACCTCTGTGCAGAACAGAACTTTTCTGTTCTAAAATACCCAACAGTGTCTCTTTAACTAGTCTAATTCTTCCAGCTTTCTGGCTTTTGGACTGCACAAAAGAGGGCTAACACTCACTAATATTTTATCTACTCCCATTTTGAATTGTGTATGTGGCCATGTTTTAATTAAAGGAAGAAGCCATGCAGTAGAAAAAAAGGTTCCTCTGAGTCCAGTCTGAAACAAAACTGGTCTTGATTTTGCCAGTTTGAGATTAGACAGTTTAATTCTGAAGTTTAATTTAAAAAAATTATAATTACACTGTAAGTGCAACCCTCATAATCCTTAAATGGAAAAAGTAGCTACACATTGTCATATACAGGTCTGCATAGTCTGCAAAATTTCTAGTTCACAGTGCTTAACTAGGCAGTGTCTAACTGTGTGATAACAGCACTGTACCCAATTCAAGCTGCAACATGCTGCCCTTACAAACTTCTGCATGTCCTTCTTGCATAAAAGCAAACTGAACGGAATATAAATCTATTTGACAAAGTCATTGGGGGATTAGAAAACAGAATGCGGCAATAAATATGGTAATTAGGTAATTTGAGACTTAAAGCACAGCATTCTTTGAAAATGCAATTTCAGGACTGAGGACCAGTGGTGAATTTTGTACCATTAAGGAGAGTTATGATAAAATACAAACTTTTAAATGATATTTAGATCTTTTTATTGGGAAATTAATAACTTTTTTCTGTTCATGCTAGAAGAGTTTTAATAATAAAGCCAGGTGTAGAAATTTTTTACACACATATGCACGCACTCGATCTCTGGCAGCTGAACGGGGTATAGCCTTCAACCCGGCTGTCAATAAACCAATGGGGGACCTTCTCCATTAGCAACAGAGAGCATGGGGATTGCAGATCATTAAGAATTCTACTCAACATCTATTTTTAAAGAAATATCACTCATTAATTTAATGGCTCTGAAATGTTAATTATGTTTTGCCATTTTGTAGATGGGAGTATTATGTTCCTCATTAAGATCTGTACGTACTTCCAATATATTGTGTTTTCCATTATTATAATGCCTCAGTAACTCCAGTGGACATTTCTTTTACGAGCAGTGGTTTTCCTACATAGGCTCTGTAGTTCTTAAATAGACATGGGACAAATGAAAGAAGGACATTAGCCTAAATGCGTAATATAGAAGTCTTTAGATACCACCAGTCAGTAGCACTGAGAGGTGCCGGGCCCCCCACAACTTGCTGTGGGGACCACAGCTCTGTGCCCTGGAAGGGGTGGGGTCAAAGGCAAAAGGGGCAGGGCCTAGGGCAGTCAGCCCTCAGCATCACCCAGACCAGGGTTCTGGACCCCTCCCCTGCATTCCCTGACAGCCCAGTACCATTTGTCACTTGATCACCATAACAACTTGTGTCTAGCAGATTTCTGGCCAGCTACCTAGCAAAAATACTGAAAATATTCTAATGGGCTTTAACTGATACTTTCTTGTATTAACTTTTAACAATAAGGCCTATAAGATATTTAGCTGATATCTTCACTGATAAATGTACCTCTGTCTGGGTGTATGCATTTATCAGTCAGCTCCTCATGTCAATTTGTCCTAAGGCCTTGTTTGGTCAAGCTAAATATTTTACAGGCTTTATTGTTACAATGTTAACCAATACATATATCTCCCCTCTGTCTTCAGTATAGCCTGTCCTTTAATACAGCCACGTTCGCATTTTGAGAGTGAGGAATTCGCTTTTGAGCAGATCACATCCCCATTTCCTGTAATTTTCTATCCTGAAAGCAGAACCTTTTTCTGACACAGGACTTCTTGGAGAGCAGACTCCCAGGGTTTATGTCACTGGAATAAGGAGTCAAGGGGCACAACACCAGCTCCCGAGACGATGAAAAATTCCAGCTCAAAGAGCAAACTTGTTCAGCAGTTCAGCTCTGTTCAGAGCCTGCATGTGTGCACTGGAAAAGAGGCGGGCATTGAGTAAACAACTCAGTCTCGAAAAGGGATCAGTGAGGATATTAAATTATATCCTTATCTGAGAACAATATTTTTTTCCAGTTGGGGATTCATGCTGGTGACATGCTTATGCATGATGCAAAGAACAGACCCTTTGCAGTTTTTTGTTTTGTTTGTTTGTTTGTTTGTTTGTTTGTTAATCAATGCTGTATTCCTCATAATTTCCCAAGCTGATCAGTATCTGATGGACAAGGGCTGTGTTGAAGGTTTTGGCAAAATCTTGTTTTGGCATATGCAGTGATAACAGTCTGCTACTCTGCACATACATGAATGTTCACATCATAGTGTGTTTAAAAACTAATCTTGAGAGTCATTCACTTCCATTTCTACACTGCCACTGTGTCAATTCGATGGATCGTAGATTCAGCAATGGCAGCTATCTGCTGGGTGTTCTCATCCCGGTTTCAAGAGTTTGAATCACACATGTTTTTATGACACCGCCTAACCATTCTCTCACCTTTCTACTGTTCATTTAAATGCTCCCACTTTCCAAGAAATTCCAAATGCCTTCACCATCAGCATGTTTGTGCATGAGGAATCCAAACAAAGCACTGATCCCATCTGCCCTACAAAACATCTGATTTTTTTTATTGGGGGTGGGAAATTTGTAAAATTACCCTTTAAAAATAAATTAGAGCAATACGGTAATCCCCCAAGATATGAGAGGGTTCCATTCCATGCAGCCCTTGCATACCCTGAAGTTCACGATGGAGCTGGATCTGCAGGGGTTGGGGTCAGGGCTGAGGAGGGTTGGAGCCAGGGTGGGGCGCATGGCAGTGGCTGGAGCCAGCGCTGGGGTGGAGGCTGGAGCCAGGGCACGCAGTGGTGGTTGGTTCTGGGATGTGCAGCAGTGGCTGGAGCCCCCCTTACCCTTGGCGGCACTCAGGGGAAGTGCTTGCTGCTGTCAGCTCTGTTCCCCTTTGACAGGGGGATCTCCTCCCCTCTGCACGTCAGTGGATGCAAGGGGCTGGAGCTTCCAGGATCCCCCTCCAATGGCACTAATATGAGATGCGCTCATGTTGATCCAGCGTATGTGGAGGGTTTACTGTATACATGTGAATTGGGGGTCAGCCACTTAAGAGCGGGGTTGCATACTCTGGATTCACCTACTCTGAGACCTTACTGAAATAAAATGTTGGGGAAAATAATGGGTTTTAAAATATTTACCTGTATTTACTTGGCAGCAGGTGCAGCAAGACACCTGGGCTTCTGTGGTAGAGGATCACTTGTTTAAGCAGTTCTCCCCTGCCCCACCCACCAAAAAAAAAATCAATTTCTAAGCTGAACGACCTGACTCACTGTCGCACTCTGAGGTGCAGTCCAGATCAGTGAGAGATTGTATCACTCCTGCCCTGTAACCCTTGGTATCTCCCAATGCTTTTCTCTTTTAGCTCCCAACCTGGGCCACTCACAAACAGCCAGTGTCTTCAAAAGATGTGTTTTGCATTGTTCAGCTGTCTCTTAGGCAGTTCAGATATAAGAGGTTCAGTGGCCCTGAAAGGGGTCAATATTAAACCCTAACCCTAATATTAAACAGTTTGCTGTTTTAAGTGGAGTTTCCACACCATTCAGCTTAAACACAACACATTTAATGTTGATTAAAAACAATACAAGCTTAACTACACCAAGAGGGAGGAATGGAAGAAGAAAGTATTAAAGTCAGAAATGATTACAAGAGAAATAAAGCTAAAATGCTGTTAATAAGCTAGATTTGGTTCAATGTAGAATCCACCACAGGTTCTCAACAACATGGGCGATCAAGTTTTCAGGTCAGGATCTCCGCCAGCAGTCAAACGAGTGATTCCTGTTCTTTCTTCGCTGAAAGAAACACACATGAAGAGATCCTCTGAGATGTGTTCACCCTTCACTTCCATCATCAAGTCACTCTTTGAAGTGAATTCTCAAAGCAAAGATTATTCAAGTGATTAAAAAGAGGACACACAGTCTGGTAGCAAAGGTGTTTCATGGTTTTTCTTCTCCCCTATGTATGCTAACATGAAGATTTGTCTTGTTTCCTGCCATTTTCCGCTTGTGCTGTCTCCGGGACCTTGTTTAGTGCTTATACATAAGTTGAAGTAAACAAATTATTTTGTTTAGTTCCAACTCCTTTAGAAACTTTTGTCTAGTTACAGCCACGTGGGTTTGCACGTGCTAGCAGCATCATGCAAAAGGAATTCATAACATTACACATAATGTTGCTACATACCTTTCACTGCTATATTATTAGTTTTCAAACAATACCTCACACGGAATATTTTGTGCAGAGATGATTACAAGAGTAAATAGGGTGTGAATACAGATGTTATGTGTGCATCACCAGTTCATGCTTGCTTTTATGTTATCATTTTGCTGTAGCTTATATTTGAATGTTTTATTGAAGTGATAGCTCCTCCACGAAAGCACCAGTTCAGAATAATGAAACAAAACAGAACACTCCCCAAAAAAAACTCACTGAAAAAAAAAAAAAAAGCATGACTATGACCATGTCTACACGTGCTCCAAACTTCGAAATGTCCACGCAAATGGCCTTTTCGAAGTTTACTAATGAAGCGCTGAAATGCATATTCAGCGCTTCATTACCATGCGGGCAGCCACGGCGCTTCGAAATTGATGCGGCTTGCCGCCGCGTGTCTCATCCAGACGGGGCTCCTTTTTGAAAGGACCCCACCTACTTTGAAGTCCCCTTATTCCCATGAGCCGCATCAATTTCGAAGCGCCGCGGCCGCCCGCGTGCTAATGAAGCGCTGAATATGCATTTCAGCGCTTCATTAGTAAACTTCGAAATGGCCATTTGCGTGGCTATTTCGAAGTTTGGGGCACGTGTAGACGTAACCTATGTGCTTTCTTGGATGCAAAGAAGCTGGTGGATTCTGGGTGATACTCACGCATGCTTTTTAGCTAAATCATAGCTCCATTTGCCAAATCTGGCACACTCTAGGGGATTTTAGCTTCATAAACCAAAGAATGTATTAAGCTCAGCTATTTATGTAGTTTTATCATCTGTGACAAATATAATATCAGTAATATTCCTTGTCTATTAAGGAAGTCATGTATAACATGCTGTGAGAAACTAATGTGAAATTCAGAAATAGACTGTATTTGATTGAACAGTTTCAGCTCACTGTGCACAACAGAAAGCAGCACAATGAGAAGAATTCGCAGGCTGAAGCAGATGAGAGGCTGCATGTGGATTTTGCTGGGAAGGAGCTACACATCCCCTGTGCATCCAAGGAAAGGCCTCTATGCTGGCTTTGAACAGGCTAGTGTGGGAAATGGCAATGTGATTATGGGGCAGGTGAGAAGGACGTGGAGCACAAAGTGGTGTGAAAAGGCTGTTATTTCCATTCCACCATGTGGGTTAGAATAACAGCCACAGCGTTTGTGCTTCAAAGATGGATTTTATTTCCCAGAACATTTAAGAAATTGTCATCAAGCAATGTTTGCTTTGAGCTCCTAATGCTGTGGGTCAGTATTCAGCTGTCCTCAGTCCCTTTGCTTCCCTATTTTTACTGCTGTTGCCTTAAGCATTTCTTAACTGTGTGGGCAAACACATTCTGGCTACAACTAGGGACGCAGCAGGGTCATAAGACATGCAAAAGACAGGTAGTCTGGAAAGCTTAACACTACACAGGACACTTGGAGCTAGGAGTAAACATGGTCCTTACTAAAACCCTTAAAGGTGTTTTGGGGTTGGAATCAAGTGGCTTATAGCAGTGTTTCTTGGCCAGGGGTATGTGTGTCATTGGGGGTGCACCAACTCATCTAGATATTTGCCTAGTTTTACAACAAGCTACATAAAAACACGAATAGTCAGTACAGTCTAAAAGTTCATTCAGACAATTACTTGTTTCTGTTGCTTCATATGCCTTACGCTGATATGTAAATACGCTATTTCTATTCCAATTCATTGATTTGATAGTCAGCTGGTAGAAAGTCAGCAAGTTTTCAGTAGTAGTTTTCTGTCATATTTTTGCAGGTTTTCATATTTAAGTGAGGTGTAACTTATGGTATGCAAAACAAATCTGACTCCTGAAAAGGGCGCAGTAATCTGGGAAGGTTGAATGGCACTTGTTTCAAGACCTCAGATTATTTTAGGACCATGTTTCTCAACTGCTGGTATGCGAACCCTTAGGGGCACATGAGAGAAGTCAAGAGGTACTTCATTAAAAAAAAAAGGTTGAGAAATGCTGGCTTATAGCTCACTTCAGGGCTGTCAACATGCAGGGTGAGGGAGATAAGGGAGTCAGCTTCCCTGGGACCCAGTGCCCCTAAAGGACTGGCTGGGGGAAGGTAGCCCCCAGCTCTGCCCCTTCTGTCTGAGGACCCACCTCATCCAGGGGCCTGGAGCTGTCTCACTAAATGTTAAGAGCTCAGCATTCTGGTGCTGAAGAACTTGATGATCTCAAGAATCGATTAATTTGGACATGGGTGGTGCACACACTGGCCGTGGTCTGGGCTCCCCTTCTCCCCTTGTGTGTGTAGGTCACGGCACTGTCCCCCAGAGTGGGTGCTGATTGTCTCCTGCTGGCATGCCTGTCAGCTGGGCGCTGCAGCCTTCCATGGTGTGTCTACGGTTGTGCCAGTGCCCATGTGGTTGGCCCACTTCCAGCCATGGCAGGAGCAGACACCCCTCCCCATTCCCCATGGTGTGCAATGTGCTGGGTACTTACCTGCAGAAGAGGTTGGAGGAAGCCCTGCTCAATGTGCCTTGGGCTGTGGATGCCGAGGACATGGTGATAACAAGGGTGCCAACACTGGAGTCTGGGTCAGAGGGTGACTGCAGCTCTGGCACCACCTGGCACAAGGTCCCATTCTGCTCCTTCTCTGGCTCTGGCTCTCTCACAGGTGGGGGTCCTCCTCGGCCATGTTCAGGAGGGTGCTGTGGGGGAGACGTCATCACCCCCAAGGAGGCCGTGAAGCTCTTTGTAAAAGGGGAAATTGGAAGGTCCTGTCCCTGACCTCCTCTCTGTGTCCCTGGCCCAGGCATAGCCCTGGCACAGCACTTTAACATTTGTCCATCCTGGTCCAGCGTCCGGGTAGGGTGGCCACATACCACCAGGCCTGATGTGAGCCAGCCATAGGTGGGGATGTTCCTCCTCTTCCTGGTCAGGTCAAGGCCCAGGAGTTTCCAGAGCTCGGGCTCCATCCACAATGGAGCCCAGCATTTCATCAAGAAGAGCGCCCCTGGGACCCCTCTGGCAGTTCCCTGGGGAGCTCCAAGGGGCCTCGCTGCTGCTGGCTGTCAGCCATGCTGCTATCTGCTCTGTGGGTGCAGCTGTGAGGGCATGGAGGAGCATGTGTGTGGCCTGGGCTCCACACATACTCTCCACTGCCTACCACAGAAGTTGCCAGGGCTTCCTGAAACTTTAAGTGTGGCCAGAGACAGAGAGCATAGATCTCCATTTGCACTTGCTAGTGTGTCTCCTGGCTCCAGATGGCCAGGCATGCCATGGAGGACATGTCTCCTGGCTCCAAATCAGGCATGCCATGGAGGACAACTGTATTGAAAAAAGGGCCCCTGGAGCAGCTACATGGCTTTTTTTGAAAAAGATATTTTGAAAAAGGCGATCTTCCTCATCTGGAAGAGGCAGAGGGCTTCCATAAAAAGTCCTGCATTCTGCCAATCTACTACTGAAAGAAAGTATTTTAGGTGTAGATGCTCTGCGGAATTTTTTTAGAAAGCCAGGGCTTATTTTCAAATAAACATGCTAGTCTAGGCATTGCCTTGCAGTTTAATTAAAAATAATACTTGTATAGGTGAAAAAAATCACCCTACACAATTCACAGCCAGACTTCACTATGACCTGTGACACATACTGATGGACTTATGCAATAGTAGTAGTAGGCATCCTTCAGTCTGCATAGACTATGGATCACGCCCTTTAAAGTTTCAGTCGAGGAGTTCATTTACAGCGTCTATTGTGACTATGAAGACCCACACGAGAGTGACAGTCCTTGCTGCATCTCTTGCAGATGTAGTGGGTGTCTGGCAAGTCCTTATTGTGCTTTCTGTGCACTCGCTTCTCCTGTGCTAGCTGTCTGATCTTCATCTTGCCCTTCTGAAGGCCCTTGTGTAACCCCTGCCTCCATCTGCTGCGGTCATCTGCTAGTTCTTCCCAGTTGTCCAGCTCGATGTCTACCTCTCTGAGTTGTCTCTTGCAGGCATCCTTGTAGCGCAACTGGGGGCGTCCAGGAGGTCTTTTCCCAGAGGCTAGCTCACCATACAGGTTGTCTTTTGGAATCCTTCCATCATTCATCCTGTGGACGTGGCCAAGCCAGCGGAGTCGATGCTGCCTGAGGAGGGTGTGCATGGTTGGGATTCCAGCTTGCTCGAGGACAGCGGTGTTGGTCACTCTGTCCTTCCATGATATTCCAAGGATGCGCCTGAGGCAGCGCAAGTGGAAGACGTTCAGCCTCTTTTCCTGGCGGGCATACAGGGTCCAAGTCTCGCTGCCATAAAGGAGGATGCTGAGGATGCAGGCTCTGTAGACTTGCATTTTGGTGTGAGTGCACAGCTTGTTGTTATTCCACACTATCTTGCTGAGTCTGGACAGAGTTGTGGCTGCTTTTCCGATCCTCCTGTTTAGCTCAGTGTCCAATGACAGGGTGCCAGTGATGGTGGACCCGAAGTAAACGAACTCGTGGACAACCTCTAACGTATAGTTGTCAATGCTGATTGATGGGGATTCAGCAACATCCTGACAGAGTATGTTTGTCTTCTTTAAGCTGATGGTAAGCCCAAAGTCCTTGCACTACCAGGAAAAGGAGTCTCTGAAGAGAAGAGCCTGAAGAGCGATGGGGGAAGGTGGACCTGGGGGCACGGAGAGCAGCTGGGGGGAGAGGGGCCAGTGCAGTGAGGAGGGCAGACATGGGAGCAGATGGGGGTAGTGGGTTGGGGAGGGTCCTATGGTGATGGTAGCTGGGGGCAGGGGCAGTGAAAGGTGGGGAGGAGGGTCCTGGGGATATGAGGTCATTGCTCCACAGGGAGCTATGGTGACTCGCGGTGACAGAGGTATGAAGCAGCGGGATCCTTAACCACATTCTCCACACCCCACTGCCTTGTGGGTTATCCTGGGAAGGAGAGAGGCTAAGGGAGTAAACCCTGACAGAAAATCTGGAGTGGAGTCCGAAGGCGGTTCGGTGTCAACTTCTGGCACTGTGCCGGCAACTCCTGCAGCTGAGCTGGTACCAGACGTGGAGGTTATCCTCTCCTTTGGACTATATCAGTAAAGTCGAGAGGGGGACACTGGTGTCTGGGCAGCCCAGAGTCTCCATAATAAGTGCCCAGGCTCACGCCTGGAGAGGTACTCCGGCATCGCTGAACAGCGTTGCATCAATACGGGGGGCAACAGATACCGGTTATAAGCACTTGCTCGATTGGCGTAGAGAACGAGCGCCGGGGTTGCCTTCGATGGTGGGAGAGATCCTCGCATCTCACTGGCCAGTCACCGCCCGGCTCAAGCTGGGCAGCCCCCAGCCAATAGGGTACTGTCCCACCACAGTTCACCTGCCTTGCTGGGTGCGTGAGGCTTAAGGTTCCTGAACCTGACAAGTGACTGAAATTTGGGCACCAGGCAAACCAATAATAAAATCAACAATAAATGAGAAACATCAACAATTTAAGCTTGCTTGCTGGAATGTGCGGACCATGCTGACCGGCTTGACTGAAGATCTTCAAGCCATCAGTGACACCCGCAAGACTGCTGTCATCAACGAGGAACTGAAGAGGTGCAGAGTTGATATCACTGCACTGCAAGAGACACGACTCGCAGATTCGGGATCTCTAAAGGAAAAGGACTACACCTTTTTCTGGCAGGGTAAAGCCCAAGAAGAACCCAGAGAGCATGGTGTTGGCTTTGCGGTCAGAAACACCTTTCTACAAATGGTTGATTTAGTCATGGGCGGATCAGAAAGACTTCTTCAGATCACGCTTCAAACTTGCGCCGGTCCTGTCCACCAGATCAGCGCTTATGCTCCAACCCTGTACGCCACACCAGAAGTAAAAGACAAGTTCTATGACGTGCTTAGTGCTGCTGTAGCGCAATACCTGCTCGTGAACAACTGTACATCTTGGGTGACTTCAGTGCAAGAGTTGGAGCTGATTGGGCCTCATGGCCTTCCTGCTTAGGACACTTCGATGTGGGAAAAATGAATGACAATGGACAGCATCTCCTTGAACTGTGCACGTACCACAATCTGTGCATCACAAACACATTCTTCCAAACGAAGCCACAGCACAGAGTGTCGTGGAGACACCCACGTTCGAAGCACTGGCATCAACTAGGCGTAATAACCTCAAAAACGTCCTTCTGACACGCAGCTATCATAGTGCTGACTGTGATACAGATCACTCGCTAGTTTGCTCCAAGCTCAAGCTGAGACCCAAGAAGCTGTACCGCTCTAAACCTGCTGGAAGGCCCCGCATTGAAGCCAGAAAGACGGCAAACTCGGAGAAAGCTGAAAAGTTCAGAGAGACCCTCCAGGAAAATCTGTGCAGTGGCCCTGGGGGTGCCGATGCGACATCCAAATGGCAACGTCTGAGGGATACAGTTTACAACACGGCCTTGTCGGTGTTTGGAAGAAGAGCTAGAAACACGAACGACTGGTTCGAAGCTAACTCCGATGAGATGATTCCAGTCATTGAAAAGAAGCACGCTGCACTCCTGGAGTACAAACGCTCACTGAGCCAGAGTACCCAGCAAGCACTTAGAGAGGACAGAAGAACAGTACAGCAGACAGCCAGGCGCTGTGCCAACAACCACTGGCTCCAGCTATGCAGCAACATCCAGACCTGTGCCGACTTTGGTAATCTCAGAGGAATGTACGAGGGTATGAGGAAGGCATTGGGACCCACCCAGAACATGATGGCACCTCTGAAATCCAAATCTGGTGAAGTCATTGCTGACAAAGCCAAACTAATGGAGCGCTGGGTTGAGCACTACTCCGAGCTGTACTCACGCGAGAACATTGTGATTGATGCAGCCCTCGATGCCGTCGAGCTCCTACCAGTAATGGACAAACTGGATCAAGAACCGACTGTGGATGAACTGAAGAGAGCCATCGACAGCATTGCAGCAGGAAAGGCCCCTGGTCAGGATGGTATACCACCAGAGGTAATCAAGTGTGCCGCAGACACACTCCTGGAACCCCTACATGAGCTATTGTGCCTGTGCTGGAAAGAGGGTGAGGTTCCACAGGATATGCATGATGCTAACATTGTAACGTTGTATAAGAACAAAGGAGACAGAAGCGACTGCAACAACTACCGTGGAATCTCCCTCCTAAGCATCACTGGTAAACTGTGCGCTCGTGTCATTCTTGGCAGACTCCAGAAGATTGCAGGGAGGGTGTACCCCGAATCGCAGTGCGCTACCATTGACATGGTCTTCTCTCTAAGGCAGCTGCAGGAGAAGTGCAGGGAGCAGAGAAAGCCACTCTACATAGCCTTCATCGACCTGACCAAGGCCTTTGACTTGGTCAGCAGGGATGGTCTGTTCAAACTGCTGTCCTCCACGGTTACTCAAGATGATCCAGTCGTTCCACGAAGACATGAGAGGAACCATCCAATATGACAGCACATTATCAGATGCTTTCAGAATCAGGAGCGGCGTCAAACAAGGATGCGTGCTTGCTCCAACATTGTTCGGGATCTCCTTCGCACTCCTCCTGAAGCATGCCTTTGGATCTTCAACAGAGGGCATCTTGCTGCACACAAGGTCTG
Source organism: Carettochelys insculpta (assembly GCF_033958435.1). Classification (NCBI taxonomy): domain Eukaryota; kingdom Metazoa; phylum Chordata; order Testudines; family Carettochelyidae; genus Carettochelys; species Carettochelys insculpta. The sequence continues at coordinate 23,757,184 of NC_134138.1, read as the reverse complement.
ATGGGAAACTGTTTAACCTTGCAAGGCTGAGAGCTAAGTCTAAGGTGCGAGAAGTCCTCATCAGAGACATGCTGTTCGCAGACGATGCTGCTGTAGTGTCTCACACAGAAGACCAGCTTCAAAAACTGCTGGATCAGTTTTCCAAAGCAACTTATGCAATGCGTTTATCATTAATTGTGTACTCAGTGTATTCTTTAGTGAGGGATATGTTGCAAGCTTGTAAGTACTGGTGTTGGTCACAGTTAAGTTTGGCTGTGATATATTTAGACACAAACTTGGACTTCACACCAATCAGCAGAAAAAATTCTAATTGAAACATTAACCCTCCCCTTTAGTTCTCATTTACATTACATTTGAAGAGGTATATTAGCATACTATATACTAGCATATTTTCCAGAGTACTGAATCATTGGTTGTATGTGGCATTACATGTTCCCTTGTTCTGTGACATTAAGTGAGATGATTTGTTATGGCCCAACAGCTGCTGTAGTGAAAAGGACAATTTTCTGATAAGGTCTAGTACAATTAGAATATTGTGAGCAATGAATAGATATATTATTCATTTTTATTATGATGAATATAGTCTGAAAGTATTTATTTAAAGTGAAGAAAGGAAATTATGTGATGGGGAATAAGGTTAAGTTAGATGCTGTAGCTGTGCATGCTTTTGTTACAAGGCCGGGGTCTTTATTCAGAATGTATCTGGGTTGCTCTGTGCACCTACCCCATAACTAACAATTACAGCATAAATCCAGAAAAGGGCTGCCTGAAAATACGTCCCCCTCAAGACACACCTACTCAACAGCCAGAGCAATGAGTATGACAAGATGAGTTTTGCAGCCTGTTGGGAAGGTTTACAAATCCAGGCTCTGGTGTATTAGATTGCAAGCTCTTTGGGGCAGGGAATGTCTTTATGTTCTGCATTTGTACAGCACCTTACACCTGCTCCATGAATGGGGCTCTTGGTTGTTACCACGCTACAAATAACAGGGGAAGCAAGTTCCAAAACTGTAGTTCCCCTCTTAGAGAATGCCTGGCAACAGCTCCCGCCGGAGCATCTCTGCTGATCTCTATCTTAACAGTCTATCCCAATGAGAGAGGCAGTGTCTCAGCTAACCAGGTCCCAAAGCATTTAGCACTTTATAGGTTAAAACCAACACTTTGTGTTCCCCCTGAAAGCTTATTGGAAGCCAGAGCAGATCATGGAGCTCTGGGCTAATGTACTCCCTATGGATAATTCCACTTAATAAGTGAGCTGCTGTTGTTGGAAAATCCCAAGACGTAATTCCATGTAACGCACATTGCAGTAACCTAATTAATCTAGTTAAGGTGGTCTAAGCTTTGGGCAGTGAAATTTTTCTCCCATTGTTGTGTGTCAACTGGATGTTAAGGTTGGAGCTTTAACTGCTCACAACCAAATTTATTCTTCATCATCATCATCATCAGTAACCATGGGCTCAGCACCCATTGGTGTCAGATGCCTCTCTCACTATTTCCTTTCATCTTTCCCTGTCCAGTGCAGAGTGGCTTAGTTTCTGTAGACTAGCTTCACACCAAGCTACTATATCATCTATCCATTCTCTGTGGGGTCTGCCTCTCCTAGTCAAACCATCCATTATGCCAAATACCAGGGTCTTGATTTTTCATTCATCGTTCATTCTGCAAATATGTCCAAATAGTTGCAGCTTCCGTTTTATAACCTTCTGCAGCAGGTTCTCTTTCGGCTGTATCTTCCTATATAATTCCTCATTGGTGACCTTCTGCATCCATCCTACTCTCAGAATCTTTCTATAATAACTCCTTTCGAATGCCAATATTCTTCTTTTCGAATCTTTCATTATCACCCATGTCTCACATCCATACAACATTCTGCTGAATACACACGTTTTCAAGACACTCAGCTTTGTTCTTAAGCTAATTGCTTTGCTTTTCCAGATCTTATCCATCGCCTTCAAACTCGCTCTTGCTTTCGCTGTTTTAGTCACTATTTCCTTCTTACAGTCTAGATCATACGTTATGTTGCTCCCCAGATATATGAACTTCTCTACGCGTTTATAATTCCATCACTAACAGAAATATTTCTGCAACCATGTGAATTCTCTAATGTGTGGTGAGTAGGGTGAGAGTTTCCAAGTGCATGCTATGGATTCTGGTCAGGGTTAGTTGTGAAATGTACATTGTGAACATTTGTCATTAACCACTTTTATTCATGTAAGGGTGATTGAAAATGTAATCTTGGTTATTTTCATAGGGTTTAACACTTTAGGGTTTTTAATTGTAATCAGCTGGTATTTAGTGTAAATGATTATTAGAGTGATCACCTGAGAAACCATGTGTTCTTCTCAGTGGGAATTTTTAAAGCTATTTTATAAACGATATTCAAGTTGAGAGGATGTTGTGCTGGGTACACAGAATAACATGACATTTGTATGGGAAAATGTTGCAATACATACTAGTACATCATGCTTCTGGTCCCTGTGCAATTTTTGATTGCAACAGCCACAAAAGGAGACAAGAAACTGAAATGGAGAAAACATGAGGCTATAGTTTACTTCCTGCTTGTACACATTACATAAGTTCCATAGTTTCAGCAGAACTACATTGCTTATATAATGCTACTTCTGTGTTTCTCTCCAATGAATTTCAGATGGAGGATGTTGAGGCTGAAATATCAGAGAAGTAGCCAAGTTAGTCTGTATTTTCAAAAACAACAAGAAGTCCTGTGTCACTGTATAGACTAACAGATCTGTTAGTTTATGAGGTGATACAGGACTTCTTGTTTTTGAGGCTGAAATATTGTCCCATTGAACTAAAATCTAAGGCCCAAATCCTCAGCTGGCAGGGGTGCCCTGTGCCTGACAGGGAGATGGGGAGCAGAAAGAGCCATCTGGAGTGGCAGGGATCGCTAGCTGGGGGACATCCCATTTAGCAATTAAAATTTTAGCAGGGGGCAGTATATCTCCCCAATACTACCACTAGTCACCTATGTTAGCTGGTGTAAACTGGTGTCGTTCCACTGAAGTTAGGTACTGGTATAAAAAATACGTGCAGGACTGGGGCCCATGTATGTATAGATGGGGCTCTGTTTGTATGTGGCACGCAAATCCACTTTTGACTTCACTGCTGATATGCTGCCCACTCATTTACTTTAGCTACAAATTTTTTATTTTTTATTTATTTATTTTTTGTTAACATCCAGATCACTTGATCTGGTTGAAAGAACTGTAATTTTTCTTTTCAAAAATCAACCTGCCAGAGAAATGTTTGCTCCTTTTCCTCAGAATGTGGAACTTCCACTCCCCCTGCCCCTGCAACTCCCCACATTACACAGCCCTGAAGCTGACACTGAATGATATTCAGCACTGCACCAGTGACAAGTTCACCACTTAATATTTCACATGACCTGCAGAAGCTAGAAACAACTGGGAAATTCCACTGGAAAAGGAACTTTTCAGCATCCCAATGGGACATACCACTGTTTCCAACTCTGGAAAGCCCCAAGTAAGCACTGGCCATTGAAGTTGATCATTTTATATGCAATAGATTCATTTTGGTAGCTTGTGAGAAGTTTTTCCATTACATATCACTTTCCTCCAGCGCTCACTTTACATTTGGAGTCACTAGCCCCCTCCTTCGAAGGGGGCATGTAAACAAGACAGATTGGACAATAGCAATGAGGTGCTGCACTGCATATGCAGCACCTCATTAGCATAATTCCCACCGTGTGAACTTTGACGTTGCTAACTTTGAAACAGCAGCAAGCCATGTAGCTGCGGGCACTTCGAAGTACCTGCACAGCTTCAAAGCTCCTTACTCCCAAAACATTTTGCAGTGTAGACGAGCCCTTTGTGTAAATGCTGTCAGGCACACTTGAATCTGGGACCTCTGAAGCTCCATGCCTGAACCTTTTTTGCTCAGAACGCAGAGGCTCATGCACTAAGCTCCAGAGATCTCAAGTTCAAGACTGCCTGATGACAGTTACAAGTGGGAGCTTGTCTGGCATTTTAATTGTGTCTCCGATGTGGCTGTGCTGCTTCAGCTAGGGGATGTATGTAACCCACACACCTATTGGGTGTGGTTCATTGTCCCCTGTATTGGCACCTAGATCACTTATTGAGCAAAAGAACGAGTGTCCTTTACTGCTTGGGTGATAATCAGCTGACTTTTAGCTCAAGCTGTAAAGGCTCATGCACTAAGCTCCAGTGATCTGAAGTTGGAGACCACCTGTGGGGGTAGCTCAGTGGTTTGACCATTGGTCTGCTATACCCAGGGTTGTGAGCTCACTCCTTGAGGAGGCCATTTAGGGACTGGGGTAAATAAATGTTAGGGATGGTGCTTGGCCCTGCCAAGAGGGCAGGGGACTGGACTAGATGATCTCCTGAGGTCCCTTCCAGTTCTGGGAGATGTGCATTTCCAATTACATTATGTGCTTCACAGGTGGAGGGATGTGAAAATACCAGTAAAATAGAACACCACTGGCCATCATGTATAGCCCCCAGCTAAAACTGCTCCAGCACCTCATTGGTGATTTACAACCCATCCTAGACAAGGATCCTTCACTCCCCCAGACCTTGGTGGCAGGCCAGTCCTTGCTTACAGACAGCCTGCCAACCTGAAACAAGTTCTCACTAGCAACTATAAAGCACACCACAGTAACTCTAAACCTGGACCCACTCCCTGCAACAAATCTCAGTGCTAACTCTGCTCACATATCTACACCAGCAGTATCATCACAGCACCTAATCACATCAACCACACCATCAGTGGCTCTTTCGCCTGCATGTCTATTAATGTAATATGTGCTAGCAATGCCCCACTGCAATTTACATTGGTCAAACTGGACAGTGTCTATGTAAGAGAATAAATGGACATAAATCAGACATCAGGAATGGTAACATACAAAAACATGTAGAAGAACACTTCAATCTCCCTGGACACTCAGTAACAGATTTAAAAGTATCAGTCCTAAAAAAAAAAACCTTCAAAGAGAAACTGCAGAGCTGCAATTCATTTGCAAATTTGACACCATTAAGCAAGGATTGAACAGATAATGGGAGCGGTTGGCCAATTTCTTCACTCTTGATGTTCACACCTCCACATTAACTGCTGATAATGGGCCACATCCTCTGTGACTGAACTGACCTTGTCAAATCTGGCCCTTCCCTTGACTGAGACTCCCTCTTTAAACCCTCCTCTGGAACCTCCCATTCATGCATCTGATGTAACAGGTCTTTGCCCACAAAATTATGCTCCAAAATATCTGTCAATCTATAAGGTGCCATGGGTCTTCTTCTTGCTTTAGTAAAATATAGAGATCCTAGATTTGAATCTTCCTGTGGGTGGTTACATTTGCTTCACGGGTAAAGGGATACGAAAATACCAGCAAGACACATCTATAATAGTTCTTTGTAAAATGATGCATACATAAAAACAGTCATTTGGGCTGATCTGTGTAAGTTTCGCTATTTTTGTGTGTCTTTTTTTTTTAACCATGCTGGTAGTATAGTCAGATATAAAAACCTTTATACAACACCATGCTAAACAGGGTTGTGCGTTTAGTAATTATGGACCAGACAATGAGTAGCTTAGGTTAGCATCAATACGCTAAAATCCAGGTATGTCAATTTACACCATCTCAAAATCTAATACTGTATAATAATCCTTATATAAAATGGGTATCCATCTATAACGTATGTGTAGCAGTGTGAACATGTGACCATAGTGTATAACTCATTGCATGTTGACGATGTTACCTAGAAACGGCATCACGCACTTGGCATTTATACGTTATTAAAAAGTATGGTACATAATTCTCCCATGAGGATTGAACACAAATGTTCTTGCTTCAGAAAATGATTTATGATGCCCATGCTTGAATGTCTCCTAAAAGGGCACAGGTACTGAAATCCTGCACCCTTCTGTTGCAGCATGGTATACGTACTTAGCAGTCACACTGATTTCCATGCCTGAGGATACCCAATGGCATAATAACTAGCTCAGTTTGGATCCTGCACCAATGCCCAGCTGGAATTTTTTTACCTCATTATGAAATCTTTGAAAGGTTATTGCATACACTTTTTCAGTAAAACATACGCTAATTTTCTTCCCAAAGAAGCGCATGACCAGCAATGCCACATGAAACAGCCCCACTGAAATGCAGTTATTCCATCACACTAATGGGCCTGAGGGGAGCAGCCATAATGAAAGATACATATCACAAACTGTACAGAAAACTCAAGTCTTCCCATAACGGAGAAGAAACATGAACATTCACACAAAACGTTAACATGGCTTTCATAAAGGGAAATCATGCCTCACCAGTCTACTATAATTCTTTGGGAGAGGCAGTCAACACACATGTGGACAAGTGGGATCCTCTGGATATAGTGTACTTAGATTTTCAGAAAGCCTTTGTCTAGGTCCCTTACCAAAGGCTCTAAGGCAAAATAAGATGTCATGGGATAAGAGGGAAGGTTCTGTCATGGATTGGTAACAGTTAAATGATAGAATAAATGAATAAAAGATAGAATAGATAAAAGATAGAATAAAAGAGCAGGAATAAATGGTCAATTTTCAGAATGGAGGGATATAAATAGTAGTGTCTCCCGGGGTCTGTACTGGGACTAGTACCGTTGAACATATTGGCCATGTCTACACTAGCCCCAAACTTCAAAATGGCCATGCAAATGGCCATTTCAAAGTTTATTAATGAAGTGCTGAAATGCATATTCAGCGCTTCATTAGCATGTGGGTGGCTGCTGTGCTTCGAAATTGATACGGCTCACCGCCGTGTGGCTCGCCCCGATAGGGCTCCTTTTCGAAAGGACCCCACCTACTTTGAAGTCCCCTTATTTCTATCTGCTCATGGGAATAAGGGGACTTCGAAGTAGGCAGGGTCCTTTCGAAAAGGAGCCCTGTTGGGACGAGCTGCGCGGCAGCGAGCCACGTCAATTGCGAAGTGCTGCGGTTGCCCGCATGCTAATGAAGCACTGAATATGCCTTTCAGCACTTCATTAGTAAACTTTGAAATGGCCATTTGCATGGCCATTTCGAAGTTTGGAGCTAGTGTAGACGTAGCCATTAAGTGACCTGGAGAAAGGGATAAAAAGTGAGGTAGCAAAGTTTGCAGATTATGTAAAATGGCTCGAGATAGTTAAATCCCAAGCAGACTGCAAAGAGCTTTAAAAGGTTTTCACAGAACTGGGTGACTGGGCAACAAAATAGCAGATGAATTCAATGTTGATAAAAGCAAAGAAATACACCTGACAAAACATAATCCCAACTATACATATAAATTGATGGGGTCTAAATTAGCTGTTAACATTCAAGAGAGAGATCTTAGAATCACTGTAGATAGTCCTCTGCAAAAATCCACTGTGACAGGAAAAGGCCAGTGGAGTAATTTACAAGGGGGAAAACAGCTCAAAAGGCAGAAAGAGCCCTGGCAATCAGGCGGAGTGGGAGCAGCAGGGAGGAGGCTGCTTTAAATCAGTTAGGGCCAGGTGGTCCCCCTTGAAGCTGCCAGGACCTTTTAAAAGCCTTCCCCCATCCAATAAGAGGGGGAGGTGCAGTGGGAGGAGAAGGGGAAGAAGAAGAAGAGATTTGATTCAATTTGATTCAAACAGGCCAGGAGAAAGTTAGAGAGTGGTGCAGGCAAATAACTGAGACAGCAAGGGAGGTGAGCAGCTCCCACAGGGAGGCTGGGTCTACACTAGAAAGTTTTTTCTGGAAAAACAGAACCTTTTTCTAAAGAACCTGGGAGCATCTACATAATGTGCTTCTTTGAGCTGAAGAACATGGCGCTTTTTCCAGTGGCTCTCTTCCTCTGCCAGATAAGGAAAAGCACCTTTTTCCAAAAGATTCTTTTGGGGAAAAAAAATGTGTGTAAAATGCCCCAGGGGCCCTTTTTTCAAAAGAGGAGTTCTCATGGCACTGGACTTCTTTTTTTTTTTTTTTTTTTGTTTTTGATCCCTGGTTCATTCTTTTGAAAGAACAGGGCCTGTGTGGACACTGTCAAAACAGGAGATTGATCTTTCAAATGTACATTGTGAATAATTAAGGAAGCATTAGATTAAAAAGGCAGGAGAAAATCATATTAGTTCTACATCAATTTATGGTGTACGTTCATCTTAAATATTCTATGTAGATGTAGTTGTCTCAACCCAAAATGGATCTGTTGGAATTGGAAAAAGTTCAGAAAAGGTCAATGAACTGATTAGGGGTATGGAATGGGTGGTCTATGAGGACAGATTAATAAGACTAGGACTTTTCACCTTGGGAAAGAGACATGAATAGGGAAATCATAGGGTTCTATAAAATCATGACTACTGAGGAAAAAGTGGATAAGGCGGTGTTATTTTACTTCTTCTCATAACACAGGAACTAGGAGTCACCCAATGAAATTAGTAGGCAACAGTTTAAAAAAAAATTCATACAGTGCACAGTCAACCTGTGGATGTCTTTGCCAAAGGATGTTGTGCCAGCCAAAACTACAAGAGGGTTCAAAAAGAACTCAGTAAATTCATGGAGGATAGGTCCACCAATGTCCATAAGCCAGGCTGGACAGGGATGGTATTCCTGACCTCTGTGTTTCAAAAACTGAGATTGGACAAAGGGAGATGGATCACTTGATGATTCTCTGTTCTGCTTCTTTTCTCTGTGGCACATGGCATTGTCCATTGTCAGGACAGGAAATTGGGCTTAGATGGACCTTTGGGCTGATCCAGTATAGATGTTCCTGTGTAAACATGATCTTGGTGACAACCCTACATACAATGATTTTCATGGCATTCTATTTGCCTATCTGGGAAGGGAGAAGTGCTGAATCTGGACCTTGTAGTTTCAAGGAGCCTAAGCAACTCTGGGCCACAAAGACAGCCCTCTATCCCTCCCCAGGGTCACAGAGTTTAAGACCAGAAACCACAACCAGAATGTCTAGTCTGACCTTCTACACATCAGAGGCCACTAAACCCTCGCCCTGCACTGAGCCTTGTAATTTGGATTAGATTAAAGTTTTGCAGCCCTCCAGAGGCTACTGTGTGCCACAGGTAGAGGACAGTGTGGATGGGTGTGCCACCAGTGCCTGAGGGTCCTTCAGTAGCTGGTAATTGATTTAGCAAGGTATACCAGACAAAGCTAGAAAGTAACCCTTGCTTCAGAGGAGGGTGTAAAAATCCCAAGATCCCTGCTAATCTGATCCTGGGGGACAATTCTTTCCTGACCCAGAAAACAGTCAACTGGATGAGCCCGAGTATGTGAACAAGACTCACCTGTCAAGCATCTGAGAAAGAATTCTCTGTGCTGCTACTCAGACCCAGTTATTCCATCTGGAGTCCCAGCTACAACTGTGGTCACCGCCACCAGTTCCTGGTGCTGCTGAACACCTTACAGAGTAAAGCACAACAGCATGGAGCAGGGTGTTTTCAGAGCAGGGTGATGGTGGCATCTGCTGATGGACCAAACGAGCCAAAGTTTCTTTGCTTTCAGAGTTGCAGTGGTAGTTTCTTGATTTGTGAAGTCTCTCTGAAGCCGTTGGTTGCAAGCTTCTTGAGAGGGCAGTGAGAAGGAGTTTTTTGTTTGTGTGAATTATTTAGGCACTGGTGCTCCGGACAAATTGCAGGGTCTTAACTTTGTTTTTAGCAGTTCTGCTTGCAGACGAAGAGGTGCCAGGTGATAAAATGTGGAAAAAAATTAATCCACCTCTCCCGCTTTCTCATCTGTGCAATTGTGATGCCCTAACCTTAGAACTATGAGCCACTGTGCTACCCCTCTGCCTTAAGCAAGACTGAGAGCCTAGCTTTGGCTTAGCTGTCCTTCACACTCCAGCCTGTCTGCCTTGCCAACAAACTCTTCAGGACTCTGCTAGTTGAGAGCTTGCCTTCAGGTAACAAGCAGTGAACCCTAGTTCCTGAGTTCGCCAGAGACATCTCCAGCAGTGTCCAGTCCATCTCATTGGACACTCACAAATATTAGCTTTACTGGCCCAAGGAAACAGTGGACATGCGGCTGTTAAGTTAGCTAAAGAATCATACTTCACTCTTCAGCTGATAGGAATAAGGGGATTTCAATGTTTGCAAGGTGCTTTCGAAAAGGACCCCCGTGTAGATGAGCCACACACAAGTGAAAGGTGGCACTTTCGAAGTGCCACGACCAGCAGCATGTTAATGAGGCGCTGAGTATTCATTTCAGCACTTCATTAGTATTCTTCATTTTGGCCATTAGCATGGCCATTTCAAAGTTTTTCTTAACTGTAGACATAGCCTTTAAGTGTAAAACCCCGCTGAGGGGGTTTTATAATAAAACAAGAATAAGTCTAACAACAAAGGGCAGAATTTAAGTGCCACTAAGCAGGAGAAAATAGGTCTTACTACAAAGAAAATAATGTTTTCTACTGACTAAACATTTATCTTAACAAGCCATAATCTTTGCCTAAGTAGTTTACTTACATACATAAGTTCCTGGAATCTCCAGTCTTCTAGTCCCAACATTGACAGCCCTTTCCCCTAGGTGATGGAGAACTGAAATGCCTTTTTGATCCTTTTATATAATTCAGAGTCCATTGTTGCAGCTTCAAGAACCAGGAAATATTCCTGGAGTGCAGACTCTGTTCCCCAGCATGCTTCTTTACCTGCTGTTAACTTGATAGCTTTGTTTCCTGTAAGTGTAAATACTTTCATTGTTCTCTGACAGATATCAAGCTAATCGGACAGGGAAACACACATTCCTTTGTCTAGGGCAGGCTGAGTTTTTCTACTGCCTCCCAAACATATTTGTGAAATACATTTCTAGCATATATGCATGGCCCATTATCTGAGTGGCGATTGGTTTCAAGCGGAGTGCCCCAAGGCTCAGTTCTGGAGCCGCTGTTGTTCAACGTCTTCATTAATGACCTGGGTGAGGGACTGGATTGCACCCCCAGCAAGTTTGCAGACAACACTAAGCTAAGGGGAGAGGTAGGTACATTGGAGGGTAGGGATAGGATCCAGACTGACATGGATAAATTGGAGGATTGGGCCAAAAGAAATCTGATGCAGTTCAACAAGGAGATGTGTAGAGTCCTTTACTTGGGATGGAAGAATCCCAAGCACTGTTATAGGCTGGGGACTGACTGGCAAAGCAGCAGTACCATGGAAGGGGACCTAGGGGTTATGGTGGACGAAAGGCTAGATATGAATAAACAGCATGCCCTTGTAGCCAAGAAGGCTAATGGCATATTAGAGTGCATTAGGAGGAGCACTGCGAGCAGGTCTAGAGAAGTGGTTGTTTCCCTTCTATTCAGCACTGGTGAGGCCACATCTGGAATATTGCATCCAATTTTGGGCCCCCCAGTATAAAAAGGATGTGGATGTGCTGGAGCAGTTTCAGCGGAGGGCAACAAAAATAATTAAGGGTCTGGAGCACAAGACCTATGAGGATAGGCTGAGGGATTTGGGCTTGTTTAGTTTCCAGAAAAGAAGACTTAGGGGTGATTTAATAGCAGCCTTCAACTTCCTGAAGGGGATCTCTAAAGAGGAGGGTGAGAAGCTGTTCTCAGTGGCCGTTTCTACACAGGCCACTTCCGTCATAAGTGGCATGCTAATACAGGGAGCAAAAGATGCTAATGAGGCACGGATGCAAATTCCCTGTGCTTCATTAGCATAATGTCATGTGATTTGAAGTCCGGAAGACCATTCTTCCAGACTCCAAAACGCCGTGTAGAAGCGTGGCTGCTGGGGGGGCTTCCAGAAGGAAGTCCTTCTTCTAGAGTCCCCTTCTTCCTGAAAATTTTTGGGAAGAAGGGGCCTCCAGAAGAAGGACTTCCTTCCAGAATCCCCCACCCGGGGCCACGCTTCTACATGGCGTTTTGGAGTCTGGAAGAATGGCCTTCCGGACTCCAAATCATGTGACATTATGCTAATGAGGTGTGGGAATTTGCATCCATGCCTCATTAGCATCTTTCGCTCCCAGTAGTAGCATGCCACTTCTGAAGGAAGTGGCCTGTGCAGAAACGGCCAGTGATGTCCGATGGCAGAACAAGGAGTAATGGTCTGAAGTTAAAGAGGGAGAGGTACAGGTTAGATATTAAGAAAAACGACTTCACCAGGAGGGCGGTGAAGCATTGGAATGTATTGTCTAGAGAGGTGGTGGATTCTCCATCCCTAGAGGTTTTTAAGTCCTGGCTTGACATGGTGCTGACTGGGATAACTTAGTTGGGGTTGATCCTGCTTGAAGCAGGGGGCTGGACTAGATGACCTCCTGAGGTTCCTTCCAGCCCCATGATTCTATGAACTCTGTATACAACCTGTACACCCTTTGCACAATGATTTTAAGGACCAACACATCACAAGTTTACATATAATACTTTACCTGACATCTTTTAGATACATATTACCACGACAAAGTGTTAAGATGAGTGTCTCAAGAACAGCCAGACTTAGGGTGACACAAACCAGGGGGTGCTGTGGGCTGGAAGTGCTATTTTTATTGTTTTAATTATGCTGAATGTGGGTTCATTTTCACTAACCTCCTAGAACGTCCTTACCTCCATGACGACTTGGAGCATTGGTAAGATTTCACAATTCTTATACTGAGTGTTAGCATAAATTATGATTTTACAACAATGTGTTTACAATACACAAAACCTCATCGCTTCCTTGCTACCCATCAGGCTTTGTTTGCAAGGTATCATATATGCACACCTTTTCGTTCTCATGCAAATGATCTCTGGAAGACACATTCCTCCCAGCCTTCAGCAGCATTGAGTTCCTGCTGGCACATTCCCTGCACAGGTAATGACACAAATTTGACCATGAGGCTAGTAAGTGATATGCACTGGGATAGCCACATAGACAGAGTAAAGCTAGGGAGGTACCAAGTGGCTGAGGTTTCGGACGCACTGATGAAACTGGCGTGGTCAAGTAAAACAAAAGCCAGAGTCTGACAAGCCCAGCAAACCACATGACTAACTTCGAAGTTCTGGTCTCAAATGCTTTAATTCTTAAAATTAAGAAGTTGATGGCTCTGCACACATCCAATGACAACATGTGTTCTGTAAATCACTGCACACATTCTGTGGTTTATACAACATTTTTATTTGCTTATTTAAGGCACAAATACAAATTTACGAATCTTAGCATAACGTCTTATGTGACAGGCATAAATCATTCGGGCAAATTGTGTTCCATAGCTGTGAAATGGGCTATAAAAGCAATACAACATATGGTATTCAGAAGTTTAACAAATATGGGTGGTGGGGGGGGGGAAGATTCTCCTCTGTTTGGTCTAGGGCAGGCCCCAGTCTCAGGCCTGATAGGACTACGGCTGGTCTTCTGCCAGTTGGCGTTGAGGGTTCCAGTGACCCAATGGAAACATATGGGGTAGTGGAATGAAAAGCTGGACTCAAAACACAGAGAAAATTAAGGTTTTATGATTCAGCCCCTTGAGAGGTGGTAGTTCCAGAAAGATGAGCCAGGAAAGAGCCTTGTTTCTCCTCCACCAACCTGTGGGAAGCTGTGGGGTGGGGACAGACTGCAGGAGGGATAGAAGCCAGTGGGGAAATAAATGGACTTGAGGTGAGAGGAAGAGAAGCAAGTCTAGACAGAGTTCTGAAAACTGCTGGGGGAGGTAAGTTTGCAGCAGACAGATAGCGAGATGGAAACCAAGGAAACCCAGCTTTATGGAGCAAGAGAGTTAACAGAAACATAGCTCACTAGTGACATGGAGATAAACCACTTAGGCTGTCAGCTCATGATTTATTCTTCAAGTCTTCTAAGCTTAGATATTCTCAGCAAACCTCTGCTGCTTGGAGGTTGTACCTTCAATACCAGCTGTTCGAAAAAACTTTTAAACACCAGCCCCCACATCCCCTTTTTTTAAGGCTTTTGGAAGAAGCGTCTGCTCCACACAGTGTTTTGTGTGTTTACTTAACAACCAGAGGCCATCCTTCTACCTGAACATATTTATTATCAAGCTTGACAATTCTTTGCCTGGGTATAAAAGCTCAAGCCAGTTAGCAGCATGACAAGGAAGTCTGTGTTGAAAATTCATGTGACTAGAAAGGAAAATAACAGGATCTGTGGGATGCCGTTTAATAACACAGGTTATTTGTTTTTATTCCAAACCAGGAACCACATTTTGTTGTGGCCGTTGGAAGCACCCAGCACTGCTCAGTGGTAATATTAATGATGGCTCTGCAAATATCCTATGACAACATGTTCTGTAAATCACTGCACACGTGTTCTGTGGTTTTTACAAACACATATCCATCATACATATTGACTTGACATTAAATACTACAAAATGAATCTATACTTCATTAACAACAACAAAGGAATGTAGCTGTTTTCTTCTATCAGAGTGCATTAAAGAAAAAAGAAACCCTAGCAGTGAAAAGGACTCAGTCATCTAGCATTTAGTCCATTGCAGAAATATCTATAATATCAATATTGAAATTTCTTCCTATTGAGGGGTGGGGGGACTGGAATACAATGTGGACAATTTCTGAAGAAATTAAGTTACATCCCTATGAAAAGACAACTGATTTTTATTTCTGTCCAGCGCTTTTGAACATTTCCTGTATTCACTTCCTTCACTGGCATTGGGCCATACCAGCAAATCTAAGCAGGGCCTTTTTGAAAAAAAATCACAAACTGCTATATGAAAAGTACAGCAGAGGAGGTATGTTAAGAATGTGCAGTTGGCATTTTGGATGAGAGAGAGAGAAAGAGAGAGACTGAAAAGTTGGTGCCTTCTTCGAGCGATCCTTCCCAAGAACTAATAAACCCAAGGAAAAACAAGGAAAATGGTTATCAAATTGAGATTAAATTCATACCCATTGTTATTGAAATAAGGCCTTGTACATCCACCCTGTCTTTTTATCTAAGGATTTCAAAGGCTACCACATGTTTTCCTGAAACTTGCCAATTGTATTAGCTAACTAGACAAGTATTTGCAGTGAGATAACAGTAGCATTTGCAACATGCAAGTTTTTTTTATGTAAGAGAACACCGCAAATGCTTAGATAACATATTTACCTTGGGTAAAATGGGCAAGTGTTCAGAAAAGAAAGCACTGAAGAAACCGCAGGAGATCAGGTAATAGTCACAGGCCTGCCAATGGGGGAGAAGGGAATTAAGGGAAGGGGAAGCTGCTCCAGTGCTGGATATTCAAAAGGGCCTGGGACTGCTGGCCACTGCTGCTACTGTGGGAGCGCCAGCAGCTGGAGCCCCAGGTCCTTTTAGTCTGGTGGAGAGCCGGGTGGCACACTTCAAGCAGTGCAAAGGGCTCGCTGGGAGGAAGTGTTTCAAGGCACACTCTGGGTGGCACTAAAAGCTGGCTGACCTCAGCCCTGCCCCTTCTGCACGAGGCCCCCACCCCTTCCACCTGAGGCTCCACCCCTTCCAGGAGCACAGAGCTGCACCCCCACTTCCCTAGTGGTGCAATGAGGCTGTCAGTCCCTCTGAATAGTCACAATGTAAAATGGTACCAGTTTTACAGACAGAGGTACATGGAGGACAAGGGCCAAGCTTTGAAGACTTCCCTCCGATTTGACTGCCTCTGTGTGTGAGAATTTGGCATCACCAATTGAAATAAATGGGCCCTATAAATCAGTGGTGGGCAATGTGTGGCCGGAGGCCCCTCTGGCTGCTCCCTTCCCCCATGCACCTCTCATATACCAGGACACTGGTGACCTGCATTTCCTGTACTCAGAGCTGTCCCTGGGGGGGCAGGCCCCACCCACCCCCCAGCCCCACCACTTCTTAGCCCACACCCACCCCTCCCTCAAGCCGCAGGCCTGGCGCTATGGTTACTGCTCAGCGCACCTGCTCACCATGTGGACCGCTCCATCCCATTGCATCCCATGTCTCCATTTCCTGCTGCTGTGGAGAAGGAGGGCACAGCTGCCTGGGAGGTTAGTGTGGTGGCATGGGCTGCTGAGCTCCCACTGCCCACCTGGGTGGGGAGGGCTGTGACCTCTTGTGCCAAAGTGCAAGGCCTGCATAATACTCCAGGCTTCTGGTCCCTAGGATGGTTGGGGAGGCTGTGCAGAGACCCCAAAATGTACGGCCAGGGGCCACTGCCTCACTTCATCCTATGGATGGGCTGGCTCTGCCTATGCCTCTCCCTTCCTACCAGAGCTCTTGGAGCCCTGAATCACTTGATTTGTCCTCTGTCCCCACTGCTCCTCCTCCCTCCCAGGGCTTGAACAGCTGTGAATCAGCTGTTCACAGCATTCCAGCTCTGGGAGGAAGCGGGAGAACGGGGACAGAGCATGAACCAACCAATATGCATGTTCTGAAAGTGCTTGGAGGGAGAGGGAGGCACTGGTAGGCGCAGGGCTTCTATCCCCTGGTACGCGAGCGGCGTGTGAGGGAGCAGAGTAGCTGGGGGGCCCTGGGGCTGCAAGTAGAGGCTACTGTGGCTCACCCACTATTCAGGGTTCCCCATCCCTTCTGTAAATGCTGACCTTAGGGGCTTAGAAGGCTAAAATCTCAAGCAGATTTTCAATTTTTTTTTAACTTCCATCTAATTTTTTTTTACAACCTTTGGGCTTGATTCAGCCATAATTTACCCTAACCTAAGGCAGGAGCATCTCATTTGAGTAATAAAAGCATAAAACGTAGGAGTGGAGTCAGGCTGTGCATTTTGAAACTTCTAGAATCTACATGATGATTAGATGATCCTTTAGCTTCATTAATTTGTTCCTGATCCTTTCTTTTAACTTAGAAATGTATTTACAGGGAGGCTGTCAAATAGACAGTCCAAGTTTCAGAAATGTAGGGTGACTAAGATGATTAGGGGTTTGGAACGGGTCCCATATGGGGAGAGGCTAGAGAGACTGGGACTTTTCAGTCTGGAAAAGAGGCAATTAAGGGGCGATATGATAGAGGTATATAAAATCATGAATGGTGTGGAGAAAGTGAATATAGAAAAATTATTTACCTTTTCCCATAATACAAAAACTAGGGGACACCAAATGAAATTGATGGGTAGTAGGTTCAAAACTAATAAAAGGACATTTTTCTTCACACAGTGCACAGTCAACCTGTGGAACTCCTTGCCAGAGGAGGCTGTGAAGGCCGGGACTCTATTAGGGTTTAAAAAAGAGCTCGATAAATTTTTGCAGGTTAGGTCCATAAATGGCTATTAGCCAGGGATAAAGTATGGTGCCCCAGCCTTCAGAACAAGGGCAGGAGATGGATGGCAGGAGATAAATCACTTGATCATTGTCTTCTGTTCTCCTTCTCTGGGGCACCTGGCATTGGTCACTGTCGGCAGACGGGATGCTGGGCTGGATGGACCTTTGGTCTGACCCAGTATGGCCATTCTTATGTTCTTATGTATTTCCTTCCCTGCACTATTAATAACTTTATAGACTATTGCACTGAATGGATACTTTAAATCTAATTTACTTTGCCACTAACGCTGATTGTTTGCTTGGATGAAAGGAAAAAATCAGTGTTGGCAATGGAAACAAACGGTGTACTTTCACCCTTATTTCCAATCAGTGTCTAGTCAGTTTCATTTTCAGGTACTCAGACACACAGACCGTGCTGCAGTGTTTGGCTTGCAGGAGGCATGTATAAATCCAATTAACGATGCTGAGTTGTTGGGATCAAAAATAAGTAAATTAGAGGATCTTTGTTGTTCTATTAAACAATGGTTTCTCTTATAAAACCTAAGATTATTTGCATCTAAAATTTAGCATTGTGTCTACCTCAGTGTTGCCTTAAGCTGATAACATATGTTTGTTTTAGGTATTCCCAGATTTTAACTGAAAGGAAGTTCTAATTCATGCATGGAACTATATATAATTTACCTGAGTATTCACACAGCTGTTAACTGCTGTCTGTCCCAAGTCAGGAAACTGAAGTATGAAATCAAAGGGTATGTCTACACCGCAGCATTCTTTCGCAATAAGCTGTTCTGGAAGACGTATTCCTGAATAGGTTGTTTTCAAAATAATGTTGCTACACACAAAATGCATTTTGAAATAGCACTTAGCTATTTCGAAATAGGTTCTACTGTGTGTAGGTGCTCTATTTTGAAACTGAGCCATTGGATACATTATGTTTGATTTCAAAATAGGTCTTACCCCTGTCTAAACACCCCCTATTTCTAAATAGCTATTTTGAAATAGGCACTATTCTTTGTTGAATAAAGTTTACCTATTTTGAAATAAGCCAATTGCTATTTTGAGATTATTTCAAAGTAGCAGTGGTGTGGTTAATAACGGCTGTCATTTCAAAAATGTCCAAACTACTTTCAATCAGCTCCAGCCTGCACAGGCCAGCTGGGTGCATCCCATTGAATAGCTGGTGGGTACCAGTCCACCCATAGCTAAAAGATGGGCTCAGGAACCCATGTAATTACAGGGGACAACTGAAAAAGAAAGCAGGGACAGGCATGGAGGACATAGGGTTAAAACAAGGGAGTGGGAAGGGGACCCCCAGCAGAGAACCCTGGACAATGCCCACTGCTTCCTGAAGACATCGAGGGAGACAGTAGAAGTCCCCCCAGAGGAGCTCTACCTGCATGCAAGAATGGATAGAGAAATGAAAGTAGGCCCCACAGTCACAGTCTCTCTCTGTCTCTCTTTCTCACACACACACATGCACACACACACACACAATATCCTGCTGCATGGCTCAGAATGGACAACGTAGCACTGCCATGTTTTGAAACTCAATCATTTCCACATATGCTGTCTGAGGAAAATTGCCCAGGTGAATTGGTGGAACAAAATTCCTAACACAGACGTTCTTAAGCTGTGTGGTATCATGGGCATGGAAGCAATGCTTACGAACAAAGAGCTTCACAGGATTGGTCAGATTATGAGTATGGATGATGCACAGATGCCAAAGATGGTCTTCTATGGCCAGCTTGCTCATGGAAAGCGCTGTATTGGAGGTCAGCATAAGTGCTATGAAGACATCTTAATGGCCAACATGAAGTCATGCAGCATATCTTCCAGTGATCTGGAAACTCCAGCTCAGCACGGATTGTCCTAGTGGCAAACCATTATATAGGCTCTCACATGCATCAAGAGTCAACATATCCAGGCATTACAGGAAAAGCATAGAACATACAATGCTCTCAGATGACAGATTTATATGTGACATCTGTAATCAGCTCTTGTTTAGTCACTCACCAACAGCCTCATAGGCAGTGAGATTTGTCAAATGATGGTAAGTCCATTTGGCCAAGGTTGTTGGTTGGCCAATACAAGACTTAAGTCTACCACTGTGGTGTTATAATCATCACAGTCTAACCAGCTGAACTAGGCGGCTCACCAAAGGAGGAACTGCTGGAGTCTCCCAGAAGGCCTAAAGAAGGCACTGAGAAGCACAGCCTTAACTCCACTCTCCTTGGATGGCCTCAGACCACCATCCTTTCAGTTAATAGCCAGACATGCTGACCCATTGCGCCACAGAGACACCCCACCAGCTAGAGATATGCTAGCTGGCCACACACGACAAAGAAGTTGGCTAACCTGGTAGAAGCAGTAGCAATGAACCCCAGTAACAATGAACTAGCAGTGCTGTGCACATTCCACATGGCACATTCCTCATACACTTCTATCACCTGCAGTTAAGCTTTCCTTACTCCTAAGTTGTAATATAGACCTGGAAGAATTCTTGTTATGTATATTGTTTTTTGCTATGAGTTTCACTTTCTGGTTTCAAGACTTTTAAGAAGCACCTCTGTTTAAAATAAATACTCTCCTTAGTTTTGAAAAATCAGCAGAACTTTGTACAAGCTAACAGCATGCACCTGTTTCTAACCATGGCTCAGCCTCTTCCAGCAGTAAATCCTTTCAAAAGAAAAGGGTAAAGGAATCCTCTAGGATGAATACTTGCCACACAAAAGGGAATTGTCTTCCTCCTGATGGTACAGTGAAGTGCTTTAATGTTAACTACAAACAGCTGGATCAGATTACAAGGCTGAAGTTAGTGCCTTAGACCAAGTTCCTTATTCAAAGGCCAAAGCATTTCTAAAAAAACAATGAGGAGTCCTGTGGCACCTTATAGACTAACAAACATATGAGCATAAGCTTTCATGAGCAAAGACCCACTTTGAAGTGGGTCTTTGCCCACGAAAGCTTATGCTTATACATTTCTGGTAGTCTATAAGGTGCCACAGGACCCCTCGTTGCTTTTGCAGATCCAGACTAACATGGCTGCCCCTCTGATACTTGAAAGCGCTTTTAAAAATTCATCCCTGCAAATCTGAACTTTCAGGAAGTTGCACCAAATTAAATGAGAGTAAATTTTACAATAGTTTAAATGCAAACAAGACCCCAACTACATATGGTGTAATTGCCTCTTAATTTGAATAAGTAATGGATATTTAAGGATGTAAAATGACAAATACTTTTCAAATCATCTAAGTACTGCAGCCTGTGAGCAGTGGACTGTTCTGAAGTAGCTGAACATGCCAGTCCTCAGCCTGAAGCTTATTTTCTGGGCGTGATGCTCTTTCACAGCCATACCTCATTTCCATTTTGCAAATGGTTCTTGTGTAGATAACTGGGACGAAGGCCCAGACGCTCGAGAGTATTTTGGTACCAAACTCCCACTGAAATCCTCTGAGAAGTTGGACTTGATCTCTGTGTAGGGCTAAATTTTTAATCCTGCTCCTATCTAACCCTCCCCCCACCATAATACACACTTTCACTCCTACTAGTGTTTCCTGTGGGCTCAGTATGTGGGCAGCAGCCCAGGAGAGATTCATGGGCTGCCCAGCTGATGCACAAAACACTCACAGCCACCAGTGTGCAGGGGTGTTCCTATTGGTGGTGTACATCTGCACATGCCTGGGTGCACAGAACACAATTTATTCTGCCGTGGATAAAATAACAGAGGGAGCACTGACTCCTACCCATTCCTGCATTGGTTGTTGGGTTTTTGTCCTACACCCACTATGATGTCAGCAGATCCTTGTGAGACACGCAGTCTCCCAGTCACAGAATCACAGAAACATAGGGCTGGAAGGGACCTCAGGAGGTCATCTAGTCCAGCCCCCTGCTTCAGGCAGGATCAACCCCCACTAAGTCATCCCAGCCAGGACCTTGTCCAGCTGGGACTTAAAAACCTCAAGGGATGAAGAATCCACCACCTCTCTAGGCAACACATTCCAATGCTTCACCACTCACTTGGTGAAGAAGTTTTTCCTAATATCTAACCTACACCTTTCCCTCTTCAACTTCAGACCATTGCTCCTTGTTCTGCCATCTGACACCACTTAGAACAGTTTCTCACCCTCCTCTTTAGAGCTCCCCTTCAGGAAGTTGAAGGCTGCTATTAAATCACCTCTAAGTCTTCTCTTCTGTAAACTAAACAAGCCCAAATCCCTCAGCCTATCCTCATAGGTCTTATGCTCCAGACCCTTAACCATTTTTGTTGCTCTTTGCTGAACCTGCTCCAGCAAATCCACATCCTTTTTATACTGGGTGGCCTAAAACTGGACACAATATTCCAGATGTGGCCTCACCAGTGCTGAATAAAGAGGAATAACTACTTCTCTAGATCTGCTCAAAATGCTCCTCCTAATGCACCCCAGTATGCCGTTAGCTTCCTTGGCTACAAGGGCACACTGTTTACTCATATCCAGCCTTTCATCCACCATAACCTCAAGGTCCCTTTCCATCGTACTGCTGCTGAGCCAGTCGGTCCCCAGCCTGTAACAATGTTTGGGATTCTTCCACCCCAGGTGCAGGACTCTACACTTCTCCTTATTGAACTGCATCAGATTTCTTTTGGCCCAATCCTCCAATTTATCCAGGCCCCTCTGGATTCTCTCTCTACCCTCCAACGTATCTACCTCTCCCCCTAATTTTGTGTCATCCACAAACTTGCTGAGCGTGCAACCCACTCCGTCATCCAGGTCATTAATAAAGATGTTGAATAACACTGGCCCCAGAACCAAGCCTTGCGGCACCCCGCTTGAAACAAACCGCCATCCAGATATTGAGCCATTGACCACTACCTATTGGGCCCAACCATCAAGCCAGCTTTCTATCCATTTTATAGTCCAAGGATCCAATCCATATTTCCTTAACTTATGGACAAGAATGTTGTGGGAGACCGTATCAAAAGCCTTGCTGAAGTCAAGGTATATCACATCCACTGACTTCCTCATGTCCACAGAGCTTGTTACCTCGTCATAGAAGCTGATCAGATTGGTGAGGCAGGACTTGCCCCTGGTGAATCCATGTTGGCTACTTTTGATCACTTTCCCCTTTTCCAAGTGCTTCAAAATGGATTCCTTGAGGATTCCCTCCATTATTTTCCCAGGGATTGAGGTAAGGCTGACAGGTCTATAGTTCCCTGGATTGTCCTTCTTTCCTTTTTTAAAGATGGGCACTACATTTGCCTTCTTCCAGTCATCTGGTATCTCCCCCGGTCTCCAAGAGTCTTCAAGGATAATGGCCAAAGGTTCAGCAATGACCTCTGCGAATTTCCTCAGTACCCTCGGGTGCATTAAATCCAGACCCATGGACTTGTGCTCATCTAGTTTTTCTAGATAGCTCAGAACTTGTTCCTTCCCCACAGGTGGCTGCCCTCCACCTTCCCATACTGCATCATCTAGGACCGTCATTGAGAAGTTGACTTTGTCTGTGAAGACTAAGGCAAAAAAAGCATTGAGTACTTCAGCTTTTCCTGCATCATCTGTCACTAGGTTACCTCCCTCATCCAGTAATGGCCACACACCTTCTCTGATAACCGTTTATTGTTCACATGCCTGTAGAAACCCTTCTTGTTACTCTTCACATCCCTTGCCAGCTGCAGTTCCAATTGTGCTTTTGCTTTCCTGATTACTGCCCGGCATTCTCCAGCTGTATGTTTATACTCCTCCTTAGTCAACTGTCCTCATTTCCATTTCTTGTATGCATCCTTTTTTAATTTAAGCTGACTAAGGATTTCCCTGTTAACCCAAGCTGGCCGCCTACCATGTTTGCATTTCTTACTACGCAGCAGGATTGTTTGTTCCTGTGCCTTCAGTAAGACTTCTTTAAAATACTTCTAGTTCTCTTCAACTCTTTTCCCCTTCATCTACATTTCCCAAGGGATCCTGCTCATCTGGGCTACGTCTACACGTGCACCCAACTTCGAAATAGCTTATTTCGATGTTGCGACATCGAAATAGGCTATTTCGATGAATAACGTCTACACGTCCTCCAGGGCTGGCAACGTCGATGTTCAACTTCGACGTTGCTCAGCCCAACATCGAAATAGGCACAGCGAGGGAACGTCTACACGCCAAAGTAGCACACATCGAAATAAGGGAGCCAGGCACAGCTGCAGACAGGGTCACGGGGCGGACTCAACAGCAAGTCGCTCCCTTAAAGGGCCCCTCCCAGACACACTTTCATTAAACAGTGCAAGATACACAGAGCCAACAACTAGTTGCAGACCCTGTATATGCAGCACGGACCCCCAGCTGCAGCAGCAGCAGCCAGAAGCCCTGGGCTAAGGGCTGCTGCCCACGGTGACCACAGAGCCCCGCAAGGGCTGGAGAGAGAGTATCTCTCAACCCCCCAGCTGATGGCCGCCATGGAGGACCCCGCTATTTCGATGTTGCGGGACGCGGATCGTCTACACGTCCCTACTTCGATGTTGAACGTCGAAGTAGGGCGCTATTCCCATCCCCTCATGGGGTTAGCGACTTCGACGTCTCGCCACCTAACGTCGATTTCAACTTCGAAATAGCGCCCAACACGTGTAGACGTGACGGGCGCTATTTCGAAGTTACTGCCGCTACTTCGAAGTAGCGTGCACGTGTAGACGCAGCTCTGGTCTCTTAGGGAGTCAAAGTCTGCTCTTCTGAAATCAAGGGTCTGTATGCTACTGCTCACCCTTCTTCCTTTCGTCCGGATCCTGAAATCTATGATCTCATGGTCGCTGCAGCTCAGGTTCCCCCCGACTTCTATTTCTTCTACTAGTTCTTCCCTGTTTGTGAGCAACAGGTCAAGTTGCGCATGGCCCCTGGTCGGTTTCTTCAGCACTTGTACCAAGAAGTTATCCCCAGTAGTCTCCAAAAACTTCCTGGATTGTCTGTGTGCTGATCTCCCAACAAATGTCTGGATGATTAAAGTCTCCCATGAGAACCAGGGCCTGTGATCTGGAAGCTTCACTAAGCTGCCTGAAGAAAGCCTCATCTATCTCCTCTCCCTGATCTGGTGACCTATAACAGACACCAACTACAACATCACCTCTGTTACCTCCACCTCTAAGCTTAACCCAAAGACATTCAACTGGATTTTCTCCTTCCTCATACTGTAGCTCTGAGCAATCATACTGCTCCCTCACATAGGCTACGTCTACAGTAGCCCCAAACTTCGAAATGGCCAGTCAAATGGCCATTTCGAAGTTTACTAATGAAGCGCTGAAATGCATATTCAGTGCTTCATTAGCATGCGGGCGGCCGCGGCGCTTCGAAATTGACGCGCCTCGCCACCGCGTGGCTCATCCAGATGGGGCTCCTTTTCGAAAGGACCCCGCCTACTTTGAAGTCCCCTTAGGGAAGTCCCTTTCGAAAAGGAGCCCCATCTGGACGAGCCGTGCGGCGGCAAGGCGCATCAATTTCGAAGTGCCGTGGCCGCCCGCATGCTAATGAAGCGCTGAATACGCATTTCAGCGCTTCATTAGTAAACTTCGAAATGGCCATTTGACTGGCCATTTCGAAGTTTGGGGCTACTGTAGACACGGCCATAGAGCACAACTCCTCCTCCTTTTCTCCCGTCTGTCCTTCCTAAACAATTTATAACCTTCCATGACCGTGCTCCAGTTATGTGAATCGTCCCACCAAGTCTCTGTTATTCCAACCACCTCATACTTGTGTGACTCTGCCAGGGCCCCTAATTCTTCCTGTTTGTTTCCCAGGCTTCTGACATTAGTGTACAAGCATCTTAGAGAAGGGGCCGATTGGCCTACGTTCTCCTCCTCACCCAGGAAACCCACTTGATTGTTCCCTCCTCCTTCCCCACTTACCTCTGGGCTTGTGTCACCTTCCCCTGACAAAGCTAGTTTAAAGCCCTCCTCACTAGGTTTGCAAGCCTGCCTGCAAAGATGCTGTTTCCTCTTTTAGTGAGGTGGATCTCATTTCTTCTCAGCAATCCCCGTTCATGAAACAGAATCCCATAGTCAAAGAAACCAAATCCTTCCCTGCTACACCACCTACGCAACCACGCATTTACCTCTGTGATTCGATGATCCCTCCTCAGACCCCTTCCTTCCACAGGGAGGATAGACGAGAAGACCACCTGTATTTCTTGATCTTTCTCCCGAGGGTTACGTAGTCTGCCATGATGTCATCAAAGTTGTTCTTGGCTGTATCATTGGTTCCTACATGAAGTACGAGGAAGGGGTAATAGTCTACTGGTTGAAGAATGTTTGGCCGCGACTGTGTAATATCCCGAATTCTAGCTCCAGGCAAGCAGCAAACTTGCCGGGATTCTAGGTCTGGGTGGCAGATGGATGCCTCCGTCCCTCTTAGGAGGGAATCTCTGACCACCGCCACTCATCTTTTTCTCTTAGGGGTGGTGGTCATAGAACTCCCATCCCTCGGACTGCACATCCCATGACTTCTAAACTGTGGGGACTCTTTCATATACCTCCCAGGGACTGTATCAGCCCCAATTATCTCTGCCATATCACCTGTGGAGAGAGGCTCAAAGCGGTTACTTAACTCCACTGGAATTGGAGAGACAGGAACTGGTTTTCTCCTCCTGGAGGTAACATCCTTCCAGTTCTCCTTGTTTTGGGTAGCCTGCTGTTCCTGCAGTATCAGCGGTTGCTTTCTATCCAGAAAGTCTTCACCCTCTCTGATGGACCTCAGGGTTGATATTTGTGCCTCAAGTCCTTTAACCTCTTCTAAAACGGCTACCAGCTTTCACTTGGTACAGAGAAAATCCTCCTTTCTATCGTTCGGGAGAAAGACAAACATGGCACATGACATGCAGGTCACAACAACAGACCTCTCAACAGCCATATCACTCTCCATTTTTTCCTTTTTCAGAGATCCCTTATTTGTTTCTAGTGCCGCCTTGAAGAGCACAAGAGAAACACCGTATAAAAAAGGTGAAAACAGGTATGGGGCTCCTCCCAACGGTGAAACTCCCAGGCAAACTCCCTGTTAGCTGCTCCTGTTCGCTGCTCACAGGGTTCGCTGGGGCTGCCTTCTTATAGAGCTGCTAGCTGGTTAGGCCCAGCTCAGAGCTCAGGCCCACCTGGAAGGAAGTACTCCCAATTCACACCTTGCTCTCCCACTTCACACAAACTGCCAAACACGCTTTCCAACTGCCCCTCTCCGCAAAACAGATGCTCAGGCATACAGGGAGCTATGCAAACTGCTCCTCTCTGCAAAATGAAACAAATGCACAGACACCACAAACAGAAATTCAACCCACCAGCTGACAACGCAGCCCCCCAAATGCCACACTCACCTGAGCCCCTCTAGGGTGCTTTTCCAGGCAAACTCCCTGTTAGCTGCTCCTGTTCGCTGTTGCAAAGCTCTAATTCGGGCTTAAGAAATTTAACTTTGGCCTCTTGTTTGGGTTACAGTCCGATCGCTTCACAGCAACCCTCAACACAGCGAAATCCAACAGGCAGCTTTTGAAAATATTGCATTATCCCAACTGCCTGTGTATAACTGCGGCTAAAATGCACAATCCACATTTAGGCCATGGAAGAGTTTTTTGTTTCCTATTAGAAATGCAGAAGTGCTATAAGCCACAAGCACAATAAATCCTACATGGTATCCGTGGTGGAATACTGTATTAGTTAATGAAAACATTTTCAGTGGTCCTCTAGGATTCAGGGAGAGTGTAAAGCTGATGTTAATTATCTGAGGAAGCAATTGCTGCTGTAGACAAGCCTACTGCTTGCACACTTCATCTGTTCCTTTCCTGAACGAGAAGACAGAAAGAGACTTATATCCCTTGTATGAGCTTGCATTCTGCACCATCATTTTAGCTGTGAGCCTACAGTATAAGCAGCGTTAACCTGAGCGAAAGACACTCGGGGCTCTTGCTGTTCAGTTTCTTCAGCCTTTTCCCAAAATTCTGCAGTGAAGCTTAAATATGTTCTTGTAAATGCTAATCTTCAAAATTGTCAGTATGTAATTCTGCTCAAATGTATAAAGATCACTTGTTTAAAAAGAAAACAAAAATCTAATTGTGGTATTCTGTTGCAATGATCCAAATTATGGACTATTATTGTCACTTTCCCTGCTTGAAACTGACAAAACTTTCTACAATTTCACAATAAATTACTAAGAAATTATGAGTCCTCCTTCTCCAGTTCAAGGGATCTGTTTCTAACATGCTAACATACTAGCATAATACAACATTATTAACCACTGCAAAATATTTGTATTTCTAATAATTATGTGATGACTTAGTCAGCATAGTTACAAATACAAACTTGCAAGATCTCCATGGATGCACAAAACCCTCCAGTCCTTATGTTTCATAATCCAAACAGATCAATCATCCTATTTCTAAATAGAAAAATAACCTTCCATTCCACCAACACACCGCACTGTGAGAAAATGTATATGCTGACTGTCTCCTGGAACTTTATTTCCTTAAAATTCTGTATCAGCTTAGCCCTAATGCTGCTGCTGCACAGAATTGTATGGCTTCCCCACTCCTGCAGACACAGCTGGGCTATGAAGATCTTGTAGGGGGCCAAGTGGGGTGTCTACAGTGCAGGTCCTGCACAGCCTTTGTTTTGCATGGCAGTGATCAGGTGAAGAAGAAGCAAGGAGCAGGTGAAGCAATGCTTCCACGTGTCATGGCCTCCCCCATTCTTTATAAATATGGTTTCAGAATATGAATATGCATAATGCAAAGATGCTTTATGCAAAATGTATTATGTAACTTGTTACAATCTGCTGAATGTGTCTGTTCTACTTTTGTGCAAGTATTATTCTTATATGTGAAGTTAGAAACATGAAGAGTGGATCTGTTTATATTTCTACATGTGCTAATGAGGACTATTAGTGATACTTTAGGAACTTAATGGCTCAGTATTCAAGCCAATGACCCATGAATGGCTTTACTTTTCCTGTAAGCCCAAACTGTGGTTGGTCCTAGCAAGGCACATAACTATACCACCTGATACTGGAATCCATCTTGAAATATGGGAAGAGTGAACAAAAGGTTCTTCACCCTGGGGAAAAAGCTACTTAAGGAATGGGAAGCCATCAGATCTTTGTCTTCAGCTGTGGCTTTTGAAACTTCCTTACCCACATGTAGGCCACATCTATCCGAGACATCTCTGTCAACACAAGTCGCTATCGGAAGGGATTTCCCAGCAAAACTTCAGTTGACAGCATGTGTCTATACACAAAAGCAGATTGAAAGAGCAATCCATTCTGTCAGTAGAGAGCAGCCAGACTGCCTGGCCCTCTCTCAACAGGACAGCTGACTGGGAGTTCTGCAAACATGGCTGCCCAGTGAAATGGAAGCCCTGTCTGTTGACAAAAGGGCCCCAGAGCATCTACAGGGCTGTTTTGTTGACAGAACACTGTTGAGAGAGGTGTTATACCTGAACGGGGAGAAGTATAACACCTCTGGTGAATGTGCCAGGTTTTCTCGACAAACTGTCGACAAAGAGCATTTGCAATGTAGATGCTCTGAGATTTTTTCTGGCAAAAGCCCACTTTTGCTGGCAATAGCTGCTTGGGTAGGCATGGCCTATAAAAATGTACATGCATTTGTCCCTTGTGGGGGTTGGTTTCCTGGGTGCTATTAGTAGCATTATAGCTGAGCCTTGGAGTGCATGGGGTGTCCAGGGAGGGGTAGCATCTCTGGTGTGGGGACTTGTCGTGTCTCTTTGGGGGCAGTTTGTGCACCTTTGGTCCGCACCTGGCACCCAGCTCTCACATGTGGCTCCAAGAAGCTGTAGCATGCAGCGGCCACACCCTGATAAACCGCTTTGATGGGCAGGCTAAACCAGGTAAGCATAGCCGGCTGGTCTGAAACCTGAGGTGACATAAGGAATTGCCTATCCCAGCATGCAAAGTCGGCCCCAGCGGACTGGGCAGATGAGATCAACAGCAAGATCTAACGACGAGGAAGGCAGTTCTGCAACACTCTGTGGAGAGCAAAGGACATGACAAGGCACCAAAGACGGCATGGCCATCCGCTGCAGCCTAGGAAGTCCCAGCCATGAAGACTTTCGTACCACTGGAACCAGGCTTCTGAGGTTGAGAGAGTGGAACTGCCCCTGTGCAATAGCTTTTCCACTTTAAACATTCTCCCGCACAGGTTCTTTGCACATTCTCATCACTTCTGTCTACCTCAAAGTCCTACAGTGATGGTGGAGGGGCAAAGTGACAGGTGGAGGTGACCACTGGGAGTCGTAGCTCCAAACCTGCACATAGGCAGCCTGTGGACTTTGGTCGCTCAACTTGGACCCCAGGATGACAGAGGAATTCAGCAACATCCCAGGCGACTGAGCAGGCCTTTTTAGGAACAGCACTTCTTACCTTCAAAATGAGGGAGAGGACTAGAAACGGTGTCCCAAAAATTGCTTGTTCCAACCAAAATGGTCAGCATGCCACAGCTGGCAGTTTTACCCTCACAGCGGTCAAAAAACAGTGAAAAGAAAGATGATATTTGCAGCACGGAATGTTCGCACCCTCTTGAACAGAGAGAATGCTATGAGGCCTGAGAGAAGAATGGCCCTCATAGCAAGAGAACTGGCATGTTATAACATTGACATAAGTCGCCCTGAGTGAGACCAGACTGGCAGAGGAAGGATCCATCTGCGAACCAAAAGAAGGTTACATCTTCTTCTAGAAAGGCAGGCCAGAAAATGAAGACAGAATCCATGCAGTGGGACTTGCCATCAAGACATCACTTCTGCACCAGCTTCCTGACCTACCAACTTACATCAGTGAGCGTCTGATCAAGCTCCGCTTCCCCCTCAACACCTCTCGCCACATTACAGTCATCAGTGCTTATGATCCCACACTGACTAGCAGCAACGAAATTTCTATGAGGACCTTGACCATCTTGTGAAAGCAACTCCTCCTAGTGACAAGTTTCTCCTGTGGGGTGACTTCAAAACCAGGGTGAGCAAGGACTGTAGGACATGGAAAGGGGTGCTGGGGCATCATGGTGTTGGCAACTTCAATGCCAATGGCCACCTTCTGCTGACCTCGTGTGCAGGAAATGACCTGACGATTACCAACACTCTCTTCAGGCAAGCTGATAAATACAAGACTACATGGATGCACTCGAGATCAAAACAATGGCACTTGATTGACCATGTCATCAGTCGCAGGTGGGACATTTGAGATGTTAAGATCACCAGAGCCATGCAGGGAGCTGAGTGCTGGACTGACCATAGACTCGTCAGATCAGTTCTTATGCTGAACATCACACCACTGTACCGCAAGAAGCTCAAGGTTGTCAGATCCTCCTTCAATATCGGGAAGCTGCAACATATTGGTCATCTTCAGAATTTGCACCCTGTCTTGATGAAGTTGCTGACATCCCTTGGACCTCTGACTGGACACCCAACATAAAAGTGGGACCAGTTCAAAACCCTGGTGACAGAGTCAGCCAAGTCAACACTAGGACTGAAAAATAGAGTTCACCAAGAATAGTTTGATGAAAGTGATGAGGCCATCATGAAGATCTTAGAGGAAAAACAGAACACATTTCTGCTATGGCAAAACGATCAGTCCTCAATCTCCAAACATGATCATTTCAAACACCTTCAGAGCCAGGCACAAATGGCACTTCGCAAATGCAAGATGAGTGGTGTGAGAGTAAAGCTGATGAAGTCCAGTACTACGCTGACACCAAGAACTCCAAGATGTTCTTCAGTGCTATCAAGGCTATATATGGACCTTCAAAGCCAAGTACTACACCTCTCCTGTCTGCAGATGGCATGACCCTTCTGAGGGAGAACAGCATCAACAATAGGTGGAGAGAGCACTTCAGCAACCTTCTCAACATACCTTCCATTGTCAGCCCTGTGGCTCTAGACTAGATCCCTCAGAAACCCACAATAGACAGTCTTGACCTGACCCCTACAATGGATGAAGTCCAAAAGGCAATCAGCCAGACCAGCTGTGGTAAAGCCCCTGGGATGGACAGTATCCCTGCTGAAATTTGCAAAGCAGCAGGACCAGTGTCATTTGAAGCCTTTCACAGCATCTTGATCAGCATCTGGGAAGAAGACATGCCCAAAGACTTTAAGGATGCCACAATCATCTCGCTCTTCAGGAACAAGGGCAACAAAGCTGACTTTGGAAATTACCGGGGAATCTTCCTTTTCTGTACAGCTGGGAAGATCTTGGCTCGAGTCATCCTCAGCCATCTGATCACCAGCATCTCAGAGGAGAACCTACAGAGGCACAGTGTGGTTTTCGTCCAGGCCGCAGCACCATTGACATGATCTTTGCTGTTCATCAAGTCCAGGAAAAGTGCATAGAGCAGAACTTGGATCTGTACACTGTCTTTATCAATCTGACCAAGGCATTTGACACTGTCAACAGAGAAGTCCTGTGGGTTATCCTGTCAAAACTTGGCTGCCCGAGAAGATTTGTTAACCTCATAAGCCTGTTCCATGATGACGTGACTGGCTTTGTTCTTCCAAATGGAGAGTCCTCAGATCCATTTAAGATATCTAATGGTGTGAAGCAAGGGTGCATGCTGGCCCCAGTGTTATTCAACCTCTTTTTCACATGCGTTCTCAGCCACGCAGTTAGGGACCTGCACCATGGAGTCTACATAAAATACAGACTTGATGGGTCACTTTTCAACCTTTCTCATCCGAATGCTAAAACCAAGATGCTTGAGAGGCTCATCCTTGAAGCCCTTTTCACTGACGGCTGCGCACTTATGGCACACAAGGAATCTGATCGCCAGCTCATCATCAACAAGTTTGCTGATGCCACTCACCTCTTTGGTTTGACCATCAGCCTAGGAAAGACCAAGGTGCTGTTTCAACCTGCTCCAGGATCTGCTGTTCTCCCTGCTTCAATCTTTATTGAAGGAACAGAGTTAAAAACAGTAGAGGAGTTCAAGTACCTTGGCAGTGTGATAGCCAATGATGGCTCCCCTGACAAAGAAATCAATGCCAGAATCTGCCAGGCCAGCCAGGCATTAGGACGTCTCAGAGCGAGAGTGTTGAATCAGCACAATATCCGATAGTCCACTAACTGAAAGTGTACAAGGCTGTAGTCCTGACCAGTCTCCTGTTTGGCTGTGAAACCTGGACCTTGTACAGAAAACATATAAAACTGTTGGAGTGCTTCCACACACACAGCCTGAGGTCAATACTGCACATTCAATGGCAGGACAGAGTTATGAACCTGGAAGTCCTGGACAGAGCAGAAGCCACAAGCACCGAAGCCATGATTCTAAAAGCCCAGCTTCACTGGACAGGACACATCATATGAATGGAGGAGTCAAGAATCCCTAAGCAACTCCTCTATGGTGAACTCTCCCAGGGCAAAAGGAATCAAGGTAGGGCTCACAAGAGATGTAAAGACTGCATGAAGGCCAACATTGCTCGTGCTGATTTAAAACCAGATCAGCTAGAGCAGCACGCAAAAGACCGAACAGGCTGGTGTGTTCCTTGTACGACATGCTGATGACAACTTTGAAGAGCAGCAATGCATATGCCTCATTGATGCTTGTGAGAGGAAGAAAGCAACAGCAGCAGCTGCACCAACAGAGCCAGGACAATCCCCTTACCCCCACTGTGAATGCCCATGCCATTCAAAGCTTAGACTCCTCAGCCACATGCAAGTCCACAACCGATGAGCCTGTTCAAGCTCAAGACGTCATCGTCGGACATGACGGACTATCTACAACTGAATCCTTGAAGAGCTAAGCTGTGTTGTTCTGCAGAGGGACAGTTACCCCAACTCTGTGCCGTGGCTGAGGGAAGCCAGAGCTTCTGTCCCAGTAGGACAGGGTGGCGGGGAGCCCCAGAAGGCAGGAAGTTGAGCATCAGTGACTTGATCTGCTCACTAGGGGATAAGCCCAAGGGTCTTTCTGTTATCCAACTCATCACACCACACAGTCTATATTTCTGTGTTAGGGATCGTGTAGTATTCTCTCCCTAGTGGAATAACAGAGTTCTGTAGGAATTGTGAATCAGTTGGCTGTCTTTGACTATCAATATTTACTACTGGGGTTGCCTCTGGGCTTGTGTGGTAGTGCAGTTTGGAAACTGCTTCTTGCACAGGAATGTCCTGAAGGACACAGTCTATCCCCTGATAGATCTAGAATATCACCACTATACATCCAGCAACATAGTTCCATTATAAACTGAAGCAAGAGGGTAAAGTTCAGGCAGTGTTGGCTTGGGTAGCTAGGTGGGGGACTGAAGTACCAAATAGTAACACCAAATAGGGCAGATCCCTTAACTCATCATATTCAGGCTTTTTAATGTTTGTGGTATTCTTTTCTTAAGTTGTGGCGTTTTTTAAAGGGTGCCTTTAGAGGGGTGGGGGTTGAGTGGAGTCCACTGAACTATATATACAACCTAATTCACTTCCACAGCTATCTGTGAATTTCCAATACGATTTGTTATCAGTTACCTTTGCTTTCACGCATCAAATTTGCAAACTTCAGTGCCTAAAATTAGGCACGGAGGGTGGAATTCAGAAAGGTAAATAGGCACTTAATTTCCATGGAAATCAGTGGAAGTGTGGCTCCTAAATACCTGTGTCAAGCTTACCCCTACAGACCTATTTAGGCACTTAGGTAAGGCTCTGCTTCTGCAAACACAAACCTTTGCACCTGCAAGCACTTATGTGCATACAGTTAATACATGTGCTTATGTGCTTTCACTTGTGGTCCCTAGAAAACATATGACGGTAAAAGGCACTGAATGCCCACCATTCCTGTTGACTTCAGTAGGAGCTGTGGGTGCTCAGAGACATAAGTCCAGATCACCTTGCACTGGTAGTCGAGTTTGAAGAGTCTTCCATGATTGAGTCAAGTTGCAAACACTGAAAGGAATTGTTTCAGTGGTTTGGCAGCAGCTGAGGGCATTCTGTGTAGCTGAGATGGCTAAAATATCCCCAAAGTTCATGGCACTGAAGTGAGAATAACTTGCTGGTTCTGGGCAGCAGGTTTTCAAATTCCAGGGTCTGCTTTAGTATTCAGTGTGCATTAAGCTGAAGAGTCAGAATGTGCTTTAAAATATCAGCATGCACGTTCTCCCAGGCTGTTCAATAATGCAGCAGGTAATGATAATGATACAATTTTATAGCTTTGCTAATCCCGAAGGATCCCCAGAGTGCTTTACAAACTGCCATTCTGTATAGCTGATGGGCTGGGCCATCCTTCTCATGGTCCAGAAGAACAGGCACTCATACCACTACGCAGCAAACATGCCCAATAAGCACAGAACCAGGGGAATGGACCTAACTGGGGTCAGTCCTTCCTCCCCTCAAACCTATAAAAGCTGCTTTGTTGATGTCAGGGCAGGAAAAGATAGATTTGAGAAACACCCCCTGGCAGCTGAACTTGTGTGCTAGGAAGCTGGTCAAAGTCAGCCAGTGTGGGTGCTGTTTCACTCACGAACCAAGTGATCATTCTGTATGTGTGACAAGCTCTGATCTGGCAAAGGCTTGGCCATGTGCTTAACCCTATGACTTCGCTAGGGCTAGTCATGAGCAAGTGTTCAGTTGTGCTGTGGAGTTTGGGGGACTGGTGCTGTGGTGTGTAGAAACTGAGTACTGTGGCCAATGTTTGTGAGGTTTTTAATGGCCTTTATTGTCACTATAGTCCAGAAGCCAGGTGAACCCTTTTGGAGCAGTATATATGTGTGTGTATAGCTTAGGCTTTGCATGGTGCCGTAGTGGGTAAAGATGCTTATCTGGTCTCCACTGTCCTCATGTAGTCCCCATATTATGTGTGTTGAATACAGAGTAAAAGATCAGATGCCTTGTGCTCTCTCTTTTCATGGGCTGCCATGTCATTGCATAGCCCAACAGAAGTCAAAGAGCCTCTGTGGGATCAAGGAGCCCACCATGCAAAAAACTCCATGAGTCTGAGTCTACATTTAGAAACCACTTATACCCCCTTCCAGTTGAAAGGAGGCTTAGAAAATGAAATTATGAGTCTGTAGAAGTCACTGGCAAAAATCCTACTGACATAGAATCACAGAATCACAGGGCTGGACGGGACCTCAGGAGGTCATCTAGTCCAGCCCCCTGCTTCAAGCAGGATCAACCCTCACTAAGTCATCCCAGCCAGGACCTTGTCCAGCCGGGACTTAAAAACCTCAAGGAATGGAGAATCCACCACATCTCTTGGCAACGCATTCCAATGCTTCACCACCCGCCTGGTGAAGTAGTTTTTCCTAATATCTAACCTACACCTTTCCCTCTTCAACTTCTGACCATTACTCCTTGTTCCGCCATCTGACACCACTGAGAACAGTTTCTCACTCTCCTTTTTAGAGCTCCCCTTCAGGAAGTTGAAGGCTGCTATTAAATCACCTCTAAGTCTTCCCTTCTGTAAACTAAACAAGCCCAAATCCCTCAGCCTATCCTCATAGGTCTTGTGCTCCAGCCCCTTAATCATTTTTGTTGCCCTTCGCTGAACCTGCTCCAGCAAATCAACATCCTTTATATACTGGGGACCCCAAAACTGGACACAATATTCCAGATGTGGCCTCACCAGTGCCAAATAAAGAGGAATGACTACTTCTCTAGATCTGCTCGATATGCTCCTACTAATGTACCCTAGTATGCCATTAGCCTTCTTGGCTACACGGGCACACTGTTTATTCATATCCAGCCTTTCATCCACCATAACCCCGAGGTCCCTTTCCATCAGACTGCTGCTGAGCCAGTCAGTCCCCAGCCTGTAACAATGTTTGGGATTCTTCCGCCCCAGGTGCAGAACTCTACACGTCTCCTTATTGACATCCATAGGGCCAGGATTTCCCTCAAGGGCCACGTCTACACGTGCACGCTACTTCGAAGTAGCGGCGCCAACTTCGAAATAGCACCCGTCACGGCTACACGTGCTGGGCGCTATTTCGAAGTTGAAATCGACGTTAGGCGGCGAGACGTCGAAGTCGCTAACCCCATGAGGGGATGGGAATAGCGCCCTACTTTGAAGTTGAACGTCGAAGTAAGGCATGTGTAGACAATCCGCGTCCCGCAACATTGAAATAGCGGGGTCCGCCATGGCGGCCATCAGCTGAGGGGTTAGGAGACGCTCTCGCTCCAGCCCCTGCGGGGCTCTATGGTCACCGTGTGCAGCAGCCCTTAGCCCAGGGCTTCTGGCTGCTGCTGCGGCAGTTGGGGATCCATGCTGCATGCACAGGGTCTGCAACCAGTTGTTGACTCTGTGGATCTTGTGTTGTTTAGTGCAAGTGTGTCTGGGAGGGGCCCTTTAAGGGAGCGGCTTGCTGTTGAGTCCGCCCTGTGACCCTGTCTGCAGCTGTTCCTGGCACCCTTATTTCGATGTGTGCTACTTTGGCGTGTAGACGTTCCCTCGCAGCACCTATTTCGATGTGGTGCTGCCCAACGTCGAAGCTGACCATCAACGTTGCCAGCCCTGGAGGACGTGTAGACGTTATTCATTGAAATAGACTATTTCGATGTCGCTACAACGAAATAAGCTATTTCGATGTAGTGTGCACATGTAGACATAGCCAAAGTCTCTTAACCCTGGAGTCTACAGACAAGCATTAGTAAAGCAGAAATCGTGGCAGAGTCACAGAGTCCCATCATCTTCAACAAGAGTTTGTGTGTGAATGATGGGGCCACACTTACAGATCAAGAAGATCCAACTTTTACAGGCTGGTAGTACGTTGTTTCCTATCATTCCCAAGATAGATAACTATAGCATCTTTTTGTTCCCCTTATAATACCTAAAGTCCATTGCCTTTGCCAAAGCACCAGGAAAACAGCCTGGAGGATATGGATTCTGTCCCCCTTGTAACAGGTTCCTCTCAGCTTTGGGGCTGTTTTGAACCACAAACTAGTCATGGACCTTCTTGTGCAAGCACCTGTGCCCTTTATCGTCCATATCAGTTCCCACAACCTTCCATGTTGCAAAGATTTAGCACAGTCAGCTCAGGAATGGCTACTTCCTTCAGTTATCTAGGAAACTCCACCTTCCACTCCCCCTCCACACGTTCCTGCAAGGCGTATATAGCCCTGTGGCTAATGGGGCCTGTAGCTGTTCGCCATTTAACTCTCTGGTTTGGGCTTACTCAGCCAGCTCCAATTTCACCTTCTGCTGCAGCTGACCTGGCACAGCTCTGGCTCTGGCTCTGGCTCTGGCTCTGGCTCAGTCTTCCTGGCCAACAGTCTATCATATACCTGGTGTGCTCACTAATCTGTCATGTGCTGTTTTTTTATTTACCTTATATATAAATGTACCTTCACCGTCTGTGGGCTTAAATAGCTTTACCCAGACAAGCGAATGCATGTTCCTTTGTCTAAGCTGAGCTTGTTTATCAAGTCTGCCTCCTGAACATCTTTTAAGAACACAGTTCCAGCACATGTGCATAACTCTTTGTACATCAGCAGTACATGCATCACACAATAACATTCACAATTAGAGGATCACCAGTTTTTAAGATACCTTACTCGATACACTTTTATAGGAAAACTATATTGTGTAAAATCAGTTGATTTATTTGCTCATCCTTTAGCCTTCAGGCCCCTGTTCTCCCCATGGGCTGTGAGAACCTTGTCCCTCAGTTCTGGATTTCCAAAAGCCTCTCAAGTGCTAGTGATAGGGGAAAACCCAGCCACCAAGATGACTAGGGGAGGTTTTATGTTAATTTCATAGAGCCAGAAGTGGGAAGTGGGACTTGATGGGGACTTGAGACACAGCTTTATG
This sequence comes from Carettochelys insculpta, assembly GCF_033958435.1. Lineage (NCBI taxonomy): Eukaryota > Metazoa > Chordata > Testudines > Carettochelyidae > Carettochelys > Carettochelys insculpta. Next base: position 23,719,356 of record NC_134138.1, on the reverse strand, counting down.
TATTTTATAAAAGGACCCCTAAATAGATTGAATCCAGTCCTTACTGCTGTCTTTGGCATCTGGAACAGGGCTCTATTAGCATGAATATTAATTAGTAGCATGTTATCTTAAACCTGCTAACCCTCCAGCATCAGTCATTTTATGTCACTGGCTCTGTAGCTCCATGTATTAAACCAACATAGCAAAGTAAATATTGGACAGATATATACCATAGTGCCAAAGGGCCTAGAAATCATGTGATGATGCAGAGACGTGCAGTGAAGTTTTAAAATAATAGCCACTGACATTTCAGGGGGCTGACCACTGAGTACTATGCACACTGCTGAGCCAGCCCTGCATTCCCTGTTTTGTGAAGTTACGTTTTAAACATTTTAATAGACGCTATAAATGATGCTACAGCATGTAACCCTTTTCTAATTCACAGCCAGAGCAAGTGACAGGTCACATCTCTTAACTCTAAACTTCTTTTGATACATTAACTGGGGAGCTGCATGGACAAGCAGTCTGAACACAGGCTGACTTAACTTTTCCATCCATGTGTTCAAGTGCACATCTTGCAGGGAACACTGGTCAGCACCCCCTGAGTTCTGATTCCTGCCCTGAAATAGATTTGCCCTCATGAGTGACCTCACCACTTTAAAGTCAGTGAGATGACCTTTCCACATCAGATTCCTCAATTGCTGGATGGGGATTCCCCAACTTATTAGGGGAAGGGGTGAGGACTGACTTGCGTGTGATGGCTAGGGATGACAGCCCCAGCTAGAACGTTTGCTAGAAACTGTGAAGGAGAGACAGGGGATGGATCCCTTGATGATTAACTGTTCTGTTTGCTCCCAGTGGGGCACCTGGTATTGACCACTGTTGGAAGACTTGGCTAGATGAATCCAAATCTGACTCAATATGGCCCTTCTTATCACAGAATCATAGGGCTGGAAGGGACCTCAGGAGGTCATCTAGTCCAGCCCCCTGCTTCAAGCAGGATCAACCCCCACTAAGTCATCTCAGCCAGGACCTTGTCCAGCTGGGACTTAAAAACCTCAAGGGATGGAGAATCCACCACCTCTCTAGGCAACGCATTCCAATGCTTCACCACCCTCCGGGTAAAATAGTTTTTCCTGATATCTAACCTACACCTCTCCCTCTTCAACTTCAGACCATTGCTCCTTGTTCTACCATCTGACACCACTGAGAACAGTTTCTCTCCCTCCTCTTTAGAGCTCCCCTTCAGGAAATTGAAGGCTGCTATTAAATCACCCCAAGTCTTCTCTTCTGTAAACTAAACAAGCCCAAATCCCTCAGCCTATCCTTATAGGTCTTGTGCTCCAGCTCCTTAATCATTTTGTTGCCCTCCACTCTGATGTTATCTTATGTGTGTCATTGGTAGGGTGGCTATACCTCTCTGGGCCAAATACAGGATGGGGGGATGACGCTAGGTGTCCCAGCCAAAACAGGATGGATAGTCACCCTCTGCCTCAGGTAGTGGCTGCCCTGTGGGGGCTGCATCCCTGTTGTGTGGGGGGGGCACTCCCTGGCTGTGGGGGATGGGGCAGTTGCAGCTTCCAGATTCCCCAAGCTGTGGAGAGCCGGGAACAGAACAACAGCTGTGCTGGTCCAGCTCCAGCTTCCTTGAGCCAAGGGGAGCTGCAGCTGGGTCAGTGTGGATGTGGCTCCTGCGGCTCAGGGAGCCAGGAGCAAGGCAGCAGCCATGCTGGTTGGACTCCAGCACCCTCAAGCCACAGGGAGCTAGGATTGGGGCCAGCATACCGGTGCATCTCAAGCTTCCCATGGTTTGGGGAGCTGGGAACCAGGCGGCAGCTGCAAATACAGGGCACTTAGCCCTTTTTAAAAATAAATTGGGATACCTCCCTGGCGCCAAAATACCAGACTGTCCCAGCCAATATGTATGGATGGTTACCCTAGACGTCGGACAAGTAATTTTATTCCGTGCCTCGATTTCCCAACCTGAAAGAAGAGGCTAATACTTAACAATATTAATAGATGAAAAGTATTACATGAGCCTGAGTCAAAGCCTACCGACTTCACTGGACTTTCAATGAGACTCTGTAAAAGCTTAGCAATGCTATAATGTGCTTTAAAGATGAAACACGATGATTATTATCTTAAAGAATCTGGAAAGGGAGATGGACAGTGAGGTGGCAAAATCTGCAGATGATAGAAAATTACGCAAAATAGGTAAATCCAAAGCTGATTGTGAGGAGTCTCAAAGGGATCGCACTAAATTGGGTGTTTGGGCAACAAACTAGCAGATGAAAATCAGTTTTGAGAAGTACAAGAATAATGCACATTAGAAAACATAATCCCAACTGTAGATACAAAAAGATGGGGTCTAATTTAGCTGTTACCACTCAAGAAAGAGATTTTGGATAATTATGGATAGTTCTCCAAAAACATGCACTCAGTGTGCAGCAGAATGGTAGGAAGCCTTAGGAGCAGGACAGGAAATAAAACAGAAAATATCATAATGCTACCATATAAATCTGTGATACAGCTGCCCCTTGATTATTGCCAGAAGTTCTGGTCACCCCAGCTTAAACAACATATGTTAGACTTGGAAAAGGTACAGAGAAGGGTGACAAAAATTATTATGGGTATGGAATAGCTTGCATACGAGGATAGATTAAAAAGATTCAGAGTTGTCAGCTGAGAAATGAGACTAAGAGAGCAGTGGGGGCACATATGACAGATGTCCATAAAATCATGAATGATATGATGAAAGGGAATAGCGAACTATCATTTACCCCTTCAAATAACACAAGAACTAGGGGTCACCAGTGAAATTAATAGGCAGCAGTTTTAACTCAACAAAAAAGAGGTACTTCACACAATACACAGGCAACCTGAGGGAATCATTGTCATAGTATGTGGTGAAGAGTAAAGACCAAAGTATAACTGGGTTGAAAAATAATTAAATAAGTTAATGGAGACAGGTCCATAATGGTTATTAGTCAAGATGGTCAGGGACACAACCTCATGCTTTGGTGTCCCTAAACCACCAACTGCCAGCTGATGGGACTGGACAACAAGGGATAGATTACTCAAAATTGCCCTTCACTGAACACTCTTTCTGAAGTATTTGACACTGGCCACTATCAGAAGATTGGATATTGCAGCAGAAAGACCATTGGTCTTAATTAAGGTGGGATTTTTGGAAAATATAAGGAAAATATATATGCTTTATTTAAATTATACTTTTTAGTATGCCAGGTCTCGCATCCATACAAGAGCACACTCCACATTTGTGTGGAAGATCTGCAGTTTCATCTTTTCAGATATTATTTGTGAACTCCAAATGTGATGGAGATACTCAAATCACAAGCTACAGACATTTATAAACAGATGCCTGAGGTACATCCTTCACATCAAGTGGCAAGACACTGTCACAGATGAGGAGCTTTGGAACAGAGCAGGACAAGGACCGATCAACTTTGAAATCAAGAGAAGAAAGTGTTGATGGCTCAGCCACGCTCTCAGAAAACCATCATCCAGCATAATCCATCAAGCTTTCACATGGAACCTGCAAGGAAAATGCAAAAAGGGAAGACCTCAGACAACATGGAGAAGATTACTGAGATGGAAGGACAATAACTGGGGTACTCCTGGGGTCAGCTAGAAGTTTTGTTCCAAGACAAATTGAAGTGGAGGAGACTTGTAGATGATCTATGCTCCCCGCAGAGAATAAGAGTTAAGTAATAGTAGTAGTAGTAGTACTAGTAGTATTTAAATGATATAGTGTTATTTTATGAAGATGGATTTAATTTCAAATTTCTTAAAAGAGGGATTGTTAAAATTTGTCAGTTTAATTATTTTTCATATTTTTTTAAAATGAGAATGCCATCAAATGAATTTTTTTCATCCCTGTAAATTCTTATTATTCACTATGTTTTAACAGAAAAGGGCTATAGTCAATTTGGTTTCCATTAGCATTTTCTTCTAGTTTTCAAACCTTAAGCATTATTTTAACTGTGCCAGAACGCAGCACTCGAAATTTCTCCCTGTTCTCCATTTTCTGTAAGATTTATTGAAAAGCAATCTTATTCCCACGTTCATCCTATTTTTCTGTCTCATTTTGGTTCAGTTTCTCTCTACGTTCACTCAGGTACATCAGTTTTGAGGACTGTACTTGATTTGGTGATTCTGTCTCTTTTCTGCTGGGTTTTAGGAGAAGCAATCCCATTTCAGGCACATACCATTTTCCTGGCACAACCAAGACATTACATTGTTTTAAGGTATGATTAGAGGAAGCTTTATAATAAATTTGGTGTCCTTGCTCTTACCTTATACGATTTCTTGATCAAACAGATAAACAGACAAATTCTCTTAAAATATACAGTAGATTGGAGGTGAGGAGTGATGGTTCCTCTGCAGCGGTTTGTTTCGACCAAATTTACACTACCAAAGGAAGTCAGCCCAAGATATGCAACTCCAGCTATGAGAATAGCAGAAATGGAGTCAATACACCTCATGAATTTCTGCAGCATCCCCAATTTGGGAGGTCTCCTGGTGACTTCCCTTACTCCTCGTGACCCAGTAGAATACCAGGGTTGATGGCAGAGCCATCAGAGGTCAATTTGGAAAGTCCTTACTAGACCTGTTAAAGCAGAACCTCAGTGGCTCAAACTCTGGAGCACTGATCTCGTAAACAAAGACAAGCCCTTATACTTCCTTCTCTGTCTCTTTAGCAGAAGCAGGGCAGTGGTCCAATACTGTGAGAATGTCTTCAGCATAGAATGTATTTATTCACAGAAAGAGAAATTTCACCTTGGAAATTTCAGAGAAAAATTATCATATCTCGGGCAAAGCTGTTTGAAGCAAAGTGTTTACAAATGCTGCATGTCATGGGATGTGCAGCGAAAAGCTTTCTCTACATTTGCAGTGAGCTTTTCAGGTCTGGGCCTAAGACGGGGTTTTCAAAAGCGTCGGAATGATTTAGGAACATGAGTCCCAATGCCTTTCAACTTGAGGAATTGAGGGTGGGGGTTATTTGCTCTCTACTTCATTGTGGTCCCCTTTTGTGTTGTATATCAATGTTTAATAAGTAACATGGTGGTGACCCCACACAGTAATGAGGAACCATATCAAAGGGCCAAATAACATAACTGCCCACATGCAAATTTGAACCTGGAACCTCGGGAGCTTTAACCAGGAACCGCTACAGTTACAGCTAAAACCCAGCAGGCGCTCAGCTTAGGCTAGAAGGTACACTTGCTTTTTATCTGTGATGTTGTCTAGCTGCAACTACATGGAACAGTGACCCACACATAGGTGTGTGGGTTACAATAACACTAAACATGTGTTTAAAGGTTTTAGTTAAGCAGGGCCCAAATGGCTGCCAGCCTTTTTTCCCTTCTCACATGTGGGTCTTATTATGTGGCTCTAGACATGGATCCTTTGCAGGGCCACACTTCAGAAATACATAGATTGTATCTAGCCTCATAGCCAAGGTCAGGAATTTGCACTAATTCAGGGACTCGTGTTCTGGATTTAAATACATCACATGTGTTTCTTAGTCACATTCTTGACTGCAAGTAAATGAATCCATTCTGCCGGCACCAGTGTCCCCCTGGAACCCCATAGGAACTGCACAGAGTGAGATTAGATTGCCAGGTCACCATTTTCTTGCTCTGGTGGCGTGTTTCCAACAGGTGACCACATACTATCTTTCTTCAGCTCTGCTGTCTCACACAGTGCAACTGATTTAACTACAAATATAATGGGAGAACTAGACTTCCTTTCATAAAGGTTAAAAATAATCATGTCTTGTATCCAGGGAGCAGGCCTGTGTCAATATACAAAAAAGAAGCACCTCTGTAGGGGTTACCTAGCCTTCCTCTGCTCTCAAGTATTTCCACCTGCATAGTCATTTCCAAGTCTGGAGGCTGCTATTGAATTTCAAGTGATATTTAATGTTGCTTTCTTTCCGTATTATAATTAATTCATGTGATATGAGCCTCGTTTTCAGACTGGGGCACCTGAATCCAGGGAACACCTAAACCTGATTAAGGAATACACAGATGTAGGACAGGACACTCTTACACTCACATTAGCAAACAGGGCTGTGCCTACATTTAGCTCAGACACTAACAGGGATTACCATCAGTGTTCTCTCTATTTTTTTCCATCCATGGATGGAATAAATTTTGTTATGTGCACCAAGGCATTTCAGATCTGCACCACCATTAGAAATTCAGGGTGCTGGCCATGCGTGGCTGTGGGAGCTCTGCTAATCAGCTGGGCAGCATCTGAAGCTCCCCTGGGTGGCCTCCAAGGACTCAGTTTACAGGGAACACTGATTACCACCAACTCATTCTCTGTTTGTTGCCCATATCTTCTAATCTGACCTGTAGCTTAAAGCAAAACAAAACACCAGGGCTACAGGTACACGAGAGCTATCTGTTGACAGAAGATATCTTCTAACGGTAATTTCTGTAGACAGATCGCAGATGGACACAAAAGTGGATCATGCTTTTGATCTGCTCTATTGATAGGAGCAGCCAGGCTGCCCAGATGCTTTCTTGACAGAACAGCCTCTGGAACCCCTCAGACAGGGTTGCATTGCTGGCAATCCATTCTGGGAGCCCCAGTGAGATGCAGCCTTAGAGCCCCTCCTCCCTGCAAAGCATGTTCCCTGCCCATGCTGAGGTGTGCCTACCTCCACAAGGGACAGCACAGTTGATACAGTAGGGCTCACACACTTCCTGAGAGAGACACAGTGCTTTCCAGAGAGCCATGGTGCCAGAGCAGTCCCCAGGCTTGCACTGACCCCACCCAGCAGCGCTTCAGCTTCCGCTGAACCTCATCACAGTCATCCTCATCCTCCTCCCCGGGGAGGATGACCCAGACACACGCCCTTGCTGCTGCATGGGCCAACCTGTGCTCACCTTCACAGGTGCTCAGGCAGGTCTGGCGGCACACCACCAGCTCCAATTGGTGGGACCGGCTCATCATGGGGCAGGGGGATGACCAGCAGTGGCTCCAGAACTTTGAAATGCAGAAGAACACCTTGCTGGAGCTCTGTGCCTGACTCGCCCCTGCCCTTCGGAGACAGGACACCTGGCTGTGGCCCATTGTCCCTGTGAAGAAGCGGGTTGCCATCACTGTCTGGAAGCTCACCACCTCTGACAGCTACCGCTCCATTGGGAACCAGTTCTGCAGGGTGAAGTCCGCTGTCAGGGCCATCCTCATGGAGGTAAGCCACTCTCGGGCTGCAAGCCCTGCATGGAGGGAGGTGGGTATGTCCTGCCCAAGGGAGGCCCTGAGGGATGGGGATTGGGAGTGCAAACAGGGAGAGAGCCCCATCCTGGAGGACCGTGCCATCCCTGGGGAGCCATGCTGTTCCACCCTCACACAGATCTGCTCCTGAGGGGTGGTCTCGAGGGGGGGCACCTAGACTGCTCATGGGAAAGGTGCAGGAGAGTCACCCAGTATCCAGGGGCTCCATCCCACAGTCCCTGACGTGTGTGTTTGGTCCCCTCCCTTTGCAGGCCATGACGGCCATCAACACACTCGTGCTGCAGAGGGTCATCTGTCTGGCAGATGTGGATGCTGTTGTGGCCATTCTCCCACCCTGGGGTTTCCCCAACTGCTTTAGGGTTATCGACGGGACCCACATCCCCATTCCTGCCTCAGACCATGACATGGCCAAGTTCATTAATTGCAAGGGATATTTCTCCAGCATGCTGCAGGCCCTGGTCAACGAGCATGGACAATTGCTCAATGTGCATGTTGGGTGGTTGGTCCAGGCACAGACTGTGTAGGTGTTCTAAAACTCCAGCATCTGCCAGTGGATGGAGGCAGGCACCTTCTTCCCCCACCGGTAGCTGGCAGTCAAGAACATGAACTTGCCACTGTGCATTGTGGGGGACGTTGCCTAGTCCCTCATGCCCTGGCTTATGACGCCCTAAACCAGGCAGCTGGACCCAAGCCAAGAATGCCTGATTCAGCCGGGCACAGATGCAGGCTGTGTGCTTTCAGCTGTCTGAAGGCACAGTTCAGGTGCTGCTTCCCCTTCTGGATGTGGGGGAGCACAACATCCCACAAGTTGTGGCAGCATTTTGTGCCCTCCACAACATTGTAGAGGAGTAGGGGGGGGCCTTCCTCCTGGGGTGGAGGGCTAGTGGCCACGGTGGGGGCGGGTGCCTGGCCACAGAGGGCTTTCTGCATGTGTGGCAGGTGACTCAGGTGCAGCCTGACCCTCCACGGAACCCCCCACCCTACACACAAGTGCTGTCTGCAGGAGCGGGTGCTGACTCTGACCTGCAGGCATGGCCGTGTGCTGGAAGCCACACTCCTTGGTGTGTCTGGGGTCAGGCTGGCACCCATGTGGCTAGCCTGCTTCCAGCCATGTCAGGGGCTGGCAGCACTCCCTGCCCCTGCAAGGCCTGGCCCTCATCTGGGGTCCTGTGATGCTAGCAGTAGGCTGGCAACCGTGCCCGGGGGCTGCCTGCTGGGTCCATAAGAACATAAGAATGGCCATACTGGGTCAGACCAAAGGTCCATCCAGCCCAGTATCCCGTCTGCCGACAGTGGCCAATGCCAGGTGCCCCAGAGAAGGAGAACAGAAGACAACGATCAAGTGATTTATCTCCTGCCATCCATCTCCTGCCCTTGTTCTGAAGGCTAGGGCACCATACTTTATCCCTGGCTAATAGCCATTTATGGACCTAACCTGCAAAAATTTATCGATCTCTTTTTTAAACCCTAATAGAGTCCTGGCCTTCACAGCCTCCTCGGGCAAGGAGTTCCACAGGTTGACTGTGCGCTGTGTGAAGAAAAATGTCCTTTTATTAGTTTTGAACCTACTACCCATCAATTTCATTTGGTGTCCCCTAGTTTTTGTATTATGGGAAAAGGTAAATAATTTTTCTATATTCACTTTCTCCACACCATTCATGATTTTATATACCTCTATCATATCGCCCCTCAATTGCCTCTTTTCCAGACAGAAAAGTCCCAGTCTCTCTAGCCTCTTCCCATATGGGACCCATTCCAAACCCCTAATCATCTTAGTTGCCCTTTTCTGAACCTTTTCTAATGCCAATATATCTTTTTTGAGGTGAGGAGACCACATCTGCACACAGTACTCAAGATGTGGGCGTACCATAGTTTTATATAGGGGAAGTATGATATCTTTTGTCTTATTATCTATCCCTTTTTTAATAATTCCTAACATCCTATTTGCTTTACTAACTGCCGCTGCACACTGTGTGGATGTCTTCAGAGAACTATCCACTATAACTCCAAGATCCCTTTCCTGATCTGTCATAGCTAAATTTGACCCCATCATGTTGTACGTGTAATTTGGGTTATTTTTTTCCAACGTGCATTACCTTACACTTACCCACATTAAATTTCATTTGCCATTTTGCTGCCCAATCATTCAGTTTGCTGAGATCTTTTTGTAGTTCTTCACAATCCCTTTTGGTTTTGACTGTCCTGAACAACTTGGTGTCATCTGCAAACTTTGCCACCTCACTGCTTACCTCATTTTCTAGATCATTGATGAACAAGTTGAACAGGATCACAGTGCCTTGCGCATAGTTCCACGTGCCAGAATCGCAGCACAAGGTCCCACTTGAGCCAGCCCGGCAACGCTCATGGCATGCTGATGTCTTGGGGTGTGATGTGCCGAGTACTTTCAGGAGGGTCCCTCGAACAGCATCTAGGATGTAGGAGGGGTCCCAGCTCAGGGTGATGACCAGGATGCAGCAGCTGACCTGGGAACCCATGTCTACCTCTGGTTCAGGCAGTAGTTGGGTTCTGTGGTGCTGCTGGTCCTCCTCTTTGGTCTCCAGCTGCAGAGGAGGCCTTCTCCACTGTGTTGATGGGGGAGGTCAGTGGGGAGGTGCTGTCCACCCCCAGGAGCTCATGCAGCTCCTTGTAGTATGGGCAGGTGATGGGTCCCACCTCTGACCTCAACCTGGCATCATGGGCCCTGGTGTAGCCCTGCTGCAACTCTTTAATTTTCACCCACACCTGCTCCATGGTGCAGGCAGAGTGGGCCCATACCACCACAGTGGTGGCCAGCTAGGCATATGTGGGGGAATTCGTTGCCGAGGGGTCAAGGAGGGTCTCTTCTTTGGCCCACATATTCAGTGAGTCCTGGATGTCTGGCCTAGTCCAGAAGGGGGCTCATGTTTACTAGCCCAGGGTGTGTCCTGTGACCCCTCAGCCTGTTCCCTGGAAGGGCCAAGGGAGCTGAAAGGGGCCTGGCTGTCTGACATCTCACCAAGCTCTGCATTCTGGAGGGACTCCAAGGGCATAGAGGTAGGCAGCATGTGGCTGGGTTGCTTCCATACACTCAGCTTCCTACCACAGGGTTCCCAGGGCACCCTGCAGCTTTAAGAATGGCCAGAGGCAGGGACCATAGAGCACTGATTGCTGAGGACAGGACATCCCCCCACAGCAGCTACCCAGTGCCCTGGAGGCCTTTTCTATTGACAGAAGGTCCCTGGAATGTCCAGACTGGCTTTCTGTCGACAGAAGTCTGTTGAGAGGCATTCTGCCTCCTGGTAGAATGGCAGAACACTGTTGACAAAAGTGCTGCATTCTGTTGATTGACTGTTGACAGAACACCTTGGTAAGGTGGATGCTCCACAGGTTTTGTCGACAAAACTCTTTAGTGTTGGTGTAGCCCAGCTGCACTGTGGGTCAGATTCTGCTCTCAGTGACAATTCTGCTCCAAAAATCTGGCCTCCTGAGGCCCAGTCCAGCACCATTCTTCCTTAAATTGTTCCAACCCACTTTCTTTTAACTGCATTTGTGATTCTTTATGTAGACTGCCAAGGGCAACTAGAACACTCCTGAGGAGGTTTCTGTTGGCATGGTTATCAGGTATAAACTTACTCGGGGTGGCTTTTTATTCAACAAACATGCTTGTATAGGTAGACTCAGTCCATTTGTGTGAGACAGAAAGAACTCTTTCAGGACAGGCACTGGACTCCAGAAACAAGTACATTTGCCTTATGAAATTTTTAATAGCATGTGCAGGGGAGGACATGACAAATGTAATAAGAACATTCACTCCAAAGCTATCAAGCTTTATTATTATGTGTAGCCCTCTACACATGCACTATTAAACTTTTTGTTCCTGTTCTGAACTCTTACTGGGGGCAGAATATGGTTCCCATAAGACCTCCAGAGATTCAAAATCAATGGCCCAACAAGTTCAGTTAGCATGACAAATGTAACGATCTCATGTAAATTCTCAAGAAGTGCCCATTTATCACCTTTCAACAGCCAGGACACAAAGCTGGTTTGATTTCCATCTGAAACCTTGTGGGATCTATATGGCAAGTATTTTGTATCCACTACATCCACACTGAGAGAGATCACCACTATCTTCCAAACATGCAAGAGGAAAAATATAGTTCAAATAAGGAAGAGATTTTTGAAAGGTGTTATAAATCTTTTATTTCAGTTTAATTACTATGCAATGCCCTTCATTTTGAAGGAAATAGTACAATCAGGAGTCTGTACTTCTTTCCCAGGAAAAGAAGTGATATTAGCTGTAACAATTCAACATTTACTGACAGAGAGACTGCTTACAGAAAAAAAGGCTTGTGGAAGGGGAATAAAATCTCTTTGTAGTTACAGCTGTTACTGGCATGATTTCATGAGGTTTTGCTAAAAAAAACTTCAGGTATGTATAGAAAGAACTTTTAATTCAACAGTAAAGGAAAATAATTGTCTAAATAATGTTTAAAGTAACCCTGATTTCTTTCAATTCATAAATAAAAGTCCATAATTTTAAAAGCATAAACTATTCAGTGATGAATGTGACCTCACCTGATTTTTTTTTACTGCACTTCAATTCACATGACTGGCTGGTTCAAATGCATGTAATAACCTATTCTTTTAAGAATAAGAAACTGCATTTGAAACTATGAAATTTCCCACATTTACTTAATTTTTCATAGCTGATCTGCCATATAAAATTAAAATTTTGCTTTCAAAAATATTTATTCCCATATGGCTGTAATAATTATGGTTGGCACAGCTAACTGTCAAAAAGCACAGGTGGCAAAGCACCTGACAAAAGCTCACATGCACCAGGGACAAGTCTTTCACATAAAGACTTAAAAAAAAAAACCACACACATTTAAAATTTGCATCTTACTGGGAGAAATTTATTCTAATCTGTTACCTATTGTACTGAAACAAAACACTGAAATTGAATCTGAACAGTATATAAAAAGACACATTGTGTTTCATTAATACAAAACTGTTGTGTACAGCTGAAAGTTCAGATCCACAGACTGAATATTTTCACTCTGAAGGAAATATAGTTTCTGAGATTGCTTGTATTTTTAAACCAAGCAGCCCATCACTTTAACTGAACTTCTGAAGAGCTGCTATAATCAATACTTTGTCTTCAAAGAGAATTAGGAATGGGTAACCTGAAGTAATCCTAATTTTATTTATTTCCCCCAGTGGAAGGTAACGGTTTAAACTAGGTTTTAAAAACAACTTAGTCAAGCAATAGTTTGAGGTTTTGGTAGAAGGTCTTTTCTAGAGGAGGTGTGGGTGGCAGGGGTGGGAATGCTATTTGCATCAAAAACATTATCAGCCTTGGGAACTAGCCCACCTGCATTTCCTAATGGAAGTCAGTCACTTTTGGGGCCTAGTCCAGCCAGGACCTTACATCATGACCTTTCATGCGTAGTTCCCTCAGTGGCATGGAACTACTGACGTGAGTAAATTCACATACACGAATAAGTACTTGCATGATCAGAAGTTATTTTGTTTCGAAGAAGTCAACTTCAAAGTGCAAAAAAGAAGGCTCTAGCATGTCCGGACAGAAGAGTTTGGAAGATGTTCTGCAATGCTAACATTCTAATTTTCAACTGTAAGTTGCTGGGCAGTCTGCTGCCCTCTGCTGAACCTATGCCGGCCACTGATTTCAGGCTGCAGCTGAGGGCAGAGTTTGGTTCATTCTGTGCATCATGATCCCACTGCCCTGGCACTTTATTAGGGCAAAATTCCCCATTAAAAAACACCCCTCAGTGGATTTTTTTTTTTTAACCTTGCTTCCCCTCCCATCCCCATATAGATCAGCAACATGTCTTACCATCCCATTCTGGGTCTAAGTGCAGAACAGCAGGCCCTGATTCAGCAAGGAATTTAAGCATCAATCGAATTCAAGGGAACCTACTCACAGGCATGTTAGGTACATGTTTACAGCCCTTGGCAACTCAGGACCTTAATTCACCTCAGTCAAGGGATCAGACCTGCCTTTTTCTATATTTAATATATGACCTGCAAAAGGAAAAAAAAAAAAGATACACCAGAAATTTATTTTATTCCTGTCTCTTTTCTGTAAAACACAAGTGTGAACAAAAGTGAATTCCTGCTTTTTGTCTTAAAAGTAAACACTAGAAAGTCTGGTTTAGTTTACCCTAGAAGACTTTGTGGCAAATGGCAACTGAAATGGGAAACAAAGCTGAATAACCAATACTTCTGCAGTGAGCTCCTGGCTCCCTTACATCTGGTTTGCTTGTGCTAGTTAACACCTATTTAATAACACTGCCTAATAAATAGTTGGGAGAAAAGATGTTTACATTATAGAGTCAACATATCTTTTAAAGCAGTGCTTCTCATAAGGCGTTCCACGGAACCCATGAAAATAAGGGTCCTGCGAGAAAATTCCATCACAATGACATTTTATTATTTTAAAAACCAATATTTAAATGTTTCTGGATTTTATTAAAACAATTTTCATTTGTGTTTGCCACGATAAGTGTCTCTGTGCAGTGCCAGCTTAGCCACAGAGTGGGGATGATGATGTCACTCCTCTGTGCTGTGCATGCAGTTAGTGGTGCGATCACCTGGTATGTATTGCCATAAATCCCCATACTCGCTCTCAGGGATCGTTGATCATTTTGGTCAAGACTATTCAGTTTCATCAAGATGAGCAATTTGGCAGTTGTCACCTTTCGTCAGCACGCACGTGTGCAAAACTGGGCTCTCAAACTACGCAGCAATGAAAACAAAATACAGAAATCAACTGAATACCGCACCAGAGGTGCCACTCCAACTTTCCAGTATTAAACCATATTAGTTTTAGCTTTATTTTTGTACACATTAAATGTGATTTGTTTTTAAATATGTGCAACCAAACTAAATATTGATCTCATGACCTTGTTTAGCATTTATTTATTATCTTTACTTACTTGCAGTCTCCTTTTTCAGCTCCCTATATAAAGGCTTATTATGGATTTCACAAAATTATTTTGAGTTTAAAAGGGTTCCTTAGACAAATAAAATTGGCAGCACTGCTTTAAAGGTGTGACTGATCCTAATATACATGATCTAGACCCTTTCCAACACAATCCTTTAATACAGTGTTTCCCAAAGCGTCGTAGCACTCGTAGTGGTGCACGAAAGGATTTCAAGGGATATGTGGCAGAAAATAAATTACTAAAAAAAAAGAGATAAGCACTGGGGGAGGGGGTACGCTGATAAAGGCTGAAGTCCTGAAGGAATACCCGAATGTTTTACATTTGAGAAACACTGCTCTAATACTACCCAGGAAAAGCAGACTGCCCCTTGCTAACGTTATCTTTTAAAAGAAACTTCTGCAGGTCACACTTACATATTCCAGTTATGCCCATCCTCTAGCTGCACATTTAATACAAAGCAAATATTTATTTTAGGTGCAAAGAAATACATGGGATATTCTCTTTTTCACAGCATAAGCATCAGGGAGCTCAAGAAAGAAGGTGATAAGTCACTATGAAGGAATATTCGGTATCAGACTATATGGGCAAGCTTCCCCACTCAGGTCTGCCACTACACCTCAAGCTTTATACACACAGGCAGAGATATTGTGAGGCTCTGTATCAAACTCTGCCCTATGCAGAAGTATGTCTGAGTAACTATATGGGACAATAAAATAGTTTTACTTAGAGCTTAAGCAGGCTTTGCTCCCAGTTCTCAGCTTGTGTCTTGTTTTAGAACTAAAACAGACTGAACGTCTGGAAAGAAGAGAGGTATAAGCATTAGCTCTCATGTTTCAGACATGGGGAAAATGTTTTCACAACCCACACACAGTTTAGCTGTATCAAAGAGGTATGACCGTAACAGTTTCCATCCTGTAGGACCTAGAAACTTCTTTAGACCACAAATGAAAAAAAAAAAAAAAAAACAAAAAAACCACACACAACAAAACAAAAATAATCCATTCAGAGGGCATCGGAATAATATGCATAACTTTTTACTTTCAAAATGTAAGATTCTTAGGATGGAATTACTTTTAGCTTTCAAAAATATTCATAAGAAAATATTATTTTACATACATATTACATAGTGAATAAACTTTGTTCTATACAAAATTTCAGAACCAAGAACAATAGCTAAACATTTATTCATGGTCTAGGTGATCTTAAGCCTGGCTTATCCTATTCAGGACAGCCAGTATACAGAGAAGCCCTCCTTCAGTCTGTTTAGGAATATATCAGTTAGAACCTTAAGTAGTGAATGGTGGCTGAACAGGGAAATAGCCACATGTTAACCTTCTCACGTTGGTTCAACCATGGATATCTCATGCTTTTTGAACAACACTGCATGTTTGTTTAATGATCACAGTAACTGGAGTATGACTCAACTGCATATTGAGTAAAGATTTCATCAATACAAAAGCCTGAGCTATGACATTCTAAAGGAGCTTTATGTTTAACAAATTCTCTGTAAAATTAAGCCATAGAAAGTATTAAGGGAACAGGAACAATGTGGATAAGCCTGTAAATTGATTCTCACTTCCACAGCTCTTCTTCTACAGAAGATTTTTTTTTTTCTAGTGAGGGAAAAACAAAAAAACAAAAGAAACCCTACTGTTCATTGTCCACTTCCAGAGTCACAACAATTGAAGTAAATTTGGAGCACATTTTTCTTTCATACACATGAAAGCAGCTTCATAAAGTCTTAATTACTCTAAGGTTGGTATCTGCCTATTTACGATTGACTGGCCTCTTGCCCTAATCTCAAAGGACAGAGATTACAGAGCAGAATTACACTGAACCCGGTGAAGTAAAAAACTCCAGGGAAAGAGTTATTTTAATAGGCCAACTAATTACACTGTATGTTTACTTTAAAAATATTGATGTTCACTATTTAAATAAATTGTAGCTTCTCCACAGGTTAGCTTTGTCACTATGTGTTTACAGGGAAGCAGGGAGGAAAGCTTGTATTAACAGTCCACAGAAAATCATACACTGAACAGATTAAGAATCCAGGATGATTAGTATTACTATGGATTGGAGACTAGGGGGAAAAAAAGAAATCCAGCTTTAAAAAAAGTCAATGTATACAGCGGTACTGCTTTGGTAGGTAATATCAGAGACACGTAGCACCTTGCTTTCCTCCAAATGCATTTGATGATAGGACTACTCAAGCCCCCTTCAAGAGAAGGAACATGCAAAGGGAATGACTATTCCCTCTTTCTTTCCCTAGTGACAGCTCAGCAGCGTGCCAAGGAAACTTAACAACAGAACTGAACCTTGCACTAACTCTTCATGAGAGATTTACTTGTAGTGGGAGAACACTGAGAATTGCCCCAGCTTTGAATTTTCCATAACTTCATAGCCAGGGAATATATTTTCTTCCCTTCTGTACTGGCCTTCCCCCTATTCACAATCATTTCTTGTTACAAGACTCTTCTCCATGCACCAGAAATATTGGGCAACTTCTCCTAACCCCTACTACTAGGGCTTTTACCAGTTGATCACTAGCCCTACATATTTAAGCAAACAAATCAAAGTGCTATTAGTACTATAGCCTTAAAACACAGTGTTGGTACTGGCTAAAGGCTCCCATCCCTGGTGGGAAAAGCCTGGCAGGGATGGCCTAGCATTTTGGTTAACTCACTAAAACACACGAAGAAGCTGCTTGTAGGGCTCAATCCTGCACCACATAAGTCAATGGGCACTTTGCCACTGACTTCAGTGGGAACAGTATCAAGGCGCTAATGAATGCTGATGCATTTAAGCCTGTGACAGTCAGAGCCCCAAAAGGTTTCAGGGCATTCTAAGGCAGACAGAAAATAATCCTGACCAGAGAGAGCCTCCCCTTTGGGTCATTTCCCACCCCTCACCAAGCCAACTGAGCTCTTAAAAAGACCCAATGGGCATAAAAGGAAGCCACACACAAACAGGCTGGCAGGGATTCCCCCAGCCCATCTGCAAGTTACTTTCATTGCACATCAAACCCTACTTCACAACCATAATTGTAATTGATCCAGTAAAACCTTTGAGGGGTGGGGGTTGGGTGGGAAGCCACAAAGGTCTGGGACCTGCAGGCCAAGGTAAAAATAGCTTGCTGTAATACTAACAGAAACCACAAGCTAATTATTGTCTGAGGAGATGAGGGACAGGGGTGGGAACTTCTCAGCTAGGACAGTCAATCATGCACTTGAGATACAGAACTCGATCTCACAAGGCCCTGAATGCCCTCATCTCCCACTGAAGTCAGTAAAAGCTGAAAGCCCTCAGTAAGATCATATCTACCTGCAGCCAAAGGACTGATGGGTTGGGGATGAGGGTAATACATGGGGCGGTGGAAACTCCCTGAGTTTTACCCTCTACCAATAAATCAGCAAATTTACCAAGCACTGAAGGAGTTAAGTACTAAAGCCAAGACACTTAATCAGCTTTCCCCCTTCCTTTCACATGTGATTGGAACAAAGCTGCACTGAAGCAGCCCAAAGGGCTTATAACAGCTCAATTTCGCAGCCTTCAGTTTTAATCCTCATCACCCAGCCTAAGCAGCATGATGGTGCCCATGCTGCTATTCAGCAGCAGTCTGGGCAACTGGATCGTCTGCCTCCTCCTCCGCAGCTTGCAGGTGGCTGGAGAGCTCCTGGATCACAGCAGCCCTACCGATCTGGTCATTCCGCCTTTTCTCCATGATCAGATCCTCCAGGCTCTGGAACTCCAGCGTATGGCTGCGTTTGTCCCCCAGCCTGATCTGCAAGCGGTAGGGCTGCTTGCCTATGCGGAGCTCCCCGCCAATTTTAAATTCCCGTTTGCCATAGCGGCACCAGGCAGCAAAGCACTCAGAGTTCCTCCAGCTCAGCTCCCGATCCTTGCAGCCCACCTGCTCCAGGGCATTCCGCACCACAGTGGCTGGGCTCAGGGACTTGTAACGGTACAAAGAGTTGGCAATGCGACCTCTCCTGCCCTGGCTGGCATCCGTCAGGAAGCTGTTCACCACCTCCAGCCGGTGCAGATGCACTACCTGAAAATCCCCAACATACACTGCCCAGTGTGGGTACTGGGCCTGGCACACAAACTCCACCAGGTCACCTGGTTTGCATCTGTTCAGCAGGTTCTCTGGGGTGTAAGTGGTCAGGTGTCCCCCACCACCGCCATCCCTCTCTTCTGTGGGGGCATCATCCCCAGAAAAGCTCTTCTGGTAGATACACTCATCCCGGTAGTAAACTGAACACTCCACCTCCTGCAAGCGGGGGTCATAGGGCTGCGGGGCAGGGTGCTCACTCCCCATATTCTGGGCCACCGAGTCTTGTTGCTGCTCCAGCTCATCATCGTCATTGGAAAAGATATAGGACACCCCGATTCGGGGCCCTTCATCTCTGTCCATGCCGGTCGGGTCGGCCGTGGGAACTTCCTTGTAGTTTAAGTGGGTCAGTTTCTCCATCTGGTTCCCCATGCCCACTGCAAGAACACAAACACCACAGGGCTGTGAGCAAAAGGCACAGGGCAATGAGCCAGCGGGTAACCACAGGGCAGTGCCACCTCCCCCAAACCCTACCGGCCCAGCAGTAGTACAGTCCTTCCCCTGCTTTAGCAGGCCTGGGCCCCCCGGCCATGTCTGGGGGAAGAGAGGTGGACAGCCTGCGGGCTCCCTCCAGAGACGGGAGGCTGGAGGCACGCAGAGCCCTCTGCTTCCTGCAAGAGGGCGCCCTGCAAAGGCGCAACCCCGGCGCACGCTGCAGTTCCGCTCGCTGAGCGCAGAGGGGGCCCGCGGCGCAGGGGAGCGAGCCGGGGGCCCGGGCCGGCAGCAGCAGACAAAGACGCTGCCCCGGGCACAGCCCTGCGTTACCGGCGCGGCACTAGCACGGGAGGGGGCGCCTCGCACTTCCACCTGTTGGCTCGGGCCGGGGCGGGGGAAGAGCAGCGCGATCCCACCTGTTGGAGGCGGCCGGGAGCGGCTCCCGCGGGAGGCGAGGGCAACGCCGGGCTCTGCAGCCCCGCTCCACTCCCCGCCCCGCCAGGTGCGCCTGCCCCCCCGCCGGCTCCTCCTCCCCTGCACCTGGGAGCCCGGAAACTTACCAGGCTGGGGGCTCGGCCGCTCCCGGGCGCGGGGCTAGGGCCGGCGGGCTGGGGCGGCAGCCGCCTTGCTCCCCGCGCCGGGCGAGCTCATGTCTCCTCTCCCCTGCGCCCGGCCAGCCGCAGGCTGCGCTTCGCTCCGGCCGGGCTGAGCCACCAGCGCCAGAGCGGGGGGGAGGGATTCTAGATCCGGCTGTGGACTCCCCGGCGAGAGCTCAGCCCCCAGCATTTAAAGAGACCGCTCGCCTTTTCCCTGACTCCTCCCGAGCATACGCCGCAGCGCCGGGCCGGCGCCCGCGGGAGCTGTTGGAGGGTGGGGAAACGAGCGGCGCCTTTAAGGGCGAGGCGCTACCCCAGAGCAACCTGCCCGCGTGGAGGAAACTCACGGGGAGCCGGAGTTTGGCTGGGACAGCGAAACTCGCCGCAGCCGGACATGGATCTCCCCTTCCTCCTCCTCCCTGGCCTCCTTCGCGGGCAATCCCAGCGGCCGGCAAGAGCCCTGGCGGCTCCCCGAGAAAAGCTCCGGCCGCAGCCCTCCTCGCTGGTCTCCAGATTAATATCGATCAGCCCTTGACCGGTGGGGCTTAGCTGTGCTGGTGATAAATTCCGCTGGTTGCCGCGGGCTATAGATCGCTGTTTGGGAGAGAGAGCCCGGGCTGTCCCGGAGCGGCTGTTTGTATCCCAGGGATGTCTCCACGCGCGGGGAGCTCCTTCGGTGTCACACCGCGGGGGTGACGAGGTGCAGGGCTGCTCTTTGACACAGCCCCCCAAGTTATAACAATCCTTGTAAAAGAAGTAGAATGGGAAACCTTTGCTCTCCTAGGAGGTCTGATCTGATTTGTTTGACTGCACGTTTTCTTATTATAGTTCTTTATAAAAGACAAGACAGGTTTCTCTGTTTCAATGCAAGACATTTTTCTTCTAGAGAAAATCACTGCTGGTGGGAATACTCCCTTTAATGCTGCTTGTTGGAGGCAGTAATACAAGAGTCTGCTCTCTCATGTTTATATCTAGGTGGGGACTTTATTGTTGTTTTGAACACTTGCTGGCAAATCTGACCCCTAAAACAAAACTTGTAGAGGAAATATTTGGCCCCTGAGAGAAGAGCTTTGTCTAGTCATTTTGAAACCCAGATACTCTGACCAGGTTTTAAGTATAATCTGAACCAAAACAGCACTGTACAAGAAGAACCAAACAGAACAGTTTCTTTTAGATTGCCTGCATCTCTGATTCCAAATGCACAACTGATGCTGGATAAGGTTAGCTGCTTTTCCAAGTCAGCATGCATATGAAACGAGAGTTATGTTTATTAAGGGCAGGGTAGGCCCATTGCTCAATGAAGGAGAAACAACAGCAAATGTGGAAATGGCAGAGGTGCCCAATGATTTTTTTTGTTTGGTTTTCACCAAGGAGGTTGATAGAGACTGGATGTCTAACATAGGCAGTGTCTACACTTAGGAAAAACTTCAAAATGCCCATGCTAATGCTAAGCTGATAGAAATAAGGGGATTTTGATGTTTGCAGGGTCCTTTTGAAAAGGATCTCTGGGTAAACAAGGCCCATGCAAGTGAAATGTGGCACCTAAAGTGCTGTGGTTGGCAGCATGCTAATGAGGTGCTGAATATTCATTTCAGTGCCTCATTGGTATTCTTCAATTTAGCCATTAGCATGGCCATTTTGAAGTTTTTCCTAAGTGTAGATGTATCCATAGTGAAAGGTAGTGGAAATGGAGTAGATCAAGAAGTTAAAATAAGGAAAGAAAAAGTTAAAAATTACTTAGAAAAGTCTTTTAAGACATTGGGGCCTGATGATCTGCATCCTAGGATACTCAAGGAGCTGCCAGAGGAGGTATCCCAGCCACTAGCTATCATCTTTGAAAAGTCCTGGAAGTTGGGAGAGATTCCAGAAGACAGGAAAAGGGTAAACATAGAACTCATTTTTAAAAAGGGAAATAAGGTTAACACAGGAAAATTACAGACCAGTCAGTTAATTTCAGTGCCAGGAAACATAATGGAGCAAATAAAGAATCCATCAGCAAACATCTGGAAGATAAGAAGATGATAGGTAACAGTCAGCATGGATTTGGCAAGAACAAATGTCAAACTGACCTGGTAGCTTTCTCTGATAGGATAAGAACCCTTGTGGATAAGGGGTAAATGATGAAAAAAAAACCACATCTCCCACAATGTACATTTCCCAGAGTAGGAAGAGACCTCAGGAGATCATCTAGTCCACTCCCCTGTCCTCTGAGCAGGACCAAGTGCTATCCCTGACATCTATGTACCTCAGTCCCTAAATGGCCTCCTCAAGGATTGAGCTGACAACCCTGGGTTTAACAGGGCAATACTCAGGCTCCTGAGCTAGCTGTCCCCTTGTGAAGGGTGTGTTATACCTAGGCCATGTCTATACTTGGCCAAAATTTTTACCGGGCCATGCTAATGGCCAAATTGGTGAATACTAATGAGGCACTGAAACGAATATTCAGCACCTCATTAGCATGCTGCTGGCCACAGCACTTTGAAAGTGCCATGTTTCGATCACGTGCAGCTCATCTACATGGGGTCCTTTTCAAAGGGACCCTGCAAATATTGAAATCCCCTTATTTCTATCCGCTTTGGTGTATTCCACTGAGGCTGGGGGGGATACAACAGCCAGCGTTCATTTAGGCTATATTTAAAAAACAGTTAAGCTCCTTTATGGAGTAGATAGCAGGAGCCACTACTCAAGACATGTAGCAACTGCAAGGCTGAAAGAGGAGTTGAGCTGTGTCATCTGACAGTTTTCCTGGGGTCTGAATGCAGCTTCTTTGGGGGTTGTTTGATTGAGCTCTGTGTGTGTGTGTGAGAGAGAGAGAGAGAGAGAGAGAGAGAAGCATCACAAAAGCCACAGGAGCAGAGAGAATGGGAAGGAGCTCTGTGTGTGTGTGTGAGAGAGAGAGAGAGAGAGAGAGAGAGAGAGAAGCGTCACAAAAGCCACAGAAGGAGAGAGAATGGGAAGGAGCTCTCTAGAGAAGCATCACAAAAGCCACAGAAGCAGAATGGAAAGGAATCTCTGAGCAGAGCCAGAAAAACATTTGTAGGGTAATCCTGAGAAAAAGCTGAGAGAGATTTTGGGCTGTGATCTGATTGGAAAGAACATGGGACTGTGAGCAAAAAGGTTCTCTCGTGTTGCTTGGTTTCTACTGTGTCCAGGGGAACTGGACTTTGCACGTTTCATTGTAAATAAGCAGGAACTACCAGACTCCACAATCAATGTTTCCCTCTAATGAAAAGGGCCTGGCTGATGCTGAACACTTCCTAACTACTCAGGTCACAAGGGTGGGATGGTATTTAGGTACTTTTCAATGAAGATAGGCTCACCGACAAGGCTAAAAATCCTAATTCTTGTTGCCTTCAGTGGGACTTCAGTAGCTGGATGCTTCTGACAATTCCAGCAGGGTCTAGCTGCACAAAGGGGACTTCAGTTCAGCATTGCCATGCTTAACTTGAGGCACTCTGCTACCTAGTGCAATATGCAGCCTGGGGCAGGTGCCTAAGAATGGGTGTCACAAAAGTGAATGTGCTGAGCAGGGAGATGCCTCAAGTAGCAGGTGGGAGATACAGGGGGAAGACTGTCTCTTAAGCCCCCTCTGCCCCCCATTCAAGGGATTTAGGTGCCTAAGTCTGAGCTAAAGGAAGATGCCACTCTGCTTGGGATTCACACCCATGCACCCTCCTCCAGAATTCAGCACCTGACCAGTTAGATGGAGAAAGGAGGTGGTGCTGTCCCAACTTGTGCCCCGCAGCCCAGTTGCCAGAGCAATCAGCCAGGATGTGTCAGAGGCTGCTTCACATCCCAGCTCTGAGAGGAGCTGGACAGCTGTTGCACTCAGTAATTGCCTCCCTGATTAAGGGCCTGGTCCAAAAGCCAGTGAAGCCCATGGAAAAATTCATGTTGTTTTGTACAAGTTTTAAATCAAGCCCTGAGTTCATAACCTAAAGCAGCATGTGCACAGAGCGACCATTTGTCCCATACTGGGTGGAAAAGCTCTGTGTTTTGGGTGCCAGAAAGTCGTTCTGACTTAGTTTTAAAAAGGGGTTAATTGTCCCATATTTGTCCCCGCCCCTCCCGGCTGGCTGATCTTGTCCCTCACCAGCATGCACTGGTGCAGCTGCTGGCCAGCGAGCACATGCTCATGTACTGTCTGGAAACAGGAAGAAGGAGCCAGGAGGGGGCCCTGCAAAGCTAAATATAGGTTGGGGCCCGAGAGGTGGCTGCCACCTGCTTCCCAGCTTGCCACACCTCGGGAAAGCCAGGAGGTGGCTCGTCTCTCATTTCCTTCTCACTCATTAAACATGAAATATTAAAGCAATTAAATATTAACTAAACTTTAGCTTATTAACGGATCTTTACAACATGCCTGGGTGGTAAGAGCCAGTATTATTATCCTCATTTTAATGATGGAGATGAAGTGACTTGCCTGGGGACTCAGAGATTGTCAGTGGCAGAGCTAGGCATAGACGATAGTTTCGGACACTTCATCTTGTATTCTAAGCACGGAAAAGGCTGCTCCATTTTCAGGCAAGGATTTTAAAGTGCTATGCAAGCAATAATTGAGCCTCAGTATGCGCAAGAAAAGTAACAGAATACATCCTTTACAGCTGGCTAAATTAAGGCAGAGAGCAAGGCAAACAGCAAGGCACTAGCATAGAGCAGGGAGTACTCAATCCTTGCTCTAACCAGTAGACCAGTTCTCATATTCACAGCCCAATTTTTTGCCAAAAGTCACTGCAGTACTAGTTGCAGCAAAAAAAAGTGTACTGCAACACCACTTTTTGACAGAAATCCATGGAACATCATCCCTTCTTCATGTGATATTTTGGGTCAATAAGAATCCACAGGAAGTATCCATCAATGGCCATGTTTGCAGTTCTGTGGAATGAGAACCATCACAAGAAGAGAGAGAGGAGCTGGACAGCTGTTGCACTCAGTAATTGCCTCCCTGATTAAGGGCCTGGTCCAAAAGCCAGTGAAGCCCATGGAAAAATTCATGTTGTTTTGTACAAGTTTTAAATCAAGCCCTGAGTTCATAACCTAAAGCAGCATGTGCACAGGGCGACCATCTGTCCCATACTGGGTGGAAAAGCCCTGTGTTTTGGGTGCCAGAAAGGCATTCTGACTTAGTTTTAAAAAGGGGTTAATTGTCCCATATTTGTCCCCGCCCCTCCCGGCTGGCTGATCTTGTCCCTCACCAGCATGCACTGGTGCAGCTGCTGGCCAGCGAGCACTTGCTCATGTACTGTCTGGAAACAGGAAGAGGGAGCCAGGAGGGGGCCCTGCAAAGCTAAGTGTAGGTTGGGGCCTGAGAGGTGGCTGACACCTGCTTCCTAGCTCCCCACACCTCGGGGAAGCCAGGAGGAGCATTGGCACATGCCACCTCCTTCCTGACTCCCAGAGGTGAAGGGAGCCAGGAAGCCACCTGCAGCTGCTACTGGGTTCCTGGCTCCCTGCGCTTTGGTGGACCCGGGATGAGACGCCCCTCCCCCCACAATATCTCCTCGTCCCATATTTGGGATAGGGAGATCTGGTCATCCTACAAGTGCATGGTACAGCGTGTTGATGCATGCTGTTGATTCCAGTCCTTGATGTCTTCAGCAAACTTCCTTCTCCAATGACTAGGCAGCCAGTACATGGGAGTGGAGATGAACCCCAGGCAGATCCCACTCAAGACTCAAACTCCCCCAAAGACATTTTTCTTTTGATACCAAAAGAAAAAAGTCAAGTGAGATCTAAGTTCAGTGATTAGAGCTTCAGGCTGGGGTTCTGAGTCCTCCTCTGTCACAGACTTCCTGGGCAAGTCACTTAGGCCTAGACCCCTCACAGTTGTATAGACACCTAACTCTCAGGGGCCTTAATCTCTCAGGGGTAGGTCCACAAAAGTACTTAGGTGCTTTACTGACTATTTAGGTGCTTAAGTCCAACATTGAGGCACCACTGGCATCCTAAGAACCACTGCTCAGCCCTGCGGGCACTTAGACTCCAAGGCACCTGACTTCCTGCTGATAGTCACGCAGAAAACTGCCTCATCCCTCATGCCAGCCCACAGGTGATGAGCTGTGTGGGGCTCCCACTCATGCTGCAGCAGAATTCTCAAAGGAAGCATTCCCAGTCTCACTCTGCCCCAGGGACAGACCTGGTAGCCATTCTCAGCGTACACCTACCAGACTGGACCTCACACAAAAGTCAGGCGGGGACGTGCAGGTCAGCAATTTGGTTTTTTAGACTGAGGGCTGTGTGTGTTCCCAAAATAGGCCAGTGGTTTGGACACTCATCTTTCAGACCCTCCTTCACAGCCCATATCCCAGGCCCAACCACCAGGCTATTGCTGGGGCCCTTCTCAGTCCATGCAGTGGAAGCTGTTTGAGATTGTCCCAAAAACTAAATATTTAGCAGAGCAGGAACTTGAGCCTGAGTTTCTCTAATGCCAGGTTGAATGCACTGGGCTCTAGTGCTAATCTCTCACTTTCCCTCTTTGGCTCAATTGATAATTATTTAGTACAAAGTGGAACAGTTGCAACAGGAATAACTGAGAAAGCTCCACCCTCTTATAGCCACTAGCCTGGTAGTTAGGGCAATGTAGCAGGAGGTGGGAGATCTCTGTTCATTGTCCCTGTACCAGGGCTACTGGCTATAGTAGGACAGGGGGTGTCTCTCTTCTCCTGATAAAGGGCTAACTGGCTTGGGTGCTCAACTCCAGTCTGGTGCTGAAGGCCCAGATCAATGAGAGTTAAGAGAGTTGGGAACTACACCTCATTCTTTTCCTCTGCACGTCCGTCCTGGCTAGCTTAGGCAGCTACCCACTCCACTTGGTCTGTGAGGATCCCTTTCTTCTTTGCCCCTCACCCCAGTCCACACATTGTATAGGGAGCCAGACTGCCTACTTCAGGGATGAGGATTCCCCCACAGGGCCTAGGATTTAAGTGTTGCAATTCAGAGTCTAAGTCCCTTTTGGGGGTCTAGCCCTCTGTGCTTCAGGTTCATGTGTGTCAGATGAGGATCAGAGCACTTCCCTCACAGGGGTGTTATGAGGAGATACAAACACATTTCAGATTGTGAGGTGCTCAGACACCATGGTAATGGTGTCCATAAACCTTCTGTATGTAGGCAGAACAAATCCAAGGTGCAGCCTGTGCCCAAGATGGCAGCCTTGGAATTTGGATCAACCCGCTCTCCTCCACCATGTTCAGGGAGGTCTTTGAGTCTCTATTTAGGCCCACCACCAATAATAGCATGTGGTTCCAACCCCCCGCACAAACACAAAGGACAAATGCAGTTCAACCACGCACAACTGGGCTGGAACCGTCACTGCATCAGACACTCGATGCTCAGACACCACAAGATATGAACAAGGACAAGCCACCCCTATGTCACTTGGGAGGATTTTCTTGTCACTGCAACTAATGACTATTTTCTACCTCAGTTAAGCTTGAGTCTCGAGACAATCAACTCACTTTCTGATCCATGGCGCCGTATGCTATGGCTGCTGTGTGAGACAATTACCATCCCTTTCAAGAGGGCACGTGATGGAGAAACAGCAAGAGGCTCAAGCAAGCAGCGGTATTATCCATTTCTTCTGGTAAACTCTTGAAGTACACACCTCAGGGAGCAGTGGCAGGTGCAGATGGATATTCCTCCAGCCCTGGGAACTTCTTAGATGAAAATCATATCCCGGGCAGAATTTACTGTAGAAGAAATGGCCGGCCGGCCTGATGGCTCTGCAGGAATGGATTTACAAAGTACTCTGCGGATAATGACGTGTGCGCTCACAATAATGATTTTAACACTTGTTAGAACTGACAACAGTGCACGTGCTTCTTCCCAGAGACAGATGTTCCTTTGCTGGGTGAAGTGAATTGATTCCAAGTGGAGGAAGGGGGCAGGAGGGTGAGGGAGATGCTATCATTCATTTCTCTCTTTTTTTCTTTTACTTTGCGGACTGTCTGCCAGGCAGAAGTCTGACAGCAGCACATCAGCAGCTGCAGGGAAGCCCTCTAGCCATTACAGTTCATCCTCCTCCACAGGCTGTCACAGCATAGAGATGCAGGGCACAGCATGGCACTCCTCTCCTCTCGGCTGCAAACAATAAAGAATTTTAATACATATTCCCCCCCACCCCAATTTACAACACAGTGGAAAGGAAAGGGCTGCCCCACCCTGAAGACGGGGCTTGATGTTCATACTTACAGGCAGCATTTAATTTCAAACAGTCCCATACACATTCCAATTGTTACCTCCCCACCAGATCCTGTTTCTTTGTAGTGTGTGATTATTTCATCGTGATATAAGAGCTTTGTTGAGGTTCCACATCGGGGGGAAAATAACAAAATGCACAAGGCTGTGGATGAAGGTAAATATTCTGTATGGGGAAAGGAAGAGCATTCAAAGCAGCAAGCCTGCACCACGAAGGGAACAAAACGAGTTTTCTACAGTAAGTCCTTGCTCTTATCTCATCTGCATTGAATTCCTGCAAAGCAGTTTCAAAGGAAAACCAGGTTATTATGCAATTAAAAAATAAATTAAAGGGACAGTAAGAAGAGCCCCCCAAAAAGTAGTATGTAAAATATTATCAGAGGATGTTTATGAACACAATCCAACTCCTTTCACAGTCAGTGAAAAGTCTCCTACAGATTTGAATGGGAGATAGATTACAAATTGCACTTGGAAGGATGCATTAATTCAATGATCTAACTCTAATAAGTGTTCTCCCTTCTTAACACCTATGATTTCCTGGTCTAACAAGCATCTGATCAAGACTAGACCAAATATTACTTTGCTGAGAGTGCAGTGACTATTTACACTGACTGGCAGTACATAGGTTTAACATTAAAATCCAAGAGAAAATAACTTAGTCAAGACAACTGTCATGGACCACAAACTGGTTGCGACTGGAAATGAGATGATACTTCAGCCTCATATGTTCAAAAGAAACGTGTGGGTCCATGTGTCCTGGATAAGAACTTATCTATATGTACGAAATTCCATTGGTGTGTACTTTTTTTGCACTTCACTGTTGCATTTACTCAACTTGCTTGCAGAGAGCCACTGGACTAGTTCATGACTTCTGAGTCAGTTTCACTTTTGCTTCTCACCAGGCAGAGAAATCTTGTGGGCTGTAGGGTTACTAACACAGATTAAGCAAAGCCATGTAAAACAGTGTTATGCTTAACAGGCATACTAGATCTGCCTGTTTATAACGCCTAACAGACCCCGTGGCCTTTCCTTTCTCCTGGGTCTAAGTCATGATGAGCTAACTAAACTCTTAAGGCCTTTCACACATTAAAACCCACAGGAGAGGTAAAAATTTAGCAAGCCTGTATGCAGAAATTTCTGTGGGGGATTTTTTTTTTAAATGTGGACAGTAATTCTTTTATCTATAAAGGAGTTTAAAATAGCTGTGCAATGAGTGTGCATAAGAGAGTTTAATGAAAGATGTGAGCGGAAACAGTGACTGGTAAAAATGATTTTGTTACAATATACTAAAAATGTATGCAGCAATAAAGGTTTCAAAGAAATTACCTTCTGGGATCTGGCTGTAATATCAAAAGTGAAAAACAATATTCCAGAAAATATTCATCCCTCTCCATTTCCAAAGTCATGCTGGGAAATGTAGTTTCTTCCCTGCTCCAGAACCAACTCTCTAGGCAAAGAACTACTGCTCCCAGCATCACTTGGGTTTCCCCATCTTGCCCTGCAGGCTCCCCCTGCACAGCACAGGAGGGGGGAAGGGTGAGAAACTGGACATGATGGGGTGCATTCACACCCTTCGCACCCTTGACCCAGGTACAGACCTGCAGAGTTGCATCATTTCTTATTCATCAGGCCTTCAAGAGAGAATTGGTTGTCTGACAGGGAAGCCACTCAACTTTGTAGATGCCTGTGGAAGGGACCGGTAGAGGAAGAGTTCATCTGAATGGACATCAAATCACAAATGTGAAGAAATTCTGCTCTCATCCCAGAGTGCAGATTCCAGGGCATAACTGGCATGTTGCCCTTTGTGTATTGTTTAAAAACTGTGGATGCAATGCCCTGCTGATGAGTGTATGATAAGTGTATACACACAATAGATGTATATTATGAATACGTACCTAAATTCTCCATCCCTTTCCTGTTGATCTTAACATGACTATTTACAGTGTAAGGTGTGAGACAGTGTAAATTTCATCTGACAAAACCTGGGTGTTAGCAGATAAAATCCCTTTTGTGAGCCATTGTAGTTGGTACCAACAGGAAGAGCAAAAAAAAACCCACAAGTCTTTACAAGGTGACAACATATTTTCTCTTTGAATGAAGCCACACTGTGACAGACATGTCTGGGTTCATCCATCTGTGCTGGAGCAAAGCCCCACTTCTTGCCCCAAAAGAGGCTTTGAAAAAGATATTGCTTAGGTTTTAGCTTTTCCCAAACGTATGTTGTAATTTTTTTTTTGCAGGGATGGGGGGAGTGGTTCTTTTTGTTTTTGCTCAGAGCCCATGGTCTAAAATGCCAAATCCTGTTGTTGCCAAGATTAAAGTGGTTTTTCTCCTTGGACTTGATTTATGTGAAAGGACCAGTGCCTGGATTATTGCTCTTTCTTTTGCCAAATGGAGCAAAGGTGCTTTAAGAACATGGTGTTTAAAGTAGGATTTGAAATGGCATGTGATTTTTCAGCACGGTGGTTTGGGGAGGTTTTCTACTGCCCATGGCATAACCTGGACAATCCTCCAATGGAAACCTTTACTAAAATGAAAAATAAAAACCAGCTGAACCTCCTCTGCTACTTGTTCTAAACACACATGGTCAAAACAGTTACAAAGTGGAGATCCATTTAAGAAGTGATTTATTTAATTTTTTTAAATAATAAAACATCCATATTTGCACACAGATCAGGTTTTAGAGTTTACATCCTATTTTACATGTTTTAATACATGTACTAAATTGTTTCACTTCTTTGTTTTGTTTTGTTTTTTCCCCAAGGCTGATGCCATATGCAACAATAAAATTTAACTAATTAACTCAGTGCTGGCAACATTATAAAAACCAGGCAAAAAGAGAGAAGATTTTTGCTGCCACACGACTGCCCGCAGCCTTGACTTGGAAAGACCAGGCTGTCTCTAATCAGGAGGATAAATTTAGTAATCATGCTGTTTTAGTTCTGGACTTATAAGACAATACAGACCACAGATTTTGTCTAATTGTACATAGTGGCTTTATGATATCCATGGCTACTGAGCCAAGATGCTGATGTTACATATGAGTATATCAGTGATCGTTAAACCCCTTTCCTGTACTGTATGCTCTATTTCCTTCTTCTCCACTCCCACCTCCAGGTTGGTATATCTTGCATCATTACCTAAAGTTCATTTCAGTTAAGTGCCACCCAACACTATTAAACCTCACCATTACTGTGCATGACATATTAGTGCCATATTGTTGCTGATCGTAGAAAGACTGATCCAGCTCCCACTGAACACAACCCTCCAGTTGGAGCGAGATCAGAAGCAGTTTCCTTTTAATTGTTCAGCCCACAGGGTGGGCCTGGCCTTCAGTGAATAGGAAGAGTTCTCTTCTGCCTGAAAGCACAGAGGTTTTAGGAGTGCCTCAGATCTTCAGAGACTTGCCAGATATTAGAACCATACATGTGAAAAAAACCCTGTGTTTCCTTGTTCATTTCAGCCTCAGGCATGGTTGTATGGTCCGGCCACTTCTGACAGCTCATGGACCATCCTCATTGGGGTCTTGCATTGGAAGGGTTGGAGACAGGGAAATGAGGTCCCAGGAAGCAGGCATATCCTTCAGGATATTGCCTCTTCTTGATTCTGGATCCTCTGTCTCTGCAGATATTCAACCACGAGGTTCCTATGCTGGAATTTAGAAGGGCTTTGGTGGTGTTAAGGACTGGACGGAGCACCTTGCAGTGGCACTGATCACCCAAGAGGTTACCCTTGAAACAAATTTTCCCAAGCTCTGCTCATTTGTTGTGCAGGTCTTCATCAGATGATTATTCCTCAGGCAAATATCACTGCTGCAGTTCAAGTTGGAAAGGTTTCCTTTCCAACCACAAGGATTAGAAGATGCCTTTTAATTTTTATATTACAGTGTAGGTTCTGGAATACCTGAGGGCAGCCTTCAGTGCTGTAATGATGGCACCTTGAGCTCTGCAAACTGGTCCAATCCAGCAACTGCCTTTTCAGCTATACATATGACGCTTCTCTGATCCATTTTGTTCCCCTTCCTTCCACTTGCTTGAGTGCATACATGTCCCTTGGTGATTACTACTTAGTGTGTTGCAGGAGATACAAACATAGCATATCAGTAAAGAGCCTAAGGGAATTAGGTACCCTTCTCCTAGCTATAGCTGGCATTAGTTCCCAGATATTGACCATTAGTGGTCAGCAGACTGCAAATGGTGTGTTCAGTTTGGGGACAAGTATGTTTCTCAAACTTCATGCACATAAACCTGTATCCAACAAGTCACATCCCTATCTCTACCCTGACTTATTTGCTTTTCTGTAGCCCCTTCCTCTGCCACTTTTCAGTCTCTGGGTTCTTAGTACATAAGTTCTTTTGGCTTCCTAAAAGCCAAATGACAAAACCTTCTGAGCACAGCTTGAATCTCCCCTGTCTGGCACCATCCATAATCTGGCATGATTTTAGTTAGCCAGATGACTACTTATCATGGATATGGCTAAGTTTCCCATGGTCCCATAAAGTTTGGAATATCATGGAAGGACAGAGTGACCAACACTGCTGTCCTCGAGCAAGCTGGAATCCCAACCATGCACACCCTCCTCACGCAGCGTCGACTCCGCTGGCTTGGCCACGTCCACAGGATGAATGATGGAAGGATTCCAAAAGACGTCCTGTATGGTGAGATAGCCTCTGGCAAAAGACCTCCCGGACGTCCCCAGTTGCGCTACAAAGATGTCTGCAAGAGAGACCTCAGAGAGGTAGACATCGAGCTGGACAACTGGGAAGAACTAGCAGACGACTGCAGCAGATGGAGGCAGGGGTTACACAAGGGCCTTCAGAAGGGCGAGATGAAGATCAGACAGCTAGCAGAGGAGAAGCGAGCGCACAGAAAGCACAATAAGGACTTGCCAGACACCCACTACATCTGCAAGAGATGCAGCAAGGACTGTCACTCTCGTGTGGGTCTTTATAGTCACAATAGATGCTGTAAATGAAGTCCTCAATTGAAACTTTAAAGGGCGTGATCCATAGTCTATGCAGACTGAAGGATGCCTACTACTGTGAGTCACCAATCCTGGCTCTCAGTGCTCTGTTCTGTTATTTAGCTGTAATTTACCCATAAATATCTTCTAAGCAGTGAAAGTGTTGGTAAGGCTGCTAGTCACTGGCAAATTCTCTTGTTGGGCACTAGTCAGGTCCCAAGGGTTCTGGACTAGAGAGGTTCAACCTGTAGGACCATAAGAAATCCCATTATAATCACCTGTACCCAGCATGAGTTCAGGTATAGAACTCTGGTCCAATATGTTTGGGAAGAGGCTAACACGTTGTTGGAAAGCACACCAGTATAAAGAAGAATAACTTTCAAAAGTCCTGCATCTGCTGAGATAAATGGCTGAACTCACAATGACTTCAGTGAGCAGGATCAGGCTCTCAGTTATTTGGCTTTTAAGTCTCCAGCATTATTGAAAAAGAAAAGGCTTTTTTTCTTTTAACAAAAATCTAAGATCATATCAATGCTGCAGCCAAGCCCCAATTTCATCTTTAAAACATGAAAGCTCAGAATGCATCATTTGTGTTCCCTGAACTATGTTGCACTTATTCCCGGACAAGCAAATTACAATGAAATAATCCTTGTCAGAATACTAATGTGATGTAAACGAACATGGGATATTTATTCAATGGAATGCAATTACTAGCGGTACTCCATTTTCTGAAGAGTGTGACTGTAATCCCATTTAGTTTTTTTAACCCCTGGTGATTTTACTTTAGTTTATATTGTGATCGGATAAAAAACAGGCATGACTGCTGGGGGCAGAGAAAGGGGAGCTAGCTAGCACCACATGTAATCTGAGATCTTAATGACTTGACTAACTCTACTTCACCACAGGGTAGTTTGTCATTGTGCTGTTAATTGAATGAAAAAGAGAGAAGGCCCAGTGCTCATTTTATATCAACATAATTTCATTTCCATCATTCACCATCTTAATCATCAGCATCACAGTGAGACTTACCTTAGACCTATCAGTAGGACCACGTATAGCAGATTACAGAGGCAGGCTCTTCTGAGGTGCAGCATCAAGTGACAATGGAAAAGTACAACCCAGGATACAGGGCTCAGCTGCAGCAGCACCTGATGGGAAGACGCCAGCTTCTTCCGTTCAGAGACAAGGATCACAGGAGGGGAAGAAAGGGACAATTCCTTCCAGAGACATTGCTGAAGGTAATGAGGAGGCTAAACACGGAGACCAGGCTCTAGTTCAGGTTGTATAATGCCTTCCTCCGCAAGGACTCCGGGGGAAATGAATGGAGCCCTTGGCGGAGAGAGGTATTCCACATAAGCAGGGAGCACAGCTGTGCTACTTTGACAGCAGTGGTGGCTGCAGATTCAGGCCCCTTTGAAATGCCAGGCCTGGGGGCAACTGTCCCCTTTGGCCCTCCTCCTACACCACTCCCCTTGTCAGTGAGTGACAGTCCTTGACTCAGACAGCTGGGTCCTTCCACTAGAGCATAGCTGCAAAAAGCTGGGGCAGCAGACAAGGAAGGAACGTGTATGGATTGCCCCACCTCACCTCCATGCACTGGCTGGCTGCTCCTCATGGAGAGGAATATATGCTGCATGCTTCCCAGCTTTAGGAAGTGTGTAGGCCCCTCTGTCTAAGAGGGAGCCTCTGACTATTACTGGGAGGACCCTTTGTTCTACAATCTGGTTCTAGAGACTACAACTCCCATGAGGCTTTGGGAAGGAAACACCACATTTGACTAGGCTGGGGCAAGAAGATGGTGCCGTCCCTGTGGTTGCAGAGTTAAGGCTGATCCAACAGGCTACTTCAGGGCAGGTGTGGCATTTTCTCCCAGCCAGGGGCTGCTTTGGGGAGCTGCAATCTGTTAATGAGAGGAAGAAACATTATCTGTGCCCCTTCAAGTGCTGCAGAGGCCAACTCCAGGGGTGGTCAGCTTGTTGCCTGGCCTGGACTGACACACAGAACCCTCATCAAGCTGTCTGCAGTCTGGTGGAATACGAGCCGCATGCCAACACAAGCAAGTAACTAGACCTTTGGTAACTAAAGAGTGTACACGCTGGGGTGGGAGAACTGATGGCATTGCCTATGCCAGTTATATCTTTAATTTATTTCTGTGTGCATTGTATATTGATTTTATTCGCAATTAGCCTGTAACCCTGTCTCCTTTAGTTGTTAAGTAAAGGTGTGTGTTGATTCTAATTTGGTCCATTAGATATATACCATTTATAGTTGCTGTTTAGGAGTAAAACCCAGATTATAACTGTAATAAGTGTTCCTGGAGGTCACCAAGGCACACCATTAAGTATGTAGCAGGGCCAGCCAGATGGAGGCCCTGCCATTGTACAGAGCTTTTGAAATCAGGGGTGGAAAGGGGATTCTTAGGTATCCAACATCGCCACTGGGACACTGAAGGTCTCCTATAATATTAAATGCATCAGGTGCATAGGCACACAAGTGATTGTTGCCTGTTCCTGAGTAACCCAGGGAGGAAAGAAAAGGGGTTACAAGTGCATTACTGATTTTTGTTTTACCAGGCCTCAGTATGGAAGGGGACACACAGCAGGAGCCTGCAAAGAGATACAAGGTTGAGGATTGTGTTCTCAGCCTGCAGTGAATGCACATAGACAGGCCCACATTTCGGCCCACACCTCCAGTGGCTAGAGAGAGGCTCTGCATATGCACTGTCATGCTCAGCACTCATGCTGGGTGCAAGATGCTTGCAAGAGATCCTCTTTATTCTTCCAGGTAGTTCCAAGTGGGCCTCTGCTGCACCTTCCCTCTCCCCCTAGTCCTCCTCACATGCTCCCCCTCTGGGTAGCTAAACCTGGTCATGGTCTGATTCCCACTACCGCTGGCAAAGGGCTCTGCCAGCATAGTGCTTACTGTAGAATATCTGAGGGGATGGGCAAGAGAAGGGACGAAGTGAAACAGGACAAGGGCACTGTCCGATCTGGGGCATATGAGCTGCTTGGGGCTGTGCTGATGGTACAGAAAGGGAGTGGTTTTCTTGTTCGGTTGTTTTCCGTGTGTAGCGGAATGCATGCATAACCCCCACACCTACTGCCTCTGGTTCACTGTCCCATGTAGTGGTGCTTAGACCACTTACTGAGAAGCAGAATGAATCTCTTCTACAGCTTCAGCTGAGAGCCAGCTGGCTTTTAACTCGCACGGTAGAGGCTCGTGTACTAAGGTCCAGAAGTCCTGGGTTCCTCTTGTTGCTGTTACACATGCTCCCCCTTCTTGTATAAGGCACTGGGAAATAATGTACCTCATGCATATACTGGAGCAATGGATACTATGCAATTGTAGGTCCCTTTACAGACAGGCCCAGGAGGCCACGTTCCTGCATAACTCCATGGCTACGTCTACACGTGAAGCCAATATCGAAATAGCTTATTTCGATGTAGCAACATCGAAATAGGCTATTTCGATGAATAACGTCTACACATCCTCCAGGGCTGGCAACGTCGATGTTCAACTTCGACGTTGCGCGGCACCACATCGAAATAGGCGCTGCGAGGGAACGTCTACACGCCAAAGTAGCACACATCGAAATAAGGGTGCCAGGCACAGCTGCAGACAGGGTCACAGGGCGGACTCAACAGCAAGCCGCTCCCTTAAAGGGCCCCTCCCAGACACAGTTGCACTAAACAACACAAGATACACAGAGCCGCCAACTGGTTGCAGACCCTGTGCCTGCAGCATGGATCCCCAGCTGCCACAGAAGCAGCCAGAAGCCCTGGGCTAAGGGCTGCTGCCCACGGTGACCATAGAGCCCCGCAGGGGCTGGAGAGAGAGCATCTCTCAACCCCCCAGCTGATGGCCGCCATGGAGGACCCAGCAATTTCGACGTTGCGGGACGCGCAATGACTACACGGTCCCTACTTCGACGTTGAACGTCGAAGTAGGGCGCTATTCCGATCCCCTCATGAGATTAGCGACTTCGACGTCTCGCCGCCTAACGTCGAAGTTAACTTCGAAATAGTGCCCGACGCGTGTAGCCGCGACGGGCGCTATTTCGAAGTTAGTGCCGCTACTTCGAAGTAGCGTGCACGTGTAGACACAGCTCATTGCCAACATTTCACATCTTCCTCTGAAGCAATGGGGACTGTCTACTGGCAGGCAGAAGATGCTGCTCTTGCTGGACAAGTAGTGTCTGCCGGTGTGGTAATTCTTCTGTTGTCCTGCACAGAACTTCAGAGGACTTTGCTGGCAGTTCACTAGTATACATTACTTGTCTTGCAACAGTGACTAGAGTTCCCACCTCCTCTGTGCTCAGTGCCATGCAAATAGAGAACAATAGGTGGTCCCCACCCTGAAGAGCTTACATTCTCTGAGACTACAGGTGGGTACAACAGACAAATGATGGGGAGCAGGGGGAATTACAAGGTATTGTATGTTAAACTGTGACATATGCGATGAGCAGGGGGTCACGACACTTAACTTCAGTGGGAGTTCTTCATGGTAAAGGCTTGCAGAATCAAGCCCTTAATATCTCCAAGAGTCACATCACCAATAGCGTGACTGAAAAAATTGAAGTGAAACATTCTTAGTTCCTGCTGAGCTGTTTGCATTTTCCTTTTAATATAATATCTTGACAGTCTGGGTGGGTTGGGTTTTTTGTATTTGGTGGGGTATTTTTTGCGTATCCATTTGCTATAAATGCTGTGGGGACCCCATGACAGAATGCAGCTCGATCTTATGCCATCCTGGTAGGGAAGTAGAGAAGTTCATATTAGCCTATATTTAACTAAAGGGAGAAGTTGATGTTCTGGAGTGTAGGGATATGATCCAGGAAGAACTTGACAAATTGGAGGACTGGGCCAAAAGAAATCTGATGAGGTACAACAAGGACAAGTGCAGAGTCCTGCACTCAGGATGGAGGAATCCTAAGCACGGCTACAGGCTGGGAACTGATTGGCTAAGCAGCAGTTCTGCAGAAAAGGACCTGGGGGTCACAGTGGATAAGAATTATAGAGCACTAGAACTGGAAGGGACCTGGAGAAATCATTGAGTTCAGTCCTCTGCCCTTACAGCAGGACCAAGTACCACCTAGATCAAGCCTCATATGAGTCCACAGTATGCCCTTGTAGCCAAGAATGAGGAGCAATGCTCTCAAGTTGCGGTAAAGAAGGTGTAGGTGGACATTAGAAAAATCCATTTCACTAAAGAGAGTGGTAAAGCACTGTAATGGGTTACCTAGGGAGGTGGCAGAATCTTCTTCCCTAGAGATCTTCAAGTCCCAGCTTGACAAAGCTCTGGCTGGGATGATTGAGTTGGGACTGATCCTGCTTCCAGTGGGGTGTTGGACTTGATGCACCCCCTGAGGTCTCTTCTAACCCTATGATTCTATGATTAGGCTTCAGTTGAAGTATTGTGTCCCGTTCTGGGCACCACATTTTAGGAAAGATGTGGATAAATTTTAGAGGGTCCAGAGAAGAGCAACTAAAATGATTAAAGGTTTAGAAAATATGACCTATGAGAGACAACTGAAAGAATTGGGTTTGTTTAGTTTGTAAAAGTGAAGGCTGAGAGGGGACAAGATAGCAGCTTTCAAATACCTAAAAGGGTGTCACAAGGAAGAGGGAAAAAATTATTCTCCTTAGACTCTAATGATAGGACAAGAAGCAATGGGTTTAACTTGCAGCAAGGGGAGTATAAGTTGGACATTAGGAAAATTTCCTAAATGTTAGGGTGTTTAAGTACTGGAATAAATTGTCTTGGGTGCTGGTAGAATCTCCATCACTGGAGATATTTATGAATAGGTCAGATAAATACCTAACAGGGATGATATAGATGGTGTTTGGTCCTGCCATGAGGACAGGGGACTGGACTTGATGGCCTCTCGAGGTCCCTTCCAGTTCTAGTATTCCATGATTCCTAAGTGCAGCTAGGTTTAAATTACATACCACTGAGGAGTTTATACAAGGAAGTGTAGCTGCAGTAGCTCCAGAAGAGCAGAACTTCCAGATAACAAGTTTTGTCTCCCTGAGTCAGATCCTTCCCTCACCTAACAATGTTTTATTCCATTGACTGCAGTGAAGTTACTCCTGATCTAGATCTCTCTAAGCAAGAGGAGACTCAGGCCCTTTCTTTCCTTGGTTGGGAAACAGGTGCAAAGCACCAGGTTGTAAAAACCACCTGGGAACGTGCCAGCCCTGAGCCATTTGTCCAATATGGAGTTCACTGAATAATAGTCTTCACGGCTGTGAACAAAGCAAACCACCTGCCTGCTCTGTGAAGAGCCAAACCTGTCTCTGCAATGTACCTTCTTGTACCATTGACCTTTTAGAAGCAGTTGTTTTATAGCAAAGTCCAATGCTGATTTCATATCAATTCATATGAACTTTGAAATGAAGCATGGTGTGGAAGAAACTGAGTTTCTCTGTACTGGAACACCATTGTTCTTGCAAATCAATAGTATGGATTTAGCACTGTGACATTTATATTCAATAGTTTTGAGGTGTGACTGCTGACTTCTAAAAGAAGATGCAGGAGAGAGGCAGTGTTTGGAAAATCCCTGTTTAAATGATTATGTACAGACTGTGAGCTGTTGTGTCAGACAGTTCCCCCGCCTCCCAGTGGCTCATTTGCTATGAAGTACAGGGAACAGCGAGGTGCCAATCTTGATCAGATGCTACTTAAGACTATCTGACATCTTGAGAGACTATGTAAGGTAGATGTAGCGATAACTCAAGTGGCCTTCTCAGATTCATATCTTGCTCATAGATATCCCTGGGAAGGGACCTGAGAGGCCTCCAATTTCTCCCACTGCTGATGTGGTCTCATCCTCTCTCAATAAAGTCTTTTTTCAAATGGAATGTGGATAAGTGGCAGCACATATGCCAACAAAGCTGCTCTTGTTGGAACTCCAGTGTTGCAGAAGGTTAAGGATGGGAACAGATTTTGCACCTGTAGATCCCTGCAGTCCTTTATTTCTAAACAGTGCAATGGCAGAAATGAAATTTAGTCTTTGCTGCATCTTTCTTGCCTTTTCAGGTTGCTTCGGAGGAGTCAGGAGAGGCTTTGAGAGTTTGTATTTGAAAGGAAAAGCATCTCTTGTCGTGTGACACGAGAAGTCAAATGGCATATAGTGCTTGCACAAGGCAAGTTATACACTTCTCATGTTTTAACAACAGTGCATTGACAGAAGGCACATTTCAGCTGAGGAGCCCAGATAACTTTACAAACATTAGTTAAACCTGACCACATCCCTGTGAGGAAGGTAAGCATTATTACTCCTACCTGGCAGATGGGTAAACAGAGGCACAGTTATGACTGTGATTCTACAAACATGCTTCTTAACAGGATCACAGGTAAGGATCCTTCTTCCCTTTGCCATTTTGAGTCCTGTTTACTTCTGTTGAGTAAAGGTAAGCCCCTGCCTATGGTTTGCAGAATCAGAATCTAAATGACTTGTCCAAAATCACACAGCAATTTATGGTCAGCTGCCGGTGTGCTGAAACTGCTATTAAATACACCAGACGAGATTGCTTCTTTGAGCCTTGTCCTCTCATCTGCACTTTTTAATCTGTTGCATCCCTGTATTCTTTCTTCACATGAAAAGCTCAAGGACTTTCTTTTTTATTACAGGTGTGTAGCGTGCCTAATATGTGGAGTTATGAAGAACTCCACAAGCTTCTCCAAGTGATTGGGCACCGCAGAAGTCATCATTATTAGTAATAAAATTGCCAGCACATTTGGGAATGAAAATCCATAACTCTACCAGTCACAAGACTTTGGTCCCTCTCCCTTTGAGTTTTCTTTTCATGGGCAGGAGGAAAAACTTGGAATAGGAGAACAAACAAACCTTTGCTTCAAACTTTTCATGAACTGCGGTGGCACTGGAGTTCACCATGAGGTATTGCTCTTTGTAGGAGTAAACACAAACTCTCAAATTCTCATTTGGGAGGCATGTAGGAGCCAGACATGCACATTTGGAGCTCAGGTAAATCTCAGCATTTGCAGTCTAAGCAAATTTGGCAGTAGGGTAAGCCAAGTGCTTTAAAGAGCTTTAAATGGGGATGTGTGACTAAGAAAGACTTTGGAGAGATGAGACCTGTCAAAAGGGAGATGGAAGAATATTACATTAGTAACACTTCAGAATATCCAGGGTATGAATAAGCTGGAAGAAAAGAAGAAATTTTGCACATAATTCTCAATTGGAAGGTAAGTACTAGCACAGGCTAATAATATTCATGAATGTGAATATAGCTTAGTTAAAAGAAGCTTAGAAGGTAGCTGATGGCATTCTAGTTATGTCCTGTATTTTATTTAGAGTGAAAATATAAATTAATTATTATTCATTTGATAAAATATGTAGTCCTCTTCATGAAGTATGAAGATATAAGGACTGAGTTGCAAGGGGCAGGCAAATCTCTCAATTGTTCTCCACATCCTAGCTTTCAATTTTTCAAAATAAGGAAGACTTTTCATTTTATGAGTGCAAGAAAGCCTTAAAAATCTGACCCCTGAGGAAAACCTCTGAGGC
This sequence comes from Carettochelys insculpta, assembly GCF_033958435.1. Taxonomy (NCBI): domain Eukaryota; kingdom Metazoa; phylum Chordata; order Testudines; family Carettochelyidae; genus Carettochelys; species Carettochelys insculpta. Next base: position 23,678,334 of record NC_134138.1, on the reverse strand, counting down.
AGCAATGTCTGGCCGGATTTGCAGAGAGCCTGGAACAATAACTTGGAAGTGTGAATTGCCCCTTTCATATCACTGGGTGCTAAAGAAGATGCCCAAGATGCTACTTCCACTGTCAACGTAAAGTGGTAGCTATTTCATTGCTCAGCCAAGCATGTAAGAATAAAGAGGCAGTTATCATATTATGAAGAACTCCACAAGCTTCTCCAAATGACAAGGGCGAGGCAGGAAAGATATTTTCCTGTCCCACAAGAATTCTGGCAGTTCAAATGTGCTTCTGTTCCATAGCAGCACAAAACTGATCTTTTTCCCCCCACAAATGTCCAATTGCCTTTAAAGATCAGGGCCTTAGTCCCTCTGTTCCTCAGAGCCCCAGCTGAAAAAAGTGGATAGGGGCACTGCGCAGGTGGTTGTGAGGATAAAATACATTAAAGTGTTCACATACTATGGTGATGAGGCTCATATAAATATTTAAGATAGATCAAAATCTGAAGCCAAATCTTGGCACCCTTAGATAAGTTGACATATGTCTGATTCTCCATTGTCCTTCACCTTGCACGGCCATTTATACTAATGCAAAGTGCAAGGTACACTACAGCACATTCAGGTGCACTAGCACCCTGCACTCATGTTGCACTGGTGTAAATGACAGCACAAGGCAATGGTGAATCAGGCACAGTGAAGAACATTGTGCTGAGAGCCTCACTGAAGTCAATAGGTTTGCTCATTTCTGTAGTGACTTGCCGTTATAAGTAAAGGGTTCACAATCTGGCCCTTGTCCTGCACATTGCACATGAACAGTGCTGTGGAACTTTTCACGTGAGTAAAGTTACTTGGTGTGGAAACAATGGTAGGGTCAGGCCCAAGGAACGTGTTGTATATGAATATTCTGTACCATTTCTGGAAATACCCTCAGCTGCTTCATGGTAGCCATAACTGCAAACTTGAGGAGGGAGGGGAATTTATATTGAATTTTGCCTTTCTGGGGAAATCAGATTGCAGGATAAAGGTGATAATACTTCCCCAGCAGGACCAGAGTGTTTGATCTGAAGCAGGAGACAGGGTCTGTAGGTGTAACCTGAACGCACAGAAAAGCTGAGTGGGATGTGGAGATAAAGAACTGCTGAGTGTTGCATGAGTTTATGCCCTTACCCATAATTTTATTCTGGAGGAGAAATACTGGGTCCTTAGACCCAGTCTGCTTTGAAGTGAAATGCATTCGCCTCGCTTTATGTTGAGGCCATTTATAAATATTTCAGAGGGGGTGAATAAATGGTTAATAGATGTTTGAATAAATGGTTAATTAATATTGTAGTCATAAAAATTTCTTGGAGTTAGTAAAAGGTTAGTAAATATTGTTATGATTAATCAATTTTTATGTATTGTAAGAGTCCAACAGGTCAGTAGATTGGTTCCATAACAGCTTCTACTTAAGCACTTATCACTATCTATGACACATGCTGTTCATGTCTGTCACTGCCTTACAACATCTCGTAATACTGACCCTTGAAAATGGAACCTTAGTACAAAGTGTGATTTACTGCACCTTTTGCCTTTAAAAATACGCATTCCATCCCACAATGGTGTGGGCTCCTTAAGACAACAGTATCAGTACATTAAATGTCTTTGCTTTGGACCCCAGGGTGGTTGTAGCCTGACCAGTCCTCCTGGAGCAGAAGTACGGCAGGACTACTTCATTGTTGCCTCAGCGACAAACATTGCGTGGGCTCGAACTGGAGGATTTCTCCAGGGTGGTTCCTATGCACAACCCCATCACAGAGAATATAGTGTGGCCATAGTGTGAAATCATGGCCAGTTCAGAATCTATGTTGAGAACAACAACAAGCTGGCCAACCTTTGACAGTCTGGAGAGCTAATTAGTATAATTCAATACACAACAGTTGCTGCCGCTGCTGTTGGTCTGTCCCACTAGAACGTGTGTGTACGGATGTGTGTCTGCACAGCAGAAGCACTAAAATCACGTTACTTATGCACTTGCTCTTTTGCTCACCTGTTAGCAAGCCTGCCTGGGAGCAGCAGAGGAATGCAAAGCCTTCTATTTTATTTCCCTTCCCTGGGGGTTTCAGAATGATTAAAAATCCTCTGCTTGGCATCATTAGCCTACTTGTATATCTGTCCCCGCTAGAGAAAACGACACAGGGAAAAAAACAGTGTTTGACTCTTCTGACAGTTCAATAGCATTTAATGCCTCTGCTGTTCGGCCCAACGTTATATCACCCTCTGTTGTGTTTCCCAGGCTGCGTCTACACGTGCACGCTACTTCGAAGTAGCGGCAGTAACTTCGAAATAGCGCCCGTCACGTCTACACGTGTTGGGCGCTATTTCGAAGTTGAAATCGACGTTAGGCGGCGAGACGTCGAAGTCGCTAACCCCATGAGCGGATGGGAATAGCGCCCTACTTCGACGTTCAACATCGAAGTAGGGACGTGTAGACGATCCGCGTCCCGCAACATCGAAATAGCGGGGTCCTCCATGGCGGCCATCAGCTGGGGGGTTGAGAGATACTCTCTCTCCAGCCCTTGCGGGGCTCTGTAGTCACCGTGGGCAGCAGCCCTTAGCCCAGGGCTTCTGGCTGCTGCTGCTGCAGCTGGGGGTCCGTGCTGCATATACAGGGTCTGCAACTAGTTGTTGGCTCTGTGTATCTTGCACTGTTTAATGAAAGTGTGTCTGGGAGGGGCCCTTTAAGGGAGCGACTTGCTGTTGAGTCCGCCCCGTGACCCTGTCTGCAGCTGTGCCTGGCTCCCTTATTTCGATGTGTGCTACTTTGCCGTGTAGACGCTCCCTCGCTGTGCCTATTTCGATGTTGGGCTGAGCAACGTCGAAGTTGAACATCGACGTTGCCAGCCCTGGAGGACGTGTAGACGTTATTCATCGAAATAGCCTATTTCGATGTCGCAACATCGAAATAAGCTATTTCGAAGTTGGATGCACGTGTAGACGTAGCCCCAGAGTGCCGTAGCATTCCTTCAAATAAATATTCGTTCTAGCAGAAAGTCCAAGAAAAGACTTGGGCTCCCTTGAGGATCAAGAAGAAAGCCATAGCTAAGAAAGGTACAGGAGCTATTAATATTAATGTTATAGGCAGAAAGGGAGGTGGTGAGGACAGAGGAGCCATGAAAGAGGAATATTTATGGCTTTGATGTGTTCATTTCCACAGGACCTGTAGCAGGATGGAGAATACAGAATCCATATTAAGAGGAAAATGAGGTGGAGGTGAACTATAGACAGCCAAGAAGATTGCAGAAGCTGTGGGGAGGTTTTATTGTCTAGACACACATACATAGAAAGACGGCCACTCTGCCTTCTGCAATTTAGCTGATTTTTACATTTTTTTTTTAAAAGGACAGAGCTGAGACGAAAAGGAAATCCACCCATGTGCTTCTGATTTTGGCATTCATGTGAGTGACGCATATTGAATGCCTGCTGTGTGTGCAGAAGAAAGCCACTGAATGTATTTGTTGTACCTTGGAAGGAACAACAACAAGAGAGCATACAGACCCTCATGAATGCAGTTTTCTGCTCCATTGAGAGAGTAAAAAGGGAAGGGATTCAATTATTTTAGTCCTAATGAGGCTGCTGAGGAATAACAATGGAAATAATTAAAGTCCTTGTGTCTCAGATTCTTTGGGACAGATTCTTCTTTTAGTGACGCCCTTGCAGAGGGATCCCCTGATGCCTCTGAGAGGGCTCAGAAGCCTTTCAATACAAGTACACCATCTCCAGTGACTTCAGTAAAACTTACATAGATTATAGAATAACAGACTTGTAATGTTGGAAGAGACCTCAGAGGTCACTGAGTCCATCCCCTGCTCAAAGCAGGACCAATCCCAACTAAATCATCCCCGGCAGGGCTTTGTCAAGCCAGTGTTTAAAAATGTCTAGGGATGGCAGTTCCTCCACCTCTCCATGCCAGTGGTTTACCAGTGAAATAGCATTTTTCTTAATATCCATCCTAGACCTCCCCCACTGTAACTTGAGACCATTGCTCCTCGTTTTGTCATCTGTCACCATTCACAACAGCCTCTCTCCATTCTCTTTGGAACGTCCTTTGGAACGTTGAAGCTAGCTATCAAATTCCCCCCTTCCTCTGCACACTGTTCTCTTCTGTAGACTAAATAAGCCTAAATCCCTCAGCCTCACCTCATAAGTCATGTGCTCCAGCTCCTTAATCATTTTTGTTGTCCTCCCCTGGACTTTCACCAATGCGTCCACATCCCACGTCCTTTCTGTAATGAGGAGCCCAGAACTCGATGCAGTACTCCAGATGTGGGCTCTCCAGTGCTGAATAAAAGGGAATAACCACATCCCCAGATCTGCTAGCAATGCTCCTTAATGCACCTCAGTATGCCGTTAGCCTTCTTGGTTACAAGGGCACACTATTAACTCATGTCCAGCTTTACATCCACTATCATCTACAGGTCCTTTGCTGCAGAACTGCTGTGTAGCCAGTCTTTTCTCGTCCTGTAGAGGTGCTTGGGATTCTTCAGTTCCAAGTGCAGGACTCTTCACTTATCTTTGTTGAACCTCATCAGATTTCTTTTGGCCCAATCCTCCAAGTTCTCTAAGTCACTCTGGCCCCTATCCTTACCCTCCAGCATAGATACCTGTTCCCCTAGTTTCGTGTCATGTGCAAATTTGCTGAGGGTGCACTCAATCCCATCTCATCCAGGTCATTAATAAAATTGTTGAACAAAACTGCACCCAGAACCATCCTGTGGGATACTCTGCTTGATACTGACTGCCAACCAGACATTGATCACAACACGTTGAACCTGATGATCTATCCAGCTTTCTATCTGCCTTACAGTCCGTTAATCTGTCATACTTCTTTATCTTGCTGATAAGAATACTGTGAGAAACCGTATCAAAAGCTTTGCTAACATCAAAATACCTCACATCTGCCATCTTCTCCATATCCACAGAGCCTGTTACCTTGTCATAGAAGGCAGTCAGGTTAGTCGGGCATGACTTGCCCTTGTTTGAACGCATGTTGACTATTCCTGATCACTTCCATCTCTTGCGTGTGCTTTAAAATGGATTCCTTCAGGATCCCCTCAATGATTTTCTGTGGACTGAGGTGAGACTGACTAGTCTGTAGTTCCCTGGATTCTCTTTCTTCCCTTTTTTAAATATGGGCACAACATTTGCCTTTTTCCAGTTGCCCAAGACCTACCCTGATCACCATGAGTTTTCACAGATAATGGTCTGTGGCTCTGCGATCACATCAGCCAGCTTCCTCAGTGATGACTAGGGCTTGTTTCAATATCTGGAGGTTCCTTTGTCAACTGTACAATACAGAATTGTGTTGAAGCCCCCACATTAACCTGGGGACATTACACACGGCCCCAAGAGACTCTCCAAGGCAATATTTCACCTTTTGCAAGCTGTAATATACAGGAGGTTTCTGAGGCATTGCTAAGAGAGCCACACCTGGGCAAATTGGTTAAAAAGGGCTGCATACAGCCCAGACTAGGGTTTTCTCCCACAAGGCAAACCTCCCATTCTGTTCTTCCTGAGCTAACTCCGTTAACTACAACTATAGAGCCAATGTTTATAACTTTGCATACAAACATAGTATAGACCCACAAGCATCATAAACAGATTCAGAGAACCACCTACTTTTGTTAGACACCCCACTTGGCCCAAGATTTGGTGCAGACTTAATATAGTGGTTACAGGAATGGTTTACATATTTATTTTAAAAATCCAGCAATGTCACACAAGCCCAGAGGCTGAGTTTCAAAAATAAACTTTTAATGAAAGGAGGGAAGTCACCCAGCATTAATCTGGGAAAACATCACCAGCAGGATTCAACTGTGAGTCAAACATCCACTGCAGCCTGGGCAGTGTCTTTTGGCTCAGATTCTTGTGCTCAGCAACCGAAAGTTCTTTTAAACATGCCCCTGTCAGCTCCCACACTATCAGGGCTGATCAAAAACTTCTCTGGGCCCAGGGAGAAGCTGGCTCCAGGCCCTGAGGAAGGGGCAGGACTTCAGACAGAAGGGGCAAGGCTGGGGGCTAGCCAGCCACTCAGTGCCACCGGGGTCACCAGGTACATGCCACTGGTGGTGCCGGTGGCGATTTAAAGAGTCCATGGTTCCAGCCACTGCAGCTGCCAAGGTATCAATAGTGGCTGGGGAGCCCCAGGCACTTTTAAATTGCCACACCCTGGGGCAGCTCCTCCCCACCCATTCATGGCAGCTCTGCTCATCACACTTCACTCACAGGGGTTGTCCTTGGTCAGTTCAAAGGTGCATCTCCGTGAGTTCACCTCCCACAGCATGGAGGGAAGGCAGTGGGAGAAGAGGGAACCTTGCTCACTCTGCCATCTGAGCTCTTGCTCTGGCACCATCATGCTGCTGGTCACCTGCTTCCTTTACTGTGCCCTCTGCGGGTGGATCTCCTCAGGATGCCTCCTGCTCTTCGTGATTGTCAGGGCTCAATGATTTCCCACTCTCAGTGAGGGAACTTCAGTCCTGAAGTAGGCTGGGCAGAAACAAAGCCCCCAAGAGGTGAGTTCAGCTCCAGTGATTCATGTAACAAAAGACTCCTAATAGAGCTTTAGTTAGCTCTGGGCAGAGCTACAGTGGACTTGAAAGCCGATCTTAGATACTCAATTGTGTAGCTGGAATCGTTGTTATCAAAGATCAATATGTGAAGCTGTCCATACAGAGGGAGGTCGATGGGAGAAACTCTCCTATTGACCTGCTTCACGCCTCCTGAAAACAAGGAGTGCCAGGGTTAAGCATTGAGCCCCTATGGTTCAATTTAACATGTCCCTACCAAGGGCCCTAAAATTGAACCCTGTAAGATCGACCCTGAATGGGTCGATTTCCAGTTAGTATAGACGTACTCTTAATCTTTGAATAGTGGAGTGGGGCACTCTTGGGCAGAACAAACAGCTCCTGACCCCAGTCTTTCTCTTTCATAGGGGGGCCTCAGTCTGAGCTCAGCCTAGCAAGTTCAGCTGAGTTGAGGATGAGCCCTCAACAGGGACAGATGAAGCACAGTGCAGCTACCTTATAAAATAAGGACTGAATACTACAGTGATTGCAACCCATCACCAGTCACAGTTGATCACTTGGGTAACACAGCTCTTTCTGCTGGATCCCTAGGTGGAGAAGGTGTGTTCATGTCGATGTAGTTTGGTTCTGAAGCCTTTCCCCTTCCCAACTAGCTGTCCAGGCAGAGCTCACTCACTCTGCTTATCTCTCCCAGCACTCCCACAGGCCACAATTACCTAGGTGTGTAAGGAACAAATGGCCTTGTTCTTTTCCTCTAGCTGCTGATATGCACAGCTCCCACATCCATCCCATTTATCTTCAAGCATCTTCTGATGGTGGATCCTGCCAGGATTCTCCCCTGGCTGGTCATGCACTACTACTTTGCCCCATTCTTATAGTTTCAGATCACAGGTGACCAGCCTGTGTGCATGTTCTCTTCAGAGGAGTCCCCTGCAGGAGGCCAGTCCCACACAACAACTAGCTGGGCTGCTTGTTCTTTCCTAAGGATAGTTTTTTTTTTTATGTGATTAATGCTGATTATAGCCCGTCTTGTCAGATGGAGAGCCACAGTTTGTCCCTGAACAACAAGAAGGAATCAAAAACCTGTAGGAGAACACTTCAATCTCCCTGGACCAACAGTAACAGATTTAAAAGTAGCAGTCCTGCAACAAAAAAATTTCAAAAATAAAATGGAGAGAGCAATCTCTGAGCTGCAATTCATTTGAAAATTTGGCTCAATCAACCAAGGATTAAACAGAGACTGGGAGTGGCTGGCCCCTTACAAAAGCTTCTCTGCTCTGGATGTTCACACCTTCATGGTAGAATCTGACAATGGGCCACATCCCCCCTGACTGATGTGACTTCTTGTCTCCTATCTTGATGCATACTGCTGATAATGGGCCATTTCCACCCTGACTGAATAGACCTTATCAGCTCTGGCCCTCCCTTTTACTGGGACCTCCCTCTTTAAATATCCCTCTGAACCCCTCCCCCCCACTCATGCTTCTGATGAAGTGGTTCTTTGCCCATGAAAGCTTGTGCTCCAAAATATCTGTTCGTCTATAAGGAGTGTCCACATGGCTTTTTTTGTCGACAGATTCTGTCAAGAAAGGCATTCTGCACATTTTGCGTGTGGATGCTCTGCGAGTTTTGTTGACAAAACCCCAGTTTTGTCCACAAAAGTCTCTAGCGTAGACATAGGCAAAGAGAAAACAACATACAAGACAGCATGTGGAGAGAACAGAAGGGTTTTTTTTTCCTAGTCTCATGAATGACAGCACTAGGACCAGCAGCATATATAAATTATTTGACTGCCCATAAGCACTCACTAAAGTTGGGGAAGAAATGGCTGCAACAGGATCCCATGTTAACTGCACACTGCTTGTTAAGACTTGTACTGTTCCCCTATATATAGACTGAGATTCAACAACTTGAATCAGAGAATTCTAGGGCTGGAAGGGACCTTAGGAGGTCATTGAGTCCATCCCCTGCCTAAAGCAGGATCAACCCCAACTAAATCGTCTCAGCTATGACTTTGTCAAGCCAGGACTTAAAAACCGCTAGGGATGGAGATTCCACCACCTGTCTAGGTAACGCATTCCAGTGCTTCACCACCCTCCTGGTGAAATAGTTTTTCCTAATATCCAACGTACACGTCTCCCTCTGTAACTTGAGACCATTGCTCCTTGTTCTGACATGAGTCAGTACTGAGAACAGCCTCTCTCCATCCTCTTTAGAGCCCCCTTCAGGACGTTGAAGGCTGCTATCAAATCGCCCCTCACTCTTTACTGCATACTAAGGCTATGTCTACTCTCTGAGATAAATTTAAATTTGACTATCCTCACCTCCACAAGTGCTCCTCACAAAGTCGGCTTATTGCTGCCGCATTCAATCAGCAAACATCGACTGGTGCAGCAGTGCATGGTGGGAACCTATTCCACAGTTCTTTCATCCCCGTGGCATTCTGGGTACGTTCACTGGTATTTGACATCATCTTCTCACATTGCATTGCCCTCATTCCCCTCCTGAGGTAAGCAAATGTCCATTTGTCAAGTTGGAAGGAAGGAAAAGTAGGGCATCAACAATGATGGCAAAGTTAACAGAAATCTCTTTCCTGTGTAGCGTGTGTCTTCTCAACTGGCCATCCACTGACTCCCCCCGCCCCCGCCCCAAATGTATCTGATCCCTGAAAATAACACAGGGACAATGAAGAGCATGAGGAAAGAGCAGATGGTAAAGATTTGGAAAAAATGAGTTGCTAAGGAGAGGGTTTTGGGTTCTCAGTTTATTATACAGCTTCTCAACTGTATGCCAGTTTATTATCCAGCTTTCCAGTCTCTCATCTACTGTAATCCCCAGGTCCTTTTCTGCTGCACTGCTACTTAGCCAGTCGGTCCACAGCCTGTCACAATGCTTGGGATTCTTCCGTCCCAAGTGCAGGATGCTGCGCTTCTCCTTGTTGAACCTCATCAGATTTCTTTTGGCCAGATCCTGCAATTTATCTAGGTCACTCTGTACCCTATATCTATCCTCCAGTGTATTTACCTGTCCCCCATCTTAGTGTCATCTGCAAGTTTGAACCAGGTGAGTAGCCTCATGGAGCAATTTGTGAGTTCAAAGTCAGGCACATACGTAAGTACCTTGCAGAATCAGGGCACTGGCTTTGAAATCCCTCACCTCACAGTACAAATCTTCATTCAGATTCACCTTTGGCTAAAGTCTGCCTAGAGGCTGATAAGAGATCCCTGAATATAGAAATGCTAGCACCTCATTGCCATCAGAAAGCAATTAACATAACTGATAAGTCATGAGAATCAAAATATAGTCACAGCTAATAACTCCAGAGTCAGGAGTGTAAATTACATGCACACACACTTTCTGAGCAATGCTTTGGTTGTTCTCTTTCCATAGTAAATAAAAGTGAATTATGATCTTGTAAGGTTTATCTCTTCCAGATAACTGAAAAAAGCTAATTAAAAACAAAAGCCACAGATGTAATCGTTGCTTAATGCTGTAAGCATAACATGACCTAATGCTGTTATGAGTTCTGAACAAATTTCAATTAGAACTCCAGCTGGTAAACATACAAATGTGATAATGGAGTTTTAATATTACATAATCACTTGTTAACAAAATTATTTTTATTTGGTCTATTCATAATCTGAATCATAGACGCAGGGTTGGCGGGGGCGGGGGGGGAAGATTGGAACAATTTTATCTCATAGACTTTTGTTCCCCTAAACTGGAGAAAATCCATTTGTTGGTAGCTGCAATAAATTTGGTTTAAACTAATTGAGCATTGGGGTGAGAGTCACCATTGTCCTCCACATTGCACTGTAAGTGACACCCATGCGAAGCAAGTCAAAAAAGTTATAGCTTTTTGTACTCACTTTGCACAGGTCTGAAAAACCCCCCCTCATGCAGAATTGAGGTGTATTGGGTTTTTTTGGAAGCATCTAATCCTCAAGGGTTAAAAAGAACCAGGAGAGAATGGGGGGAATTATTTATTTCTTGTTCCCATCCACTGTAAGGGAAGCATGAAGTGAATGGGATTTTTATAGACCATAAAGCTTAGCATGTCTGCAGGATTAGACTTTGCAGGATTGCAGCCTATGATTGCAAGTTCTTTGGACCAGGGAATGTGTTCATTTAGCCCCTAAAAGAACATGACATAGATCCTGATTGGGGCCTTGGCATACCAGCACAATACAAATATTAAGGGAAGGGTAAGAGAGGAAGCATTGTCCAGAATGCTAGCCTGAACCTTGGGAAACTAATGTACAGTTCCCTGTTCTTCCACAGACTTCCTGTGGGTTTTTGGTCAAGTCACTTAGCTTTTCTTTGCCTCAGTTCCCCAATGGGAATGACTGTTCTTAGTCTACTTCATGAGAAGGATTATGAAGATAGATAAATTAAATCATAGGAGATGCTCAGATACTGTTTTAATGGGGAACATATAAATAGCTTTGACAGATAGAGGTAAATAATAAAAACAATAATGGATTCAAATTTTGTTTATACCTGAAGGAGCCCATAATCCTCAGTTATGGAGAATGCCAAGTGCAGTGGAGAAGAGGAGCAAGGGACACTGAAGCATCTTTGTAGCCTTCCTCTCAATGCTGGGATTTCTCTTTTCCCGCTCAGTCCACTGATTCAGGGTAGAGCAGACTAGGGGTTGCTCTAATTTACACTGGTAGCAAAGGGTCAAAGGGGATATCCCAGCAGCCACTAGAGCAATGGATTTGCCCAAGGTCACAATAACACCCCTCCCCCCTTTTCCAGACTATGCTCCCTCACCAGCTACAGGGAAGGTAAATGGTGCAAAAGCAGCTATGTGGGTGGCCCTCTCTTAATGATAGTTCAGACAGCTCCTGTCAGCCTGGAATCATAAAGCAGTCCTAATTGCACTAAAGATCTGGCCTATGCTTTGACTGCAAGGCAGTCCTGGACACTGGCTGTGACGTTTGTTTCTGCAGATGATTGCTTTCCACTTTAAGTTTCACTGTGTACCATGTACATGCTCTGGCCATCTACAGGCACTGTTGGCTGGCAGGATGGTGACATATCAGCACAGAATTTCTCTGTGCTTTAAAACTCTGATAGAATGACTTCTCATGCTGACGGCAAGTATTGTCTTGACAGGCCTGGTGGCCTGGGGAGGGGGGCTTGAAATCATCTCCAACCTGATGCAGCAAGAGAAGTAGCATGACAAGCTTCCCCATTTTCCCACTAATTGCCTCAACTCTGTCCTGGAGGAACCATCTCTAGTGAGCAGACAGGTGTTCAGTCTCCATGGGCTCTATGCTGAGGGGTACCTGCTGAGAAGAGGATGTTTGTGTGGCAGGACACTGATATTTCACTTGAGTTCATTTGCATGCCACACTCCTGCTGAATTAACATGGCAAAGAGACAACAGAAGCTGCCACAATCATAAAATATAATTCTTTTTGCTAGGTGCCAGTGAGATTTTTCCAAGTTAGCCACTGTGAATATGTATTTATATCACTCATACTCAGAAGAGAAGAAACTGTTGTCAGTTATATTTTTTAAATAAATGTTGAAATAGATAATTTATTGTAAAAAATGTCAACCAGTCTGGTTGGTAGAAAAGCAGTCAATCTTGTGATTGACAGCTCACCTAATTAGCAGCAATCTTTTCTTTAGTGTGTATTTCATTGAATCAAAAGGTTGGAAGAGACCTCAGGAGGTCATCAGATCTAACCCCTGCTTGAAGCAGGACCAATCCCAACAAAATCATCCCAGCCAGGGCTTTGTCAAGCCAGGATTTACAGATTTCTAGGGATGGAGATTCCACCACTTTTCTAGGTAACCCATTCCAATGCTTCACTCACTATGCTCCTGGTGACATAGTTTTTCCTACAACCCAGCCTAGACCCCCCCACTGCAACTTGAAACCATTGCTCCTCATTCTGTCATCTGTTGCACTGAGAACAGCCTCTCTCCGTCCTCTTTGGAAATCCTCTTCAGGTAGCTATCAAATCCCCCCTTACTCTTCTCTTCTGCAGAGTAAATAAGCCCAGATCATTCAGCATGTCCTAATAGTTTTTGTTGCCTTCTCCTGAACTCTCTCCAGTGCCTCAGAGGGAGACATTTGTCTGTAGCTTCCCAAAACAAGGGAGTCCTGTAGCACCTTAAAGACTAACAATATTATTTATTAGGTCAGAGGTGAGCAACCTGTTTACAACAGGCCCCATTTTTCATCCGTGCAGTTAGCAGGGACTCCCTGCCCCCAACCTGTCTACTGTAATCCAAATGGACAGAAATTTTGGTTTTCTTCATATGAAAAAAAAGAAACCTTTTGGTACATGTAAGAAAATAATTATGTAGAATGTGAAATGTTATTAATTGGCATATAAATGTAAATACATAGACATAAAAACCTAAAATTTTTAATGAGCTGGATTGAGCCTGAGACCTGCACTCTCCCCTTAGGAAATTTTGTGTCCTTGAGGGGGCCTGTGCCCCACTTTGCACATCCCTTCATTAGGTAATGAGTTTTCATGAATAATCTGATGAAGTGGGTCTGCTTTTTCTTGTGTTTCTCAAATGTGTCCACATCCTTTTTGTCATGGGTGGGCCCAAAATTGAACACAATATTCCAGATGAGGCCTTGCCAGTGTGTAATAAAGGGGAATAATCACCTCCCTACATCTGCTGGCAGTGCTCCTACTAATAAAGCCTAATATGTTGTTTGCCTTCTTGGCTACAAGGGCACATTGTTGACTCAAGTCCAGCTTCTCATCCACTGTATTGCCCATGTTCTTTTCTGCAGAACTACTCTTTAGCCAGTCAGTTCTCACCCTGTAATAGAGCTTGGGATTCTTATGTCCTAAGAGCAAGACTCTGCACTTGTCTTTGTTAAACCTCATCAGATTTTTGTCCCAGACTTCCAATTTGTCTGAGTCTCTCTGGACCCTATCCCTTCCCTCCAGTGTATTTACCTCTCCCTCAGCTTAGTCTCACCCGTAAACTTGCTGAGGGTGCAATCCACCCCCTTGTCCAGCTCATTAATCCTGGTGTTGAACAAAACTGACCCCATGACCAACCTTTGGGGTACTCTTCTTGATCGCCAATCAGACATTGAGCTGTTGATCACAACCCACTGATCCTGACAGTCTAACCAGCTTTCCATCCACGTTGCTGTCTATTTTATCCATTTCATACTGCTTTAACTTGCTGGCAAGAATACTGTGAGAGACTGTATCAAAAGCTTTGCTATAGTCGACATGTATCACATATACCACCTTCCCCATATCCACAGATCCAGTTGCCTCATCATAAAAGGTAATCAGATTGGTCAGGTGTGACTTGCCCTTGGCAAATCCAAGTTGACTATTCCTGATCACCATCCTTTCTTCCAAGTGCTTCAGAATGTATTCCTTGAGGATCTCCTCCATGATTTTTTTCAGGAACTGATGTGAGGCTGACTGGTATGTGGTTCCCCAGATTCTCCGTCTTCCCTTTTTTAAAGATGGGCACTACATTTACCTTGTTCAGGTCATCTGGAACCGTCCCCAGTCCCCAGGAATTTTCAAACATAATAGCCAATGGCTCTACAATCACATTAGCCAACTCCCTCCACACCTTTGGATGTATCAGATCCAGCCCCATGGATTTGTGTACATCCAGCTTGTATAGCATTCTTAACCTGTTCTTTCCTTACCTCCTCCACATATTGTGCTGCCTGGAACAACACTCTGGGAGCTGACCTTGTCTGTGAAGACAGAAGCAAAAAAATCATTGAGTACTTCAGCTTTTCCCATATCATCTGTCACTAGGTTTCCTTCCCCATTCAGTGATGGCTCTACACCTTTCCTGACCACCTTCTTATTATTAACGTCTGTAGAAACCTTTCCTGTTCCTTTTCATATCCCTAGCTAGCTGCAACTCCAACTGCATTTTGACCTTCCTGATTACATCCTGCATGCTCAAGCAATATATTTATACTCTTTCAAGTCATCAATCCATGTTTCCACTTCTTGTAAGCTTCATTTATGTGTTTAAGCTCACCAAGGATTTTTCCATTAAGCCAAGCTGGTTGCCTGCCTTATTTTCTTTCCTTACTGAACACTGGGATGGTGTGTTCCTGAGTTTTCTGTAGGGCTTCTTTAAAAGACAGCCAGCTCTCCTGGACTTCTTTCCCCTTCATGTTAGCATCCAAGGGAGGGAAGGATGCTTCTTTCCCCTTCATGTTAGTCTGATTTTCTGAAGTCCAGGGTCCATATTCTGCTGCTCGCTTTTCTTTCTTTGGTCAGGATCATGAACTTGACCATTTCCTGATCACTGCTGCCCAGATTGTCACTCACATTTACTTCCCTTGCTAATTATTCCCTAATAACAGAGAAGTAGCCGTGTTAGTCTGTATTCTAACAAAACACAAAAGCAGTCATGTAGCGCTTTAAAGCCTAACAAAATTATTTATTAGGTGATGAGCTTTCATGGGACAGCTGAAGAACTGGGTCTGTCCCACTAAAGCTCATCACCTAATAAATCATTTTGTTAGTCTTTAAAATGCTACGTGGCTGCTGGTTTGTTTTGTTGTAATTCTTCCCTGTTTGTGAGCTGCAGGTCAAGCTGAGGCCATCCCCTGGTTGGGTCCTTCAGCAATTGCACCCTGAAGTTGTTCCCAACAGTCTCCAAACACTTCCCAGAGCATCCGTGTACTGCTGTAATGGTCTCCCAGCACACGTTCAGGTGATTGAAATCCCCTATGAGAACCAGGAACTGTGATCTGGCTGCTTCCATTGTCCAAAGCAAACCTCATCTATCTCATCTGGTGGTCTATAGTAGACACCCACCACAATGTCACCCTTTTTACACCCACCTCTAAAACTTAACCCAAAGACTCTCAAGAGGCTTTTCTCTTGTTTTATCCGGGAAGCTCTGAGCAATTGTAATTGCCCAACCAGCAGACTCAACCATGAGACCTCTAGAGCATAATACAGGTACCGCTACAGCTTGAGCTAGAGGCCAGCTGGCTCTCAGCGTAGGTTGTAGAGGACACTTCCTCTTTCTCTGTGAAGTGGTCTAGGTACCACTACATAGAACAGTTAATTGCACATACGTGTGTGGGTTACACAGTCATACTGCTTTCCAATTTACAGTGCAACTCCTCCACCTTTTCTCCCCTGCCTGTCCTTCCTGAGCAGTTTATACCCTTTCATGACAGTGCTCCACTCATAAGAGTTGTCCCACCAAGTTCCCATTATTCCAATCACATCATAGTTCTTTGACTGTGACAGGACTTCCAGTTCTTCCTGCGTCTTTCCCAGGCTTCTTGCATTTGTGTGCAGACACTTAAGATAACTATCCAATTGCCTTGCTTTCCCTGTACTATTCAGGGGTTCTCCTCTGGTGCTCCTTCCTCCTTGGCTACGTCTACACTAGCATACTACATCAAAGTAGCCTATGTCGATGTAAGAACATCAAAATAGGCTACTTTGACACGTATCGTCTACACATCCTCCAGGACTGGTGCCCTCAACGTTCAGCGTCGAAGTGGTGATGGGGAACATCAGAAGGAGCTGGCCCAGAAGGAAATGCAGAGCGTCCACACACACAAGTGCTCCCCGTCGAAATAAGGGGCCAGCAAAGCCCCAAGCCGCTCCCTTAAAGGGCCCCTTGTGTTTCTTTCTGGTATCTCCACTTATCTGAGGGCTTAGGTCACCATTCCCCAATGGACCTAGTTTAAAGCCCTCCTCGCTAGGTTTGCAAACCTGTCCATGAAGATGCTCTTCCCTCTCCTTGTTAGGTGGATCCCATCTATTTCTATCAATCCTTCTACCCTGAAGGGCCTCATTCTACTGGGCACTGTAAAGTAGGAGATAGCATTATGCCCATTTTGGAGATTAGGAACTGAGGTACAGAAAGGTTAAATGATTCACCTAAGAATGCCAGTGGCAATCATGAATTGAATATGGGGCTTAACCATGAGTTTCTCCTGGCTACAGACTATGTATATGTCACCATACATGGCCACTGAGAGAGGCCTGCTATGGGCTGCGGGGAGGGTCACATTCAAAATCGTTTGTTTCTGGTTTTCTCCTGCCTTCAGTTAGCAGAAAAACACGTTTTTATCCTTGTCTTGTGAATCATTAGGTGCCTCTAGTTGTGATTACAGTTGCATTGTCTGCTCTGTTAGGTGATGATGGCAAACACTAAGAATAGTGGGAGCCTCAACTCTGCTTCCCCAACACACAAGGTAACAGGTATAAACCACCTGAAATTGACTATGCCACCACAGTGCAGAGAGAAATGTGCCTCTAAGATCCTTATGCCAATAGTCTCTGAGTACCTCGCAATCTTCAGTGGTTTTATGCTCCAAACAGCACTGTGAGGTGAGGCAGTACTGTTATTCCCATTCTACGTATCAGGAACGAAGGCACCGAGATGTTACAGAATTTGTCAGAGGTGACACAGGACATCTGTGTTAGAATAAGGTGTCGCAGTTGGGTCTCCTATGTCCTAGGCTAGCATTTTTAACCACTGAGCAACACTTCCTGTCCAACATGCCGCTTCTAAGGGTGGCTCACCTTAATGCAGCCCCCTGCTTAGAGCTTGTGGCAAATTAAAAATAGCTCAAATCACATGCCCATTGGATTGCATGCTCAAAATCTGGAATTTGAAGCTAGACAAATAAAGACAGAGTCAGGCATACATTGTTCACGGGGAGGGTAATTAACCACTGGAATAATTTACCAAGGGTTGTGGGGGATTTTCTATCAGTGGTAGTTCTTAAACCAATATTGGCTGTTTTACTAAAATCTATGCTGTAGGAATTATTTTGAGGGCAATTCTCTGACCTTTGTTACACAGGAGGTCAAACTAGATGATCACAATGGTTTCTTCTGGCCTTGGAATTTATGAATTTGTTAAAAAAATTGCATTTTCTGAGCAGTGGAAGCTGGCAACTGTCCAATACAAATCAGGTAGGCTTAGGTGCTCACATACCCATGGTGATGGGCACGCTATAAGGGCTTTAATAGACCAGATTTGTGTGCTCAGTTCTCAGCATCTTGCTGTACAGAAGGAAACTCCAGCAGTGTTGATGCATTTCTACAGGCTTATTGGAAAGCTTAGCCTGTATTTTGATGGCAATGTGGAATACAGAAATCTCCAGCAATAAGAAGACTATAGTCCCCTTTCCCTCACTATGTTCCTTCTTCTGGCATATTGGTCTTTAGTTTTAATCCTCTGCATCCAGAAAGGTGGCTTGATTTGCCTTTGAGAAATTTAATAATTATACGAGGAATCCAGTCACTCAGAGAGGATTTGGCTGCACACTTGCCTGAGCATGAATTTCAAATAGAAGGAGTATGCTCCTTTTTGTACTCAAGGCAACATGCCAGAGACAGCTTGTCGGGCATCACACAGGGGAGGTCTATTTGTATTAAACACATACTCGTAGCTGTTGCTTTGACTGTCCAAGGCTACGTCTACACGTGAAGCCTACATCGAAGTAGCTTATTTCGATGTAGCGACATCGAAATAGGCTATTTTGATGAATAACGTCTACACGTCCTCCAGGGCTGGCAACGTGGACGTTCAACATCGACGTTGCGCAGCACCACATCGAAATAGGCACTGCGAGGGAACGTCTACACGCCAAAGTAGCACACATCGAAATAAGGGTGCCAGGCACAGCTGCAGACAGGGTCACCGGGCGGACTCAACAGCAAGCCGCTCCCTTAAAGGGCCCCTCCCAGACACACTTGCACTAAACAACACAAGATCCACAGAGCCGACAACTGGTTGCAGACCCTGTGCATGCAGCATGGATCTCCAGCTGCCGCAGCAGCAGCCAGAAGCCCTGGGCTAAGGGCTGCTGCACACGGTGACCATAGAGCCCCGCAGGGGCTGGAGAGAGAGCGTCTCTCAACCCCTCAGCTGATGGCCACCATGGCGGACCCCGCTATTTCAATGTTGCGGGATGTGGATCGTCTACACGTGCCCTACTTCGACGGTCAACTTCGAAGTAGGGCACTATTCCCATCCCCTCATGGGGTTAGCGGCTTCGACGTCTCGCCCTAACAGCGATGTTAACATCGAAATAGCGCCCAACACGTGTAGCCTTGACGGGCGCTATTTCAAAGTTAGTGCCGCTACTTTGAAGTAGCATGCACGTGTAGACATGGCTCAAGAGAGTTTCCTGCATGATGCTCGCACACCTGGGTCTGAGCTCACCTGAGGCAGTTCACCTCACAAGGAAAAACCACCCAAAGTGTTAGTCTATGAGATCTGGAACTGGTCTTTAGTGCTACTGAGAGAGATCTCGGATGTCCTGGCAATAGTTCTCTCTGTAGCCTGTTATAAGTCCTGGGGCCAATTCTCTTCTCACCTCACACTGTGAGTCCTGAATGTCCTGTGAAAAACAGATTCAAAAGCCTGACTCAAAGCCCCCTTAAGTATTTTCTGTCAATCTATCTAGGTATTTAAGCTCCTGGTTACTTTAGAACCTAATCGTCTTTGCTGCAAATCCTAGCCTTTGACTAACCATCTGTGCTAAACAGAGGGCCATTCCTGGAGTTCGGATGGAGCCCATGACAAACCCTCCTCCAGTGTCCCAGGGGTGGGACCTTGGACAACCCCCCCTACTGCAGGCCTTACACTGACCCCCCCACTCCATCCCCCCCTCCACTGCACCCCTTCCCCCAGGCCTTTGTTGGGGTGGGTGCAGCTGAGTGCAGAAAGCTGGGAGAGGGTGGTGGGGAGCAGAGCAGACCAGGCTGGTGGATCACGCCAACTGCTACCACCACAAAGCGTGCATGAAGGGGGCCAACCCCTGCTGCCACCTCATGCCAGGCCCATCAGTCCGGGTGCTCCCCCAGGCTGCCTTGAGTCCTGTCCATAATATGGGGCCTGGGATGGCCTCCCCAAATTGTCCTGTGGATGGGATGTCTTCCTCTCGCTTGTGACATAAACACATCCTTAGAGCTATTAATAATATTAGCACTTCTGTTGCTGAAGTGTACTAACATACATTAACTAACGGAAGGCTTTGTCTCCACTACAGGCTGAATCCATACTGCACTGATCAATCCATTGGCAGTTGATTTAGTGAGTCTGGTAAAGACCCACTAAATCAACCATTGACCACTCTCTTGTTGACTCCTCTACTCCAGTAGAATGAGATGAGTATGGGGAGCTGCCAGCAGAGGGTTTGGTTTTTTTTGCTTTTTGTTTTTTTATCTGTAGCTCCCTCCCCACACCATGCAAAGTGCATCCTATGGCAAGTACATTGATTTGAGTTTTGCTACTAATATAACTCAAGTTATGGAGCTTAGTTGAACATGTCCTTGTAGTGCAGACCTTCCCTTGTTTACACAAGAGAATGAGGTAGGTAAACATTCTCATTCTCATTTTTATATAAAGGAAAAGTAAGACAGAGGGCTACCCAAGCCTCTGCCGTTCCATAACAATATGACTCAGCATGATATGAAAGTTCACAGAGCATTGGGTTGTTTGTAACACTCAGGAAACTTGGACAAACAACAGTGACCTTCACCTCCATTTACACGGTACACTGTGTTTATTTCAAGACATATCCACCCATGTTTTGCCACAAGCAGCTGAAATGTGCATGAACGGAAGTCAGGAAGAGTTTTGTCATTAGCAGTAATAGGATCAGAAGTTGATCTTACGATAGGTTTATTGGAAGATGTATTCGCAAAGCTAGAAAATATACAAAATTTAAGAGCACATAAAAATGCTTCAGATAGCAGAATGTAATGGAACTTGTAATGACCTGTGTAACATCACCAGCTATACACACTGTGAAACAGAGGGACGTAGGAACTGCCAAACTGGATTGGAGCGGAGGTCCAGGCTAACCCCTCTAACAGTGCCCGGCTTCACATGCTTCAAGGAAGGTGCAAGGACCCCTGCAGTGGGCACTTGTGAGATAGCCTTTCCCCTGGAAAAATATCTTCCTAGATTCCAGGAACTAGAGATGGTCTTATGCCTTGAAATATATGGGTTTATAGTCCTTACAAAACTATAGGGTACAGGTCCTCAGCTGGGGTAAATTGGCATTGCTTTACTGAAGTAAATGGAATTAATCTGCTTTGCACCATCTGATGATCTGGCCATTGGATGTATTTTCAAATCCTTGTTACTGTAACGCTGAATGGTCTCATTATCCAGACAAAGAGCTAGTCCTTGGTTTTGGTCCTACAGTGCTCTTAGCCTCAGTGATAACTTGTGACAGTGATTTTCTTTAGCACTTCTTTTTAAAACACCCTAGGTGGTAGGCTTGATTCATCTTGCTTTCTCCTAAACAGGCATACCTGCTGTACGTACATTGGTAAATGTGTTAATTGAAATGACTGTCAGACTTTTGGAAAAGGAGTCTTTTTGGGAGCCGCGCTTTGGAAGTATATTCATGGTAGCATGGAAAATGTGAAGAGGTACAAATCAGTTTGTTTACTGTACTCTAAGAGAGACTGCAATGCATAATTTACTGTTAAACACAAACATGCACACACTCAGAGATATATTTTTGGGTAGATTCATTACAACGATGGACACAGCGGGAAGCAGTGTCAGCTAACTAAACTCAAATCAATCTTTCTAACGCCTTTCATAGTACGGTTTCATTAGAAGCCCATGATAATCACTCAATCATCCACTGTTGAGCGGCTGGATTTGATTTGTGTTCTTTTATTGTGGGAACTAATGTGTATCCCATAATATCAAGAATTTCCTCTGGAAGACAGTCTTTTTGAATGCTCTTTATTCATTGCTTGTGTGCTAAGATCATATATCACCTTTATTATACAGACACTAGAGGGTAAAAGCCAATGGGGCATTTCTACTGAATACAGTATGCAGTACAGTAAATTCCTGTAGGTGTGAAATGAATCCCTGCTAGAATATTCACTAAGTTATCCAACATCTTTCCTCTTATGAAATAGATTAATTCTCAACCCACAGAAGCCCATTAGGTATTTCTATTACAACTCTTCAGGCTGTATCCTGCCTTCATATGCACCTTGAATTTTGCCGAGTTTAAAGGTAATTTGCACGGAAAAGTAGCTGTGCACTAAAATGCACATTCTGCTTCCTATTATCTGCTGCACACCCGGGGAGAACCGTTCAGGTGGGAAGGGGAAAGAGTGGCTGCGGGCTTGTCCTGTCTCCCAGCTATTACAAAGAAAAAATAAAAAGAACTGGCCAATCCATAAAGCTAATTCCTGTTCATATGCTGAAATCTCTCCCTGTACTTAAATCTTGAGGGGCAGTGTGGAATTGTGCGTAGTTCACCCAAGCAGGTTTAGGCTATGCAGCTAGCATTTACGCAGAAGGTCCTCACAGGACTCACTCGCTGGACAGCAGGGCAGGGCTCATATTTTCACAGCTGAGCTGTTTTGGAGTAACTTTTCTGGCACATTAGGCACATCAGCCCGTTTGATCTGGGTGCTATGTGCTTTCACCATTTACAGCCACCATTTTTTTCTCCCCCAGACATTATCACTCTGGGTATTGTGAGAATTCCTTCAGGCCCTTGACACAACTTGGCTTCTCAGTCAGCATGACAGGTTTATTTCAGAGGGGTCTTCACCAGCACCGATTCCCATCATTTTATCCAATTCATTTCCTTGTTTAATGGAGCACTAACCGCACTGGGCCAAATTCTTCTTTGGGCATGAGCAGGTACAACCTTCTTGACTTGAGAGTGGCCCAACCTCATACCAGGGCTGAAGAGGGACCTCTGATTTTAAGATGGTTGAATGCTGAGTAGTTGTTAATGCAATCTGACTAACACAGTATACCCTTGATTTAACAGACCCCGGTATAATGGACTTCAGCAATAATGGATGCTGTCTGCCAGCCCATCCTCCCATCCCGCCCCCCGCCCCACAATAAATGCAGGCCAGGGCTGAGGAGCTGCCAGCGTGGCTGGGACCACCAGAGCTGGAGTGGCCAGTGGAGCTGTTGGCAGGGGGCTTCAGTGGGGCACAGGAGATCTCCTCCCCCAGTCCCGTGTGGGTGGAGCATGTCGGTGCCTGGCCGCTGCTGCCTGCAATGGCGCTGAGCAGCAGCCATGGAGTCAGAGGCTGCAGGCTGCTGGCAGGCTGGGGTGGCCATGTTCAACCTTCACATGGGTTGTTCAAAGCCAGGGACTGGAGGAGCCACAGTGCTGAGAGCTGCAGGAGGTAGAAGGAGCCAGGCCAGCATTCAGCTCTTCCCCAGTAAATAGGAGAGGGAGATGGAGGAGTGAGGGGCAGAACAGGGCAGGAGTGGGGAGGGGAAGAGGGGCAGAGGACAGGAGTGAGTGGTGGGCTGGGAAGGTCAGTGCATCACCACACAGTATAATAATTTGGATATAATGGACTTTCAGCATTAACAGACATCCCTCCCCCCCTTTAGTCTATCAAATCGAGGGTTTACTGTAATATCAAATGGAACTCCAGCTCACAATAATAATCTATGAACATTACCTTTCCCATGTGTAAAGTGTAGCAAGACTGGCCTTGCCACATGGAAGTCATGACCAGCTGGGGGTAACAGCCCTTGTGGCAGCAAACTTTTCCCATCTGGTTACTGATTCTGTGGACCTTTGTCTCTGATCTGGGTTCTTCTGGGTACACATTCAGGCTCTCCCCTCTGGCCTCCAGGGGATAAAGAACAACACAGTAATCCCTCCAAATGCACGATTTTGGGTTGTGCTTAACTTGTGTTAATGTAAGTTAAGAGCAACTCAAAATCTTACTTCCTATGGCTGTGTCTCAACGCCCCCGGTCCTGTGTGGCCCCAGTTTAACACTCCCCACCTCACATGGCCCCAGTGCAGCACATACCGCCACGTAGCTCTGCTTGTCCCTCCCCCCTCGCACGGTTCCATCTCACCAGCCTTGTGTGTGGCTCCACCTCACCCTTCCCCTGCAAGTGGTTCTGGCTCACCTCCGCCCACCGTGTGTGGCCCGGGGTCAACTCCACTCCCTGCTACCCCCCGCAGCCCTAACCCACTCCAGGCTTAACCTCCCTGTTTTCCTCCCATGGCCCCAACCCACTTCCAGGCTTCACTGTCCCTTACTGCTCCCACTGACCCCAGCACTTACCTTTCAAAAGGTGCTCCAGGTGCTCCTACTGCTTCCCTAACTGCAGAACCTGCGTTCTGCTAGGGAAAAAGCTGCCCCCTGACTTGCGAACAGGGTGATTGCTAACAGGAGGGAGTTTTAAGAGGGGAGTTTAGAGCGGGAGCTTAGAGGGAGCTAGTTATTCTATTGCCCTTAAACATGAATCTTTATAATAATCCCCATCTGAAGCATTTACTTAAAATCCCCATATATAATTACATTAAATTAAATCAGAGCAGGCAATGGAGGCAGAAGCCCAGCAGCACAGCGGGGGCTATCCTGTTTATTGTGTCGAGTGTAATATGTATGACTACCTACCCTGTGGGTGGGTGGCATATGTGTGCACTCGATGCAAGGAGCTCCTGACCCTCAGAGACTGAGTGCGGGCTTTGGAGGCCAGGGTGGCTGAACTGGAGAAGCTAAGGGAGGCAGATAGCTATGTTGATGAGGCTTTCCGGGACATAGTAGGGCTGTCCCACCTCCAGTCTGACAGCCCTGATGCTGTTAAGGAGGATGAAAGGCTCGGGGAAGGAGAGCAGTCAATGGGAGCAGAGGGAAACCATCCCATAGTTGGGACCCTCCTTCCAGAGGGTGCTATGTTATCCTCTCGCGCTGAGGATACCTCTCTGGGGGAGGAAACACCAGTTGTTAGGAAGAGGCAGGTGTTAGTAGTGGGGGATTCGATCATTAAAAATATAGAAGTTGGGTTTGTGATGACCGGGAGAACTGTATGGTGACTTGCCTGCCTGGTGCAAAGGTTGCGGATCTTTCGAGGCATCTAGATAGACTTATATGCAGTGCTGGGGAAGAGCTGGTGGTCGTGGTGCATGTAGGTACCAATGACATAGGGAAGGGTAGGAGAGATGTCCTGGAAGCCAAATTTAAGTTGCTAGGAAGGAGACGGAAATCCAGGACCTCTATGGTGGCATTCTCAGAAATGCTTCCAGTTCCACGCGCAGGGCCAAGTAGGCAGGCAGAGCTTCAGAGTTTCAATGCGTGGATGAGACGATGGTGTAGGGAGGAAGGGTTTAGATTTATTAGGAACTGGGGACACTTTTGGGGTAGGGGGAGCCTATACAGGAACGATGGGCTCCACCTAAAACAAGGTGGATCCAGACTGCTGGCATTAAACATTAAAAAGGTCATAGAGCAGTTTTTAAATTAAGAGATGGGGGAAAGCCGATTGGTGCAGGGGAGCACGTGGATCGGACAGAGACTTCTCTTAGACGAGACTCCATTGATAGAGATTCCCTAGAACTCAGTCAGAAAGAGAAGATGGGAGATGGTAAAGTATGTGCCAGATCAGATGAGAAACAGTCACATATAAAAAAAAAATCCAACGCATCAGTGAAGGGCAGACATGTAGATAGTGGTAGTTTTTTAAAGTGCTCTTACACAAATGCTAGAAGTCTGTCTAATGAGATGGGTGAACTAGAGTACCTCATATCAAAGGAGGAGAATGACATAATAGGCATCACAGAAACCTGGTGGAATGAGGACAATCAGTGGGACACAATCATACCGGGATATAAAATATATCGGACAGACAGAACGGGTCATGCAGGTGGTGGAGTGGTACTATATTTGAAAGATGATATAGACTCAAATGAAGTAAAAATCCTAAATGAATCAAATTGTTCCATAGAATCATTATGGATAGCAATTCCTTCCTCTAATAGGACTATGGCACTAGCAATATACTATCGACCACCTAACCAGGACAGTGATAGTGATGCTGAGAAGTGAAGGGAGATTAGAGAGGCTATCAAAATAAAAAATTCAGTAATAATAGGGGATTTCAATTATCCCCATATTGACTGGGTACATGTCACCTCAGGACGGGATTCAGAGATAAAATTTCTCGATGCCTTAAATGACTGCTTCTTGGAGCAGCTGGTACAGGAACCCACAAGGGGAGAGTCAATTCTCGATCTAGTACTGACTGGAATGCAGGATCTGGTCCAAGAAGTAACTAACTATTACAGGACCGCTTGGAAATAGTGACCATAATATAATAATGTTTAATATTCCTGTGTTGGGAAGAACACCGCAGCAGTCCAGCACTCTGGTATTTAATTTCAAAAAGGGGACTTATACAAAAATGAGGAGGTTAGTTAAACAGAAATTAAAAGGTAGAGTAACTAAAGTAAAATCCCTGCAGGCTGCATGGAACTTGTCAAGGACACCATATTAGAGGCCCAACTTAAATGTATACCCCAAATTAAAAAACACAGTAAGAGACCTGAAAAAGAGCCACCATGGCTTAACAACCATGTAAAAGAGGCAATGAGAGATAAAAAGGCAGCCTTTAAAAAGTGGAAGTCAAATCCTAGTGAGGAAAATAGAAAGGAACATAAACACTGCCAAATTAAGTGTAAAAACGTAATAAGAAAGCCAAAAAAGATTTTGAGGAACAGACATAAATTCAAAAAACAAGAGTAAAATGTTTTTTAAGTACATTAGAAGCAGGAAGCCTGCTAAAAAAGCAGTGGGACCCCTGGACAATGGAGATATAAAAGGAGCAATCAAGGAAGATAATGCCATTGCAGAGAAACTAATGATTTCTTTGCTTCAGTCTTCACGGCTGAGGATATTACAGAGGTTCCCAAATCTGAGCCGTCCTTTGTAGGTGACAAATCTGAGGAACTGTCCCAGATTGAAGTGTCAGTAGAAGAGGTTTTGGAACTAATTGATAAGCTAAACAGTAACAAGTCTCCAGGACCAGATGGCATTCACCCAAGGGTTCTGAAAGAACTCAAATGTGAAATTGCAGAGCTATTAATGGTGGTTTGTAACCTATCCTTTAAATCAGCTTCGGTACCCAATGACTGGAAGACAGCTAATATAACGCCAATATTTAAAAAGGGCTCTAGAGGAGACCCTGGCAATTACAGACCGGTAAGTCTAACGTCAGTACCAGGCAAATTAGTAGAAACAATAGTAAAGAATAAAATTGTCAGAACATGATCTGTTGGGCAAAAGTCAGCATGGTTTCTGAAGAGGGAAGTCGTGTCTTACTTATCTATTAGAGTTCTTTGAAGGGGTTAACAAACATGCAGACAGGGGGGATCCCGTGGACATAATATACTTAGATTTCCAGAAAGCCTTTGACAAGGTCCCTCTCCAAAGGCTCTTATGTAAATTAGGTGGTCATGGGATAGGATGAAAGATCCTTTCATGGATTGGAAACTGGTTAAAAGACAGGAAACAAAGGGTTGGAATAAATGGTAAATTTTCACAATGGAGGGGGGTAACTAGTGGTGTTCCCCAAGGGTCAGTCCTGGGACCAATCCTGTTCAACTTGTTCATCAGCAATCTAGAGAAAGGGGTAAGCAGTGAGGTGGCAAAGTTTGCAGATGACACCAACCTGTTCAGGATAGTCAAAACCAAAGTAGATTGTGAAGAACTTCAAAAAGATCACAGCAAACTAAGTGATTGGGCAGCAAAATGGCAAACGAAATTTAATGTGGGTAAGTGTAAGGTAATGCACATTGGGAGAAGTAACCCCAATTATACATACAGGCTGCGTCTACACGTGCACGCTACTTCGAAGTAGCGGCACTAACTTCGAAATAGCGCCCGTCGCGGCTACACGCGTCGGGCGCTATTTCGAAGTTAACTTCGACGTTAGGCGGCGAGACATCGAAGTCGCTAACCTCATGAGGAGATAGGAATAGCGCCCTACTTCGACGTTCAACGTCGAAGTAGGAACCGTGTAGACGATCCGCGTCCCGCAACGTCGAAATTGCTGGGTCCTCCATGGCGCCCATCAGCTGGGGGGTTGAGAGATGCTCTCTCTCCAGCCCCTGCGGGGCTCTGTGGTCACCGTGGGCAGCAGCCCTTAGCCCAGGGCTTCTGGCTGCTTCTGCGGCAGCTGGGGATCTATGCTGCAGGCACAGGGTCTGCAACCAGTTGTCAGCTCTGTGTATCTTGTGCTGTTTAGTGCAAGTGTGTCTGGGAGGGGCCCTTTAAGGGAGCGGCTGGCTGTTGAGTCCGCCCTGTGACCCTGTCTGCAGCTGTGCCTGGCACCCTTATTTCGATGTATGCTACTGTGGCGTGTAGACGTTCCCTCGCTGCGCCTATTTCGATGTGGTGCCGCGCAACGTCGATGTTGAACATCGACGTTGCCAGCCCTGGAGGACGTGTAGACGTTATTCATCGAAATAGCCTATTTCGATGTCGCCACATCGAAATAGGCTACTTCGATGTAGCCTTCACGTGTAGACGTAGCCACAATGTGATGGGGGCAAATTTAGATACAACAGATCAGGAAAGGGATCTTGGAATTATAGTGGATAGTTCTCTGAAAACATCCACACAGTGTGCAGCAGCAGTCAGTAAAGCAAATAGGATGTTAGGAATTATTAAAAAAGGGATAGAATATAAGATGAAGAATGTCATACTTCCCCTGTATAAAACTATGGTACGCCCACATCTTGAGTACTGCGTGCAGATGTGGTCTCCTCACCTCAAAAAAGATATACTGGCATTAGAAAAAGTTCAGAAAAGGGCCACTAAAATGATTAAGGGTTTGGAAAGGGTCCCATATGAGGAGAGGCTAGAGAGACTGGGACTTTTCAATCTAGAAAAGAGGAGATTGAGGGGCTATATGATAGAGGTATATAAAATCATGAATGGTGTGGAGAAAGTGAATATTGAAAAGTTATTTACTTGTTCCCATAATATAAGAACTATAGGACACCAAAGCTGCGTCTACACGTGCACGCTACTTCGAAGTAGCGGCAGTAACTTCGAAATAGCGCCCGTCACGTCTACACGTGTTGGGCGCTATTTCGAAGTTGAAATCGACGTTAGGTGGCGAGACGTCGAAGTCGCTAACCCCATGAGGGGATGGGAATAGCGCCCTACTTCGACGTTCAACATCGAAGTAGGGACGTGTAGACGATCCGCGTCCCGCAACATCGAAATAGCGGGGTCCTCCATGGCGGCCATCAGCTGGGGGGTTGAGAGATACTCTCTCTCCAGCCCTTGCGGGGCTCTGTGGTCACCGTGGGCAGCAGCCCTTAGCCCAGGGCTTCTGGCTGCTGCTGCTGCAGCTGGGGGTCCGTGCTGCATATACAGGGTCTGCAACTAGTTGTTGGCTCTGTGTATCTTGCACTGTTTAATGAAAGTGTGTCTGGGAGGGGCCCTTTAAGGGAGCGACTTGCTGTTGAGTCCGCCCCGTGACTCTGTCTGCAGCTGTGCCTGGCTCCCTTATTTCAATGTGTGCTACTTTGGCGTGTAGACGTTCCCTCGCTGTGCCTATTTCGATGTTGGGCTGAGCAACGTCGAAGTTGAACATCGACGTTGCCAGCCCTGGAGGACGTGTAGACGTTATTCATCGAAATAGACTATTTCGATGTCGCAACATCGAAATAAGCTATTTCGAAGTTGGGTGCACGTGTAGACGTAGCCCAAATGAAATTAATGGGTAGTAGGTTCAAAACTAATAAAAGAAAATTTTTCTTCACACAGCTCACAGTCAACCTGCGGAACTCCTTGCTGGAGGAGGCTGTGAAGGCCAGCACTCTAACAGAGTTTAAAATAGAGCTTGATAAATTTTTGGAGGTTAGGTCCATAAATGGCTATTAGCCAAGGGTAAAGTATGGTGCCCCTAGCCTTTAGTCAAAGGCTAGAGACAGATGGCAGTAGACAAATTGCTTGATCATTGTGTTTGGTTCACCTCCTCTGGGGCACCTGGCACTGGCCACTGTTGGCAGACAGGATACTGGGCTGGATGGACCTTTGGTCTGATCCAGTATGGCCGTTCTTATGCTCAAGTTATGCAAGGGTGCGTGGGAATGCAACCCTCACATAACTCCAAGGAATATGACTTTTTATCAGCTGATTTTAAAAGGGATATTCATGGCACCCTGAGCTGTGATTGCATCTTAAAGTCAACCATAGGGAGGTCCAGGGTAGTACATGAACAGAGAGTCCTGCTGGGAAATCCAGGGTCTACAAAAACAGCTGTCTGTGATTCAGCAAGAGGTTTGCTTGACTTTGGTCAGTGCAGAATCAGTGTTCCAGTCTGAGTCCAGAGGACGTTTTCCTTCTGGAGATGCCTTCTTTTAGAAGATAAGAATGAAAATTTATGATTTGCTTGCTGCTCTCTTGGTGGTCATTCAATACACTACAGGCAGCTTTCCTGAGCCCTTGCTACATTTGTCATCCCACTAGCCTCTCTTAGTGGTCACTCAATAGTGAGTAGGCCATCTTCATGTTACCCTCCTGTTGATGGCTGATTAGCCCAATTCTGGAGCCACAGGTCTTATCACAGATGGGGCAGGTGTTGGTAGCAGTTGGAAGGATGTGGGACAGTTTTTTTTTCTTCTCTTTCCTTTCTCTGCTTCACCTCATCTGCTGCATGTCTATAATGCACAAAAAGGACAAACCCCCCAAAGTACCTGGCAGCCTAGCATAATAGGAAGTCAAATCAAAGTTCTCACCTATCATGCTCATTAGATATCCCATGGCAGTTTTTTTCTAAGAGTAGTGGTGTTATTCCTGGTGTTCTGATCAAATTCTAGCTCACTGGAGTTTTCTCAGGTAAGCAGAGAGTCCCAGATTTCAGTGAAATGCAGCTACGTTGGCAATGCAAAGGATTAAACCAGATTCAGCGTATGTCTCAGAGCAACCCTAAACTCTGTCTCCATCACTCTTTCTAGCCTATTTCCCAATCAATACTTGTCAGGCCACAAGATGCCCTAACCTAACATTACATCTGGCCTAATGAAAGACTTCCAGAAGTTTCAGTTACATACAGTATGTTTCACTTCTTTCCCTAAATCTTTATGTGGCGATGCCATACACTGGGAAACCCAAACCATTGCCACATTTCATCTCAGAGAGCAGCACAAGACCTTCCAAAGAAATATAATGCTAGAAAATCAAAATACTTGGGTACATAGATTGAGCTGCAAAACTACTCAAAGGAGCACATGTGCACAGTTAAATCTTTAAAGCATAGATATGTGGTCTAATTACCAATACTAGCACAGCAGAAAATTCTACTATTTTGATAAGTATTCAGGATGAAAGTTAAAATATTGAATTTGTTGAAACATTTAATCTGAAAAATGAACAAAAGTGTCCAAAATATGTTAATTCTAAATATTTTATTCAGTATTTCCAATCAAAATGAAACTTTTCAACATTACCAAATCAAACTTTCTCCTTTCTGTCAGCTGAACCAAACTGAAACATTTAATTTCCGATTTGTTCAGCATTAATCTGGGGTCCCCTGAATTGCTGGAGTGACTCATAAGAATTATAATTGTAGTGTTTTGTGCTTTCATAGTCTTCTTTGGGGTGGGTTCCCTAGCTGGACTACTTGCACATTGGTCACATAACTCCCATGATACACCATGTTGGTTCAACCAATGGGGAGAGAAAGTTCCACTGTGAGAGATGTAATCCAATCAGGGAGCCCAGTTCATGGAGGAAAATGCTGGCTGGCGGCACCAAAACTATATGTCCCAAGAGGCACCATGATAGCTCAGGCAGCTATAGATTAAAAATGAACAGACCTAAAACAACACTTTAATTCAGTTTGACAAACCAAATGTTCTGATTCAGACTGAGCTAATGTGAAACAAAGGAATTTGTGTCATTTTTCCCTGTGGAAAACTCAAGACATTTTGTGAGGGAAAACAAAAACACAGAAAGTTTGATTTTATGATAACTGCATGTTTCCAACAGACCTCGATGGAAAGTTCCCAGTCAGCTGTAATTACAAGCCTTTGACTTCAGTGACACTAGTGGCACAATGAAGGATGATACACATGCACTGAGGTTGCAACACTGTGTCCCTATTTTCTAAATTGCATTTTCAGGCTTCAGGATTTCCTCCTGAGTCCTCTTCAGCTGGTATTTTCAGGATTTGATTCCTGTCAGTGGGACCAGGTGTTCATAACGGAAGGTTTTGAAAATCCAGTTACACGTATCGCAATGGGAGTGGCTGTATGTTGGGCACTTTGGAAAACCTGGGAAGAATGACTTTAGCTGCCTATATAGGAGCTTCACTCTTTTGAAGAGCTTTGACTTACTGGGAATATTTGAAAATCTGGCTCCTGCCTCTTTAACATGCCAGTTAAGTTTTGTAAGATGTATAAGATCACGTCCTTTTTAAATACCAAAACCACAAACACATCAAAATCGTAGACTGTATGGCTAAAATGTGTAACATGAACAGTCACCAGAAGGCTAAATGTGGAAATAATGTCCAAAATGAAATGGCTGCTCAAAATCTATGATGCTGCTGAATTCCCTTGCTGCTAGGATAACAGTGGGGTTGTGTGGAACATTGAAATCTGGATGGAGAAGGAAGGAACGAGGCATGTGGTGAACAACAGCAGGGAGCTAGTCATGTCAAAAATTCACATACAATAATGATATGAATAATTTACAATGCACTCCTATTCCATTTTCTTTATCAGCAGTGTCTTCTAAAAGTAATTTGAAGGGGTTGCATAAGTTCAGCTGTGCCACAAGAGGATGTCAGATGCTGCATGTGATATCATGGCTAACCACCTCTCCGTCTCCTAGTTAGTTAGAAAGCGCTTGGATTCTTTACCAATGTACAGCTGCAGAGTGTATTACTCACCGAGTTCATTATTTCCATCATATCATCATTATCACCATCAACCACAATTGTTTTGCTTTTGCTTCTCCATCCATATTCAAAATTGATAGGAACACAAATACCTGCTGAATACAAGTGTGCACCTGGTATTTTATATCAGAATTAGACAGTGGCCAAAAAGGACTTGCAGAAGTGAAAGAGAAGCCAGGGTTACATTATTGCAACAGGCTGTCTGGAGTAACACTGGGGTGTTCTACTTCCAGAGCTAGTGGCATAGAGGGGTAATAGACTTAGTACCTTACCCAGCTATGCACAATACTCCATGAAGGATCAAGCTTGTTATGAGATGCTTTTGTCATATGAGCCAAATTTTAGCAATTACCTGTCTTGGAAACATCACCTGTGCCCCTTTTTGGCTGACATAGTGACAAGCCACCACTGAGCATCCAAAGAAATGTATAGTAACCCCTCGAAATGCACGATTTAGAGTTGTGCTTAACTCGCATTAATGTGAGTTAAGTGCAACTCAAAATCCCGCTCCCCCCTCGGCCCTGGCTCAACACCCGCCTCCAACCCTGTGCAGCCCCAGTTCAACCTCACCCCCATCCCAGCTCACCACCTGCACATGGCTCTGGCTCAATGCTCCTGGCCCTGGTTCAACCCTCCCACAAACAGATCCAGCTCACCACCCCACCCTGGTTCAACCCCACCATTCGCAGCTCTGGCTCAACCCCCCTGCACCAGTTCAACCCCCCCTTCCCGGTTCAACCCTCTCCCCAGCCTTGGTTCAAACCCCCCTACTTGCATCTATGGCTCAACTCCACCCCTTCCCCCTGCAACTCTAACTCACCCCAGGCTTAACCCCCACACCTACCTCCCACAGCTGCAGCCCACCACCAGGCTTAACCGTCCCCAACTGCCCCCACCCCAGCCCCAGGACTTACTTTCAAAAGGAGCTCCAGGTGCTCCTGCTACATCTCCAGCTGCAGAACATGTGTTCCACCAGAGAAAAAAGCCAACCCCCCCCCCCGACTTCTGCAAAATTCAAGTTACGCGAGGCTGCATGTGAACTCAACCCTTGCGTAAATCAAGGCATTATGGACCAGTAAAATAAAATGGTAAATCTAAAACTGGACCAGCCTTCAAATGTGGTCAATATTTAGATTCATTAACATGAAAGAAAAGTAGTGAGTGATTAATACATTCGGGGGAAATTCTGCCCTACACTGTACCTCCATTGTACTGTCCCATCAGGATTGCACACTTGGTGCTACATCCCATTCTGGGAAGTGTTCTTCACACATCTTGATAGTCTGATGTAGGGAATGAAGGGGCTAGGCTATGCCTGGCCTTTTCTTGGCTCACAGGATCTGCATGTCTGCCTGGTCCTAACATGGACCAGCAGGGAAAAGAAGGCTCCTAGCATTCCCCTGCTCCCTCACACATTTTGTGTCAAGGTCAGAGCCAGGCACAATTTGGTTCTACCCAATTATAAATCATAGAATCATAGAATGCTAGGACTGGAAGGGACCTTGAGAGGTCATCAAGTCCAGCCCCCTGCCCTCATGGCAGGACCAAGTATTGTCTAGACCATACCTGATAGACATTTATCTAACCTATTCTTAAATATCTCCAGAAATGGAGATTCCACAACCTTCCTAGGCAATTTATTCCAGTGTTTGACCACCCTGACAGTTAGGAACTTTTTCCTAATGTCCAACCTAAACTTCCCTTACTGCAGTATAAGCCCATTGCTTCTTGTTCTATCCTCAGAGACCAAGAAGAACAAGTTTTCTCACTCCTCCTTATTACACCTTTTCAGATGCTTGAAAACCACGATCATGTCCCCCGTTAATCTTCTTTTTTCCAAATTAAACAAGCCCAATTCTTTCAACCTTTCTTCATAGGTCATATTCTCTAGACCTTTGGTAATTCTTGTTGTTCTTTTCTGGATCCTTTCCAATTTCTCTACATCTTTCTTGAAATGTGACACCCAGAACTGGACACAATACTCCAACTGAGGCCTAATCAGTGCAGAGTAGAATGGAAGAATGACTTCTTGTGTCTTGTTCACAACACACCTGTTAATGCATCCCAGAATCATATTTTTGTTTTGCAACAGCATCACACTGTTGACTCATATTTAACTTGTGGGCCACTATAACCCCTAGATCCCTTTCTGCCATACTCCTACCTAGAGAGTCGCCTCCCATTCTGTACACATGAAACTGATTGTTCCTTCCTATGTGGAGCACTTTGCATTTGTCTTTATTAATCTTCATCCTATTTACTTCAGACCATTTCTCCAATTTGTCCAGATCATTTTGAATTTTGACCCTATCCTCAAAAGCAGTTGCAACCCCTCCTAGATTGGTATCATCTGCAAACTTAATAAGCATACCGTCTATGCCAATATCTAAATCGTTGATGAAGATATTGAACAGAACCGGTCCCAATACAGACCCCTGAGGAAGCCCACTTGTTATACCTTTCCAGCAGGACTGAGAACCATTAATAACTACTCTCTGAGTATGGTTATCCAGCCAGTTTTGCACCTACCTTATAGTAGACCCATCTAAGTTGTATTTGCCTAGTTTATTGATAAGAATATCATGTGAGACCATATCAAATGCCTCACTATAATGTAGGTATACCACATCCACTGCTTCTCCCTTATCCACAAGGCTCCTTGTCCTATCAAAGAAAGCTATCAGATCGGTTTGACATGATTTATTCTTTGCAAATCCATGCTGGCTGTTCCCTATCAGGTTAACACCTTCCAAGTGTTTGCAGATGATTTCCTTAATTACTTGTTCCATTATCTTTCCTGGCACAGAAGTTAAACTGACCCCTCTGTAGTTTCCTGCATTGTTCTTGTTCCCGTTTTT
The DNA here is from genome assembly GCF_033958435.1 of Carettochelys insculpta. NCBI lineage: Eukaryota > Metazoa > Chordata > Testudines > Carettochelyidae > Carettochelys > Carettochelys insculpta. Next base: position 23,643,243 of record NC_134138.1, on the reverse strand, counting down.
ATAGATGGGCACTATATTTGCCTTTTTCCAGTATTCTGGAATTTCTCCTTCTCCCATGATTTTCCAAAGATGATAGTTAATGGCTCAGATACCTCCTCCATCAGCTCCTTGAGTATTCTAGGATGCATTTCATCAGGCCCTGGTGACTTGCAGCCATCTAACTTTCCTAAGTGATTTTTAACTTATTTTGTTTTTATTTTATCTTCTAAACCTACCCCTTTCCCAATAGCATTCACTATGTTAGGCATTCCTGCTTCAGACTTCTCAACGAAGACCAAAACAAAGAAGTCATTAAGCATCTCTGCCATTTCCAAATTTCCTGTTACTGTTTCTCCTTCCTCACTGAGCAAAGGACCTACCTTATCCTTGGTCTTCATAGCGAGTCAGTGTTTGAAGAACAGTCTACACTCAAGGGAGGTCAAGCACTAGGCAACAAGAAAAGATGGCCTGGTTGTTTGGCCATCCACCTGGGACTCGAGACTTGTCCCCAGTTCCCTGATCTGCCACAGATACCATGTGGCTATGTCTACACAGCCATTGGTAGCCCACAGCAGTGCATATTAGATCCCGGGCTGACAGACTCAGTCTTGAGAGGCTCATGCTAAAGTGCTTAAACTAGCTGTGCAGCTTGGACGTTGAAGCCTACTTCTATTCTAGGTGTCTGAGCCTGATTCCACACAACAATTTTTAGCCCCAAAGCATCAGCCCTGAAAGCCTGAGTCTGTCAACTCAGGTTCCAGGCTGTTACTTGCTGGGTAGATATTGTCTCTGTGAACTTGAGCATCACCTTCTCTCTCTTTCTCTCTCTCTCTCTCACTCTCTGCCTATTCTGTGAAATGGAGATACCAGTGCTTTATTTCCTCACAGGAGTACTGTAAGACTCAATAAATTAAAGATTCTGAGGTGCTCAAAGATTGTGAAAACAATATAAGTACCAGAGATAGATCACCTAGGCTATGTCTACACTACCCCAGAAGATCAGTCTGGTGGTGTTCAATTTCATGCATCTGGTAGGGACATGCAAAATCAACCTATTGAGTTGACACTGACCCCTGTACATGCTTGATGCAAGGAGTAAGGGAGGCTGACAGGAAAAACCCTCCTGAGGATGGCCAGGTAAGTTGATTGCAGATACGTCGATTCTAGCTCGACAATTGCGTAGCTAGAATTGCACGTCTGCAGTCAACTTACTTTCCCTAGTGTAGACGTAGCCTTAGGGCATAGCATGTCCTGGAAGTGAGGCAGCAAACAGGAGTTTTATTGAAAGAAAGTATTCTGCCTGCCTATACAGCCTCATCACTTCAGTGTCAGAGCACAAGCTTTCTCTCTCTACTTACACCATGCTGATTAGCTCAGAAATTTATCACCTGTTCTTTTGGAAAAGCGATCTCAAAGGTTAGAAGAGAAATAAAAGCAGCCTAAAAGAAAATCAGAGAAAGGTTTCTTAGTGAATAGGGGAAAAAGAAAAGAAAAGAAAAGTTGTCCTGCTTACCAAAGTCAAATTGACTTCCACCTCCTCACAATTCTAACTACTAGAGGGGCTTGTCTACACTACCACCTTCCTTCGAAGGAAGGATGGTAATTAGGGTATTGGGAGTTTACTAATGAAGTGCAGCCATGCATAGGCAGGGCTTCATTAAGCAAATTCCACCCCCCTCCCCCCGCGGCAACTTCGAAGTTTTAAACTTTGGAGTACCGGCACGTGTCTAGCTGCGGCTCACCCATTGGTATTTCGCAGCGCTGGGGCAACTTCGAAGTCCTCTTACTCCTCAAAATTTTGTGGCAGCACATTAGCACTTCATTAGTAAACTCCCAACACCCTAATTACCATCCTTCCTTCGAAGGAAGGTGGCAGTGTAGACAAGCCCGAGGTTAGCAGGCAGCCTGTCACAGAAACCCAAAAGAAAAGATTTCCCAGTAGCAACATAATCATCACTGTGAACGGAACAGTAGTTAATGTAATGCAGAATTGTTTTGTGCAGTTCTTTGGGATGTGAGGTTACTATATCTGGGCTTTAGGGGTATTAAACCCTATTGTGTTAAATTTCATATTTCTTCCTTCTGTATAGCAACACACTGTTTATAGCCTTCAAACTACTCAAGATTCAGATATGCCATTGAAATAGCAGTGGAATGTACTGTGTTTGGGAGACATTCTTTATTTAGAGCTTTGCTTTCATATCTAACCTTGCTGATTTGGGGTTAAATTCTTTGCTGGTGTAAACTGGTGCAGCTTCAGTTAATTCAATGGAGCAGTACCAATTTGCATCGACTTTATTCTAAATTTCTTCCAATGGGATAGAGAGTGAAATATAGGGCAAACTGTATGAGCAGAGAGACAAATCTGGAATTCCTTACTAGTCAATCAGTCACAAGTCCTGTTATCGTCAGTAAGAGCTCTACTCAATTAAGGACTCAGGGTTTGATCTAGCGTGGCTGGTTAAGCAACCTTGGAATGGAATGTATATCTGCTCAGCATTTGCTATCATAGCTAGAGATGGGGAAATACTGGAAAATGTTATTCTTGGGTAGTTCTGAAAAACTGAACAAAATTGTTTGGGGCTGTCCTGAAAACAAACTTTGCCAAGCTTCTGGCAAATTGAAAAGTTGTACAAATATTTCATTTGGGAGGATCACACAACCTCTCATTTTGATGGAAGGTGAACTTTATTTTTTTTGAGGGATTTTGCATTTTTTAAAATTAAATTGAAGGAATTTCTAGACAAAAAGTAATTTTCATTTGAAAAATTGAAAACATTTAAAATACTGATATGAAATAATTAGACTTTAATTTTTTTTTCAGAAAAACAATTTGGTAAAACCAAGATGACTTCACAAAATGTTTCAGCATCACCAAATGTGCTTACCTCCCCCACCCCACCACCACACCAAAAAGAAAAGTTGGCCAAAAATTCTGCCCAGATGAAATTATGATATATTAGACCAGATTCTGATAAAGGCATCCAGTTTCCACTGACACTTAGTGGGCACTGAATATTAATCACCTAGACCACTTTAAAAATCTCCATTTCAGTCTACAGATAAAATGATTCATTAGAAAAAATGAGTAACTCCTGTGCTGATAAGTAGCAAAGAGGAAGCCGTGCTAGTCTATACACTATCAAAACAAAAAGCAGTCAAGTAGCACTTTAAAGACTAGCAAAATGGTTTATTAGGTGAGCTTTCGTCGGACAGACCCACTTCTTCAGGTCTGGCTATGGTCTGAAGAAGTGGGTCTGTCCCACAAAAACTCACCTAATAAACCATTTTGCTTGTCTTTAAAGTGCTACTTGACTGCTTCCAGTGCTGATGTAACTGAGATCTAACCTATCTCCAATCTTGAATTCTTGTCCCTGGATAGTATGTTCCAATTGACCTGTTTTGGCTAAGTGATAGTTTAAAAATGTCATAATTTAATCAAAAATGGTTTTGGTTTTAAAATTCTTCTTTTCTAATATGTCCCTAAGGGCACTACAAACAAAAAGGATTTTTTTCTGATGATTAGGAAGTTAGACTCACAACCCATGCAAATTTAGCAAGCTCTTATTCCCTAAAATGGTCCGTGGCATTTGCCAGTTTGCTATTATTGCTTTTCCCCCGCTTCCACAGCATTAATTATGGTTTTGATCCCCCCAAATAATTTCAGTGATCTGTAGCTGAGTGGATACACTTCTCATTTAGTACACTGACTCAAATGGAGCCAGGGTAAGGATGAATTCCATAGCTAGTGACTAATAAAACAGATACTATGCAATAAAAGCCAGCCCTGTTAATGTAAAACTCAAATGATTAATATTCATATACTCTAATAGAGTTCCTGGCTATTGCACAATCAAGGCATTAATTAATTTATATATGTATATGTGTGTAAATAGTAGTTGTTCTGAAAAGAAAATACAGTGTGTTTCAGCTGCATATATTTACACATATTCAAGGCTACCTAGAATGGTATACACTGCAAAAACCTTTTAACATTCAGATTTAACACAGATTAGGTTTAATCCTTCACAGTTTGTCTAGCTTTTACTGTTTTCTTTTCCGCAGTTGTTTGCTTGTTCTGCCATATATCATTGTAGGCAGTGCTGATGTAAATTCATGCTATTGTGATAAAATGTTTAGCTAGAAACAATACAAACTATTTTGCAGCTGGATTATCATCAACAGTTATCACCTGGGATCGGGGCAAATAACTCAAATCCTAATGTTCACACATGTTAATTTAACAGATAAGATCATTATAATTTAGATGTTTATTTAAAGGCATTCCAAACATTCCAGGTCAAATTGTCCAAAAACTCTGTTCAAGTGTTAAGGGAATTTTGTTTTAAAGTCAAACATTATGTCTATTGTCTGCAATGCAAATTTATCTTCATGGGCATTTCTGAATGAACAATACATTCAGGCAGTAGGCCAGAATGTGCTTTCATTCACTTCATGAGCTTCAGTTGAGTTACTCTGCATTTCTCCAAGTGCAACCAAGATCTGAACATGCTTTGATGTCTCTACACTTCATTAGGACCTCTGCACAGTATTCAGCAGCTGGGATTAAAACAATAATTACCCTTGTTTGTGTTTGATACCTGAGGTTATTCTCTTGATATTTCCAAACTAGCTGAAATCAAGAAATAGGGGAAGTCTTCTGAGGAGATTTACAGACCTTTCAAAGCATGATCTCCAAACTTTCAGAAGCTTATAAAATTTGCCTATCACAAATTGCTTCCAGGTTCAGACAATATGCAAAGGATAGCACTGCAGTAGCACCACAGAAGGATTTGGATAAGATACAGGGATGGTGCTGATGAGGTCAGTGGTGTTTTAGCTTCCAGATTTCAGTACTGTCCAAACTATGCTCTTATTTATATTCATGAGGTTCTGGTAGTGAGTTGCACACCTATAACAGAGTTCAGAACTTGGACTACTGAGATCATTTTCACATCAAGGTTTAGCAGAGCACAGGAGATCTGCTTTGCCTGGTCCAGTAGGATCTCCAGGGTATATAAAGATGGACTTTATGTTCTGTGTGACCAGTCAGATTTGTAAAGCTGTTTTGCATAATTTTTGATTGTGGGTTTGCCGGATGCTGTGCTGACAACTCTTGTGTCTGTATTGATAACAAAGTGAATTCTGTAGTAAGCGACTAATATGAAAGAGGCTGAACGTCTTCCACTTGCGCTGCCTCAGGCGCATCCTTGGAATATCATGGAAAGACAGAGTGACCAACACTGCCGTCCTCGAGCAAGCTGGAATCCCAACCATGCACACCGTCCTCAGGCAGTGTCGGCTCTGCTGGCTTGGCCACGTCCACAGGATGAATGATGGAAGGATTCCAAAAGACATCCTGTATGGTGAGCTAGCCTCTGGCAAAAGACCTCCCAGACGCCCCCAGTTGTGCTACAAAGATGTCTGCAAGACAGACCTCAGAGAGGTAGACATCAAGCTGGACAACTGGGAAGATCTAGCAGACGACCGCAGCAGATGGAGGCAGGGGTTACACAAGGGCCTTCAGAAGGGCGAGATGAGGATCAGACAGCTAGAAGAGGAGAAGCGAGCGCACAGAAAGCACACTAAGGACTTGCCAGACACCCACCACATCTGCAAGAGATGCAGCAAGGACTGTCACTTTCGTGTGGGTCTTCATAGTCACAGTACACGCTGCAAATGAAGTCCTCAATTGAAACTATAAAGGGTGCGATCCATAGTCTATGCAGACTGAAGGATGCCTACTTCCTTACTTCCTATGCATCTCAGATTCTCAATCTCTCTCTGTCTTTCCACCTGTGGAAATACAACTTCCTTGACACTGGATTCATTACTAGCAATGAGAAAACTGGATGGGAAAAAAACACTATCCTACTCTCGTAAGTACTATCATTCTATCCTTTGCTCCTTTGTGGAGGCACACCTGAGATAAACTCATTTGGAGGGTCTGAAGTGCACATCTATCTCCTTTCCACTCAATGTTTTTCAGGTGATCCGAAGGATGGCTTTGTGGAGAGCTGGGACCGAATCTACATTCTTTATCCAAACAACCCCAAACTTTGGGTGAAGTTTGGATCCCAATCCAGACCAACAACTCATTCCTTGATTTTATTTGTAAATGACTGAGCATCCAGCCCAATTCTAGTTTAGGAGTGGGACAGGACACATCCTTGCTGTAAGTTCCTTGTGTGACTCGGGGGACATCAGTTCATCTCTGTACCACTTCCCATATCTATAAAACGAGCAAATGTGTCCATGCTTCACAGGAGTGTTGCACATCCTAAATTAACTCAGATTGGTAGTCCTTTGAGATACTCCAAAGGGAAGTGGTATATACAAGTGTAGCATATGATTAACATTATTGCGCACTACCTGAATTCAGCCAGGACCAGAACCAGGATCTACAGAAAAACTCATAAGACAATTTTCTTTCACAGCCTGGGTCACGGGCATGATAATTTTCAAGTCTGGAGAGCAGGCAATAAGCAGGCCCTTGGAGTGGCAGATTCTGCCTTGGCTGACAAAGCCAACTAGGCCAAACCAGAGTGGCATTGTGGCACCGTGTCAAGGTGCAGAGTTGGCAACAGGGTTTGTTGAAGGGATAGGTTCTTGGGTTAGTGGCTCTGCGGTGTGGTGTGTAGTTGCTGGTGAGTATTTGCTTCAGCACCCTATTGCCAACTCTGCCCACATATCTACTCAAGTGACACTATCATAGGACCTAACCAATCCACCACACCATCGGGGGTCACTCGTCTGCACGTGTGCTCATATGATGTATACCGCCCTGTGCCTGCAGTGCCCCACTGCCATATATATTGGCCAAACCGGACCGTTTCTTTACAAAAGAACAAATGGACACAAATCAGACGTCAAGAATGGTAAGATACCGAGCCAGCAGAGCACTTCTGTCTCCCTGGACTCTCGGTAACAGATTTAAGTGGTGATCCTTCAACAAATAGGCTTCATTATTATTATCATTAGTCTCGTTTATTGCCGTAATGCCTAAAGGCCCAGTCAAGAATGAGGTGCGGGAACATTGTGCTAGGTGCTACACGACAGCAGAACAATGGATAGGTGCTGCCTAGAGAGCTTACAGTGTACATAGACAGGACAGACATAGGGTGGGAGATGGGGTATCACACACAAGCAGGGCAAACAATGTGATGGCAGGAAACATAATGTTAGTACCATGATTTTGACAGACGATTAGGAGAGTAACCCCAGTTTGGGTTTGCCAGCTCTTAGAGCAGTGAGGCTCTGTTGAGCCCTACCAAAAAGACTACCACTGAAATGACTACTAGAGCCCTCTGACTCCATTCCCAGCATGCCTGGAGCCAAAGTGGGCCATTGAAGGAACTGGAAACTTCTTCTTGGGCCATTAGGAAGTCTTCTGCATGAGGTGATCAGCAAAGGCAGGCTCTCGGACCAGTGACAATCCAGAGCTGCACAGACAGCCTGACTTTGCTGTGAGAGTCCTTGCTAAAAAAATTGCCATCCCCCACGAAAGGGAATTCTTGTACTGCTGTAAGATTCAGCTGCATAGACCAGGCAGTTCCAGCACTGCTGTGGCCAGATTCCAGAGAGAGAGACAACCAAGCATCAACCACTGATTAAGAGCTGATTGTGCCTCAGAATTCCAGGCGTGAGAATCCAGTAGGAGTCAGGTGAGGGCCTTGGGGGAAGACCTTTTATTCAGCCCAGATAATTCCACAGTAGTGCAACAATGCATCTCAGGATGTGAAACTTCATTGTGCCACCTGCCTTGAAACATGCCATCAGCTTTGCTGGGCTTTGCAGGCATTGTAAGGCAAGGACTGGTTTATTTATCGATATTTATTAATTATTAGTTAACCACAGATCCTTACCGGATCCTCTCTTCCTGTTCTCAGTAGTTACCTGATCCACTATGCTGTTATTATTGGCATGCGAATCCTTTGCTGGAGTTAGTTTTATTTATTTCATTGTACCCTGTGTAATGGGCTTTAGGCTCCTAGCCAATTTTCCCGGAGATAGCACCTTTAACGTTTCAGGCACAGTGAGGAATCAGCTACTAGAAGACAAACCCAAGACATGGTGCACACGTGGAGAGATGAGAAGCCCCTCTAAGTTTGGGTGGTAGCAAGCACCAGGGAGGGAAAAGAGAGGAGGTATAAGCCACAGCCTAGGGGAGGAGCTACAAGAAGGAAAGGACATTGAGGGAGACAAGGCTGGGGAGACGACAGAAAGAGGGGCAGACATGGAGCGATGCTGAGGTGAAGATTGGAGCAAACAACTAATCAGCGCAAGGCAGAGACTGTCCTAAAACTGTAGACAGTTCACTGAATTATCAAGATGCTTTGGCTGCTTCTGCTCCTACTGGCCAGAGACCCCATTACTCATTCTCTTTAAAAATAGTTTCAGCCCAACTTCTGTGTAGTTCTGCTCTTGAGCAGGTATGGAGCAGAAGCAGAGGTGTTTCAAAACACAAGGCATTTTTTAAAAAATTTAGTGTGCGGAATGCAAAAATCCCTGTAATTGAGCTCTGAGCAACTTTTTCCTGACTCACATGTTCAGCCTCAATAAGCACATTCTTCGGAAGGGGAACAGATCTCCCTTTGTTAAACTTACCCCAGCTACCAACTGAACTGGTTCAACAGATTGAACCTCTGTAGTCTGACACTCTCTTGTCCAGTAACATCCATAATCCAGCATGATTTTAGATAGCCGGATGACCATTTATGATGGGTGTGGCCAAATTTCCCGTGGTTCTATAAAGTTTGTTTACAGCCACTGATCCTGGCTGTCAGTGTTCTGTGCGGTTATTTAGCTGTAATTTACCCCTAAATGTCTTGTCATGGCTCAGTGAACAGTGGAGGTGTTGGTGATGCTGCTAGACAATATTGACCTTACCTGGTCCAGTAAATTCTCTCATTCGGCACCGGTCAGGTCCCAAGGGTGTCAGACTAGAGAGGTCAACCTGTAGTTACAATCTCTGGTACTCATACAAGGCATTTCCTCTGAGGATCTCAAAGCACTTTTGAGATGTTAGCTGATTAGACCATACAGTAACCCAGTGGGATAAGTAAGCAGAGATATTAGATTACAGGCACCCAACAGGGTTAAATCCATCTGGGCTGTGGGCATACAGTGGCATAAATTGCCTGTACCTCTCATTCCATCAGCAGGCCTGGAGCTGGTTAGCACAGACATACAAGTCGGAGAGGTCTTCTCAGAGAGCAAACAGGACAAAGCATCCAGAAGGGATGCCAATAAACAATGTTTCCAGGGGTACATGCATTGGAGGCTTTCATATGGACTCTGAAGTTCCTGATTCTCAGTCCCGGACCATAGCTCTCTCTACAAAATTCAGCCACCGGGTGCCATTGCATCCCCAAGCATAGTGTCCTTCCAATCAGACTGACTGCATTGGAGAATGGAGTCCTGTATTTACTCAAGGGATATATACAGACCCAGAAGGGATGACATGAATACATGAAAATATTTGTTTACGCTGTATACACTTAGCTCTAGGGTAGTTTCTGGCCACAAGACATCACAGAGGTCAAGCAAATAGCAAGATTCCATAAGGAATTCTACATTTATGTGGATGACAAGATGCATCAGTTATCATAGCAAATACTTTTAAAAGTTCTGGAATGGATATAAATGCTCACAATTGGGGTTTGTCAGCTGCTAAAGGAGTTTAGGAGGAAATATTCTGTGAACACACATTAGCCCAAAACTGCCTATTACAAGGCTTCTTCCATCTTCCTTTGAAGCTGTCCAGTCATAGTGATTAGATATGGAACAAGATGGACCCATGATCTGAGTCAGTATGTCAGCTCCTGTGTATCAGCTTTCCCCATCACTATTCCATAATCTGATTTGCTGTGAGCAATTTCAATAGTCTCCTGCATTCAGTCCTTGGTCTCTTTCTGAGTCATTTAGCCAATGTTAACTTAGTGGATAGTTTTTGTGCTGTGCACACAAAATGGTGGCTTTGTTTACTAGGAATTGGCCTTATTTCAGAAAGGACACTGAACAGCTGTCAGGTGTTACCTGTATTTAGTTCTCTACCAACCCAGGTGGGATCTCAGAGGCCAACTTGAAATTGCAGCTTGAGAGTGAGACCAGCCTGGGTTTGCTCAGTGATGGTGTCAGAAATATCACAACTGAAACACTCAAATAATCTAATTGAAACCATATTTCCATGCCAACATGCTTCCAGTTGCATGGGCACCAGAGTTATAAAATCACAGGTGAAGCACTTTCTTACAGCTCTACTTTAAATAGACATTTTTTTGTTTATCTCAAATTCAGCATTATCCTACCAGTAACTTGAAGGGGGAACATCCATCAGAACTAACTAGCGCTAATCTAGCAGGGAAGAGATAACAACCAACAGGGCCGACTGGAAGGGAAAATGACAAAGGGTATATCTAAACTGCCCAGAAGATCGCCGGGGTCAGGATCGATTGTTCAGGGTTTGATTTTGTATGCCTCCTAAGAACGCATGAAATGGAACTATCTGAGTTCAACAGTCAACCCCATACTCCTCAGTCTCTCAAGGAGTAAGGGAAGTCGATGGGAGAGTTCCTTACGTCGACCTCCTTCTATGAAGATGGCCAGGTAAGTTGATTGTGGATAAGTCAATTCCAGCTACGCCATTGCTGTAGCTGGAAGTGCATGTCTACAATCAGTGGGGTTTTTTTGTGCCAGCACTTGCTGGTACTGAATACTGGCACGTTGGCAGCCCCAGTCGTGGGACTGGCAGAACTGGGCTGGGTGGGGGGATCTGGCTGAGTATCAGTGACTCCTTTTTTCTTTTTACAAAAATACCACTGTCTACAATTGACTTTAAGGTCTAGTGCAAACCTGGCCAAAGTCTGGTTTCAGCACACTGAGGCTGTACCCAATTATAATGAATGGCAAAACAGCTCACAGAAGAATGTGGGTACAGGCATAGTAACAATGCTAACAAACATCTGAACCAATGCCTTGATTACATTTGTGTTGTAAGATGTCAGTGCTACTCAATTCCCTATACATCTGCCTGAAAATACGTTTCCTTCCCTAAATGTTCTCTCATTAATTCTCCAAAATGCCTGTTTTTAACCATCAGTTTAGTTGAGAGGCTTGGTTTTGTTGCATGTGACATTGCTTTGGAATGGTAGATAATATGTCTATATTTACTCACTAATCACAGCCATGTACCTGCAATGTACCTGTAATGTGCATATTTAAGATGCATGGATGAATAACCTCTATGCTTGCAAATGTTTGTTGGGTTTTTTTAATGGCTCTTCTAGGTATGCATATATTTCCTCTTGACTTTTGAGCTGAAAGGCATAGAGGAAGAGTCAAAGGCCTAGAACTAAACAAAAAAAGAAAAAAATCTTCCAGATTACGACATCACTATGGGCTAAACCCAGAGTAACTTTGTTGCCTTTAAGGCTGTGTCTACACTACAGTGATCTGTTGACAGAAGTTATTGTTGGAAGATATCTTCTAACAAAACTTCTGTCGACAGATTGCAGCCACACACAAAAGCAGCTCTCTCTGTCAATCCACTCTCTCGACAGAATGGCCAACCGGAAGCTCAACAGACAGTGCTGCCCAGTGATGCAGAAGCTCTGTCTGTCGACAGACGGCCCCTGGACACATTATGGCTGTTTCTACGCGGTCCACTTCCTTCTGAAGTGGCATGCTAATACAAGGAGCAAAAAATGCTAATAAAGCGCAGATGCAAATTCCCCATACCTCATTAGCATAACATCATGTGATTTGGAGTCCAGAAGACCATTCTTTTGTACTCCAAAATTCCATGTAGAAGCACGGCCCTGGGGTGGCTTCCGGAAGGAAGTCCTTCTTCCAGAGACCCCTTCTTCCCAAAAATTTTTGGGAAGATGGGGCCTCTGGAAGGACTTCCTTCCAGAAGCCCCCTTGGGGCAACGCTTCTACATGGTGTTTTGGAGTCCAGAAGAGCGGTCTTCCGGACTCCAAATCACATGACATTATGCTAATGAGGCATGGGGAATTTGCATCTGCGCCTCATTAGCATATTTCACTCTGTGTATTACCATGCCACTTCTGAAGGAAGTGGCCTGTGTAGAAACAGCCCATGGGTGCATCTACACTTGCATTCCTCTTTCGAAAGAGATATGCAAACTAGGTAAATTAAAATGCAAATGAGGTATACATTTGCATATTTAGCACCTCGTTTGCATATTCTGCTTTTGAAAGTGCTTCTTTCGAAAGAAAAAAGCCAGTGTAGATGCTGCTCTTTCAAAAGTAAACCCATCTTCAAAAGAATCCTGCTTCCCTTTTTAATTAGAATATGTAAATGAGGTGTTAAATACACAAATTTATAACTCATTTGCATTTTCAATTTACCCCTTTCGAAAGAGGAATACAAGTGTAGACACAGCTCATGAGTTTTCTCGACAAAACTGGGGTTTCATTTGCAAAACTCGCTAGCATAGGTGTAGCTGAAAAAAGGTCTGAGGTTTACATCACTGTTCTTGAGATCAGAATTTAGCCCCATATGCCAACACCACACAATTTCATAAATTTCAAGTAGGCAGAAGAATGATTTAGAGCTGCCAAATTGGTTGCTTGCTCAAATGGAGAGACACAAAATAGCCCATGTGTCAATCAGAGCAGGGCTTCTTACAACTTGAACTTTTGGCAACAGTCTCAACCACAGATTCTCTCTGTGATGACACAGATTCCAGAGCTTGTTCACCAAGACATGAGAGGAAAACACACAGCAGCATTAACAGGTCTGATGATCCTACTGATATTTCTGCACCTGGCACCTGCAGTCCATATGAATGTTTGATTATTATGCACAACATGATGGCATGTGCCTGACAGAGATTTTTGAAATAGAAAATGCTTCCTCATTATCTCACCATTTGCAAATCATAAATTAATCCGTTGAGAGAGTCCATTGACTAACATGAACTGTAAAGAACTAAGGGCTGCATCTCTGTGTTGTTTAAGGAACAATGACGCCTTGTAGAGGCCTCGAACTTGCTAGCATCTCTGCAGTTCACAACTCATTGTACAGGGTGAACCTCTCTTAACCAGCAATCTCTTCTCCAGCAAGATCCCTCACCCAGCAGAACAATGGATGTCGCTAGACAGATAGAGGAACCTGGACCACAGCTGGGAACCCTGGCAGCCCTGAAGCTGTCTGGGGCACAGAACCCTGCTGGCAGCACCAGCTGTAGGGACCCTGGCTAGGGGTGAGGGAACCTGGCAGCTCCAGGGCTCAGAGCCAGCTGGAGTGTAGATCCCCGCAGGTAGCCCTGCAACCCCAGGAACCCAGCAGCCATGTGGCAGGGAGGTGGCAGAGGCTGGGAGCCCTGCCTGCAGCCTCAGCCTCAGGGTCATTGGCAGCCCCAGCCATGGCAACCCAGCAGCCCTGCAGCAGGAAGCTGGCTGGGCACTGAGCCTCACAGGCAGCCCCACAACTGCAGGGACCCCTACCTCCTAGTGGGAGCCCAGCAGCCGTGGGGGAAGCCCTGCAGGAGTGGGGGGTCCCTTCCAGGAAGCTGTCCTGACCTCCCCTGGTCTGGCAAACCCCCTGTTCTGGGACCACTCATGACCCGAGGGTGCCTGATGAGGGAGATGGAACCTGTACAATATTTATCAGGGGCAGAAGCTGGATTTCTCATACTCCTACCATGCTTTGATCATGCTAACTAGCCAGTTGTTCATCCAGTGATCTCACACTGTTGTAAATCAGTGAAGAGATCAGAACCAAGCCCAGTCTGGATATGGATGATGGGTTGCAGAAAGATACACTTACCAATGTCGTATAAACAGACATGGGCAAAAAGGTTAAAGTACACGAACAAAGACATTTCAGCATGTTTGTCGTGCTGTCTTGTCCCTTCAAATGTTTGAGCAGAGCCCCCTTCTTGGTGAAAAGCCTCACTTTCAAGTTGGTTTCAGTTTTGCGGCCAAAATAGGACAACAATACGTGGGTGTCCATCAGCTCCATTTGTGGCTGTTTATCTCCTTCTCATCTTGCTCCATAAAATTACAGGCCAGTCAGCTTAACTTCTGTGCCAGGAAAGGTAATGGAGCAGGTAGCTAAGGAAGTCATCTGCAAGCACTTGGAAGGTAGTAAAGTGATAGGGAACAGCCAGCATGGTTTTGTAAAAAACAAATCATGTCAAACCAACCTGATAGCTTTTTTTGACACGATAACGAGACTCGTAGATAAGGGAGAAGCAGTGGATGTGGTATACCTAGACTTTAGTAAAGCATTTGATACGGTCTCGCATAATATTCTTATCGACAAACTAGGCAAGTCCAGCTTAAATGGGGCTGCAATAAGGTGGGTGCATAACTGGCTGGCTATATCGCACCCAGAGAGTAGTTGTTAATGGTGCTCAATCCTGCTGGAAAAGCATAACAAGTGGGGTTCTGCAGGGGTCTGTTTTGGGACCAGTTCTGTTCAATATCTTCATTAATGATTTGGATATTGGCATAGAAAGTACGCTTATTAAGTTTCCAGATGATACCAAGCTGGGAGGGGTTGCAACTACCTTGGAGGATAGGGTCATAATTCAGAATGATCTAGATAAATTGGAGAAATGGTCTGAAGTAAACAGGATTAATAAAGAGAAATGTAAGGTGTTGCACTTAGGAAGGAATAATCTGTTTCACACATACAGAATGGGAAAAGACTGTCTAGGAAGGAGTACAGCAGAAAGGGATCTAGGGGTTCTAGTAGATCACAAGTTAAATATGAGTCAACAGTGTGATGCTGTTGCAAAAAAAGCAAACGTGATTCTGGGATGCATTAGCAGGTGTGTTGTGAACAAGACACGAGAAATCATTCTTCCGCTCTACTCTGCGCTGGTTAGGCCTCAGCTGGAATATTGTGTCCAGTTCTGGGCACCCCAATTCAAGAAAGATGTGGAGAAATTAGAGAAGGTCCAGAGAAGAGCAACTAGAATGATAAAAGGTGTGGAGAACATGACTTATGAAGAAAGGCTGAAAGAATTGGGCTTGTTTAGCTTGGAAAAGAGAAGATTGAGGGGGGACATCACAGCGGTTTTCAGATATCTTAAAGGGTGTCATAAGGAGGAGGGAGAAAACTTGTTCTTCTTGGCCTCTGAGGAGAGAACAAGAGGCAATGGACTTAAGCTGCAGCAAGGGAAGTTTAGGTTGGACATTAGGAAAAAGTTCTTAACTGTCACGGTAGTCAAGTACTGGAATAAGTTGCCAAGGGAGGTTGTGGAATCTCCCTTGCTGGAGATATTTAAGAACAGATTAGATAGATGTCTATCAGGGATGGTGTAGATAGTGGTCGGTCCTGTTATCGGGGCAGGGGACTGGACTCGATGGCCTCTCGAGGCCCCTTCCGGTCCTAGTGTTCTATGATTCTATGATTCTATGAAAAGCAACGTTTGATAAACAAGGAATTTGTAGCCAATGACTGGTGGGTGCTCCCACTGCCTGAGCAAGAGGAAGAAAATTTAAGCAAATAATACCATAAAAAAGGGGAGAGATGTACACCTGGAGTCATAAAGGGGCAGAGTGATGTTTTGGCTCCTGGGGCAGTGTTTGCTAGTCTTTAAAGTGCTACTTGACTGCTTTTTGTTTTACTAGAGAGGGGGAAGTAGTCAAAGAAATACAGCACAAAGGATAAGGCTGCTACCAGGGCTTGTGCAAAGCAAGACACAGTAAAGTGAAAGCAAGCAGCCATCTTGACTGACTTCATGCAAGCAGGCAGGGAGAAAAACAACCTTAATCTGCACTAAGTGGGCTACAGACAGCAGTGGGACCGCCAAGAACAGTCAAAGGAGTGTGCAAGCATACAGCTAGAAGAGGGCAATGGAGCACAGGTAATGCATAGCAGAAAAAAATTTCCCATGGGAAAGGTGTCCCGGAGGTGTGATCTCCAAAAGTAGAACAGAAAAATGGCATCTTTGTTGAGCACTATCTGGGAAGTGAGAGAAAACCTGTAAGTCACAGATGGTGCACCTTGAACAGTGTAACCTGAAACACCTTTCCAGATGGACAAGTTTCAACCTTGCTGGCAGGAAAAGCTTTGAAAACATACACGTGTCTGTGTGACCTGTCGTCTCCCACTGTGCTTGAAACTGCCACGTCAGCCACATTTACTGCACAATGTGGGAACGTTTTTCCTACCCCATTGCTGATAGAAAATTGCTATTGGTTTCATTAACAACACCTGGGAAGTTATTGACCGTACCAATGGAGATGTCCAAGAAAGCTGTTGAAGTGGCAGGTGTAAAGAATGATTCTCTGGATTTAGTGTGAAAGGAGAAGTTCACCTCTTGCATCAGAAAGACAGAGGACCATGAGAATGTAAAGAATTTCTCTGAGGCCATTACATGGAACATATACAAAGTGAGGGTTACTGTGCACTTCAAGGTATTTGCAGAATGTGCCAGAAGGAAGGGCACATTGCTGTGAACTTTTGAACAGTTCAAAACCAGCAAAATAGAGTAACCATACATGCAAGAATATTCCCATGATGACTAGACCAAAGAAAGCATTGACATTGGAAAGTCATTATGTGGAAGAAGGCAAGAGCTCTAGTTACACTGACCAAAACTTAGCCCTATGTGTGTTATCAGAAGCTAGAGTCGGAGATGCATCTGGGTTACATCCTCAATGCCAGGAATTCCTACAAGAATGGCAACTCCCTGCTGCAGCCCTGAGCCCCTGTGCAGGGCTTAATGGGAAGCTGTGCGGCTGCAGTCAAGGAGCCACACAGCATAGAGGGAACTTAGGACAGAGACTTACTGAGGATCCCAACTACAGTGATGGAATGCAATGAGTACGTGGAGAACTTGTGAAATGCCTGGGACCTGTTTTGTTTGTAAAACTTGTAAAACTGTCCAATGGTATTTGATGGGAGCAACATATGTACCATTTGCAGACTTTATGGCTATGGGTACACGACAGCGCTGTGTCGACAGAAGTCACTGTCAGAAGAGATTTCCCAACAAAACTTCTGTCGACAGAGTGTGGCCACACACAAAAGCCAATGAGGAGAGCGCTCTGCTCTCTTGACAAAACAGGCACCCAAAAGCACAGCAGAAAGAGCTGCCCATTGTTCTGGATGCCCTGTGTGTTGAGAGAAGGCACCCCCACAGAGCGTCCACACAGGTATTTTGTTGACAGAATCCATCAACAGTAGCGTTATGCCTCATGGCAGAGAGGCAGAATGCTGCCAGGAAAAGTGCTGAGTTTTGTCGACAAACTGGCGACCAAATGAATTTTGTGTGTGGACGTTCCACCGGTTTTGTTGACAAAAGCAGGGTTTTGTCAGCTAATCTCACTCCTGTAACCATAGGGATCCTAGAGCAGGCATTTCTGTTTCTCCAATAAAATTTTCTTCAATTAAAATTCCTAATTTTTAGCAACTTTTTGGAAAAATCTTTGGGATCAGATGTAGTTGATTCCTTAGTCCTGGCTGTTACTGACATTCAGGACACTGCTGTTCTACCATCACAATGGTATCCAAAGAGGGTGTGGAAAAACAGTTGTATGCCTGAATTTATAAATGTTTTTAGTTAGTAAGTTACTATTCCAGGGCAGAGTAATCCCTTGCAATTGAAGAGTCTGTGATAGTCTACCCACAGCTCTTAAGTTATATGCTTATTGTAAATGATGTTTATATGTTTGAAAATCTTTTAAAAGTAGGGTGAAGGAATGTGATGTCTTGTCGGGCTAAATGTCTGAGCACAATCTCCTTTCCAGTACAAAGCTGCAATTTCATATTCATTTGAGTTTTGCAGCTGGAACAATAAAGCAATCACAGCAGACAGCTATGTGTCCAACGGCTTCCTCTGCGCCTCTCTGTCTTTTCTCCTTCTGTACTGGCACATAATTATACCACTTATCTAAATGTCTCCATCATGTTTTGTTTCTAGGCATAAAGTAGCAATATGAGAAGTCAGGCAATAATCTTAATGGGGGTAAAGGCCTAACCCTAGTCCTTGTGGTGGGGCCAGATTGTACTGCCAGCGATTCACTCAGAAAGGAGCACTCCATGCGCAGAACTCACCTCCTCTGTCTGGGAGGAAGGATTTGATACCCTGTACCTTTCTCTCAGAATGCTGCTGAGTTAGAATAATAGAATGGTAGAGTTAGAAGGGACCCCAGGAGGTCATCTAGCCCAACCCCCTGCTCAAAGCAGGATCAGTCCCAACTAAATAATTCCAGCCAGAGCTTTGCCAAACCTTTACTTATAACCCTCTGCGGACAGAAATTCCACCACTTCCCTGGGTAACCCATCCCAGTGCTTCACCACCTTCCTAGTGAAATAGTTTTTCTTAATATCCATCCTGGACCTCCCCGACCTAAACTTGAGAACATTGCTCCTTGTTGTACCATCTGCCATCTCTGAGAACAGCCTAGCTCCATCTTCTTTGAAACACCCCTTCAGGTAACTGAGGGCTGCTATCAAATCCCCCCTCACTCTTGTCTTCTGCAGACTAAGTAAGCCCAAGTCCCTGAGCCTCTTCTCATAAGTTATGTGCCCCAACCACCTCATCATTTTTGTTGCTCTATGCTGGACTTTCTCCAATTTGTCCACATCCTCTCTATAGTGAAAGGTCCACAGCTGGATGCAGTACTCCAAATGTGGCCTCACCAGTGCTGAATAGAGGGGAATAACAACTTCTCCCCAATCTCCTAGCAGTGTTCTTACTAATGCAGTCGAATGTGCCATTAGCCTTCTTGGCAACAAGGGCCACACTGTTGTCTCATATCCATCTTCTCACCTACTGTAATCCCTGCATCCTTTCAAGCAGAACTCTTACTTAGCTGTTCAATGGCCAGCCTGTAGCATTCATGGGATTCTTCTGTCCTGACTCCATCTACATGGCTCCCTTTGCATGGTCTGGGATCTTCATGACTGAAGAAGTGAAGCTGGGGAAGGAGGGTGAAGGTAAAAATGTGGGTGTTACACGTCATTCCTTTCCCTGCATTCCCACAGAACTTACATGGAAGATTTAACAAAATTCCAAGCTGAAAATGCTATCCCTACAGGGTTCTCGGTATCATAGAACAATGGGACCACTGTAGCCTTTGTGGATCGCATAGCCTTATCATGCATAGTCATGACCTCCTACTGATACCCTTGGAAACCACTAAACTTAGGGTCAGAGCCCCATGTCATTTATCCTATTAAGGAAACCCCACTATCAGGGGAATTCTAATGGTGATTTCCTCTCCAAAGTCCCTTCTTCTAGCTTTCAATTCGGAGGGAACAAATTGGCCAAATGTTATTAGAAATGCATAATATCCAATAAACTGGTCAGCTGAACAACAGTGAAGACTGAGGGTGTCTCTGTGTGCTGCAAAGTGGCTTATACTGAGTAAAAATGGAATCAAGACAAGATGGTTACAAGTTATATGATTAGACCCAAACTTCCGAGTCTTTCGGAATATTGCATTGGGTGTGTTTCCATTACTAAGGTGATGCAACTTCAGCTCTAAATTTATTCTGTTAATACCTTTACTTTTAATTGTATATCATAGCCCTCAGCAACTTTATACCAGAGTAGAACTGGAATTAATGACAAGTAATATAACTTCACTGTGCTTTCACACACTTTTGAATTTACCACTTTATTACTATTATAGCAATATCCATGCATTGGCAGTGAAACCCAACTGGACTGTGTAACTGGGCAGTGCTCCTGCTAATGCAGCCCAATATGCCATCAGCCTTCTTGCTGTTGACTCATAGCCTGACTTTTACTTAGCTCCGTGACTGCATCAAAGAAAATAACAAGCAAGACCAAGCGGATTGTGCCAGTAGATAATAATGAACTGAATGGAGTAGAGATGGTAGTATATTGTCTGGTGTGGGGAGGGGATTTTGAACTTTGATGCTGTGGTGTCACATTCAAGATTAATGCATTTAACTGTATCAGCAGATTTAGTGGAATTTAATTTTTACAGTTATATAATTTTGATGGATAACGTGCATGTTTATTGTTATGCATTTTTAATTTCTACATAAATTTTCAGTTGCTTGAAATTGAGCAGGGAGAGGCTGACAATAATTATTTAATAAGAGACTTTGAGATCTATAACCGTTAAAACCAAAAAGGGTAACATTAAATATCAAGATATATACAGTACATGTCCTTATTTTAAATACTGAGACTCTCTCACGCAGCATTTTTCCTACTTTACCTAACTGTAAATTTCTATTATTATTGAAGTACATTTTTTTCATTGGTTTGTACATGCATGGTGAAGTTGACATTTACTGATAAAAATCTAGTCCTATGTCCTACATATTGGCTCAGGAAACAGTGAGATACAGGTGAGAAACCATCAAGCCTTTACAAGAGCATTGTACTGAGCATTTTATGTATGGCTAGATTGCAATTTGGCCCATATGCCCGCTCAAGGATGTGGCAATGTGTGGATGATATAGGACCAACAGCAAGTTACCCCTGTCCCCTGGCCATCATTGCAGCAAGAGGGAAGCAGATGAGGCTTGGTGATGTAGATATGTGATTCTGAGGCACAGTGCTTCCTGAGATCATGCAATTTGCACACCAGCCTTTCCTCAGAGCTGCTCCTTACGCCACAATCTAGTCCTCACTTACTTTTTTGTGCTCTCTTGTGAGCTGTCTTCAAATTATAACCAACAAGGAACATGGCCACATGTGCGAAACACCACCATGGTAACCTGTAGAGTTAACTCAGCTACTGATGTTAAATAATATTTGTTACAGGTTTGTGTCCTTTCTGGTTAACAAGCAATTCGCAAACTGATTGTGATTTCTGGGAAGTGATGTGTGATTCCCAGGCACCAGCCAAACAGCTAACACAAAGAGCATTTGGGATTTCTCAGCTATTTTGCATACTCTCTATCTAGGTAAAGGCTGTATCTAAAGCACAGGTTGGTAAGTCACCATTGGCAATGACTTTGTAGATTTTTGGTTTAAATTAGGGTACTTTGATGCAACTGCTCCATCTTGGAAGGGCAGAGAAAGGCTTGTACCTGTGGGAAGAGTAATGTTGGTTTTGTTGTCGCGATCAGGCCTCTGCAAAGCCATCCCATGTGAAATGGGCTGGATCACCCTTCTGCAGAAAAAACCCACAGCCTATTTCAATAAGCCTCCCACCAAACCCTGCAGATTTCTTAAGACCTACAGGGGATCCCAGAGGGAATAGTAGCAGGTCAGGAAGAAGTGCACAGAAGTCTGTGTGACTCTGTTGTAACTCGGGCTCCAACAGCTCTGGCTCGAGTCCCTTGCAGGTTAGTTTTCTTGAAGGTGTGCTGCCCGCACATTGCTCTAGCCACTGGGCCTCTTGAAGCTGGAATCCAGACATGAAGGGGGCTCCGGGGAAAAAACAATACTGACACAGGGTGTGCTAATTCTTCCTTGTAAATGCCACTGGGCACCAATGTACATCTGACCGTGACCTGCCCACTCCTCCTGAGCATGCCCAGTACCCTTTTCTCCACAGAGCCCTTTGCAGGGTCAGAGAAAAGGGGAAGTTCCAGTCAGGGAGATACTTAATTAGTGCTAGCAACGAGCAGTCCTCAGGAGCGCCTTGTGCCCTCTCCCTGCAGGTGCAGCTACACAAGAGCCTGTTGCAATCTGCTGCCTGCAAACTATATCCATCCCTCCTCCTTTATCCACTGTTTTGTGAATCCTTGAAAAACCTCCTCCCTGGGAGAGGCATGATTTGACCTTAGGAAAGCTAGGCTGCAGTGCCCCCATAACACCACACACATCTCCCTGATCTCCAGCTCTGCTTTTAAAGGTCTTAGAAGTTGTGTCTTCCGGTACTGAAACTGACAAGAGGAGTTCAGCGCAGGACTGAGTCTTCAGCTGTAGTAACTGCTGTTAATGAGCCCGAACACAGAGAAGTGTAGAAGCTCAGAGAAGTGAAGCGTTAGCTCTTTCGCACCGCCCAGGTGAGCGCACCATCCGCTCCTGGTGCTTTATTGCAGTTTAGCCTCTCCTTCTTTGTAGCTGATATGATCATGACTTAGAGCAGCGGTTCTCACGCTGTTTGATCACATCCCTCTTCTTTTGTTACCTGCTCAAATTTCTTTATCCCTTCCATACTTCAGGGACACAGACACTTTTACTCAACCCCAAGGGCTCAGAGCAGGACCTGTTAATTTAAACTCCCACCTTTACCAACTCCTAGGCCTGAGAGTGTAATTCCCTGTGGGTCTGCAGGATGTGTGCCACTGGAAAAGCCTTACACAGTAATATTCTAATTCTTTATCCATTGACAATTACCAAACAAGCAGAATACATGCTAAGCACACAGTGTCATGCCCTCACCAATCCTGATAAAGGCAGGCACACTTCCCCTTGTAGAACAGACAAAGTCAGTCTCTCTGTATGCTGTCTGCAGCACCTCAGGATGTGGTAGTTCTTGTCTTGGGGTTGAGTCTGCCCAGGTTTTTCCCCTCTCTTGCTGTTCTTTTTTCCTTCCTTCCTTCTTCCTTCCTGCTGTTTTCCTTCTTGGACTCCAGTTTACATAGTGAATCTTGACTCCTGCTTAGCTATATCTTGACCAATTATTTTAGTATAATTTTACTAAGCAATCCTAACCTACTGTAACAGAATTATCTAACCAATCAAATCCCACCACCTTAATTGATTTACACCTAGCAAAATTAATTATACAGCAGACAGAAACAATTACAAACCAGCAAGACATCGTACAGAAAACAAGAGAGAGATAGCCGTGCTAGTTCATGTACTATCAAAACAAAAAAGCAGTCCAGTAGCACTTTAAAGACTAACAAAATAATTTATTAGGTGATGAGCTTTCATGGGAAAGACATTCTTCTTCAGATCATAGTATACATAGTATACAGACCCACTTCTTCAGATCATAGCATACATTATCATACAGAAAACAGTAGACAAGTGAAGACAATCACTATAGAATGGGGATTCCACAACCTCAGTTACTGGTAAGTAGTTTCTTGCCAAACACAATAATGCTGTTAATTAAGTTACCTTTACCCATCTTGATATTTGCTTTCTTTATCTGGTGACAGTGGGTGGCATTAGGATGTGGTCTCCCTCTTAACGTGGTGTGACATTATTGCAATGAAATGTAGATGGAATGTGAGTATGTGACTTGTAGCTCTACAGTTAATGGCTGCTGCTTTTATTCTGGCTGCAGAGGTGCTCTAAGTCTCGCATTGTATGAAGGTAGTCCGTTGCGTCTGACAATGATGTCTTGAGCTTGCACAGGCTCATTGGTTGTGGACTCGCATGTGGCTGAGGAATCCAAGCTTTGAACAGCATGGGCATTCACAGCAGGGGCAAGGGAATTGTCCTGGCTCTGTTGGTGTGACTGCTGCTGTCCATTTCGAGCATCAGTGAGGTGTATGTGTCTCTGCTCTTCAAAGTTGTCATACATGTGTTGTACAAGAGCACGCCAGACTGTCTGGTCTTTTGCACGCTGCTCTAGCTGATCTGGTTTTAAACCAGCATGAGCAATGTTGGCCTTCACGCAGTCTTTATCTCTTGCGAGGCCTGCCTTGATTCCTTTTGCCCTGGGAGAGTTCACCGTAGAGGAGTTGCTTAGGCATTCTTGACTCCTCCATTCATATGACGTGCCCTGGCCAGTGAAGCTGGGCTTTCAGAATCATGGCTTCGGCACTCGTGGCTCCTGCTCTGTCCAGGACTTCCAGGTTTGTAACTCTGTTTGTAACTCTGTCCTGCCATCGAATGTGCAGTATTGACCTCAGGCTGAATGTGTGGAAGCGCTCCAGCAGTTTTATATGTTTTCTGTACAAGGTCCAGGTTTCACAGCCAAACAGGAGATTGGTCAGGACTACAGCCTTGTACACTTTCAGTTTAGTGGACTGTTGGATATTATGCTGATTCAACACCCACACTCTCAGATGTCCTAATGCCTGGCTGGCCTGGCAGATTCTGGCACTGATTTCTTTGTCAAGGGAGCCATCAGTGACTATCACGCTGCCAAGGTACTTGAACTCCTCTACTGTTTTTAACTCTGTTCCTTCAGTAAAGTTTGAAGCAGGGAGAACAGCAGATTCTGGAGCAGGTTGAAACAGTACCTGGGTCTTTCCTAGGCTGATAGTCAAACCAAAGAGGCGAGCGGCATCAGCAAACTTATTGACGATGAGCTGGAGATCAGATTCCTTGTGTGCCATAAGTGCACAGTTGTCGGCAAAAAAGGCTTCAAGGATGAGCCTCTCAATAGGGTGATAGAAAAAACGTATTTTTATACTGTTACCCTTTGTAGCTCTAGTAGTTTATGCCCCTCCTTCGCATGTGTATGTATACTGATAAAAATCAATATGCGGCCCTCATTAAATATTAACTACGGCAAGGCATTGATTCAAACACAGCCTTTTAAGTATATACTAACATTAATTTTAAGCAAGATAGTATTTACTGCCGTCACACAGTTGTTGCTAGTGTGATAGATGTGCACCTTTTTTTTTGAAGCAGAGCAATTCCACAATTTGCACGAATGAGTAAGAGTAAAACTGCGACTGTGGTCAATGCTTACAATTAAATGTGCACAACACATTGTAGCAAACGGGTGGCTCAGGCTGGCAAGCAGGTGGCTGGCCTGGGTAGCCGCAGCGTGGGTAGGCAGCTCGGGTGTCTGGCTCGCAGCTGGGTGGGTGGCTGGTGGGTGAGTGGGTGGCTGGGGCGTGGTGTGGGGCTTGGGCAGGTGGCTCGGCAGCACAGGTCTCAGACGGGTGGGCAGTTGGCGTGGGCAGCTCTGGAGGCTGGCACAAGGCTCAGACAGCTGGCCAGCTGGGGCTGCACCAGGCACCCGCAAGGGACCAAGAAAAACTATTTGTGCTTATTTTTAATTTTAAAATAACATTTTTATATCAAGTTTTGGTGTTTATTGCAAATTGCTGATTGAATTTTTCGTTAAAAGGGGGGTTGGATGATGGTAAAGAAGAGGTGGGGTGTGTGTGAAGGTTTCTCAAAAATCAAAAGTTCAGGAACTACTGATCTACAGGAATCAGCTTTGCAAGTTATTTATTGCTGTGGGTAAAATGTGCTCCAGACACCTTTTTCCCCTAGAGTGTCTCATGCCCCACCTGCTGAATAAATTCTGGCCACCACATGGGAGTCTACCCCCGAGTCTGAGAACCTCTGGCTTAGCATAAAGACAATGGCTTCCTCCCAGGAGCTTTCACTTTCTATGCGTCATAACATATTTCTTCTAGTACTTTTGACAAGGCATGTCCCTCTGGAGACATGCATCAGGGCACTTAATTTCTTAACCTTTATCAATAACTGCTTCTTAAAATCCTCCAGATCCACTGGCCATACACCACCAACAATCAAGACCTGTGGCAACTGACTTACCAACTTCCTGCTGAAGAAGAAATCAGGAAAAGAAGATGGCGATGGATTGGGCATACCCTTGGAAAACCAACCACCAACATCATAAGACAAGCCCTAAGTTGGAACCCGAAAGGAAAAAGGAAGAGAGGGTGCCCAAGAAATACCTGATGTAGAGACCTGAAGGCAGATACTAAAAAGATGGGAAACACCTGGTCAGAACTGGAAAAAGATTACCCAGGACAGGATGCTGGCATATGATTGTCAATGGTCTATTCTTCAAGATGTAGGAGTGGAAGAGATTTACCTACCTACCACCCTGTATGCAGATGTTGGAGCCCTACATGGAAGTGCTATCCTGTATCTGCTGACTCACAATGTAGTTGTGGTGTTTTAAGAACATCCCAGGGAGCAGGAATGAGTCTATGGGAGAGAACTATAGTTGAGGACAGAGAGGTCCTACAGGGAACACTGGGAACTGTATAATTTTTGAGGAAAAGGCAAGAGAGACTCAGTCTATTCTGCACAAGAATGGATTAAAGACTCAGCCTGTTTACAGATCCAAAGCACCCTACCAGGATCCTCTTCTCACTAGGCCTGTGAACACTACAGGGATGCACATGGGCCTCCAGCAGGAGGGCTATGAACCAGCTGTGCTACCTTGAAGTCTCTAACCTTATGTGCATCCACAGGAGTGGGATGACTTCAAAGTGAACCCCTGCAACAATCCTCCCTTCTCAGTGTGGTTGGGAGAGCACAGTCATACTTCACATTTCATAGAAAAGGCAGGAGTTAAAAATCGACACAGAAGGATGTTCTTGGAAAAGACATCAGACATACAGCTGGGGAAAGGGGAGCTCTATTGTGGGTGGTTTATTTTGTTGCAGGGATGCCACCTGCACAAAGTAGAATTTGGCAAAGATAAGGTTTCATTGTTACTTTGTTTTACATTTATACTCCAGTAAAACTATGAAACCTTTCTTGCATGTGGGGAACACTTTTCTTTCAAGAGACAAAGAGTAGCTGAAATAGGTCTCTCTTCAGCCTTACCACAGAGGATTGTACTTCAACCAGTTTAAACATAAATGCCTCCAATTCCAAGAAATTCACCTTGGATACAATATAGAAATTTAAAAGACTTCTGTTGAAATTACTTGGAAAACTGAGAGCATTAAATGGAGAATGGTTTTTGAATCACCGCACACAATTCTGTCAGGAAGATTTTTTTTGTTAAATGCCACAGGACAGTGCTGTTATCATCATCATCAACAACAACAACAACAACCGTGGGCTCAGCGCCCTTTGGTGTCCGACGCCTCCCTCATTATTTCTTTCCATCTTTCCCTGTCTGGTGCTGAGTGGCTTAGTTTCTGTAGACTAGCTCTGCACCAATCTACTATATCATCTGTCCATTCTCTGTGGGGTCTGCCTCTCCTATTCGAACGGTCCATTATGCCGAATACCAGGGTCTTGAGTTTTTGTTCATTGTTCTTTCTGCAGATCTGCCCCAATAGCTGTAACTTCAGCTGTATAACCTTCTGCAACAGGTTTTCTTTCAGCTGTGTCTTCCTATATAATTCCTCATCGGTGACCTTCTGTATCTTTCTCAGGATCTTTCCATAACAACTCCTCTCAAACACCAATATCCTTCTCTTCCTGTATCCTTGGAAGGGGGTGCTGTGTGCACCCAGCCCTAACACCACCACTTATGCCTAAAGACGCATACATACAATAGCATGGCATGGATGGAAAAGCTAGAAGAAGCTCTAGCCAGGAGTTGTGAATGGAGAGCAAGGTGCGCTCTACTGTACAGCCATTTGGAATCTCTCACTGGCCAGACTCCTTTCTTTTTTGATTAAGCAAATAACCAATTATTTGACTGTATTTGCAGTTCAATATTTTAAATATTCAAGAAACCAAGTAGTTCAAGCTGAGTCAGGGTATTAGCCAGAGATGAAGCAGTCCAATATGAAAAGGAACCATACACACCACCCTTAGTGGGAAGTGATTGGTCTCACAGATTTCATCTTAGGTAATGTCTGAATAGATGCAGATGAGCTAATATAAATAAACATATATATATATATATATATATATATATATATATATAGCTATAAGACTAACTATATTTATAGCATACCTGTTCAGAAGTTAGAGAGTTCTTTTTACTCCATTCAGCTCACCTGCTAGCTTTTTTTTGCCCTTTATCATCCTCTCCATTCCTTACCTTGGTATTGGATGCCTTGTTCTAGATATCAGTAGGTTGCAAAAGCACTTCCCAGCTGCACCCGAGTGTACCATCCCAACTCTTGCTTTGAACAGCTTTTGTATTTGCCTGCTGTGACACTTCCTGGGGTTGTCAGGCTTGTGAGGAATCTCACTGCCACCTGCCCTTAATAGGCAGTGACTTATCTCTGCCTCCTATACTCCACTCAATATAGGCCTCTAGGCGCCTTAGGCCACACTGTCTCTCTTCAGGTTAGTGATATCTCCCACTCCTTGAGCCCACTGAATGTCCCCCTGGATTATGCAGTTCTCAGAGCCCTGAACATTTGCAGGATTTGCTGATTCTGCTTTCAAGGAATCAGTACAGCTCAGCTTACCAGGTTTACCTCAGATCGTCCCTTTGCTTAACTCACAGCATTTCAGTATGTTCATTCAGGTTGAACCTCTCTCATCTGGCACCGTTGGGACCTGACTGGTGCCAAATGAAAGAATTTGCTGGACCTTGGGACACCAATATAGTCTAGCAACATTACCAATACTTCCACTGTTTACTGGGCTCTTAGAAGATGCTTAGGGGAAAATTACAGCTAACTATCAGCACAGAACACTGAGAACCAGGACTGGTGGCTGAAAACAAACTTTATGGGACTGCAGAAAACTTGGCCATGCCCATGATAACTGGTTATCCAGCGAACTAAAATCATGCCAGATTACTGATGTTGCTGGATGAGAGAGTTACAGATCTGAGAGGTTCAACCTGTAGTAAACTTATATATCTGTTTATTGAACAAAGCAACTTTAATAGCAAACACTAGAAGAACTAGAAACAACTGGTTACGTATAAAATAGAGTCATAACACACATTTTAGAACATGGACTCAATCAAGACGATACTTGTATGTCTAATGAAATACTTCTTACCCACAAAGCATGCTGTACCTTACAGCCAGGCTGGCAGTGACCCTTCTTTCATGATATATGCTCACTCTCAGCTAGGCATCTGGGTGATGGATTCAGTGTTCCATTTTGCACTCCAAGATAAACCAGGCCAAGTTTTTGTTCTTATTTATAAACAGGACACCTCTGGCCATTTGCTTCTTCTGGTTGATTTCCACTGTCGTCTTTTTTGCAATCTCTCAGTTAACCCCTAGCTTAGTGTACAAATAGGCCCAAAGGGATACCATACACACATGACCAGAAAGGGAGTTAGGGGTCAGCTATTTCAGCCTGAGAGAAACATTCCCGAGCTCTGGCCAGGGCTTCACTGGCAAGTTACAGCACAGTAATTCAGCTCTGACTGCTGCAACTCTCTAGGTGTTCCCACTGGCAAGGCACTTAGTGCACAGTTACTCCACAGCTGCTGTGTGCTAGGTAAACCCCCTACATACAGCTTGGTGCTCAGTGGCTACAGCGCTGGGATGCCCGTGTGGATGCTGCGGTATACTACCGCACTGTGAGAGGCTTCCACTACATGCCCCATAATGACTGTTCTCACCTTGCTGATCGTTGGTTTAAACTCTACTGCCTTCCTCTCAGGTGACAATCCTCAGTCCTGCCCTTTGAATTCCTCTGGATTTTTGAAAGTCTTCCTCCTGCTTGCTCGGGGATGCACGAGATGCTCTCAGTGCATCTTTCCAGGTGACTGTGCGAGCTCCACACCTCAGGAGATCGATTCCCTACTTGGAGCCATGCAGAGATGTTGGACCTCATGAACCTTTGGGAAGAGGAGGCTGTCCAGCCCCAGATGCATGCCAGCCATAGGAATTATGATACATATGGCCAGATCTCAAGATACATGGTCCATAGAGGTCATGACTGGGGTGCACTGCAGTGTCAAAGTTAAGGAACTACAAAGAGCCTACCACAAGGCACAGGAGACAAACCATGTCTCTGGTGATGCACTTGTAATGCTGCCAGACCCAGGTTGCCAGCCCCACAGATAGAACCTGAGAGCATAGGGTCTAAAGCCCTGCACTCTACCATGTGAGCTAAAGGCCAGCTGGCGTTCAGCAAGGCTGTAGAGCAGACACTTCACTCACCCCAGCTGAGGTCTCAGTGTCTCTGGGTACTACATGCTTCCCTGGGTTGAAGGAGCACATCCCAAGCTTCTGAGACCTTCCAGCATTTCTTCCTGGCCAACATACCAGCTGTAATGCTGACAGACCTAAGGTTGCCAGTCCCAGGGATAGAACCTGTAAGCATAGGGGCTGAAGCCCTGCATTATACCACATGAGCTAAAGGCCAGCTGGCTCTCATCTGAGGCTGTAGAGCAGAGACTTCACTACCCAGATGAGGTCTCAGTGCCTCTGGATACTACACACTCATGACCTGCTGGTTCTACAAAGAGTTAGATGAAATATTGGGAGTGATCCCACTTCTACTCCAAAGACCCTGTGGATGCCTGAGGGCCACCCAAGAGAGGACTGATCCAGGAGGAGAAAATCCTGGATGAGGGTACCAAGGGAAAGGAGTACCCAGATCCAGAGGATGGCTCAGTGTCCACAAATACATGTAGTCAGGACCTATTTTCTACCCTGGAGGAGGTGAGCCCATCACAGCAGTTGGAAGCTGGGGAAGAACAAACAGCAGATGACATATCTGGGAGGAGGCTTTGACTTCTGGAAGCACTGGAGTGAATTGTTGGGGTAGGAGCCGTGTTCCATGCAAGCTGAGTGCTTTGGTAGTCACCCAGGAGAGGTTCAAATACCACCCAGCTGATTAGCAGAGGGACAACAGCTGCCCAGAAATGGCAGCATGTGTTTATACAGGTGGTGCACAGCCACACATGCCTTGAAACACATACAAAATTTATTCCACACATGGATGGAAAAAAATCAGAGAGCCCATTGGTGGGAGGGTTTCAGAAAGCAATTAGGTTCTGTGCGGTGCTAGTACCACCACAGGGCTAGTCAGATGCAGAACAGGGTGTAGCTGGAATTCTCTCATGGCATGGTAGCTGGCCTCACAGATTGTAACATAAGTGCCCCGCAGATGCTGGGCTATTCACCTCCACAGGGTCTGTGGCAGAGCTGCTGTGTTCACTGTCCTGGTAACAGTAACGCTTGCACCCCACTGACCTATACGGACGGAGGGGGACAGTTACTGCACACAGCAAAGTTGCATAAGGGGCAGAGTGGAAGCTGCGGTCTCACAAAAGACCCCCGTTTGCTGCCGTACTCACACTCAGCAGCAAAATATCATCCAGGATTGCCACAGCCTGTGGAAAATGTGTGGACTTTACTGGTTCTAGGGCCCCCTGTCAGAGCTTGTTCTCCCAAGACACACCTGCCCAGATTACAGGAAGGCCCTGTCCCAGTGGTTAACTCACCATTCTGGGGGTCTTGTCCCTTACATGCACTCGCCGTGGGACAGCTAGTCAGTGATCAGCATGTGAACAGTGCTTGTGTTTAAAAGGGGCAGTGTCTGTTCTCTGTCCAGTGTTAAAAATCATCCCCCTGTAAAACGCAGCACATTACAATAGTGTCACAGATGTAACCGTGGCATCCCAGCCTTGCTTGTTAGCACTGGCTGAACAGCTGCCCAGGGCAAGGAAGCGTCCTCAGAGAAGTAAAGATGACTGGATCCAGGAGGTTACGCTGCATTCCCTGTCTGAAAAGGAAAAATTGTAGGCGTGGAGGGACAATGAGCGGAGGGAGCAAAAGGAGAAGGATGAGTTCTGGAAGGAACCCACAGAGCAGCTCTTAAACATTACACAGCACCAAGCTGATACTGAGCAGCTCTGTGACCTCCCGGTCTGCATCTGGTGTCTCAAAACTGTTTTCCATGCACCCCTCTCCTGTCTCCCCAACACATTTTGGTCACCATCCCGTCCCCAGTCAGCACCTGCTCCTCTCCACACCTTTCCCTTCATTGGCCAGCTCTGCAGACTCCCACAAGCACCCAGTGCACCCCGCTCCTGTCTCTGTGCATTTAGCCCTGCTGGACTGCAGCACGAAGCTGTCCATCTGTCCTATTTTTCCTGAGACAGTCCTGTATTTAAGCTGTCTCACAGGTGTCCTGACTTCAAGAAAATGGGCAAATTTTCCTGTATTTTGTGGGGCTCCTGTTTCCCGGTGCCCCTTGTCTAGGGGCAGAGAGAGCTCCTTCAGGGTGAAGTTGCCCTGTTCCCCCATGGCTGGGGCAGAGGAATCTGCTCCGGAGTGTAATTGCCCTGTTCCCTGGTGCCCTGAACCTTAAGGCAGCAGATCCTGCTGCAGGGGAACTCCTCCACAGGGTGGCTGCCCCATTCCCCAGCACAGCACCCTCCTGCTGCCAGGGACCCTCACTGAAGGGTGGCTGCCACATTCCCTAGTCCCTCCCTGGGAGGCTGCAAAGCCTCTATTCTTGGCATCTCAAGCCAGGAATTTGCAGAGCCCTACCCCCTGGCTCCACCCCCACTGGGAGGCTGTGGAGCCCCCATCCCCACTGCTTCACTGTGGGGCAGCAGCCCCCACTGCCAAGGAGCCCTGACATGGGACAGCAACCCCCCCATCCTCAGAGGCTGGTGTCCCATATTTGCCATAGGGCAATGTGGTCACCTTATTAGCAGCACCCATTGACCAGCACGTCAGAGCTGCACATGATACCAGGACATACACAAGTCTGTAAATGTGCTGTGGTCTTGCCTCCCCTTTCCCCCCATAAGCTGCAGAAATGTCATGCCACGTGTTTTCTAGGTGAGCTGTTTTTAATAAACAAAACTCTCGGTTGTGAGCGCTCTCTGTGTTCCAGTACATGAAAACACGCAAGTGCACCTCTGCAAAGCAACAGGCACTATTGTAGTAAGTGCATTACAGAGACTAATCACAGTCCCCCACTAGTACTGCAGCCAGTGCTCTCCCATGCCTAGCAACAAACGTTACTGGCTTTCAGCATCAAATTGCTGCCTCAAGGCTTCCCTGATCATTACGGCACCATCCTGTGCTCCTCTAATAGCCCTGGTCTCAGGCTGTTCCAACTCAGCCTCCAGCTCTGAAGGAAGCTTCCTCCATTCCGTTCAGCAGGGGTAAGTGGTAACTGGCAGCTTCCTGACTAGGCATGTGTTTGTTCTGTAAGATGTGTGCCTCATGCAGCCTTTCTGGACCAGCCTGTGTTAATGTCCTGGAAAAGCCCACAGTGATCCCCAAGCGGCTGGAGACCTATGGAGAAAAACCGCTTCTGACTAATGTTCTCAGAGGCTTCATGGTCCAGTGCTAGAACTGGGATGTGCATGTTGTCTATAGCCCCTCCACAGTTGGAAAAGCTCATTGGTGCAAAGCAATCTCCAATTTCATGGATGTTGTGCAGAGTCACGGTCTTTCGGATCATGGTGTGATTGATGGTCCTGCACACTTCCACCAACACAAGTCCAACAGTCAACTTTCCCACTCTAAACTGATTGGAGTAGCCAGCTTTCACAGTGCAATTACCACATGTTTCTCCACCAGCAGGGCAGCTCTCTTTCTTGTGTCCTTGTGCCACAGAGTGGGGATGAGCTTATCCCACAGTCCTATGGAAGTGGCTTTCCTCATCTGAAAGTTCTGCAGCCACTGCTTATCATCCCAGACTTGCATGACAATGTGATCCCACCACTTGGCGCTTGTTTACTGAGCCCAGAAGCAGCAGTCCAGTGTAGTTAGCACCTCCGTGAATGTGAATTTCATGTGGTAGCTGTGATTCCTGGCAAAATCAGTGTCTGACTTATCATCATCGCTTTGCAATTTAAGGAATAACTTGACTACCATTTATGATGTGTAAGTGAGACCTATCAGCATGTCTTCAGCAGCTTGGGAACCATTCCCACAGACTGAGGAGGCAAAGTGTGCAGCACGAAAGCCATTGGAAGATGATACCAATATGGGAAGAAGCATATGGGTTACTGGGATGTGTGAAGCGATCCATCACAGGGCACTGAGACAGGACCCAGCATGCCTCACGTCCCTCTATGTTCCCACAAGCCTCAGCAGCAGAAGAGGAAGAGGTGTTTGGTGGAACAGCACTCCAGAATGAGCTGCTCTGAATGTTGTTGAAAGTGCTGTAAGTGTGGTCATGCTACTGTGCTGACAGTGTGGACGCACAAGAGCAGTTTCCTTGCTCCACTTTGTGAGCAGGGCTGCAGCTGCTGGCTCTTTACATATGCCAGCGTAGAAAAAGCCTAAGTCACCTCTGCTGACATCTCTTAACTCGATGAGGTATGCTACAACTTAACATAACCACTCATCATTCATATATCATGTAATGTCATCATCATCATCATCATCAACAGCCATGGGCTCAGCGACTATTCGTGTCCGATGCCTCCCTCATTATCTCCTTCCATCTTTCCCTGTCCGGTGCAGAGTGGCTTAGTTTCTGTAGACTAGCTCTGCACCAATCTACTAGATCATCTATCCATTTTTTGTGAAGTCTGCCTCTCCTATTCGAACCGTCCATTATGCCGACTACCAGGGTCTTAACTTTTTGCTTGTCATTCATTCTGCAGATATGTCTGAATAGCTGTAACTTCCATTTTATAACTTTCTGCAGTAGGCTCTCTTTCGGCTGTAACTTCCTATACAATTCCTCATTGGTGACCTTCTGTATCCATCCAGTTCTCAGAATCTTTCTATAACAACTCCTCTCAAACCTCATTCTCTTCAAATCTTTTGTTATCACCCATGTCTCACATCTGTACAACATGCTGCTGAATATACATGATTTAAAGATGCTCAGTTTTGTTCCTAAGCTAATTGCTTTCCTTTTCCAGATCTTATCCATCTCCTTCAAACTCGCTCTTGCTTTTGCTATTCTAGTCACTATTTCCTTCTTACGGTCTAGATCACATGTCATGTTGCTCCTCAGTTATGTGAACTCCTCTACGTTCTCTAGTTTGATCCCATCTACGCTGATCTTCCTTCCTATTTCCTTATCTCTAAATACCATTGCCTTCCTTTTATCCATGTTCCTAATCAGTTCATACTGCTTCTCTTCTCATTTAGCACCTGCACCATTCACACTAGCTTCTCTTTAACTTCCTTGATTATAACCGTATCATCTGTGAATCTCAAGTTGTTAATTCATGCACACTATTAATAATGTGCATTGTACACATTAGGCGTGAAGATCTTATAAGTGTGTAATAGCTAACATTTTTCAGGGACAAGTGGAGCGGAATCACTACCCCCTTTCAATGACCAAGGCAGAACATACATCTAGGAAATTAAAAGAGGCATTATTATAGAGGTAGAAGGTCAGGGTCTGTAGTAGTAAAACTGCTGGTATTTTGGTGAGGTACCAGGTATAGTTGGTGATGACAATGTAAACAGGAAAGATTTTAAACAACCCCTGGTAATATTATAACTGTCTCATTGAAACATGTTGTAAAAGTTCTTCATCATAAAAACTGCCTTAAAAGTGTCTCAGGAAAAGGAAGTCCCCTTGCAAAGGGCTAAAGCTTTCCAGATCAACAACTCTTCCCTCAGCAGAATCAAAGATTAGAAATGAAAAAGCTTTATCAAGTCATCCAACCCGTCTCCCTGGTAATACAGACTTCCTTCCCCTTGCTACCTTTTTGCTAGTACTTTTTCCAGTCTAAACAACCTAAGCCAGTGAGGCACAAGTGGCCCTCCTTCACCTCAGTGGGCCGCAAGATCGTCGTAACCAAGATGGTCTCCTGGTCTCACACTGTTGTATGCCATCAGCGCCCACCTCACTTCACAAACCCCGGCTTTACATGTTTGACACTTTTGTCATACTGGTGAAAAAAATGCTATGGGGATGAAAACCAGCAGAATCTGGCCACCTTATGCTTGGGCAACTGTCAACAAGATGTGTCATGGGCCACATATAGAATCTCAATGTGCCACATGCGGCACTCAGGCTGCAGGTTGCCCACCACTGACCTAAGCAATGAGGCCGCTGCCCATATTCCAGAGCCTAATACATTTCACTCTAAAATTTCCCCATTGCAGGCCAACTTGAATTGAGCAATACATTTATTTGGGCCAAGAAATTAACATGCATCGTGTTCAGGAAAGCGAACCCTCGCAAAGAAAGAAAGAAAGAAGGTTGATGCACATTCAATTTTATCAACTATGTTCTCCATGCAAAAATCAATAAGGCAACACATGCCATTCTCTTCAACTCAACAGACCTGTTAGCAAGGCTGCCCAGCTGCAAAATATGGGCACTTCTCTGCGAAGATGGAGAAGAAACTGTCTGTCACAGAGAGGGCAATGGAAAGAAGAATTTGGGACATTTCACTCTGTGAGTGAGTTTCCAGTAAAGTGATGAGACAACAGAGTGGAGTGCAGGACATTATTGTTAAAAGCAGGCACAGTAAAATGAGATGGGCTGGGCATATAGGCTCACTACCAGTTGATGGACCACAGTGATTGCTGGGTGGAATGCCCGGGAGCTGATATGACCATCCAGATAATTTCCAAAGAGTCGGGGCTTCTAGCGGAGATTTAATGGTCCAGGAGCCCCAGGCTCTTTCAAATCATCAGGCCATAGGGCAGCTGCCCCATTGCCTCCTTCTGTCCCCACAGCTTTCAATGGCCCTGATCAAATTGATCATGATGATGCTCCAGAGCAATTTTTGCTCTTTCATGGGTTTATGCTTGGTCCTTCTTTCTTTGATGCCAAAGAATAAACATCCATTGACCTTAAGACAAGCAGGGTCAGTCATTTGAGGCCAGGTCTTTATATATTAGTTCACAGTTACTCTCCCCAGTAGGCCTACTGAAGTCAGTGGGAGTAATAGTTCACCAGTGTGAGTAAGGAGATGTCACAATCTGGTCCTTGACAAACACACAGTGGGCTCAATTAACCTCAGTGTTTACATTTGCCAGTAGCCAAATTCATGGTCTTATTTGCCATGCTAGGCACAGACAGAGCTGAACACCACTGCAGCATGTGTAGACAGACAGGAGCTAACTTTCATCTAGCTTCATTAATAAAAGCAATAAAACCTGGAAGGCTGCCTGAATATGTAGTCAGGGTCCTGAACAGATCCCAGTCTGCCATAGCTACACTGCTACGGTTGCTCAAGCTAACTTTGATCTCCCTTGGGTCTGTCTATGCATTTCAGATGTCCTGAATGCAGTGTTGACATAGTCTTAGCGGTACCCACTGTATCAGTTTCTATTCCAAAAAGCAAAGTGTCTGTGTTAATCTTGTGCACTTGAAAATGGTTTTGCAAGAAAAATGTTCAGTCTGTGTGAACTAACCAGCATGTAGCATAGGAACATGGTCCCTAATAGTGCAACCCAGATGGCACAAGACTAAAAACCATTGAGAGAGTGCAGCATATTTTGCAGTGTAACACAAGTTAGTGAATTCAATCCTCCAGGTAATTAAATCTGTTTGGTGCAGCATCATTTTACTTCAATGCGAAAGGCCAGTATAACCTTTTCTCACAATATACAACCTTACACAATCGTGTACCTCCATTAGCATGTCGTTTGGAGGAATGTTTCACCTCTTGCAGAAGAACAGTGTTTGATGTAGCTTGTTACAGTTTTAAAATGTTTCCCCCTTAGGTTTTAATACAGCATGCAAAACGGGGAATGGCTCTGAGTACCTTTTACTTCCTTTAGCTCATGGAAAGTCAAATAAGAAAGAAAATGCAGTG
The DNA here is from genome assembly GCF_033958435.1 of Carettochelys insculpta. Lineage (NCBI taxonomy): Eukaryota > Metazoa > Chordata > Testudines > Carettochelyidae > Carettochelys > Carettochelys insculpta. The sequence goes on along the minus strand of NC_134138.1, from coordinate 23,606,127 downwards.
AATTATTTAGGACCCAGCAGCGAATTGATATTAAATATTTGCTTAGGCTCTGAGTTCCTCCATCAATCCTGAAAAGACTGGATTGTGACTTGGCAACAAGTCCCCTAGGATAGCAATAACTCCTGAGCCCTGGGGTGTGGGTGCATAGGCAAGTGGGTGCTTCACATCTGCCTTTTCACTCCTGGTTTGGGCAGGGTCTGGGTGGGAAGGAAGCAAAGGAACTGTCATCCTGGTCCATTTAGTCCTGTATTCTGAGTCTAACAGGAAGGTCCAAGAAACTTTGTGTTCGGTGTTTATGGAATAACTTGCCCCAGGGAACATTTCTTCTTAACCTCCACTAGTTAGTGGTTCTGTACGGCAGCATGAGGGTATGTTTTGCTTGGAAAACTCTTGGCTATTTTTAAATCCTCTGTGTTATTACTCCTGATACTCTCATTATCCATGCACCACAGAGCCTTGACCCTTAACATGTTTCCTTGTCAGTGGGGCTGAGCATGCATAGGTTTGTGTGAGGTGGGGCATTACTTGGAAGATGGAGAGGCCAGCAGAAAATTCCTGGTTCCATGGTGCTGAGGCGACCCAGGAAGGAGTTGTGACCATGGTTTCTTCCCTGGCATGAAGAAGTGACATGAAGCTATTTACTAAGGACTAGTTCTAAGGACACTGTCTAACCCCAGATCTGCCTTTTCCTTCCCAGTCCAACCCACGTAGTGAGAATAAAATGCCTATTTGCAAAGTTTTCAGTACACAATGTCATTGAAACTAAAAGGACAAGTTCATCTCTGACCCAACTCCACTAATGGCAACCAAGTTATGGCTGGGATAAATTGGGACCAAAATTTTGCACCCCTCCCCAGTGAAGGATGTGTTATTAAGGTGCGTTCTGGCCAGCTCTGAAAGTCAGACAAGTCCTGAAACCTGTTAGTTCTGCCATACAAAATATAACCCATTGCAATACCAGTCTTCCCCTATACCTGCTGTCTAAAGACAAATCCCCCTCACTCACATCCCCTCTTGTTGATGGTGTAAGGGGAACCATGTCTGTAATAACTAATAAGAATTTGCTTCTAGATAACTCAAGGGAAAACTCAGTTGTCTATGGAATAAATAAATGTTTCCAGGCAGCTGGGGCTTCAGCAAAGCTAATTGATAGAATTACGGCTTTAATGTGGAACTGTGTTGTGACTGAATTTTTCCAGTACTACAAAATATTATTTGCAAGTATATTTTGTCCTTGAAATATAGGTAGGCTCGATCATGCCGTCTCTTGGGATATCAGCATCCCATAGACTGCCCAGGAGTTACAGTGTTAGCTGCACCACAGCGGTGAGATCTGGGATGGGAGAGGATAAGGATTCATTTCGCCTGTGATGAGAAGGACTAATGCAAACTTGAAAGAAGGTGCAGTCCCGTGTAGCACACTTGAAAGAAAACAAACCAGCTATCATGTAGTACTTTAAAAACTAACAAAATAATTTTATTATTATAATTATTAAATAATATATAATAAATTATTTTGTTCATCTTTAAAGTGCTACGTGACTGCTGGTTTGTTTGGATAGAATACAGACCATTATGGCTACATCTCTGTTACTATTCAATGTTTGAAAGAGGTGTAACTACTGGGCAAAGTGTTAGCATAAAAAGTGGCATGTTACAAGGAACTAAAGGAAACACACAAACAATGTGTAATTGAATCTGTCCCGGGCTCTCCATATATGGGTGATGATCCAAAGACATAGCAGGGTGTATGTCAGGGTTACCAGCTCTCCCAGCTGGGCAGTCCAGATGCCATTTGTGGTGATGGTGGTCCATCCATCTGGTCAGGAGAGGTGGCAACCCTACTGTACATGGCTGAAAAGGAGGCTTTTAATAAAATGCTGGCTTATATCAGTGCTGATAAAAGAGAGGTTATGATTTCCTGATGTCTGTCGCATGTTGTGGGGTGGGATACCTTCCTGTCAGTTCGTTCATATCCATTAACTCTAGTGGCTACTGTTATAGCTCCCTTTTCTATTTAAAAAACAAATGCAACTAAAAGTTATCAACCCAAATCCGCCAGCTCAAATTGACAAAATAAAAAACCTGACCAAATAAACAAATGGAGAATTTCAATGCACTGTCTAGCCCTGGAGCGCCCACAAGCAAACAGAACCACAGAATGTGGCTTCCCATGGGGAGGGAAGAGTTCCAAAAGGCAAAGAGCCCAAACAGCTGTGATCTGAAAAATCACTGCCAGAGCTTCTCTATCCCAGATGAACATGTGCTCCATTCCTGGACAGAAGACTCAAGCAAAGGATGTCAAATAACTCTGATCCTGGCAAAGAAACTAGGCTGGACAAAGCTGCTACGAAATTCTAAATGGAGAAACAAGGCCTTTGCCACTGCTACGAATCACAGGATGTCTGAATATGGCAAGGTAGACAGTGATAAGACCAGGATGAGGGCTATAATCCTGAAGTCCTTGTGCGGGGCAGTGCATAGCTGAGCTATGCCAGATACAGGAGAAGAACCAGCCTATGACCCAGCAAGTCACATTCAGATAAGGTCACAGTAGCTCTTGTACTGTTTACAAGGTGGGTGAGGTATGTGAAAGGGTGTTCCCCAACCCCAGCATGGCACGAGTTAATGCAGCCCAGGACGGCTTAAGTAGCCGAACAGTCCACACCAGAGGGGGAATTTGGCCTGATTGGCAAAACTTCATTGAGGATGGAGCCCAGCTAAGCAGGGGTAGGCAGGGCTAATATAAAGCCAGGAACATAGGACAGAAGGGGCCACACTGTGGTAGTTTCCAGTCACACTCAGGGGTTTAAAGAGGGGAATGATGGCGTCCCAGAGGTGGAGCAGGAGCTCTGGGATTCTGGCTCTGCAAAATGGGTTTACTCAGCTGGCTGGTGGTTAAGGAAGCTTGTTAGAAATGGGGAAGAGAAAGGGCCAGGGAATGTCGAAAATGTGCCGAGGGGGGGCAGACCTTAAGAAATGGGTGGGCCCAGGTTCCCCCAGCCACTGTGGAAGTAGCATTGTTCGGACGGTGGAGCAGAACACTGCCTGAGGGAGTTCATACCAAGAGACTTCGATGTCCCAGATGGGGAAGACACAGAGCAACCATGCCAGAGGTCCAAGCTATGAAAAGGGGGTGCCCCAAGCCATTAAGAAGGGAACATCGCCACTCACAAAGAGGAAGCACCGCGACGCCTGGCACATGAAAGGCGCCACACCACAAGAGAGACACAGCAGGGGGCGTTGGACTAGACAGGGCTATTCCTAAGCTGCAGCCGGAAGGGAGCATTCCAGCAGTGAGCAGAGAACCCCATCGGGAGGGAAAATCCGTAACTGGACTAACACCTGTTGGTGAAAGAGTTCATCTTCGGGTCATTCTCTGTAAGTTAAAAGACTAAGGGAGACAATTTATATTATAAGCATGTCAGCTACACTGTATTGATCGTATGGCTCCTATATTAGACATACATCATCATCCCTACTTCGTATAAGTAGTATATCCTAAACATGTTCTCCTAAAACCTGCCTTGGTCCCTGATATCACAGCAGCCTGACTGGGGATGCCAGTTTTGGTTGGACTTATTCCTGGAGAGTTCATCACATGGCATAATCCTAACTAAAGATTAATCATTCATTCTTGGAGACTCCAGTCCAATCCTGGAGAGTTGGCAACCGTATGTACAACACTGTGCAGGTGTTTGGTTTTTTTTTTCTGGTGTTGTATGGCAGGTTACCAGTACTCTCTGAATATTGCAAGACACTTAGAGACTTTTTATTGTTGTCTCCCTTTTACTTCCCCTGACATGAACTCACCTTATCTCTTATCACCTCCTGCTAGTTTATTGCCTGAAACCTTACACACTTCCTTTATGGAGCAGCCAATATTGTGTCTCACGCTGGCTGTTCCTTTGAGCTAGTTCAAACCAGTACTTTTACAACCTTGCTTCCTGGCAAGTCTGGCGCTCTGTAGGTTGGAAACACGCTTGATTTTCAAACTAGTTTTTAACAGTTTTCTCCTCTGAACCTTTTTTGGTTCAACTTGGGACAACTAGAATGTAAATATGTAATTTCCTCATCCAATCTACATGAAGTTACTGGGCCACATCCTCAGCTGTTGTAAGTCAGCAAGGTGTCACTGGCATCTAGGCCCAGTGTGCTTTGGCAACAAGTTCTGAGACAGATATTTTCCAGTGAGTGCTTCTCCAAATCAGCATGTCCAATGTACATTGTAACAAGGTACCTGCTGCGAATTGCTCCCATGTCTCCTTAGTGCAGGATATCCAGGACAATGCCTCCATTCATAATTTTCTTCTTTTGAATCACTGCATTTTTATGGGCTGTTTACTAAGTTGTTGTAAAATGTTTACCGTTTATTGCTGCAAAGTGCTGGAGACTTTTACTCTGTGAAAGGTACTTTCCATACGGTGTTTATGGTAGTTGATGTTTGGCTGTTTGCCTTGGATGGCTTATGTTTGGCCTCATTCCTAGAATTCACCATGGCTCTGCACAGGCACAGGAGTTTTTCCCATCTGGAACAGCTTTCAGAAGTGGTTCAGTGGTTAGGTTGCAATCCTGAAAGATACAGGTTCCATTCTGTGCTCTGGCACAGACTCCTTGTGTGTCCTTGGGTAAGTCCCTTAGTCTCTCTGTGCCTTGACTCCCCATCCGTAAAATGGGGATAATAGCATTGCCTAATCTCAAAGGGTCCTTCAAGTACAATTGGGTGGTAGTTTTTTCAAACTTTTTTGGGTAAAAAATGTAGAGTCAGTGACATCAAAATCTTTCACAAATTCTTGTTCATTTCAATGAATTATTCATATTGAAGTGGGTGAGGTACCCCAATAGACTCTAATCATTCACAAATATCACCAATGTTTTATTCTGACATTTTAAAAATTAAATGTTTTGGATTGTCAAAACAAAAAGCAGTCAAGTAGCACTTTAAAGACTAGCAAAATAGTTTACTAGGTGAGTTTTCATGGGACAGACCCACTTCTTCAGACCATAGCCAGACCAGAACAGACTCAATATTTAAGGCACAGAGAACCAAAAACACTAAGCAAGGAGGACAAATCAGAAAAACATAATCAAGGTGAGCAAATCAGAGAGTGGAGGGGTGGGGGGGGAAGTCAAGAATTAGATTGAGCCAAGTATGCAGATGAGTCCCTATAGTGACTCAGAAAGTTCCCATCACGATTTAAACCATGTGTTAATGTGCCAAATTTGAATATAAAAGCCAGCTCGGCCGTTTCCCTTTCCAGAACAGTGCGCTAATTCTTCTTCAGTAACACACATACCTTTAGGTCATTAATAGAATGCCCCATTTCATTAAAATGTTGACTAACTGGTTTGTGGATCTGGAGTGTTTTGATGTCTGTTTTGTGCCCATTGACCCTTTGTCTAAGGGAGTTAGAAGTCTGTCCAATATACAAAGCATCTGGGCATTGTTGGCACATGATGACATATATGATGTTAGTAGAGGAGCATGAGAAAGTGCCCGTGATTCTGTGAGTAACCTGGTTAGGTCCAGTGATGGTATTTCCAGAGAAGATATGTGGACAAAGCTGGCAGCGGGCTTTGTTACAGGGAAAGGTTCCAGGACTGGTATTCCTGGGGTATAGACTGTGGCTGTTAGTGAGGATCCTCATGAGGTTGGGAGGTTGTCTGTAGGAGAGAACAGGCATGTCACCCAGGGCCTTCTGGAGTGTGGCATCCTGATTAAGGATAGGTTGTAGGTCTTGAATAATTCATTGCAGTGGTCTGAGTTGGGGCCTGTAGGTGATGACCAGTGGTGTTCTGTTCTTGGCTTTTTTGGGAAGCTTTGTCCACATATCTTCTCTGGAAATACCATCAATGGACCTAACCAGGTTAATCACAGAATCATGGGCACTTTCTCATGCTCCTCTACTAACATCATATATGCCATCATGTGCCAACAATGCCCAGATGCTTTGTATATTGGACAGACTTCTAACTCCCTTAGACAAAGGGTTAATGGGCACAAAACAGACATCAAAACACTCCAGATCCACAAATCAGTTAGTCAACATTTTAATGGAATGGGGCATTCTATTAATGACCTAAAGGTATGTGTGTTACTGAAGAAGAATTAGCGCACCGTTCTGGAAGGGGAAACAGCTGAGCTGGCTTTTATATTCAAATTTGGCACATTAACACATGGTTTAAATCGTGATGGGAACTTTCTGAGTCACAATAGGGGCTCATCTGCATACTTGGCTCAATCTAATTCTTGACCTCCCCCACCCCTCCACTCTCTGGTTTGCTCACCTTGATTATCTTTTTCTGATTTGTCCTCCTTGCTTACTGTTTTTGGTTCTCTGTGTCTTAAATATTGAGTCTGTTCTGGTCTGGATATGGTCTGAAGAAGTGGATCTGTCCCATGAAAGCTCACCTAATAAACTATTTTGCTAGTCTTTAAATTGCTACTTGACTGCTTTTTGTTTTGATAGTGTATAGACTAGCACGGCTTCCTCTCTGTTTTGGATTGAAATGTACATTAATTTTATTTAAATATAGTCAAAACATGAAACAATGATCCAAATGGAAACAACGTGGTTCAGTTTTGTCAAAGGGAAGCTTTATTTAACCTGAAACATTTTTTCCATCTATTTGCAATGGCCAGCACACCAAAGAATCAATTATTCATCCAGCTCTAGTCATGAGTACTAATATTAATACTACAAAAATGGGGAAATGTATGCCCTAGGTTGCCATCTGATCAGTTCAGGAATGCATAGATTATACTTTCAGAGGAAGGATGGTCTAATGGTTAAAGCGCAGCAAGAGGAGTCAGTGTATCTGTGTTGCCTCTATATTCTTACTAGGCCGTGTCTACACTAGCCAAAAACTTTGAAATGGCCATTTCGAAGTTTTTGGCTAGTATAGATGTAGCCCTATAGGGATGGCATGACTGGTGTAGAGTCTTCTCAGCTGCCTCAAAATAGACACTTACATTTACAAAGGAAAAAAAAATCCCAGCGATCTTTCCACTCTCCCTCATAAATATTTCTCAGCAAAAAATGACTAAAAATAGAACCCTTCTAGGATTTGACTGAACCCTCGTCATATAGAATCTTCCTGCGTGCTTCAGCAAAAAATTACCTATCCATTTGAGCTTGATGACTTACTGTGATGTTACCACTACAGCACGCATTCCCTTAAAAGTGCGTTTGGTACTTTGAACTGTCATTTTCTGTTACTTAACACGGACGATCTCCCTCTCCACTCCATTGTGAACTAGTGCATCTAACTATAATCACAAGGCATCTTTCTCCTTTTTATTGGTTAGGGCTTTTGCCTGATAATTGTGGGTGTTCAGTTTTAAAGAACGGCATCCAGCTTTCCTTATGTAGCTCAGAGAGGAATATTTCTGCATCCTGAGCAATTTCTGTGACATGTTTATACCTTGCTGGTTACAGTAAAAATGCAAAATGTATTATGGACTGCTGAAAAGCTGGCTGGCACTTCGCAGTTTTTAACATCGGGCTTTATCGTATAGTTAAAATAAATGGACCAGATAGCAGCTTTATGATGCTCATCAGGTGGTCTAATGGCTTGATGAGCAGGAGCACTAGAAGCAGGGTGTTAAAGGGAAAGTACCACTTCTCAGCCCTGTCCAGTCCAACAGTGAGCAGTGAGGGAGAACCTGGAGTATGCCTACCTTGACTGCACCAGGTTGCAGCCCCAGTTCCAGCTCCTCCAGAACTTCTGGCTGCACTTTTCTCCTAACCTGTTTATTTACACACACCCCATCTGTGGCCCCATGAAGTCGTGGGACCATATCCTCAACCTCATCCTGGCCCTGGCTAAAGTGGCCATCTACTACCCCAGGAGGAGGATGCTGGATGAGGTGGTTGCTCTGTGACTGTGGGGCCTACTTCCACTCCTCCCTTGTGTCACACATCAGGGCAGAGTTCTTTTGGTTGTTGTCCACTGGCTCCCTAGACAGCTTCGATGTGCAGGAGACATTGTCTGGAGCCCTCCGGTTCCCTCATTTTAAACCTGTGACCTGCAACCCCACATCTCTTTTCTCATGAGCTGTCCCAAGCAATCAGTTGGTTCCTGGGTCCAGTAGCCCCTCCCACTAGGCTGTGAGAGGGACTTTAGCAGAGGGAAGGCTTTGGACAAACAGCTGTCAAGGAGGGTCCAGGTTTACTTGGACCTGTCTTGAGGTCCCTTCCATGAACAAAACCCGGTTCTCTGCTTTGCCCTCCAGGGCCTCTTCCATACACTGTCTGCCAAATCAAAGCTGCTCAGAGTAGCCTTCCCCTTTCATTTGCACAAACAGGAGACACAGACAGGCCACTCCTCCAATTTTCTCCTTCTCCCTGTTCTACAAGGTCTTCTAAAACAGCAATCTTCTAGCTGGCCATGCTGAGAGCTCTTCTAGGTGCAGTTTTGGACACTCAGAACATGTTTCTTTGGCACCAGAAACCAAAATAAAGTAAGTCAGCAGTGAGGAGTCACTGGCTCTGCAACGATGGGGGTTCCCTGAACGTGAGGGCCACTCTCACCGTTCTCCAGGGAGCAGCTCCCACTTTTTCTGGAACCCGTCACAGAAGCTTTGACTTAAAGGAGAAGCACTGCTGCTGTTTAGCCATTATAATTAATGCTGTTTGGGCTGCCAGCAGGAGAGAACATGAGCTGCTATTGGGCAGAGTCCCCCTAGCTGGCATTGTTGGCAGACAAGCTAATTCACAGTCACTGGTGTGGGACAAAGACTCCCTCACACCGTACTGCAGAAGGTGGCTGGGGACTGGTCACTTCACTTCTTTGTTACTCAGTCCCATCCTGCGTGAAATGGAGGTAGGGTAGTAAGCTTTGCCTCCTCCTTAGGACATAGTTAATCAATTTTTAAAGTGCTTCAAGGTCTCTGCATGGAAGTGGTAAAGTATCACAAGTCTTCTCCTATTCCAAGCTTTGAAGAGAGAGTTTGATAGTCAGTTTATCAATAAATTGTAATTAACAGATTATGGACAAACAGAGGCTGGAAGTGGAACACCGTGAGCACAGGGTAACTTCAGAATTATGTCACCACTATATGTGCTGATTAGAAACCACAGGTTCCTCTTAAACTAAGTGATGAGCAAACCCTTGAAGGCTTAAAGTTGTGGTTCCATGCGGATAAGATTCCTCAGTATCTGAAAAAGGCTCTGGGGCTTAGATATGAGAATGGCATTTAGATAATCCCTGTCACAGACTGTGAGGTAATCCTCTCTGTGCCTCCATGTCTGACCATGTAAAAGGGGGATGGCAAAATTTGCTTATGCCACAGTGGTGTTCATGGAATCCTAAAATCCTAGGGCTGGAAGGGATCTTAGGGTTGTGAAGGTAATTATTGGTGTTTGCAAAGAACATTGAGCTCTTCAAAGAGAAGGTCCAAATATTGTTAAAATTTCGGTGCTTATCTGAAAACTGGATCAGAAATTGCCCAGGAATATGCTGTTCCTGGTATGTTTTAGTTCTAGCCAGGCCAGAACAACTGCAAAATGAACTCTTTAAAAATATAATCAGTGATATGGAGATACACATCTTGTGGAATTGGAAGGGACCCTCAGGAGGTCATTGAGTCTAGCCCCCTGCCCTCTTGGAATGACTAAGCACCCCCCTCCTTTTCTTCTATTTGCCCCTCATCCCTAAATGACCCTGTCAAGGGCTGAGCTCACGACACAGGATTTAGCAGGCCACCGCTCTAACTACTGAGCTATCCCTCCCCAACTTTTTTTTTTTTTTAAAAATACTTTAACCTGCACCGTGAAGGTCTGGAGTTCATAACCATTGGCTTATAAAGCTAATGCTCTAACCACTGACCTATCCCTCTCCCCAATAACACTGTGACTTCTTCTTCAGATACTTGCTGGAGAGAAGGCCGTGGCAACACAAAAAAACTGTTTCAATATATCACAATATTCTAAGTTCAGTGGGAGCTTGCAACCCTCTGGGGTTGGGACATAGCATGCTGGTTATGAAAGGTATAACCACTTCTCCATCCCCACTGATTATCTGTCCTCCATCCAGAGCAATATCAGGGGTCATTTCTCGGTTCCATTCAATTCTGAGGCAGACCCCTCTCGGTTTAATCTATTCTGACTTATCTACAGAAGAATTTGTCATAATGTTTCCCTCTAGACCTGAAACCTAAATCTAGATTTGAGAGAAATCTGTGTGCACTAATACAGAAAGGGCTCTGTTCCCTGAACCAAGGCCATTCAAAAGCCCAGTGAGAAAGATTCCCATTGAGTTCAGTGGGCACCGGATCTGGCTCTTGAAATCTAAATTCAACAGACTATATATGCTAAATGGCTATCATACAGTGTCAGCTGAATTTAGATTTCAAGAGCATGATCCAATGCCCCCTGAAGACAATATACACATACTAATATACATTAAATCCATATAATGCACAGGCTGAAAGTCCAATGCCAAAGCTATACATGTGTATTTTTGCATCTATCTTTGTTGTGTTACACCTGGAAGAAATAATTTAAGGAGGGATTTGAAAGAATGAACAATTAATTACATTGCAGGGTATTCATATAATTCTCCAGCATAATATTCCGGCCAGGGTATGCAGGAATGATGAAAATCGGGAGGAAAAAGGAAGAGGGATCAAGTGGGCACACTAACAACAATTGTCTCCGTGTATCTTAAAATACTTCTGGATCTGGCTGTACCTGCTAAGCAGAAACACCTGTTCTGCCACCTCTAGTCTACAAAATTCCCAGCAGCTTTGACTGATAAGGCACACAGTCTTTGTAAACAGTGCCATTACACAATGAGTATAAATTGTAAAGTAAAATGGGTTCAGGAATTTCCCTCTACAGGCATCTCTATAAATGTGCTGTGCTGTAAATTACCAACTTCCTTAAACAAGTTTCAGCTGCTGAGACTTAGGGGGTATTAACTGGTAGTGATACATCGCCACCCTGTGGTCATTTCAGGGAAAGCGAAGGCATAAACGTGCTCCTGTGTGATACACTGAAGCCAACTGAACACAGATAGGCTGGATAATCATTTAAATATGTTTCAGATATGTCCCTTAAAGGACCCTATGTAATGGTTTAATATTTCATATTTGGGGTTATTCATGAACCTCAGTGCACTGTACTGCAGTGTTATAGCATGTAGGGGTCCCAATCCTGGATAAAGTCCCCCTTGTAACACATTTGAAAGTTTATCCCAATTGGACATGTTTCCAATCTGTATAAGGAACAATTTGGGTAGAATCAAAGAGGCAGAAACATTTGTATTGTGCAGTGAATGCACACAACACAACACTTGAATAGTAACAGAGAGGTAGCCATGTTAGTCTGTATTCTAACAAAACAAACCAGCAGTCACATAACACTTTAACAGTACAGGGCTACGTCTACACGTGAAGCCAACATCGAAACAGCTTATTTCGATGTAGCAACGTCTACACGTCCTCCAGGGCCAGCAACGTCGATGTTCAACTTCGACGTTGCGTGGCACCACATCGAAATAGGCGCTGCGAGGGAACGTCTACACACCAAAGTAGCACACATCGAAATAAGGGTGCCAGGCACAGCTGCAGACAGGGTCACAGGGCAGACTCAACAGCAAGCCGCTCCCTTAAAGGGCCCCTCCCAGACACAGTTGCACTAAACAACACAAGATCCACAGAGCCTACAACTGGTTGCAGACCCTGTGCCTGCAGCATGGATCCCCAGCTGCCGCAGCAGCAGCCAGAAGCCCTGGGCTAAGGGCTGCTGCCCACGGTGACCATAGAACCCCGCAGGGGCTGGAGAGAGAGCATCTCTCAACCCCTCAGCTGATGGCCGCCATGGCGGACCCCGCTATTTCGAAGTTGCGGGACGCGCAACGACTACACGGTCCCTACTTCGACGTTGAACGTCGAACTAGGGCTCTATTCCGATCCCCTCATGGGGTTAGCGACTTCGACGTCTCGCCGCCTAACGTCGAAGTTAACTTTGAAATAGCGCCCGGCGCGTGTAGCCGTGACGGGCGCTATTTCGAAGTTAGTGCCACTACTTCGAAGTAGCGTGCACGTGTAGACACGGCTCAGGAGTGAGAGGAAGGCCTGGCAGTGCAGGGGCTACACAGAGCATGTTTTCCCAATTAGCTTTGCTCTGTTTCACCTGCAACCAGTGTCAGGCCTTGAGGCAGGATAAAGGGAAAGAAGCTAACCCAGTTCTGGCCTGAGCAGCCAAGAGGCAAGAACTGGCTCTGACACTCACAGGGCCAGAGCCAGAGCTGCCCCCAGGTCGGCTGCTGGAGGACGCAGCTGCGAATGGCTAGCCCAGGCTAAAAGGGGGAGAATCCCAGAGAACCTTCCCCCTAAGGAGGGGAAAATTAGACTCTCGGGGCCACGTCCCAAACTAACACAACAGCCTATAGTGAGTGGGCTGAAGTCCTACACCTCTGCTCCCTAGGCATGGCAGGGGCCTAGCCACTAGGACACCAGGCCGTTAGTGGGAGCTGCTTACACGAACAAAATCATATATTAGGTGATTTTGCACCCCTCACCCCTTCCCGTCAGTTCTATGTATCTGATTCGTCAGTTTTTATTTCTATTATTATGGATCTCTGTATTGTATAACTGTCAGTTCTGTACTGGAAATATTATATCTCTAGGTCTGAGGAAATGGATCTGCCCCACAAAACCTCATCGCCTAATGAAGTATTTTGTTAGTGTTTAAAGTGCGACGTGGCTGCTGGTTTGTTTTGTTAGAACACCTGTGAGAGACACTTCATCCTGCACTGAGGAACTCTCCAGAGCCGTGGTGTCCAGTCAGTCCTGAAGCAGTGGCCACTATTGCTATAGCAAACTAGCCGTATTATTCTGAAAATATAATTATTGTTCAAGCCAGCGAGGCACACTCAACTGGCCACATAACCACATGTGGCTAGTATGCGGGACACCCTGGCCTGAGAGGTGCATGCTAGCAGAGAATTGGTGTGATGCCAATGGGAGCTGCACTGCCCGAGTGTAGAGTGAACATCTGTCCCTTTCTGGGTGAGGCAGCCCCATATTTTGGGCTCCAGGAAGGCGTCCCGACCTATTTTAACTAAGGGGCTAATTGCCTTGTATTCGGCCCCCTGCTGGCTGACCTTTCCGCCCGACCAGCGCACAGGTGCAACTGCTGGAGAGCACATGGAGAGCACATTCTCACCTGCTCTCCAGTCGCACCAGAGGGAGCCAGCAGGGAGCCCTGGAGAGTGAGGGGGTGCAGGGGATGGGGAAACCAGGAGCCCCCCAGTGTGGCTGCTGCCCAAATTCCCAGCTCCCCAAGGCACGGGGAGCAGGGAGCGCACCGGCACTGATGCCACCCCCTTCCCAGATCCCTCAGGCTTGCGGGAGCCGGGATGAGCACCAGCACCACTGCCACCTCCTTCCCTGCTTCCTGAGGTGTGGGGAGCCAGGAGCCCGCATGCATGGCTCCACCCAGTTCCCAGCTCCTCATGGCCCCTCAAGGCATGGGGCAGCCTGGGAATTCCCCCGTGGCAGCAGCCTTGGTAGCCACAGCCAAGGAGCCATCCCCTTTTCCCTCCCCACCATCCTGTATTTGGCATAAGGAGGTATGGCACCCTACCTAAGTGGGCAGAACAGCATCTTTCAGCCAAGAAGGCCCTGCATAGGGCCGGTTCACCCTTCCGCAGATGCATAATGCTTACAAAGCAACACCGACCCTCTCCCCTTCCCTGGAGGTGGGATTTATAACCAACCAAGTCAACTTCCACATGTGGCTGCCCTGCCCTTGAGGGATGATGCTTAGGGAGGCTGGGCATGGGGCTTCTGTCAGCCATGGAAAGTCTGAAGAGCCCACGCTGGTGGAATACCCATGCCACAGTCGACAGCTTGGGTAGATGATTGTGACTAAATGAGACGGCACGTGATTGCAGAGATAGATAGATAGACAGATAGATAAGGGACAGGACCCAGCAGTTCAAAGATCCCACATTTCTCAGGAATGGACACCCTCCCCCAATTCCAGAGATCCCGCTAATCCCTATATCAAGGTGAAAGGGTTTGGCAGGAGGGACTTCAAAAACATTAGACTACCTGGCCCCACCTGTCTGCCTCCTGCTAGAAGCTGCAGATGTTGCAGTAACAGCTATGGTGCTCTTTATGGGGAAAGGCAGGATTCATAGGATCCCCTCCTCTTCTGACCCAAGTAGGAGCTTCTGTGCCTGCTAGCTGTGGAGCAGGGGCCTTTTGCCCATGCTCACCCCTTTCCTCATGGTTAGGTGGTTCAGCCTGCAGCCAGTTTACATGGCTGTCTGAGACCGACCACTCTGGCCCAATGGTTTAGCCCCAGGAGTAAACTAAAATGGCTTGCTATACTCTGGAGACACCTGGGCATTCATGAAACAGCTGATTAATGGACACTTGGACAGAGATTGTCATTGCTTATACCCTCTGACGACAGGGCGTATATGGTCAGATACACCCGCCACTGCAAATCCGTGGTTTACCTGAAGTCCTTTACATCAGTAGTACAAAGTACCCAAAGTAGCAAACTGAGGTAAGATGACAATATCCCTGCTATGGAAGAGGTGAAGGCTAGCAGGGGGTACCTATGCAGAGCATCATGATGATCAGAATTATTTTTGTGTGGAGCAGCCTGGATAATTAAGTGAAAGAAGAGTTACGAAGTTTGGCAGAGTTCTTATTAATCCAGTCAGGGAACGACTCCAGTGTTTGAAACATGTTTCTTTCAGTTGGCATCGTCGAGTTAGCAAAGAGAATGGCTTTATTTGCATTCAGGCCTATTCATCATAGCACATTGGTTAAAAACATCCATACCATTAGAGGGCACCAAATCACTTCCAAACTTCTCCTCACCTCTGTTCGACATTATTATGGCATCCAACCATTTCATAGGCTGAGCTCTGAAGCTTGAACATTCGGTGTTCAGCCAAAGACTGCAATTTCCCCGCTAACGTTTATTACTTCTCTGCCAGAGTTGTAGCTGAGTACCAGATGTGCAGCCCTCAATATTAGCACAAGAAAAATCTCATTCTCATCCCTTTATCATCTATAACGCAGGAAACCACTGCAATATTAGATGGGGTACACTCCAGGTAACCGCAATACATTTGTAACATCCATAGGGTGTGGCACGGGAAGGCTATCAATTAAGACTGAAAGATAAAAGCAGATGCAATACAAGGGTATTGTACACTCTACAAGTGTGTGCTATTCCTGTCTGCACCTTTCTCAGTTACTAACTCAAATCTAGGTCTTTTTCTGTCCAATCTTTCTTTGTACAATAGTTTATTTATTTGCAGTTTTCTGTGGTACATTTTTTTCCCTCTGGAGCGTTTTTTGTTTACATGGGTTTGTCTTTACCCAACCTGCACTTTTTGGTGTGGTTGCATGTATATAATAAATGGGGACATAATGTAGTTATGTGGTATTGTCCATTCCTGTCTCTTGGGCTTTGACTCATGCATGAAGCGAAAAGAAGGTGTTAGGATCCTTGTGGAAAATTAAATAAGGTCAAGTTATTTTGTCGTTTACACTGGTGGGAATCTGGAGCAACTCCCCTAAAATCAATAGAATTGTTATGGGCTTGAGTCTCCCCCTTTTTATTCCATTTTCACACCAGTTTAGTTCCATTGGTTTCTGTAGAGTTACTCCTAATTTTCACCAGAGAAAGGATTTAACTGAGTACAAAATCTAGCCTGTGCACTTCCACATAAGAAAAGTGGTGTGTTTGATCATGTAATTGAATGACACCATCTGTAAGTTATGCTGTCTGACGGAGAGCTTCTCTGGACCTCTTTAATTTTTTTAACAATGAGTTATTTTGAAAGCATTTCTGACTGTCTGTGAGGATCAAAGGAGGAGGCTGGCAGTACCATTCTTTGATGGGGCAGCTCATCACTATCTTCACAAGCTAATCCTCCCCCGTCATCTGAGCTGTTATAGGCCACACAGCAGCAAAATGTCTTTAGCATGAGAGAGAGAAAAATGCTGTAATTCTGCACATCTTTTCAAGGGCCTTTCTGAGCAATGTAAGCAAATTCCAGTTGAAACTTCAGTGATGAAAAATTGCTTAGTAAAAGACCAGCCATCAGCCCACAGCTATGGCTAAAAACAAGGCCAAATCTGGAAAAAGGAAGAAGGGAAGAGATGCCTCAGTGAGCTATGTGAGTTACATAAGTACAGGTTGAACCTCTCTAATCTGGCACCCTCAGGATCTGACCGATGCCTGATAAGAGAGAATTTGCCAGACTATGGCCGTGTCTACATGAGCCCCAAACTTCGAAATGGCCACGCAAATGGCCATTTCGAAGTTTACTAATGAAGCACTGAAATGCATATTCAGAGCTTCATTAGCAAGTGGGCAGCTGCGGCACTTCGAAATTGACGCTCCTTGCCGCCGCGCGGCTCGTCCCCACGGGGCTCCTTTTCGAAAGGACCCCGCCTACTTCGAAGTCCCCTTATTCCCACCAGCTCATGGGAATAAGGGGACTTTGAAGTAGGCGGGGTCCTTTCGAAAAGGAGCCCCATGGGGACGAGCCGCACGGCGGTGAGGCATGTCAATTTCGAAGTGCTGCGGATGCCCGCATGCTAATGAAGCGCTGAATATGTATTTCAGCTCTTCATTAGTAAACTTCGAAATGGCCATTTGCGTGGCCATTTCAAAGTTTGGGGTTCGTGTAGACGTAGCCTATGAGAGAGAAATTTTGTTTAGCAGCATTACCAACACTTCCACTGCTCACTGGGCTTTTAGAAGACATTTAGGGCGTAAATTACAGCTAATATCAACACAGAACACAGATCCAGGACTGGTGGCTGTGAACAAACTTTATGAGACTTCAGGGAACTTGACCACACTCACGATAAGTGGTTGTCCAGCTAACTAAAATCATGCCAGATTATGGCTGTTGCCAGACGAGAGAATTCTAGATTAGAGAGGTTCAGTATGTAGATACATGGATAGATGGAGACATACTCTGGTGGGATGTAGCCGAGTAATCTGATTTTCATGGGCTTTTCTTTGCCTCTAAACTAGAAACCAGACTGCTTATGACTTTGAATCCACAGATCTTGGTCTCCAGTCTGGTCACTTCTTTTTCTTTCCCTTCCCCACACAATTTCCAAATGGATTTGAATGGGAAAGCAGGCCAGCTGCTCAGGTGCCTAGTGCGAGGTTCCTAGATTTTAAAAAAAAAAAAAAAAATTGTTTAACAGCTTTGTGGAAGGTCACACAGCAAGTAGAGTAGGGATGAGCCAAAAGGCATTCCTGAGTCCCAATCCTATACTGAGTTTGATGCATCCCACAGTAAAACATATTAATTCAGTTAGGCCTAAGGCTTTTCAAAGGTGAAAAGGTGACCTATCTGTATTCTTTGGTGCATAAGTAGTGCTCAGTTATGGGTACAGCTTGTACCTTATTCAAAAGCAAACAAACTGTTCAAGTGACTACTTGTCTAACTTGTACAGCTGACCACATTCAGCGTCTCTGCATTTTTAACCTTCTGACTTCTGTTCCACTCTCATCTAGCCACACAAGCTGTGCTAAAGAATATGACACCCACTTTCCCGTAGAGGAGAGAGGTCTATCAGCAAGCATCTCCAGACATTCCTTCCAGAGAGTCTGGAGAGCGAACTATATAGTTCCTTCCCCCTCAGGCTCTCTTGTCTCAGTTAGGATGAAGGTTGAGCTTCTTCCAAATGGAAAGATTCTACTTTGAGGAGGGAGGGGAGAGAAGAGACCTGAATGGAATAACACAAATAGACCTGAAGTGGAAACTTTATCCCAGAACTTCTGGAAGATTTCGGAGTGGGAAGCGAGGTCAAGCAGGCGTGTTGAGGCAAAATTGAAAAGGGGTCTCTCTTGAGTTTCCAGCTCACACGAGGTTGCCGTCAGTTCAGTGTGACATCTCAGAAGGGCTTCACAAACTTTGGGAGTGCACAGTGCAAATCAGAGCCTCAGCTTTGATGTGGACTTGAGCCCAAATCCTATCTGAAATCTAATCTGGATCTGAGTCTGAATGCCACCTTTTACTACCGAAAACAGTGACTACCTTAAAGAGTGGAGTGAAGCCAGAATGTACCCAGTGGAGCAATACTGTTCTGGAGGGAGGGGGCTTTTCTACCCAGTCTCAGTTGGTGAGAAGATGTGCCCCAAAGCTCCATAAGGAACAGAGAAATCGGGTGCAAATTTCATACTCATTTTTCACTGCATTCTCGGCAGTCTAGGGCTCCCCTTTAGCTCTATGGTCTCCTCTCCAAAGTCATATGCAGAGTCAGACCCATGTTTCTGTAACCTGATACTTCCATTCCAGGACCTTCAAATGGTTTAGCAATCTGGAGAACAAGTCTGTGCAGCTGGTTCAATGTAAGTGCTGTCTCAGTCATACTTAAAGGGCAATGTTGTCATTTTGGGTGTGGTATTGACTGCAGTGCTTTCACAGGAGTTTAAAATGAAAGTGCTCCTGTTTGGTTGGCTGGTTGGTTTTTAAAAGCACTTAAAGCAGCCCCATTTGGCAATTTTTCATTCAAGACACTCTCAGTAAAAGGAAAGCTGAAAATGTTAAGCTTGAAATCCCATCACTTTTCCTCTGGACTTCAGTAAGACCCAAGTATTGGAGGCTAGAATTTCATAGGCACACAAGAATTGCCTTAACCAATCACCCCAGTGGTCAGTCTAGGCTGATGTCCAATGGTCAGCCAGGGTGAGCATTGGGGTACCACCAGGAATATTTGTACCTGGTACACAAACTGGACCCAGTCTCACTGTAGGGGTTGCTGTATCACTCAGGTTTGGCCTGGTAGCCCGTCCATCAAGGGGGCAGCAGTCCAGTCTGAGTGGCTTTAAATTCCTGTGTGCACAATTCAAAGCACTCAGGTTGGCAATCCTCCCAGAGTAAAATGTCCCTTTCCCCACCTCCAGTCTGCAGGGGAAACTTAATGTGCTACAACTCTGGTGCTTCTGAGCTTTAGCGTGCTTTAGCAGGTGCAAACCCTTCATAATATTGATTATGCAATAGTTTACGAATGGCAGACTATCCTTCCTAAATCTACTGAGCTAGCAGTTACCTTATCTCCTGAAAGCTGAGAGTTAATTCCCTAAATAATTTTTAGCCTCTCTCCTGTAATTTTGTCTGTTATTCATATCTGCATCTAATCCCTCTCTGTGTGCTCCTTGGAGAGGAAGGCCATCCCTGAGCACAAGAATTGAATTGCACCATATAACTGGATGCTGGGTAAAAGATTGCTTCTGGAAGTCAGTTTTAAACATTTGCTTTTAGAGTTGCATCCCCTTGCTTTGTATTCTGAGAGAGGGTGACTAGAAGGCCTGGTTTTACCTTCTGTCTGCCTTTCAGCATTTTGTATACCTTTATTGTGTCCTGTCTGACTCAGCTCCACTCAGAAGCCAAGTCTTGCGCTGGGATTTGAACAGATTCTGTTCCTGGCATACCCTCAAACTGATTGCCTAAAATCCCCCAATGACAGTGCTGGGATACTCTGGGACAACATATCAGTTCCTCCCTTCCCACCAATATCCAGTTGAAAGGTAAAAGGCTTGTAAAAGCTGTTTTCTTTTCTCTCAGCATTAGGGCATGTACTGCTCTGTACTACCAGCATGTGGAAGTCAGTAAGTGGGAGCATATTTTCCTCTTATCCATATATGTTTCTTCTGCGCTTCCCATACCTGGCCTCTTGAAGCACCACAAGAAAGGTCATGACATTGCAACATCACTGGATGAGTTGCTTCATGTTATTGTACCTGTGGCTGGTGGGGCTGCGGAAAGCAGCTTAAAAGTCTATTGCTTCAGATCATTTACATGTTTTTCTTCCATCATCAAAATAACCTTGGAGCTCATAGCCAGATTCCAGAAAATGATGCTGTGGCAGATGAACTTGTCTGTAAGGAGAGGAAGAAATTTGTTGCTGCCTACTAAGCACCTACTTGGCAAGCTGAAGCTCATTTTTCAGGGGTGGCAGGGGCTGACCCTTGGGCATTCTTCCTCTGTCAGTTGTGCAGGTGCATGTGAGGGTCTTTACTTCCCTTGAGCCTTCTGCCTGAACTAGAAAAGTGACTATGTGGAGTTTTAACATGGCTGGGTTACCCCATAAGTAGGTCTTGTCTCTGAATGGAAATAAACCATGTTATATCCAGTTAGAAAACAAAAACCTGCTTTAGGCTTGATGGACATGAATGTATTATAGAACGCAAGGACATGGTCAGGTCCCAGCTCTGTGAAACAATCAGAGGGGAAAATGGGCTGATACAGCATCCAATAAGCTGCTATGGGCCATTACATAGCCAGGGTTAAAGCACTGCTGTGGCAGTGTGGCAGCCATGTATGGGCCACGCCAGCAGGACCGCTGATATGGGAGGGCAGGAGAGGGGAAGAGGTGGATACCTTGGGGCCCAATGATTTAAAAGGGCCCAGGTCTCCTGGCTGCTGCTGCTATGGGAACACCAGCCACAGCCCCCTCCCCACCTGAGCGGGGACCTTTGGTCTGACCAAGTATGGCCGTTCTTATGTTCTTCTATACTTGCTGCAGAAAGTAGCAAAATGTCCCTGGATATGAGGCTGCTGTGTTGCCTTCTCCCGGTAATGCACTTCTTATGGGGGCTTTTTCGTGAAATCAGGATTATGCAGTTCATGGGGTGGGGCTGAAGCTGGAGACAAGATGCTGAACACTGTAGATACTCATCAGGTATGAGTGGTTTGCCAAAGGTAACATATTACTGCTTAAACCAACTGGAACTTACCTCAGTAGGCTACAGTCCCTTCCTCCCTCCAAAGAATTTGGGGGTGGGGGGCAGCTGGCACAGCCACTACATGGAGAGTACAAGCTTGTCTCTAAGCAGATAATGCTTCATCCTAAGGTTCTTGTAGACGACAAAGAATGGCTGTGCACCAGAGGTGGCTGCATTTCAACAGAACGTTAAGTTATCCACATACTTATGTCTTCAAGGGCCTTTGCACTGAACGGTACTTAAATAAATGGGAGGTATTATTTTTATCATTCTATCTCAGCAGGACATAGGTTTGTTTTATGGTCAGGTCCACTGAATTTATTTCCAGCTGTTCAGGAAGGGTTGGAGGTTTATGGAGAATGAAATAATAAGACTGAGTGCTTACTTCACTAGATCAAAGTTCTTTCTTCCCTATCCAGAAAAAAAATATCTTTTAAACAGAACCTTCCCAAACTCTCAAATTAATGTATGTCAATTCATTAGTGTAGAGTTTAGTGGCTGGCCATCTAGGTACCAAAGCTAAGACACAGAAGGTAGCCCCACTCAATTTTGCCCTGGGAAAGAGATGCTGATGCTGATGAAGAATTTATTAGTGGCAGACAGGTATAGAAAAGAATTTGCACAGCTATATATTTGTACCATCAGTAAGTGCCCAAGGCACAAAAGATTGCAGTGCCATGCAGTCAGGGTAAGACTCTCAGTGGCCTTCCTGGAATCTGAATCAGAATCCTAACTGCAGTTGTTTCATTACTGTATCTCCCAGTTTTTCCCCTTTCCAGTTTGCCCTAAAAGCAAATGTGCTGAAATGTCATGAGAAAATCTGAGTTTGTAGTTTGGGTACTTGCCTGAGAGAGGAACTAACAGGAACTGAGGGTGAGGGGAAGGCTTTTTCTCATGAGTTCTCCATCTGAATTTAAGCATCCAAACTTTCATGTGCCTCTGAACCAAGCCAGCCATCACAATTATCATCCCAATAGGTTGTCAGTAGTGTTTGCTGTAAGCTGAGCCCTTGGATGTCCACCAAGGTAAGAGTTAGGTACCCAGGTGATTAGCAGAGCACCCAGAATGTTTCTATTGGTGGTGCACATTCCCTTGTGCTTTGGTGCACATAACAAAATCTATTCCACACCTGGATAGAAAAATTAGTGGGACCATTGATTATAGGGAGTTGTTACCAGACTAGTTTACACTGCAAAAGTGTGTGTAAGTGTCTGGTACTGTTAACTTTGCTTCTGTGCACATAGGAGGGAGTAGAGCAAAACGTTTCTTATAGAACACATTGGATCTTGAACTCTATGGTGTTCCTTCACTCGGATTGCTAAATTTGTCCGTATGTGGAGAGCATTTAAAAAAGCCCTACCGTTTTAGAATAATTTTGCTTTTGTCCCTGCCTCTCTTGATTAATTTCTTTTTAGAGGTAATGTTGGCATCAAAATTCCCAACCCACCCATAGATCACTGAACACAGCTCTCTTCAAGTTGCCTGAAAGTTTCAGGCCCATCTCTAGCATATTTTTAGTTAAAATAATATTAGTAAACTGGCACGTGTATGTGTTTCATTGCCTTGTAGGGGATGGATGGGAAACTGCTGAAGGCTATATCATAGACACTCTACTACAAACAGTCGAGATGGTCCGTTAGCTCTTGTGGCCTGCGCTTTTTGAAAGAGAGGGGTGCAAATTTAGTTCCCACTGACGTGCATAGCTACAGAGCGTAGCATGTTCTCATTATGAAATCCTAGGTGACCACAAATTTGATATGCTATTTTTTCCCATGGAAAACACAGTCCATATTAACACTTCATTCTCAAAGTCTCTGCTGTCATATTGTGAAAAATGTTTAGGTATAAGAGTGTCCGCTGGGAATCGTGTGTCTGCTGGGAACTTAGGCTAACTAATCAAATGCCTTGGAGTGGATAGGGGCTCATGTGTAGTTGTACAGTGTAAGATAATCAAAGCTTCACAGGGGGAGCAGGAAGGCTCTCTAAACCCGTAACTGACATGTGCAGCTGCACTGTACTTTGGCCTTCATTTTTCCCCCCTATTTTAATGAATGTTTCATGTTATCTTTCCTTGCCATCCCATTGTCCTGGTTCCCCCTACCAAACACAGGGGTCACCTTTCACAAACAATAGTATTTTGTACATTGACTTAATACGCTTCTAATGCTAGAAACGCCAAATTGCACATGCACTTCACTGTAACTCCCAGGCCACTGAGCCTTGGTGGAGTTAGTAACTTGACTGTGTTTCATTACACAAAGGCAATTCTATTCCCAAGAGAAGCCCTCAGCTTCGGCCACCCCAATGCTGATAACAATCCAGGACTTTCATCACATTTTTGACCATTCTTGGCTTTCAGTAATAACAACAGCTGCTGAAAGCAATATGATTTTAGTTGTGCTTCTTTACCTTCTTCTAGCAATCATCCTTGTGAGAGGCCAAGAGATTAAATAGCCCGAGCGTAAGTCAGTCCTCAACAGCTGTTGCCTCCAGCATTAATGACTGTCTCTGACTTCACTGAGAACTTCTGAGTGATCTTTCATCATGTTCACAAGTGGGGAATAGCAAAGACTGGGGAACATTCTTTACCAGAGTCACAAAATATACACAGACAATGAAGAGAGCCATTTCGCAAAATTACCATTTTTATATCTTCTCTCTGCAGGTAGAGCTAAAAAGAAGGAATACGAGTAAGGCTTTGTCAACCAAAAATCACCTTCGGTGACTGTCCTTTTCAGATCTGTATGTAAACCAGCCTTCAGAATGAGAGCGATGAAAGAAGAGGTTAGTGGATTCTTGTCAAGTCTACTCAATATCAATGGATCACTCTTGCTTTTTCTCTTTCACGACTTTTCTTCCACTCCTGTGATCTAATCTGATGGCCTTCAAGGAGGTTACTCTTACAAATTAAGTTAGGAGCCAGAGTTACTAGTGTTGGGTGAATCGGAAAAAATAAAATCAAACTGGATAATCCTCTAAAATCTGAATTTAGACAAACCTGACTGAACATTTGGTTGGTGATGTCATAAGATAAGAGGGCCTCTGTTTGTAGTGCTTTGTTTGTTTAACCATCCAGTTTCCTTTATGTTGGAAATAGCTTGTTACATTTTATCTTGACATTAAACTTAAAAAAAACCTCCCAGAATTACTTAAAACATTAAACTCTGGGCATTTAAAATATACTATTATTTAATTTCTTCAGTAATGTAGTCATAATACCTTGTCATATATATTTAAATGAAAAGCAATAATTATTCTTCAGTAGAGTAAATTAAAACCCAATTGACAAGCAAAACCACAAAAACATATTTGCAGAATATTAAACAAGTTCCAATATAGATCCCATAAGTGGTATGAGAAATAAACTTTGCAGCTTCAAAACTCAGTAGAACTCAGGCAACTAAGTTTTAGGGTCCTAATGTACAAATTTAAGTGTAAAGCTATTTCTCCCTAAAAGAGAAGAAAACACAAAGTATAGGTTGCACCTTTGAAATCCAGTACTCTTTTGCCTGGTAACATCTGTCATCCGGCATGACTAGCAGCAGTGTGGGGCCAGGGCAGTGGTGGGGTGTCTGGAAGCCAGGAGCTCCTGCTTACCCCACAGCAGCAGGGAGTGGGAGGCTGCTGCAGGGCTGGGAGCTGAAGCCCCCTTCTGCTCCGTGGTAGCCAGCGGTGCAGGGGCTGGCTGGGGCCCTATGGCAGCCTGGGCTGGAGAGACAGGCTGCAGACTAGAGCTGCAGCAGCCCCTGATTGCTGGTCTTTCTGTCTGCAGAAGCCCTACAACTCCCCATATTTGGCAAAGTCTCTTGTCTGGGATCAGCCAGGTCCCGAGCATGCTGGATAAGGGAGGTGCAACCTGTACAGGTAACATCGGACGGCTGCTCCATCTTTGATTCACCTCTCTGTGAATGCATTGTGTAGTCAGTCAGCACATATATCTTTATCCTAGCATCATCTGGACATACACCTTCATTCTGAGGATTCTGAACTGGGGTGAGATGGTGACTAATTTCTAATTTCTCCTCTGTCTTTTCCTCCCTTTAGGTGAAATTCACTCCTGTGTGGAAAGATCACATCAGCCCTGTGTGCCACTTAAATATAGTGGGGCATTTGTACTCCTCTAAAGTTAGAAGACAACTGGTGATCCCTCATTGTGTTTTACTTAGCTAAGCATTTAATTTTCCATCATCACACTCTGGATCAATGCCTGCCTCTAAGAAGGGCAATAGCTAAACTCGAGGCCTGTATGTAGGGATTGCGGGTGTGTGTGGATGTGCTTTTGTTGTAAATGTGGAAACCCCACCCCACACAGTGGGCTCTGCCCTTCTCTCCCCACCCCTAGCTCTCCAGATGGCCCTGCCTCCCACTTCCCTCGCCAGCCAGCCTGGCTCTGCTCCTCACTCCCAGAATCCCTGTTGCCAGCAGCCATGCCTGTGCACAATGGAGTTCCTGCTGCCCTACCCCTCTCCTGGCCCCAACTACCCTGTGTGCCAGGGTCTTGGCTGCTTTGTACCCTGGGTTCTCCTAGCTGTCCCAGCCCTGTTCATGCACCAGGGATTTCCTGATGGCATGTAGTGTAGGGGGGCATTGGTAGGGCAGGGGGCGGGGGACGTGGAGGTG